>NC_081414.1:659077937-659777937 GCF_030272615.1 Cryptomeria japonica
TACATTTGAGTGTATAGACCTAAAAACTTGCCCAAAGTTGTAGAATTAAAAATTACATATTGTGAGATTTTTTCAAGTAGAGATCTAGCTTACAATTGAAGATATCAAAGACTTAATATTTCAAAATTCTTATAAGATTACTTCAAACTAAGTTATGATGCTTCTAATGACATTTGAGGCCCCAAAAATTAGCAAAAATCTATTCACAAATTTTTGGTGTTGTAGAGCTTGTCGAGAACTTGAATTTTAAAAAATATGGGCTCAATTGGGGCACTAGATTTAATTTATGACCTCTAAATTATCTATTAATTTTTGGAGGGAATTAAAAAAATTTAAAATACTCCTAGAGACATTGACTCCAAGGTAGGGAAAAGAAGGGAAATTGGCATGTCATCAAAAAGGGCAAAAATCACTTAAGTTTTGGAGCTATATAGAGATAGAAGTCTCTAGAAACAAGGAGAATGGATTTGTAATGTGTTGCAGCTTGTTGCATGTTGCATGTCATATTGTTGTTATATAATTGATCATATTTTCAGTAAATAGATCCATATTTGCATGTATGAAATCCATGCTATTATGTTTTTATAGAGATAACCCCTACCAAAATATTCCATCATGAAGGGAAGCCTACAATTTGTGTCATTTTCATGTTTCAACAAAATTGAGTAAGTATAGGTAATATGAAGAATCAAAGGTTTTCCCCCACTGAGAAGACATTAGAGGAAAAATAGGTTTTGGGAAAACTTAAAACTCTCAAAAAATGTTTGAGTTCCCTTGGAACCCCCAATCACCAATGAAGACTTATATTTTGTGATTCTCCCAATCAACACTTGGATGAGTTCCTAGCACTAGTGGAACTCCTGGTGTTCTGGTCAAGAGTTAGATTGATAAGCAAGGTAAAAGAAATAATGTTATTTCAAAATTCCCAAGTTTGTGGCTAGGTTGGTTTAAGGATGTGTAGGTTTCAAGAACCCCTAAAACCTTTGATGAGTTTTAGCTCTTGTCTAAAATATTGATAAGCATAAAGAAAGGATAAAGGCATGAAGTCATTATGAAAATAAATAGCTTGATAAGATGGTAGTAATTGGATTTCTAAAAAGGCTTCAACCTAATGTGACCAAAGAAAATTGGGCATGAGATCATTGAGAACCTTGAAAGCTTGATAGAGAGAAAAGTGAAGAATGAGGTCTTAATTAGGATTATAACCCTAATAACCTACTCAGGTTCCTAAGGAAAGCTCAAATGCTTAAAAAAGGGAGAACTTGAGGGATAGTAATAGTTGCATGGGAGGAAAATGTTCATTTTAATGACAAAAGGAAGTGAATCAAGAGGATGATTAGGGGTGACAGGTTGTCTAACTTGTTACAAAGTGGAGCTCATGTTAGAGGATATGACTAGTGGATGGCAACTTCACATTTTGGAGTGTGATCTTTGTTGGGAAACTTCTAAATGGTTTCACATACTCAAGTGTTGTATTTATTTGAGTTTCAAGACTTCTCATGGAAGGCATAATTTTTCATCAAGTTACAAAACTTAGTGTTGAGATTGAGAGGTTGAAACATGATGAAACTGTAAAATCTCATTGGATTTGAATGTTCAAATATTTGTAAGGCTTAAGAAAATGCCTATGCCAAGAAATGTATGAATCATGTAACACCTTGTACTCTTTCTATAATAGAGATTTTGAATATTAATAAAAGAATTCCTATGTTGTTAGAAACTTAGAATTTGTTGCTTGTTCTAGTATCTTGTTAAGGCACCTAGAACTAAGACTACACCATTTAGTATTAGAGAAAGGATTTATTGTTGGGAGGTGACAATAAGTTGCAAAGAGTGCAATTAATAGGTATACCTAATTCCCTAGATATTTGTTGTAGGTTGTTAAGAGTCCATCAATTGTAGAGGTTAGAGAGGAATGCTAAAATCATTACAAGGAGAGTTTAGAGGAAATCAACATAGGAAGGTATAGAGTTGTTTCCATAAGTATTGAAAGTGAGATACCCCTAAGAAGATGTGTTCCTAGGATGGAGGATATGTTTGATTAGTTTTGAAGAAGAAACAATTCTTGAGAGACATTTTCTAGGTTGGTAAGTGTAATTGAATGGACTTCCAATTTTTTTGGTAGCATTAAACTCAAAAAATTTGATAGATTGGGTGGGTGAGTTGGAAGAATATTTTGAATTGGAGGATTTTTGTGACCTATAGAGGGTAAAGTTGGTACAAATAAATCTCAAAGTGCATATTTCTCTTTGGAGAGAATTACAAAGAGAATGGATTGCAAATGGAGAGATGAGGATAACTCGATGGACTTAGATGGTGGCTAGGTTGAAAGAAAACTTTGTTCCTAAAGACTATGAAATGGAGCTGTTTAAGAGGATTTGGAACCCAAAATAGGACCTGAGTGTGAAGGACTACATAGACATGTGAATATGTTAATTTTTAATATTCAAGACAAAATGAGTATGTTGTGGGTTACTGTAGTTGAAGAGGCCTACCAAAATGCCTTAAAGGATAAAGAAAAGTTGTCTAATTGACAAAAAAATAGTTCTAGAGGTATAGGAAGAGTGTTGCCCAGAAGATGGCTAGTGAGTAATCATAAAGGGAATAAAGTCAATAAAGAATAAGGAAGTACTAAATAAGAGAATTAACCCAATTGAGAAACAAGAGGAAAGGACAACTCAATGAGGGGATGAGGTAAATAAATAGAGGATTCTTTGGAAAAAAATTCAATGTGGAGAGGGTGGCCATAGATCCTTTGAGTGTCCACAATAATGATAGGAAAGTAGTAAGAATAGAACAACTTTAAATCGTCTATCCCAAGAAGATGAAGAAAGTGTGGCATCAACAAAATATGCAAAAGAGCTAGATAATGGAGAGTTTTACATGTTTAGGAAATTCTTGTTGAAACTAGGAGAGGAGGATGGACCATCTCAAAGGAGCCTTAGATACAAATCTAGAGGTAAGTTTTGCAAGGTTATTATTGATAGTGGTAGTATAGATCATTTGGTTTCTAAAGAGATGTTAGATAAGTTAGGACTAAAAAGGACTAAACATCTACATCCTTATAAATTTTCAAGGTTGTAAAAATAACTTGAATAAGTGGTAAATAAATATTATTTAGTCAATTTCTAAATTGGATCATATAAGGACGAAAATATGTGTAATATTTTGTCAATGAGTGTATGACATGTGTTGTTATGAATACCTTGAAAATATGATAAGGAGGTTATCAATAATGGTAGGAGGAATATGTACACCATTGTGAAGGGTGGAAAGAAGTATATTTTGAGTTTATTAAAGGAGTAGTCTCATAAATTTCTACATTCAAAAAAGTAGATTGTAAGGTGACTAGAAATTTCAAAAGTATTTCAATGGAGGTTCCTATGAAGAAGAATAACATTGAGGATAAAGGAAGTGGTACTGGACCTATGCACCAACAACATCAAGGATTGAAGAGCATGAAGGCTAAATGTGGTTGCTAGGGAAGTGGGTGTTCAAACAAGAAACATCATAGACCTTAGTTGGAATATTTTAAATTCATTCATGAGGGTTATAGGTTTGGTCCACTAGCTAGAGTAAGTGGTGGAAATATTGAAGATACAGAGCAAGAGGAAAGAGGAAAAGGAAAAGATGAGTTGAATAAAGAAGCCAAGATAAAGAACAAGCATGGCATCAAAATCTCATGCACATTCCAAAATTCAAGAGTTTTTAACTCATGAAGCATTTCATTTTCCCGAAGTGTTTGACGTAAGAGAATACAAATTCTTTGGAAATCCTCGTCAACAAAATATATTCTTCCTTTTTTTAATTCCTTTATTTATGCTTACAAGAGAGGATGATCTAATTTCCAAGATTTTGGTGGATTTCTCTCAAGTGTTGACATTATCTTGTAGAAAGCCCAAATGGGTATATGAGCTTTTATTTTAGTGGAAAAGGGAGTAAAATTGATATTTGAGCTAGTTCTAGGAACCCCTAGAACCATCGATGATTTATAATTATTGGTAAAATCATCGATAGGTTTATCCTTTAGTTTTTTTGGCTAAGTGAAGATTCCATCATGAGGAAAATCCTAAAGAGTGTTTTTTTCAAGTTTGATCAAAATTTACAAAGGCAAATGTATGAAGAGTCGAAGGTTTTCCCCATCAAGAACACATCAAAAGAACAAAAAGATCAAGGACTTAGAAATTTTTAATACATACTTGAACTATTCATCCTTGAAATCATATCCACCCTCATGTAGTCATTTTTACTTGAATTATGCTAGATAGCTAACCAAAATACACCCAAGGTAACTTTATCAATGTGTATAGTGTTGGAAATCATACATCGTGAAACATCTCATGCATCTATTAGACTTTATGAATCATATGAAATATAAAGTCTCAACCTTGCAATTATAAAAGGTTAATATTTTAGTAAATGTACATTTGAGCATGGGGGTGCAAGGGCTATGTGCCTCAGTGGGGTTTAGGGGAAGCACCCCCAAATATATATGTCGTAAATCTAGATCATCCATCATTAGGTCACAAACCTAATAGTAGAGGTTATGTTGGATTTTCTTGACCTAGAAGGTAACCCAATTTTATGAGGGAATTATATTACAACTATGCATTGCACTGAATTATATTGTGAGAATCTGATAATTATTAAGTTGCCTTTGGATCTCTGATTGGTAATACTCATGTGAAATATTTCTCTACAAATATATTGTAATATTGTTGATTTTTTAATAATATATTGGGAAATTTTTTAGTATGGGATTTTTCTTCTAGAAGGATTCTCCCCACATAAATCACTATGTTGTGATATAAATGATATTTATGTTTATTTTTATTTAGCTTATGTAAATTTTGTAAAGATTTGAAAATTCTTATATAACCCTCATCTCAAGATTAGTGTAGGAAGTTGTTCCACTACTTAGCTTCCTTACATGATTGTATAAGAATTGGATCTACTCAAGATGACCTTTGAGGCCTTCAAGTTTTTACCTCACATCATCATAGAAGGCCCTAGGTAAGAATAATTCTTTATGTACAATTTTCACATCTAGAGACTTGTGCTACCTAGTAGTTGTTAAACACAATGCACCACTAAGAGGGGGGTGAATCATTGGTTCAAAAACTTTTTCCTTTAACTACCCTATGTGTTTATATTGGTTATCATATCTAACATAAATCTAACTTACCGGTTAGAGGGGATACTAACTCAAAAACACTCACACATAAAGGAGACATCACATAACACCAGCATATACGAGGAAAACCCAAGATGGGAAAAACCTCAGTGAGAAATGTTGCTAGAATCTACTGCTCCAATCCAGCCTCACAATGAATCTTTGATTACAATGTTTAGGGCACCAACTCAAGGAGCTACAACCCCTGCACCAAGCTACAACTCAGTGAAAACCAAATCATGTTTTTATATCAAAGTTATCTTCTTGTTACAAATGGATTTTGTAACTCTTCTGCAAATCTCTCTACTGGATCTTCTATCCAGATCACTGTCGGTTCTCTGCTAACCCTCACACTACTGCAACCTTACTCTCTGTTGCACTCTTGCAAGTTCAGCCTCTTCTCCTTCTCTATCGGTTTTTGTCTTTATCGATTCTGCACTATTTCGATTCTCTCTTCTCTCTGCTATACTGCTGCTCTCCACCGGTACTACACTTTGTCAGTCATATGCTTGCGTTCTCTGGAATCTTCTGCAACTCTTCTCTATCAGTATGGTCACCACCGATTGCCTCATAATTGCTGGTTGAACTCTTCAACCCTGATCTCTCTCACAATCAGTCTCTCTTTTGATACTCGTTGAGTACTTGACTGATTTCTTCTCACATGCAACAACACATTCTCATAAAGAGGCAACCCTCATCGATTTTGGCTTGCATATTTATAAACTAGTTTTCTCGCCAAAAACTAATTCAAAATTGAGGGGGTTAGGGTTTCTTCTTCGACCCCGACACAAACCAAATCCAATCAGATCTCATCCAATCTGATCGCCTAGATTGATGAACTGTAACTCATCAATTAACCCCGCCATTTTCATGCCTTCTAGAACACACCTTCTATTTTTATCATTCTTCTCTTAACCTGTCAGCGGATTTCTTGGTCAATCACCAAGAATGACTTTATGGTTTCCTTCACTTGCTTCGATCTGCTCAACCAATTTGTGTTGGATCTCTGTTGTCCATTGACCTTGAGCTACAAACCTTTGTTGTGCATCCTGTGAATCTTGCAGTCAACATAAATGTCAACCTGTCACCATCTACCTCGCCACTTGACACTTCACCAACTCAACATGCCAACCTGTGCATGCATGCCATTTCACCTCCATGTGGCCTCTATGTCAGCATCCAAGTTTTCTTGAACATTTGTGTCAGTATGGATAGGATCACCGACCAAATCCATTACCAAGTTCATCTACCGGCTTACTAACCCTGTCGGTTAAACCCTTAACCAGTCTGTCATCAACCTTGCACTTTTCTTCTCTTTCGGTGGAACACTCAACCGTTCAACACTCTTGCTAACCTACCTTATGCATATCCTCATCAAATGGGAGTCTTCTGCATCTGCACCTTGTTGGATTACTGGTGGACTTACATACTGTTAAACCCCTTGATGACACCATGTCATCAACCTTCAACTATTTCCATCTGAGACATTTGCATGCCGGTTGCACTCTCTAACTGCAATTGCTCAGCCTTTACTTCTTCATCATCAGACTGGACATCATCTCAACCGGTTTGTCAAAGTTACAAACCCATCACTCTTCATTTGTTCCGGCAACTCATCATGCCTACTTTATCAGTCCCATGCATGACCCCGATTTCATGCACATGAGGCATCCTTTTGTTTTACCGGTGGATCCGATGTGAGCCTTCAAACACCTGCCTTTAACTCTTTTGACTTATCTCATAGAACTATGATGCATACTTTGCATAATAGGAGATAAGTTCCACTTATTGGTGGTAGTAGATCCTTGTCATCTGCATCTTACAATGCACTTATGTGGCTTCCTTGTTTGTGCAACATATCTTCAAACAGGCACATGTGATCCGATGTGGGGCACACTCACTGTCAGGCATCTCTTCACATAGTGATTGTATCTCGATTAGTTGGGAGTCCTGTTGTTCTGCATCCACATAGTGTATTGGTGACCTATACATCCTTCTCCTCCCGTGTTGATGTGATTTAGGTAACATTTTGCCTCTTCATCTCAAACAATAGCTCAACATTTCACTCATCCTACTTGTACACTGGTCATAAGCTTGTCGGTTGGCAACTACTCATTGTCAACACAACCCTTACCAGTTGACACCCTTTCCTTACCAGTGATAGACTGTACCGGTAACCTGTCCATTTCATCCACAAAAGTCAAACACTAACTTGTGTACCGGTGACTCCAGTGGTCATTCCTCTGAATGACATTCTCTTCCTTACGATGACTTGCAACACTAGTTGACATCAATAACTGCATGTCAACAATACTCCCATACCGGTTGACATCAATGACAACACAATGCCAACAATCTCCCCCTTTGGCATTGATGTCAACACAGGTAGTATCTGGCATACTACATAATCTCTATCCCCCTTTGTGTGATGCAACTCTCCCCCTTTGTATAATCCATGAATTCTCACACATGTAGTATGCAGTATACTACAAAATGTTTCTCCCCCTTTGACAATAATGGCAAAGGGCACTGTCAGGGTCTCACACCTCCTTGTATTTACCAGTCACTGTCTTTTTTTTTCCCCTTTTGCTCTACCAGATGCTTCTCCTCCTTCAACCATCATTAGTTGCATCTTCTCAAGTCACAACACTTGAGATGGAGGACTCAACCATCAACTGACACCAATTGAGCATGCAAATCTGATACTATTTGTTAAAGCACTCAATTGCAGAAGGATGTGTCAATGAATACTACTTGCCTGTCGGTCAAACTGCATCACCTCCCGTTTGATCCTAAATTTCTTTAGAATCAAGTGTGATTGTACTATGATTACAACCAACCAAATGAAAAGTAGATACCCTTAGTCATGAAATTCTCCTAGGTATTCCTACAAAAATTTCCATCATGTGTAGTCAGTGCAGTCAGTACGCTCACAAGTTCAAGCATGTTGGCTCTGCTTCATAAGCACTTGAACTCCCCCTGAGTCATACATCTCAGGTCCATAATGCCAGTCAAATCCAATATCGGGGCTCCAATCAACTCCATATACCGGTTGAGTTGTGCATATGTGATCATCTAATGATCATTCAACTCCATTATATCCACCACAACCTATGACATGATCCAGGATGCACACAATGCCATACAATGTCATCATCAAGTCATAAATCAAACCGGTTAGCCTAAAGACATGCATGCTTGCATGATCAACAGTCGGGCCAACATATGTCATTCAGGTCTTTTCCAATACCACCTGAGACATAACCTCCTCATTCCCTATTATCAGGGCTAATGCAATGATCTTGAACCTCATTGTCTTGCATAACTTGCAAGTACCTATCAACATTCATACCAGTAACATCCTGCACATACCAGTTTCCTATACCGGTCCATCATCTCTACCGAAGCACCTTCCTATAACTCCTGACATTTTGTGTTACTGTGCATCTAATTTCAATTGTAAATATCTATCTATTGACACATGCAGTAGTGAACTAGCTTTGTTATGCAAGTGTGTAGCCAAGGCAACCACTACACACTTATCTTCTCATTTGCTTCCTTCATACCGACATAAGCTTCTTCTTCCATGTGTCCTTCTTCACTGAGGAGGTGAATAATAAGTTTAGTGTATTACTCCCCCTAAGGTCTTGCATCTCCTTTAATAATTAGGAGATATCACATGTGCATTGAATTCACAGTGTTGGTCCATGGTTCCATCTTCTTGCTTCTTCCTCCATACCCGCTTGACCTCATTCTTCTTCCCATTTTCAATCCTGGGAGTAGGTCTTACATTCTCCTACTGATGGATCCTTTCATTTCCAAATTCTTCAACATAACCTGAAGCAGTGCTATAGTAGCACACAACATCCATGCCAATCTCATGGTTGGGGAACCTTCTAACATGTTGGTTTGACCATCTTCTTCTAGTCATGTTGTTGTGACTAGCAACCAAACTGGTGGACCTATTGATCCTGCAGAGACATTTCTCCTTTGGATCCATGCATTTTTTTGACTTCCATTCTATAACCATTTCTATGTTGAGCATGGCTAATATATCAACTTCCATATGACTGCAAGTCCCTTTTCTTGCATTCATAACCTCTATGGCCAGATCTATTGCAGTTATAAGAAACACTCTTTGCATAACTGGGAGAGGGGATATGCATGTATCTACTCCTTGATACAATTTTCTCATTTGCATGATATCTACGAGATCCTAGATTGTTCCTTCTAGATCCCTTTCTACATTTGTTTGCCCTATGGCCATGACCATTACATGCAAAACAATAACCAGAGAAGGAAGGTTTATAACTTACAAACTTATTCTACCATGCATGGGGAGATATTATCGGTTTAGTATCTCCATTTCTGCTTCTCCGGGGATGGGTTGTTCATTCTTTGTAGCTATTCCATCTGTTCTCTTCTTTTCCCACACTTGCTTTGTCCTATGGGCGACATCATTTCTTTGTCCTCTACATGCAAGAGGTCCTCATTTCTGTCTTCTCGTGTTCCTGCTTCTGGTGAAGTTTTCTTCTCCCATCTTCCCTTTTCCTTTGGGATCTGTATTGTTCCTCCTTCTTGCAGCACCAGTCTTCATTCTTGTCTGCAAGTCTTCACCAGTTGTGGATAGATCAACCTTCTTCCGGGGAGTATTTCTAACTGTGAAGAATTGTCCCTTGTTTTCTCCATTTGAGGAGATAAACCGAATGTCATTGTGGGGGACATTCTTGTTGGTTTAGCATTCAGTGGCACTACTTCCTAGTCCTTCAGTGTCCTTGGCATGCTTTTGCTTTTTCAACATTTTGTCCAAGGCATCACTGCTGCCTTCAAACCCGATTCTTACCTTGAGCTCATCCTGACATTTCTCAAAGTTATTTCAGAGAATCTTCATTTCTCCAACCAACTGTTGATATTCCTTATCTTTTACTTCTAGCACAGAAGCTAGATCACTACACCAACACTCCTTGGTGTCTCCTTGTTGAGTCTTCAACTCTGAGATGCATTCCTTAGATTCTTCAAGGCATTTGATCAACCAACTCTACTCCACAATAGTAGCATTCTTGAATAGCTTGTATTCATTTCTTACTCTACTGAGTTCTTCAAGTTCATTTACAAGATCTCCTTCAAGATCAACTTCTGCTTCCTCTTCTTCTTCACCTTCACTATCACTGCCAAACACATCTTGTTAGTTGGAGTGATTTGCATGATCATTCTCAGATGTGTGCCTCTCATCTTCTGATTCTTGAGCCATGAAGAGGTGGGTTCCTTCTCTATCAATGTTGCAGCTGCTAGCAGATCTGCTTTCATCATCTGCAAATACATGAGATACATTCCTCATTCTATCTTCACAAACCAATTTTGTAGTAGTAGGTTCATTTCCATAGAGCTTCTTCAGTCTATCCCATAATCTTTTTGTCGATCTGCATCTATCCACCTGTGAGGAGACATCATCTGATAACCCACATAGTATTATTGCCTTCATTTCTGCATCATTGCATTGGTTTCTTCTTTCTGCATCAGAATCGGTGGGAGGACTGACTTTACTAGCGTAGCCATTTACAACAGACATCCACACATCAAACCCTAGGGAGGACAAGTAGACTTCCATTCCTGCAACTCCAAATGGAATAGTTTGAACCATCAAATACCGAAGCAGGGATTGATACTAAATAGACCATTGTGTCCTTAAGCCAGAATCTACCCAAGCTAGAGAAAACTTATCAACTGGGAACCTAGGGCTCTGATACCAATTGTTGGACATAATGCACCATTGAGAGGGGGGTGAATCAGTGATTCACAACTTTTCCCTTTAACTACCCTATGTGTGTATATCGGTTATCAGATCTAACAAAAAGCTAACTTACCGGTTAGAGGGGAGACTAACTCAAAAACACTCACACATAAAGGAGAATCACATAACACCAGCATATACGAGGAAAACCCAAGATGGGAAAAACCTCAGTGAGAAATGTTGTTGGTGGCTATTGCTCCAATCGAACCTCACAACGAAACTCTAATTACAATGTTTAGGGCACCAACCCAAGGAGCACCAACCCCTGATTTAGGGCACCAACCCAAGGAGCACCAACCCCTAATTTAGGGCACCAACCCATGGAGTTACAACCCCTGCATTGAGTTGCAACTCAGTGAATACCAAATCATGTTTTTATATCAAAGTTATCTTCTTGTTACAAATGGATTTTGTAACTCTTCTACAAATCTCTCTACTGGATCTTCTATACAATTCACTGTCGGTTCTCTGCTAACCCTCACACTGTTGCAACCTTACTCTCTATTGCACTCTTGTCGGTTCAACCTCTTCTCCTTCTCTGTCGGTTCTGCTCTTTGTCGATTCTACACTATTCAAGTTCTCTCTTCTCTCTGCTACACCGCTGCTCTCCATTGATACTACACTTTGTCGGTTCTATGCTTGCCTTCTCTGGAATCTTCTGCAACTCTTCTATGTTGGTATGGTCACACTGGTTGCCTCATAGTTGCCAGTTGAACTCTTCAACCCTGATCTCTCTCACACTCAGTCTCTCTTTTGATACTCGTTGAGTACTTGACTGATTTCTTCTCACATGCAGCAACACTTTCTCATTCAGTGACAACCCTCATCGATTTTGGCTTACATATTTATAAACTGGTTTTCCCACCAAAAACCAATTCAAACTTCAGGCGGTTAGGGTTTCTTCTTCGACCCCGAGGTAAACCAAATCCAATCAGATCTCATCTGATCTAATCGCCTAGATTGATGAATTGTAACTCAACAATAAACCCCATCATTTTTGTGCCTTCTAGAACACGCCTTCTAATTTTAGCATCCTGCTCTTAACCTGTCAACGAATTTCTTGGTCGATCACCAAGAATGGTTTTGCGGTTTCCTTCACTTGCCTCGATCTGCTCAATTAGTCTATGTTGGATCTTTGTTGTCCATTGACCTCGAGCCGCAAACCTCTGTTGTGCATCCCGTGAATCTTGTAGTCAACATAAATGTCAACATGTCACCATCTACCTCGCCGCTTGTCACTTCACCGACTCAACATGCCAACCTGTGCATGCATGCCATTTCACCTCCACGTGGCGTCTATGTCAACATCCACGTTTGCTTGAACATTTGTATCGGTATGGATAGGATCACCGACCAACTCCATTATCGGGTTCATCTACCGACTTATTAACCCTGTCAGTTAAACCCTTAACCGGTCTATCATCAACCTTGCACTTTGCTTCTCTTCCAGTGGAACACTCAACTAGTCAACACTCTTGCTAACCTACCTTATGCAGATCCTCATCAGATGGGAGTTGTGCATCTACAACTTGTTGGATTACCAGTGGAATTACATACCGTTAAGCCCCTTGATGACACCATGTCATCAACCTTCAACTATTTCCATCTGAGACATCTACATGTCGGTTGCATTATCTATCTGCAGTTGCTCAGCCTTGCCTTCTTCATCATCAAACCAGACATCATCTCAACCAGTTTGTCAAAGTAACAAATCCATCACTCTTCATCTGTCCTGGCAACTCATCATGCCTACTTTATCAGTCCCATGCATGACCTTGATTTCATGCACATGAGGCATCCTTTTGTTTCACCGATGGATCCGATGTGAGCCTTCAAACACCCGACTTTAACTCTTTTGACTTATCTCACAAAACTATGATGCATACTTTGCATAATAGGAGATAAGTTCCACTTACCAGTGGTAGTGGATCCTTGTCATCTACATCCTGCAATGCACTTATGTGGCTTCCCTGTTTGTGCAACATATCTTCAAATATGCACATGTGATCCGGTGTGGGGCACACTCACTGTCAGACATCTCTTCACATGGTGACTGCATCTCTATCCGGTGGGAGTACTGTTGTTCTGCATCCACATAGTGTATCGGTGACTTGTACATCCTTCTCAGTTGGCAAGGATGTAAGCTTGTCAGTTGGCAACTACTCACTGCCAACACAACCCTTACCAGTTGACACCCTTTCCTTATCGATGATAGACTGTACCAGTAACCTGTCCATTTCATCCACACAAGTCAAACACTAACTTGTGTACCAGTGACTCTAGTGGTCATTCCTCTGAATGAGATTCTCTTCCTTATGGTGACCTGCAACACTGGCTGACATCAATGGTTGCATGTCAACAATACTCCCATACCGTTTGACAACAATGACAACACAATGCCAACAATAGTTATTGCCAACTTTTTATTTATAGAAGCTTCTAGCTTTGTTGGGTTTAGGTCTTCCCCTTTACTTCTTTAATATCACCCATAGACAAAATAAATCTATCACCAAAATGACGAAGAAAAAAAGTTGTAGAAAGCATACACTTTGCTCCACATGAAGTCCTACAACCACCAGCATCACAATGAACTATTTAGGAATTTTTATCTTTTATTTATCTTGTAGGACTAGGAACACCCATACCTTTCTCTCTTAGAATCTCCTTTACAAACCCTAACATTATATAACTTCTTAGTTTCTTGTTGGCTATCCTTTTCCATTTTCTACTAATTACCTTTTATTATATGTTATAATGTTGTTGCAAGTTGCGTTTACATTTCTTTATGGCCATGTTTTTTTTATATTTTCAATTAATGTAAATAATTAAGAGGAAATGTATTGTTTCTTGTGTAGGTTCCAAGTTCTTGTACTTTCTCTCACTAGAAGAAACATTAGTGACATATGTCATACACATTATAATAATAATTTCACATAACAGTAAAGGATACCCTATGTATCCACCCTCAACTCAACTTCCTTTACTTATCAATGCTTAGGTATTTCTCTTAGTTTCCACACTTATTTTATCTTTTTATATATTTCCTTTTCAAGGTTTGGGTGCTTATTTGTAGTACACACTATTTGAGGGGATATAGTATTAATAATTCCATTTTTACTTCATGTGTAGTAATTCATAGATTGGCAGTGTTAGGGTTTAGGTATATTGGAGCAATAAATAATATTAAATATAATGCATAATAAAAGAGGCAAAAAAACAAATCACAATAATAGACAAATTTAATGTGGTTCACCTAATGCGGGCTACATCCACATAGAAGCAATCGTCTGCTTTCTTTATATTATCTAGTGAAAAGAAAATTACAATCTGACGATATTTCACATTAAACAACCACTTATTTATCAAGCCTTTTTTGGTGGCTTGTAAAGGTCATTTTACATACCAAAATAATAACAGACTCCTTTATTAAATAATGGTCAATTTTTGCTTCAGGGGTGTTGCCCTCGAGTCCCCAAACCCTATCATGAGCTTCATCCTTGGGCCCCCATCGGTGGGATAGTCCCCCCGAGCCCTACAGGGGGGGTTTTATCCCTTGCACTCCTTGTAATTGATCTCGGAGAAAATGCAACTAAAAATCTGCCAAAATTTAAGCCCAACAACATAATAAGTTGCCACATACCAAAATGCAGTTTCCTTTAATGGTATTCCAAACTCTATGTATATCTCCTCTATATTGGTAACAATTAAGGAATGTGATAGATCCCAAATGAAAATGTAAGGGGTAAAAGTACAAATGCTACACTTTCACACATTTTTATGTCCCTTCACATAGACATTACAAATGCATGGTCATATTCCTTAATTTGAATCATTTGCCAAACTAACCAACACTCACCCCTAAACCCATTATATAATCACTTTAAGCTCTACCAATCATTATTCCTAGCTTTTTCCAATGCAACTATGTGACATGGCTTAGACAAATCCTTAAAGCAAACCTTATGGCATGACCTAGTCTAGCTCCCTTAACCTTGAAATCTCCCATTGTAGGGTTGACTTTTCTAGAATATAATAATTATCTCGTCAACCTACACTAAAAGTCTTGAGTTGAATATCTATTTAGGGACATATCACAGGTCAATAGGAACTTCAAAAATTCATGTCAATTATTAGAATCAAAGGCACACAATGAATAGTTAATCATAATTTCATCAATTTCAGTCTCAATCTCAATTATATTTGTTGCATTAGCATTGCATCGTTTCTTGACATATTTTCTAACTTTTGTACAACTCTTAAGAGGAAGTGAATGATATTGAGGAGATACATAATCTTATCTCTATCCTATAACAAGCTCCATTATTCTTTTCCAAGGCTCCTTTCTCACCATCATGTAAAAATGATGCAAACAAGCATAAATCATTAACTACAACTCAAGTTACACCATCCAAACTAGATCACATAATACAATATTATCCTAAAACAAATCTATATCTAAATCTTAAATTTCCTTCATTTATTACAACATCAACATTACATCAAAATCAAAATAATATCATTATTTTATCTTATTAGTATGAATTATTCAATAATTTTTTTTTTCAATAGCAGCTCTTTTGATTTCAAATTTATTTATTTCATAACAAACACTAGACCTTAAATAAGATTAGTGAAAAAAGTGTGAATAAATAATGGGTTTAAATGGAGCCATGTGCAAATCTTAACTTATTTCATTACACCTAACAAAGGCAATTACTTTATAAGGTTTATCCAAATGATGGGGTTAGTGGGAGGACAAAGCAAATCTTCAATATACTTATTTATATCTTCAATAAACTCACGTGAATTTGACTTATATTTCCTCGTTTAATTTACTATAATTTAATAATAAAAAATAACATATTAACTCTAAAAAGATAGTGCATACCAGCCATAGATTTGAATTTCAAATTTAAAGATTAAATTACGAAATTAGTAAAGAGCGAATCTTTTACGGTGTTAATTTTTGGGATTACGTTATGTATATATAATTATTTTTTTATTATGGGAAAGTGGTAATAAAGAATATATAAGGATATAAATTTGTTAGCAAAAATTATTCAAGAATTGATATATAAAATTTATAAAAAATATAAAATAAATAAAAATGCATAATTTTATAAAAAGATTATGTTTGTATGTATTATTATTTTTATTTAATTATAGTAAATAAAATATTTTTTAAGGTAAATGTGATTTTGTGGGACCATGTCTATATATATTAAAATAAAAAAATTACATCACCAATTTCTAACAGACAAAAAGATTGTTCATAATATAACTAGAGAACAGATAATATGGCAACCAACCTTCAACCTATATTATATCACTATACTGTTCACTACCCTAGCCAAACCACATCCATCCTCACAAAAGCAACTTTTTAAAGTAGACAATTGTAGGCTATATACTACCAGTTATATATTTACATATAGCAAACCAAACACCTCGCGAGGTTGGCTTACCCAACCTCCTCCTCTACAACATCTCCCTCCTCTTAAGTCAACATGGTGGCCCACTTGTTATCACCAGCCTCAACCCCCTATACAAAGCTCTAGAGGAAGTCAAGTCCCACCCTAGCTTCATTCCATCTCTACCATGTCCATGTCAATTCCCCATACCACAATCGTCTTCAAAGGGTCATGTTGGTCTCAAAATCTGATTCCCTTCAATGTCTTTAGAATAAGATGATCTAGAATGGGTGCCGAGAAGACATCAAAGATAAGGAAATTCCGGAAACAACATATGACAAGGTTTGGTTAGACCTTCTACACTTTGGGCTTTTCTTGGAGCCCAGGTGGGTATACCTTTGTGAATTAACTTCACACTTTTAAACAATAAACCCACAGCAAACCAGTCCAGAAAACCAGTGGATTTATTCACCTCGAAAGCAACTGAAAACAAAGCATGAAAACTATACTTGACTTCAGCATTTTGATCAACAAAGCATGCAATAAACAACTTCCATTAATATCAGCGCCTTATCCAAGGTTACAGAGTCACCTAACTCAAATAAAACTCCTGAAACATAATATCTATATGCTTCCCATCAGCTCGGTTTCCACTAATTCTTACGTGCCTGACACATACAAGAATTTAATCATTTCACACTAAACTATGGTCCTCAAAATTCAAAGTTCCTCCCAAAGAATTTACTAGTATAAGTGATCTTGCATATTTAATTTCCCTCCTAAAGAGAAAAGCTAAAAACACTCATACTGAGATTGCTTTGCAATTCCATTCAAAAGGAAAATCCTGGATTGTTCAGAATGAAAACAGTAAATAAATTTGTGAATAAACTTGAAGACAACACAGAGTTTTACTCAAAAACCGATGGCCTGTATATTGATATTCGTTCGAAGAGATTTTACAAAAAGTTCTTTTTCTCCATTAAACTTTGAAAAGCTCAGATAATTTTCTGCAGCGTTTTCTTACAAAATTTTGTGATCCTTTTCCCTCTAGTCCTGGTATCCATTTATAACAATATGGATGCACAAAGCTTCGGACTTCTCGAGGAAAGTTTGTTACAATTATTTCAAAAATTGAAGAGGTTACAATTTTTTGCGTAAAGCAGTTATGTGCTTTTTTCAGCTTCTGCAGTCTGTTCAACAGGTTGTTCGGTTGTAACCTCTTCTGACTTTTCAGGGGCATTCTCCAACTGCTCCGGATCATGGGTAGAATATTTAACTCCCCACTCACTATATGTCTCTTCTGTCGGCCATGAAAAATTAATCACATCACTCTTAATTTTGGTCAACCTTTTCCAAGAATTTCTCAATTTGTTGACTTCTGAATTAAGGAAACTATAATGTGATTTAATCTTTTCTATTTCCTGTATTGTTATGACAAAGAAAGAGGTATCATCAAGGTCGATGATTCCCTTAACCCTTGCTGACAATTTGACCTCTACCTCTTTGAGCCATATTTGCTTATCTTTTATCTGATCCGGATTGGCAAAAATTCCCGGGAGCAACTCAAAAACTTGATCAGTGTATTCCTTCTTACATAGATTGACCTTCCTATCCACATTATCTACATCTGCAGCCAATTGCATTAAGACTTTAGCAACATCAGAGGTAGATTTTATAATGGGATTGGCCCTTGCTTCATCACAGGAAACACACATGAACTCTAAATCTTGCTCCCTTGGCCTCCATCTGTCAAAAATGGGTGTCAAAATGGCCTTATCTCTCCTTAATTCATTCCATATCTCCATGACCTTTCCCACATTATTGTGAAGCAGTGAGGTATTTATAGTGTCTGCAAAACTGGAGACTGTGGCTTTTATTTTCTCCTCATACTTCCCCGCATAATAGGCCTGAGTCTGCTTTAGGTTCTCCAATTCTTGGGGAGTTATCTCAATCATTTGAGAACTGGAAGGCGCAGGAGATGGTGGGAGCTCAATAATGGGGCTAGTAGGTGGAGGTATTGCAAGAGAAGAGGCGATCATTAATGTTGAAGACTCACCTTGTTGGCGTTGTCCTACCAGCTGGCTCTGCAATTTGGCAATAATGCTATCTTTGCCTCTTATCTCCTCCTTAGCACTATCATAAGCCTTCAAAACTGTTTCCAGTTTAATCTGGAGGGCCTCCTTTTCTTTGGCTTCCTTTTCAGCCACTGCAACACTGAATTTGGCAGTCTCTAACACAGTGCTAGCAGCCTCTACTACCCCTGTACTCTCTACTCTTTTAATCATCAATCCACCAATGTGACTTGTCCCTGAGGTGTCTTTACCTTTCTTGTCTTCATTTCTTTTGAGGGACCACATGACTAGTGCAGCATTGTCCTTACTGAATGTAACCCCTTCCATAGGTTTAGTCTCTTTTCTTACTGCATCCAGCACTAGAGCATCAGCAATATTCCACTCTGGTAAAATGAGCACTCCAGCTTGTGCTACTAGATCCCTTCCCTGTTCAGGAGTGATGGTTTTGAATTCTTCCATCATCTCCTGTTTTATTTCTTCCTCCACTGAGGCTGGATCTTTATTAGGCTGCTCTGCCTTTCTTGCTTCACATCTAGCATTATATTTATCTATATGCTGCTTCCAGATAAATTGCATGAATGCTTCAGATGTGACAAAGCTATCATCAACTAAAAAGGCACTAGTGGCCTTCTTTATCTCAGGATCCCACTCCTGGCCTTTAAGTTCAGTCGAGGTGATGTCCATCTGTGCTTCAGTGGGCTCTTCTGGCATCCCTTCTTCCACTTCATCATAGGTATATGCAATTTCCCCCAAGCTGCCCAACTGAGAGAGGTATTCAGTTGCTGCTTGTTCATCTCCTATGTGGAGAGGGGATTGGGATGGGGAATACAGGGGTGTATCTGATTGCACTTCCTTCCCCACCCTCTGCTTCTTTGGGCTGTCTTGGATGTCAATGACATCTTGTACCTTCCTCTTTCCTTTGGATGAAGAGGGTTCCCCTGTTGTAGACACCAACACACTGTAACCTGCTTTCTTATGCAGGGTGTAGTCACCAGGAGGGATTGCTTTAGTGGAAGCTGACTTTCCTAAAATCATTCTTGCCTTTTCAGGGTTATTCTTAATTACAGCTTCCCTCTTCTCCTTTAGTGTTTGCATCACATCCTCAAAGCAAACAATCAGAAATTTTATTTTTTCTTCCAATGGGAAGAAGCTAGACAATGGGTCATAGCTAGCATCAAATTGATGCACAAAGTCCAGGGCTTTCTTGTAAGCCACCCATTTTTCTTTCCTTAACTCTTGTTCATCTAAATCAAATTCATTCCTGATGAGGTCTTCAGGAAAGTGGAATTGATGAGGCCTACCTCTGCATTCTACCTTCTTCCGGAACACACCATTGTAGAAGTCCTCTGGATCAGCACATCTGGACACTGCAGTGGACAAATGGTAGGGTTTGAGGAAATCCTCAAAACACTTCCAGCCTCCCTTGGTGATTACAAATTGGTGGGCTACTGTAGCTGCAGGGAAAATTGTCCCTTTACCTCTGCCTGTTAGCTCTGCCTCTTGTAGGCCACCAATTTGTCTAAGAATCTCAGCTATTCCCACTTTGAGGGGGACCTGGTATGGTAACAAAAATGGGGTGCCTCTGAAACCAAAGACTCTGAAAACTGTGGAGACTGGATATAAGTACATATCACCCCAGTTATGAACTATCTTGATATTCTCTGCGAATTCTTTTGGTCTTAAGAATTCTAGAAGAACCTTGGGGACTCTTGGGTTGTCAGAGCAAAGGAGAGTCCTTATTTTGGATGCAAAATATTTATCGAATTTTAGAAAACTAGCATCCTCTCTGTCCCATGACAACACAGTACTCCATAGTTGTACTGACATCTTCTCTCCTTCCTTTTCTTTTACCAGGTCCATTCCACTGGCGAAATAATCACCACCTTTGAAGAGAAAGAGGTGCATCAAGAGTGAATACCACCCAAATGGCCTATCCACCTTTCCATTCTTTATCCCTATCAACCCTCCATGGATAGCATCAGCAATATAAGCAGCATAATCAAATATAATAGCAAGAGAAGGATTCAAAATTTGAACAATCATTAACAAGTAATGGTTTGGCATATTTGATTCAGCATCCTCTCCTAGAACTTGGCAAAGTGCCCAATACATCCCTTTCGCCCTCAAGGTAAACATACTCAATGAAAAAGGCTCCTGTGTGTTGGGCCCTACAACTGCTAACCCTCCTATTTTCAGAAAAAGTTCTTTGAGAGGCCCATTCCTAAGATGACTCCTCTGTGCACTGTACACTTGAGCTAATTGTGTGAAATTTATGGGTTCCAAGAAGTTTGTAAACTCACTGAGCCCAAACGCTGTTCTCAATTCTTCTGCATTGATTTCCACGAGGGTTTTCCCATTTACATCCTGGATGCACCTTGTGATTGAATCATAGTTTAATGCCATTTGGGTTAGCAAGTCTGTATCCATGAATACTCCTGGGACTACCAACTTCCCGACATCTAGTTCCCAAATGCTATTTTGAGGAGCAGGAGAATTCCTCATCCCAAATCCGATTCTAAACAGCCCCAACCCAGACAGTCCAACCTGTGGGTCTCTTAACCAATTACCTTTGTCATACAATCCTTCTCCTATCTTCAGACGGGGAGCCTTGGGTACTAACTCTTTGGCCTTAGATGCCTGGTTAGTTGACAGCGTCAACTGCTCTAAAAAGTCATCACGTACACTTCTTTCTAAATAATCAACCTTGCCAGAAAATTCCCTTTTAGGAGCCATTTGAAAATGCAACAAAATGAATATCACTTCTTAAACACTCCTGTAACACGAGAATAATTTCACTTATTACACCACACAAGAATAGCTGCAAAATAAGAAAGAACCTGATGCTTGCTTGAAGGAATTCGCTCTGCAACTGATTCGCCTTCTCTATATTTGAAAAAGATAACTCTGCGTTACTCTTCTGCAAAATCCTTTTAAAAGATATCTACACTTGGTTGTTAGGAAATCAAATGCATGTACTCTGGGCCTTAACTATAACATTGATTCCGCATGCTTCGGCCGTCCCTTCAAAATCGAATTCATACGAGAATTCATATTTTAGCTCCAACGGGTCGCAGCCTTCCTACAAGTGTCTCACTGTTAATTTCATTTTGACGGCTTTGTCTTTAGTCTGGGTCCCGTCTTTCTATTGGCTACATAATACCACGCGGCATCCGACCATTGGCTTAGAAAATCCCTTCGCATTCTGTTTTGATACTGGCCGAATGTCTCCCTTTATACTGTGGCGGGCCCATATTTTTCCCTTTTTGCCATGTCATCATCAAGACACGTGGACGGCCCTCGTTAACTCTCGCTATTTCGCGGCTTTAAAGGGTGAGCACTTAACCCTTGCGAAATAGCGTCGACCGTCAGATCATCTCTACAGTTGATCGGTATTTAACCCCTTAAAAAGGCTCTCAGAGATGGTGGGCCCACGGACACGTCATGGACACCTGGCGCCTTGTCACTTTCGGAGCTGACTTGTCAATTTCTCATTTGTCAAGCAGGAACCATAGGGACCCACAGTTTCCTTTTAGACCGCGTGTCATCAAGACACGTGGACGGCCCTCGTTAACTCTCGCTATTTCGCGGCCTTAAGAAGTGGGCATCTTACCCTTGCGAAATAACGCGAGCCGTTAGATCGTATTTCAACCTGATCGGTATTTAACCCCTTAAGAAGGCTCTCAGAAGAGGTGGGCCCGCGGACACGTAATGGACACCTAGCACCTCGTCACTTTCGGATCTGACTTGTCATTCTGTCATTTGCTGGAAGGAGCCACGGGGTCTCAATAAATTGTAAGAGCTGTCCCTGCCAGGTCATCTCCACCTGTGAGCTGACTCATCTTTGGGGCCCACTTTTGAACCTTTAATCCTAACCCACTGACTGTGGCGACTTGTGCCACGTGCTACCTTTTAATACGCCAGAAGAAAACCACGGGGGCCCCACTTTCTTTGACCGCTATATCCTTTACGTCCTCCGTCATGACACATGGACGACTGACATTCATTCTCGCTATTTCGCGGCTTTAAAGGGTGAGCACTTAACCCTTGCGAAATAGCGCGGACCGTCGGATCCCTTCTCAAGTTGATCGGCGTTTACTGGGCCCGACACTTTAGAATGAAGTAATACAAGGCGAAATTTTTTCAAATAATCAACGTAACCGCCTAGGTAAATAACAAGGGGGGACACTTCCTACGACCCCGCAACCCATGATCTAAGTGAAATAAAGTAACGGCAAAATAGAAACCAGGGGGTTTAACACAAAAAGATAAGGTCTAAAACTTTTAAAAAACCCTTAA
Organism: Cryptomeria japonica; assembly: GCF_030272615.1. Taxonomy (NCBI): domain Eukaryota; kingdom Viridiplantae; phylum Streptophyta; class Pinopsida; order Cupressales; family Cupressaceae; genus Cryptomeria; species Cryptomeria japonica. The sequence continues at coordinate 659,100,681 of NC_081414.1, forward strand.
ACCCTCTAGGTTAAGAACAAAGAAGCTGAAGCACCAGGGACTACACCTTATTCAAAAAAAATTTAAAATACCACAGCCAATTATGGGAAAGAAGAACCCAGTTTTAAAACAGTGATAACAGGTCATCATCATCTTCATCCAGTTTTGGGCTCATGTTGCCATCCAAAACGACCTCAACCACCCACACCATCTTGACCATACCAACTGTAACATTAGATCCTATGCGCTTTTCTCCACTACAATGTGCTAAACATCAAGAAATATTGAAAAGGCTATTTGAAATGTTATTGCAAGAATTAAACAAATCCAATGACTTGAAATTGATACCTATCAACACTTACACAAATCTACACAAGCCAATATTATTACCATTTCACTTTAATTTATTTAAATTTATTTGCCAATAATTTATATAACATTTTTTTATTTCTATTGAAAATATAATCACCATAAACTTTTACATTATTTTAGTCCTTGAAACATTAATTAAGATGGGATTAAGCACAAACTATAACATTTTGTCTTAAATAGGAAAGTAACTAGCATGATATCCACTTACAAAACTATCATTGCTCATCATAATTAGTTACCAAATCACCATTATAAGTTATATTATTCTTCTATATCATAATCTTTCAAGTGATTATGCTTAAATGTTAAATCCAAAGGTCGACTTTTACTAGCCCTTTTTAGCTCTACGTTAATGAATTTTAATGCTTGTAAAAGATATCAAATATCAGAGGATGGTTATCTTATTTGCAATTGACCAAACTCCATCTTATTGACATTCACCATTCTTGTTTCCTCTTCTTTAAGTGGGTCATCAAATTTGTGGTCAAAAGGATACATCTTTAGTATGGACCAATGACAAAAATTTGATTAAATAAAATAAAATATTTGTAAAGAAGTTTTCCAATTTACCATGGAAAGCATAATTCATGAAAAAAATTAGGATTTATGAAATTATAATCCTCCCAAAGAGTTAAAACAATATAGCATAGTAACCCCTAGCAAGGCATAGAATGAAACTGATCTTTCCAAGACATCTAAATGCACTTTTTCTTGAAAAAAATTTAATGAGAAATTTCATCAATCATTCACAAGATGCCCACAAATCTTCCAATTCTTTTGCAAGAATTCTCTCACGACCCATGATGACAGCTACATGATCAGCATTATCCAACACTTTCAGCTTAGTTTTGCTAATTCTTGACTTTATTGCTAAGCTGCAGTCTACAGAAACCACTTTATCCTCTTTTCCATGCAAGATCATCACCTCACAATCTGTTTGTCCAACAACTTCTAAATACTTGTCCATTTCTTGGGCTGTCCCACATATCACGCTGTGGAAGTTATGCCAGGCTGAAAAGTGTGTATGGCGAGTGGTGTCTTCTATTCGGTAATCTACTATCCTGGAGCAAAAATTTGCAAACAAGAGTACAAAAATTGAATATATATTACTCTTAAAGATGGATTCAGATTACAGGTTCAAGTTGTCAGAGATTATTGCTGCAAATCATTAGTCTGTACCTAGAAACCAAAAGAACTTTGGAGTAAAAACAGATCTAAAATCATTTAATTGTTTGATTTGCCATTACAGAGAAAATTCAGGAAAAGTAAATGCACACACAATGGTTGGTGATATTTTTTGCATGTATCAAATAAAGAATCGAGTATCAGAGTTGAAGAATTAAAATTTAGAGTGTTGGTGAATTTGAGTTGCTATAATTAATGTAAGTTTCCAAGACAAGGACAATAAGGTATAGGGGAGTACATTTCCAGGATGGGTTTTTCTTAAGGGGCAGCTATTAAAAAAGGGAAATTTTAACATATTAGGAAATTTTAAATATTTATATGATAACATTGATAAATCATTCATCATGGGTAACATATAACTGCTGTGGGTATAGAAAATTGAATATGGTGTTCATATATATAAGCATGAGTTAATAAAGACATGCTGTATATTTAAACAAGGGATTTATTATTTAAGTTTTCTTGAATCCTTCAGAACTGCATGTTCTGCTATCAAACTAATTAACAAAGAGGAATGATTGGGTGAAAAAAGCTAGCTATTTTCCATTTTGAGCTCAGCTGGGATACTAATAGATGGGACTGTTCTGCGTTGTTTGTGCAGTGCATGAGAGATAAATTTTTGCATTATGAAATTGGTATTTTCTTCTGACTACGACATAACTTATATTTAGCAATATAATGACTATAGCAAGCCAACTTTGTCTGTAGCATCCCTTGCATACTAAACAAGTTGTCCAATGTATGAAACAAGATAATCCTTGACTATGATCTCAAATGTGAGGATGCAAAGATTTGCAATAGGGTATATGTATTTTGTAGATGTTGTGGTAATGATTAATCATTGGTCTATTACTTGGTCAAACTTACAGTTACAATTATTGTGGACTCACACTAAGTAATGTGAAGCTTGTTACAACCAAGTTTCAACATTGATGGCATAGATACAGCATAAAGATGAATGTGAGTTGTCTTTGCTTCGTGTCAAAAAGATCTAGACCATAGTTTTCAAACTCGAACTTGGCAAACCAAAAAAAAATGAATCAACAAAAACTTTTTTTAAAAGAAAAAAATTAACTTTTTAAAATTATATAAATTTCATACAAAATACAACTACAAAGCATATCAAATGAGTTTGAAAGGGGTCCAAGGGAAATGCCCCGCAAGCATCTAGGGGCAGTGCCTCCAACAAGGTTGAGGGGGAACACCCTTTGCACGAGCATGGGTGCAACATTCCCAATGGTGTCAAGGTAGTGCCCTTTGTAGGGTCCAAGGGCAATGCCCCTGGTGTGTTCCCTGATGTGATATAGGGTGGGGTTGACGGGCAGAGCCCTTGCCACCAAAAGCCCAAATGAAGACCTTCAAAACCACACAAACCTTCATGGCACAGCATTTTCCTAATTTTTATAAGCCACAAAACAATACTTATAAAGCAAAAAAAACAATGTTTTTGGAGCATCTATCAACATTTTTTATGCTCATGAGTTTTACGGTCAAAGTCACTAAGTACCTTACAAGTACTAGCCACAAAACTTGTCCAAACTTGCCAAAAACCTGGTAACAAAAATTTTTGAGTTTACTTCGTGAAAACTCAAGGCAAGAAAATAATGGTCAGTACTCGAAGAGTCACCAAGTACTGGCCAAGTTTGCATATTATGGTCTAGACTAATGACTGGAAAACTTTAGGTAAATCTGAGGTTTGCAAACTATATTAGACAATAAGGTTTTGATCTTTTCTAATGGTAGTTCATTGTTAGTAGTAAGTACTATTAAAGCCCAAGCCATGATATCTTTTAGTGTGGAGGCATGACCTTTGCACTTAAACCTAATTGATAGAGCATTAATAAACATAAATGCTTCTTGTTTTTTGCAAATCTTAGATGGACATGTGATAACCAAACATGCATTGAAAGATTGTAAGTCTTTTTCAGAAGTTACTAAAATGTGCTTGGGATATCAAAGGACAGCTAATCATCCTCTCTTGTAACACATACATGATAGCCTGATCTTAGATTTTGTTCCCATCTACACTTATTCCCAAGGTCTAGACACGATCCTTAATCATCCCTTTCTTGTTTGAGATCAAGTTTGCAATCACAAAGGTGATTTAGATCAATTGTGCACTTACAAATATGATCCCTCTGCTTATAAAATCATATTCAAAATTGGGTCCAATTGTCAATTGACCATTATGAGCTGCTTGAAATGCAAAATAGTTAAATAAGCTAGGGTGTTGTATTTAACAACAAACCCTAATTCATTTAGAACAGCTAGTGAACACATGAATTGAGTGCCTTCTAGTACACATCGCAAGACTAAAAAGAATCATCTAGTGATATCAACACTTCAACAAAATCATAGGGCATACCACACAACTGCTTCTTGTTCTCCATCTTGTTCAAAAGTTGACTCAACATCCTTATAGGAGTTTGACATGGAGTAATTATCCTTGTCATGTGCAAACTCCCAGGTATGCAAACTCAGTTTTCTGTAGATACTAGACTGAAAACTTTGTGGTGTGCTGAGTGTGAACTTCTAAAATTTAGCAAAGGTCAGATTTCCAGGTCTAGTTCAGATTCACACTCGCATGATCGATTCTATAATTGCAAAAACAACCCTAACAAAAGAGCACATTTTTTGCAAATTCGGATCTGGTAGAGTTATTTTTCACATTGAACTAAGAGCTAAGTACTTGTATTTATTATTTAAAATTATGAACATTTAACTTCAGTATATTTACCATTCCTAGCTCTAATTCCTAGGAAATCTAATGTTAATGATTAATTAATTTATCCTAGGAGATTTATGTAGAGAAACATATTATTTCTTTATAGTGCTAAAGATAACAAGGATTTTTTTAAACAATAGGACAGCTCATAAGAAATAAAAATATGAGCTTCCAAATAGACAAACTACAGTATGATGAACTTTGAATCCACATTAGGTAAACCAAAACCATAAAGAGCATCAAGGAACAACTTGAACTTGACCTAATATTTTAGGTCACATACAGATCAGCAAACTAAGAACGAAAACTATGATAAAGCCAACTTTACAAACTGTATGATAATCTGCCATACTACTAGAAGCACTACTCAGAAAACGTATAGTAACTCAGTGGCTCAGTGGCACAACATGATATCTGATATTTAATTGCACCAAGACATGAAAAACACAAGTTAGGATCTGTGATAGGTCCCTTTTTCTTAGAAACAGGTCCCTCTCCTCTTGTTACATCATATGGAATTTGATGGTATATTGGAATGTTCCAATCTAAAGCCTAGTCTTATGTTCCAGTTCAAATTAGATACTATCAAATCAATTATGCCTATATCCTTAACATTATAAGTCTTGATCCAATTAATGGGTTAGTTGTTCCTAAGAATTATAAAAGAAAAGAAACATGGAAGCCCTATTGGAGGGGGGAAAGCTTAACTTTGATGGGGCCTCTTGAGGCAATCCCTATCTAGTAGGGGCAAGGTATGTGTTTTAGGACTCTAAGGGTGCCTTTGTGTTTGGTGGAGCTCATCATTTGGGGCGCAAAACTAATAAAAAAGCTGAAAGGGAGGCTCTATTAGTGGGGATGATTGTAGAGTATTCTGAAGGTTGTTGAAACTGTTCGCAGCTATAGACAGAAGAATAGGGTGGCCAATTTTTTGGCAAGCAAGGGAGATGAACTTAGTAACTCGTTCATTGAAAGTCATGATATTATGAATAAAATGGACTAGCAAAGCTTATTGCCAAATATTGGCCACCTTAAACGAATGTCATCCTGTAATTTTTCCAATAGGATTTGTAATGTCCCCTTCTCAGACCTGATCTTTGACTTGGTCATTATTGGCTTCAGGGCATGATTGAAGAGTTAAGTTGATATATTTAATTAAAAGGTCACGTTTTAATATTATATTCGAATGTTGACCCCTTGGCCTAGTCTATTGACTTTATGTTGTTTTGAAAAGTGGGCTTTTTGAGGGTGGCACCTTCATTAAAGATTATTTTATTAATTTCCAAAGTCAAAGCAAGCTTAATGTGGGCGCATTTATCAAGGTATTGAATTTAATTAAAATATCAATATTAAGCTTGAAAGGAAAAGGACGCCATCTTGGAGAAAGGATTAGGGTTTGGATATTGAAGTGGATTTTAGGGTTTCGTGAAGTCAACAGGAAGTTATAAAAGGAAGACTTTGAACATCATTTCACATCTTTGGTCTACAATACTGTTATGTTGCCGGTTTGGCTCTGGGTTTGCTTCGAGGAATGAAGGCCTCCTAGCTTGGGCATCGCTTCTTGTTTGTAAGACAACAACTAGTGGTGATTTTAGTTTAGTTTGTGAGTTCCTTGAAATTTGTGCATTGTAATCAGCATTGTAGTTCTTAGTTTCTGATTTTTGCATATTAGAAGTTCCTGGTTTTTGCATGTTAGCTTCAGCAGATTGGATGTTTAATTCATAAATCAAAAAAGACAAAGAAATTCGTTGTGGGTATTGCATATTCCCTTCCATATAGGGAAGGCGCCCATGTGTGCCAATTTGTAGATTTATTTGTGAAGCATCAGATTTTTAAAAGAGAAATCGCCCTTTCCAGCTGGGTCGTACCTTTGTTGTCTTGGGAATTGTGCATTGAGTGTTAGATGCTTTTAAAGTCTGTTTTCTGTTCTTAGTTTGAGCGCCTCCTTTCTATTAGAGTTTTGCAATTGATATCAAGCATTTTGAATGAGTAAAGAGTGAGTTCCGAGCATTTCAAAGGAATCCTATGTTGCTGGTTATTTGTTGAAAGGTGCAGGTCTGTTAAATCAGTTTGGAGAAATCTGCAATATCTTTATTCGATGGTGGTGAGAGTTCTTTGAAAGCGATGGGAATGCTTCATTGAAGATTTATTCAAGTCTGGAGAAAAGGTTGGATCTGTTTATTGCCATTTCCGTTAATCTTACTTCTCAGCAAAGGAATTCATTAATATTGTACCTCTCTATTTATATGCTGATACGTATTGTTTGCAAGATCTCATCTTTCATAGTGTAAGTTGGCAATAGTACTGACAGCAGAGTATAATCTTGCTTTATCAAATTGTAATGCTCTTCTTACTTTCAGCATTTGATATTGTATTTAATTGACCTCCGCCCTATGGTAGCTACTTTCCCATTCTGGGTTAGCAAGCACATTCTGGGTGTTGAGTATTTCCAGCTTCCGCATTTCTTTTCAAGCATTGTTTTGTAATCACTCCGCCATATGGTCGCCCCTCACTCCATTCTAGATTGGGTAGCACATACTTGGTGTAGAGTTCCCTTTCAGCATTTAGGGTAGAAGATCCTCTGACCATATGCTCGCCATCATCGACGCCATTCTTGGTTAGAGTTACTGCATAAGCAATTTGTTTTAGATCCTCTGACCAATGCTCACACCTTGCCCACAACGGGATCCTGGTGTACATTCTGGTTAGAGTTGCTTCAACACGTTTTGGTTTATCTTCTAACCTTAACGGGTGCATTGAATGTAATTTGTAATTTGTACAAACGAAAAAATTTGGCTCGGAATATTTCAGTGGTATCAGAGCCAAGATCTTGCCATCTTGTGAACAATCTGTCTATGAGTGACAGAGAAAAGAGGTACATTGCAAGGGAAGACAAGAAGGTTGGAAAACAGTTCCAGCCTTATCAGGCTCCAGAAGGTCAGACAGCTTCAGAGATCTTGAGGGCTCATTGGGAATCTTCTCAGGAATCAGATATGGCAGAGGGTGAGAGATCAGTTGGGGGTAATGAGAGAGTTACCAACAACAGAGATGACAGTGGGAAAGGAAGAGAAAGATCTATGAGTCCCGGAAAGAGATTTGAAAGAAAGATGGATGCCTTGATGGACATGGTATCTCTCATGATGGGGAAAGTGGGTCAGAATACCACTCCACAGAACAACTCAGGGCATAGAGGAGAGCATAGTGCCTCCAACCAGCATGATGGACATGCAGCCCGGACTGTGTCAAACAACACTTATATTTCTTCCAGGCCATTCAAACCCACCTTTTTGGCACCTGAAAACACTCAGCCAGAGCCTGAAGAGAATGCTTCATTCGTGGAGCAGTTGAGACTTGGTCGTGCAGAGTATGATTCTCTACCTGACGACATCAAGATGGATATGTCCTATAACGATTTCATGGATCATAAAAGGAAAAACAAAGGACAAGGGAGACACTATGATCAAAGAAGACCATCAAATCAAGGAGACTTGTACCAAGCTGTCAACAAGGTGACACTTCCACACTTTGACGGGAGTGATACCAGTTCAGCCCGAGCTTGGATTCAGAAGCTGGATAACTATCTAGCTCTCAAACCTATGGCAGAAGAGGAAGCGATCAAGTTCGCTACGCTACACCTTGATGGGGTGGCGCATGAATGGTGGTACCATGGCCTAGTTACTCTGGGTCATCGGTCTATCACAACTTATGATGAGTTCACTACTAGGCTCATCGAGAGGTTTGAAAAGAAGGATCGTGAAATTCATTTCAGAGAACTGGCACAATTGAAACAGTATGGCACTGTTGATGCCTACATTGCGGAGTTTCAGAGACTCTCAGTCATGGTGACTGGAATCACGGAGAGGAGATTGGTGATCCTTTTCAGTGAAGGGTTGACAGAACCACTCAAAGGTTGGATTAAAGCCTTTGATCCACCAACCCTGCAGGAGGCCATGAAGAAGGCAAGAAACATGGAGTGGGCTGCTCCTAAGGCAAAATTTCAGTCAAATTCCCCTTCCAGAAAAGGGATAAAGGGAAAAGACCTCAGCATAGACCTCCTTTGAGACCTCAGCACAAGGAGTTCAAACATCACAATCCCCATGTCACTAGGTTGAATCCTGAAACCCTGAATGAACTCAGAAGAAAAGGGTTGTGTTTCCGGTGTAGGGAAAAATGGTCTCAAGATCATGTTTGCCCTAAGGGAGTTAAATTCAATCAGATTGAGTACTATTCTGCTGGTGAAAGTAGTTCTGATTTTTCCGACCAGCAATCTGATTTTGAAGAAAGTGAGGTAGAAAGAGCTCCAGAAGAGTCCGGAGATGAGAAGGAAAGTGGTGGAGTTTTGGCTCAGCTTTCGAGCTTCCAAAGAAACGAATCATTCAAGGTTCGAGGGATGATCAAAGGGCAGCGAATCGTTGCCTTGATTGACACTGGAGCAACACATAACTTCATTGATGAAGTTGTGGTAGCAAAGAAGGGGCTGCAAACAGAGGAGTTTGAGGGCTTCAAGGTCATGGTTGCCGATGGATTCCATATTTCATGTACTAAGAAAATCTCGAACCTGACCATGCAATTGGGGAATTACGAAGTCAAGGATGACTTCTATGTAGTCCACATTGGAGATACTGATGCTGTCCTAGGCATTCAATGGCTGCGTTCTCTTGGGGAGATCTTGAATTTGCAGACTATGGAGCTGAAGTTTCAATCTAATTGAAAGAAGATAGTTCTAAGAGGAATGTCCAATGGGGGCCCTCGGGTTGTGTCATTCAAAAGAATGGCAAGGCTGATCCGTCACGATCAAGCCGAGTGGGTTGCAGAGTGCATGATCCTTCCTGCTAGTCCGGTTGAGACTAAACGAGACCATCCTCCTGATGTTCAGTCTCTACTCACGAAGAAGAGCAAGGTCTTTGCAGACTTGCCTCCTGGACCACCACCTGAACGGGGTTCAGAACATATCATAGAGCTCAAGGAAGGAGCTAAACCGGTGATTACAACTCCATATCGGTACTCGAAGAGGCAAAAGGATGAGATTGAGAAGAATATTCAAGAACTCTTGAAGATGGGCTTCATTCGCCCAAGCAAGAGCCCCTTTGCATCTGCCGTGGTTCTTGTGAAGAAGAAGGATGGTACCATGCGCATGTGTGTGGACTATCGTGCTTTGAATCAAAGCACCATAAAAAACAGATACCCCATTCCCAAGATAGATGAGCTCATTGATGAGCTACATGGGGCCAAGTTCTTCTCGAAGATCGATTTGAGATCGGGTTACCATCAGATTCGAATGAGAGGATCGGATGTGGAGAAGACAGCTTTCAGATGTCACTATGGCCATTTCGAATTCTTAGTCATGCCATTTGGGTTGACTAACGCTCCGGCTACCTTTCAGTCTTGCATGAACCGTGTTTTTCAGAATCAGTTAAGGAGGTTTGTGTTGATTTTTTTTGATGACATTCTGATTTACAGCAAGACTTGGGAGGATCATCTCAAGCACTTGGAGGAAGTGCTTAGTATTCTGGAATTTGAGAGTTTGTTCGCAAAAGCATCCAAATGTGAATTTGGAATGGAGGAGTTACTGTACCTTGGCCACATAATCAGTGCTGAGGGAGTAAAGGTGGATCCTGAAAAGATCAAGGCAGTAGTTGAGTGGCCACCTCCTGAGAACTTAACTCAGTTGAAAGGTTTTCTGGGTCTTTGTGGTTTTTATCGGAGATTCGTAAAGGGGTATTCACAGAATGCTGCTCCCCTTATTGATCTCACCAGAAAGGGAGCCTTTTGTTGGTCAGAAAAGGCTCAAATTGTTTTTGACAAGTTCAAGAAGATCATGAGCTCGTGCCCGGTTCTGGCTATTCTGGATTTCTCCAAGCCATTCGAGCTGCAGTGTGATGCATCAGGTGAAGGAGTTGGGGCTGTCCTAATGCAAGACAAACACCCTATTGTGTTTGAGAGCCGAAAATTAAGGGGTGTGGAAAGAACATACTCAATTTATGACAAGGAAATGCTTGCCATTATGCATGCATTAGCCAAGTTCAGGCAGTACTTGGTGGGGAACAAGTTTGTGGTTAAGACTGACCACAATAGCCTCAAGCATTTCATGCACTAGAAGGACCTAAATGAGAGGCAACAGAAATGGGTGAGTAAGCTTCAAGCTTATGACTTTGACATTGAATATGTCAAAGGGAAAAATAATATCGTGGCTGATGCTTTATCCAGGAGACCTCATCTTAGCTCATTGTGTGAGCTTACTGCAGATTGGAGAGACATGTTGCTTGCTGATTATGCCAAAAATCAATTTGCAACCAGCATTCTTGAGGGTACTTTTCATGATGAAAGGTACAAGGTGGTTGAGGGATTGATACACTATAAGGGAAGAATCTTTCTGGTGGTTGATTCTAAGCTTAAGAAGAAGATTCTTTTGACATTTCATGATATTCCGGTTGCTGGTCACCAAGGTTTTTTCAAGACATATAGGCAGATCCGAGAGAGGTTTTCTTGGAAAGGGTTGAAAGGAGAAGTACAACGCTACATTCAGGAGTGTCCTGTTTGTCAAGTGAACAAGAATGAGCATACATTACCAGCTGGTTTGCTGCAACCACTTCCTATTCCCAATCAAAAATGGGAAAGCATCTCGATGGATTTCATCACAGGGTTGCCCAAGGCCCAAGGCCCAAGGGAAGGATTGTATTTATGTAGTGGTGGATAGGCTAACCAAATTTGCTCATTTCTTCGCCATTACCAACACTTTTTCTGCAGCCCAAGTTGCAGATCTGTTTTTTCGAGAGGTGTTTAGGCTGCATGGGTTGCCAAAGAACATTGTGAGTGATAGGGACAGCAAGTTCCTAAGTACTTTTTGGCAAGAAGTCTTCAGAATGAGTGGTACTATGCTCACTCCAAGCACTAGTTACCATCCCCAAACAGATGGACAAACGGAAGTAGTGAACAAGTGGTTGGAAGGCTACTTGAGAAACTATGTGTCAGAACAGCAGAGAGCTTGGGTCAAGTGGCTGCATATAGGCGAGTACTACTACAATTCTTCTTTTCATATGTCGATTAAGATGTCTCCTTTCTTGGCTCTTTATGGGTATGAAGCACCTAGCTTTGCCGATTTGGTGTTTGGTGAGAGCAGAGCACCCCAAGCCAAGGACTTGTTGCAGCAAAGTCAAGACATCATGAAATCCTTGAAGGATAATCTGCAGATTGCACAAAATCAGCAGAAGATGTATGCTGATCAGAGACGTGTTGAGCGTTCTTTCGAGGTTGGGGATATGGCTTATCTCCGATTGCAGCCTTACAGACAGTCTACTCTCAAGAAGAGTGGAGCTGAGAAGCTCAAACCTCATTTCTATGGGCCATTCAGGGTCATCAGAAAAGTTGGGGCAGTAGCTTATGAGTTAGAGCTACCTTCTGATAGCCGAGTGCATAATGTTTTCCACGTGTCTCGCCTCAAGAAGGCACTTGGACATAATGTGGTTGCTTCATCACAGTTGCCGCCTTTGGATGAGGAGGGACAGTTAGTTCTAATTCCAGAGGAGATACTTGATTTCAGAGAACGTTCTTTGAGGAAAAGAACTATCAGAGAATACCTGGTGAAGTGGAAGAACCTGCCTATGGAGGATGCGACTTGGGAAAGTGATGAGATTCTGCAGCATCCTGGTTTGCGATTGCTTAAGGACAAGCAATCTTGGGGAGGGCGGACTGTAATGTCCCCTTCTCAGACCTGATCTTTGACTTGGTCATTATTGGCTTCAAGGCATGATTGAAGAGTTAAGTTGATATATTTAATTAAAAGGTCACGTTTTAATATTATATTCGAACGTTGACCCCTTGGCCTAGTCTATTGACTTTATGTTGTTTTGAAAAGTGGGCTTTTTGAGGGTGGCGCCTTCATTAAAGATTATTTTATTAATTTCCAAAGTCAAAGCAAGCTTAATGTGAGCGCATTTATCAAGGTATTGAATTTAATTAAAATATCAATATTAAGCTTGAAAGGAAAAGGACGCCATCTTGGAGAAAGGATTAGGGTTTGGATATTGAAGTGGATTTTAGGGTTTCGTGAAGTCAACAGGAAGTTATAAAAGGAAGACTTTGAGCATCATTTCACATCTTTGGTCTACAGTATTGTTATGTTGCCGGTTTGGCTCTGGGTTTGCTTCTAGGAATGAAGGCCTCCTAGCTTGGGCATCACTTCTTGTTTGTAAGACAACAACTAGTGGTGATTTTAGTTTAGTTTGTGAGTTCCTTGAAATTTGTGCATTGTAATCAGCATTGTAGTTCTTAGTTTCTGATTTTTGCATATTAGAAGTTCCTGGTTTTTGCATGTTAGCTTCAGCAGATTGGATGTTTAATTCATAAATCAAAAAAGACAAAGAAATTCGTTGTGGGTATTGCATATTCCCTTCCATATAGGGAGGGCGCCTATGTGTGCCAATTTGTAGATTTATTTGTGAAGCATCAGATTTTTAAAAGAGAAATCGCCCTTTCCAGCTGGGTCGTACCTTTGCTGTCTTGGGAATTGTGCATTGAGTGTTAGATGCTTTTAAAGTTTGTTTTCTATTCTTAGTCTGAGCGCCTCCTTTCTATTAGAGTTTTGCAATTGATATCAAGCATTTTGAATGAGTAAAGAGTGAGTTCCGAGCATTTCAAAGGAATCCTATGTTGCTGGTTATTTGTTGAAAGGTGCAGGTCTGTTAAATCAATTTGGAGAAATCTGCAGTATCTTTATTCAATGGTGGTGAGAGTTCTTTGAAAGCGATGGGAATGCTTCATTGAAGATTTATTCAAGTCTGGAGAAAAGGTTGGATCTGTTTATTGCCATTTCCGTTAATCTTACTTCTCAGCAAAGGAATTCATTAATATTGTACCTCTCTATTTATATGCTGATACGTATTGTTTGCAAGATTTCATCTTTCATAGTGTAAGCTGGCAGTAGTACTGACAGCAGAGTATAATCTTGCTTTATCAAATTGTAATGCTCTTCTTACTTTCAGCATTTGATATTGTATTTAATTGACCTCCGCCCTATGGTAGCTACTTTCCCATTCTGGGTTAGCAAGCACATTCTGGGTGTTGAGTATTTCCAGCTTCCGCATTTCTTTTCAAGCATTGTTTTGTAATCACTCCACCATATGGTCGCCCCTCACTCCATTCTGGATTGGGTAGCACATACTTGGTGTAGAGTTCCCTTTCAGCATTTAGGGTAGAAGATCCTCTGACCATATGCTCGCCATCATCGGCGCCATTCTTGGTTAGAGTTACTGCATAAGCAATTTGTTTTAGATCCTCTGACCAATGCTCACACCTTGCCCACAACGGGATCCTGGTGTACATTCTGGTTAGAGTTGCTTCAGCACGTTTTGGTTTATCTTCTAACCTTAACGGGTGCATTGAATGTAATTTGTAATTTGTACAAACGAAAAAATTTGGCTCGGAATATTTCAGGATTGCTATTATTGTTAGTTAAGCATTGTAAGTGATACATGATTGATGAAATGTGATATGTGCCTCTTGCATGTATAGAGAGTTGGATATGTATGAAGCTCAGCTCCTTTTTATGTGCTTTAATGAGCACCACGCTTTTAGTTGTAAGGAATATGGCCTCATACCATCTGATAATAATTTTCATTTAAAGTGCAGCATTTCTATTTCCATATTTAGTTGAACTTGAGATTCTAGTCTGATTTTTTATGGTTAACTATTGGAGCTTTTCTCATGATCCAAAAGGGTTTTTCTAGGGACCCGCTCCACCAAGGATAAGTCTCCAATCATAGGTTAAGGAAATTTTTCAACTATTCAAGTGCAACCATCCTGAAGGTAGTTAAAACTGTTCTAAGCAGTGACAACATAGATGATAATGGAAAATTTTGCACAAGAGCATTAATTCTGAAAGATTTTAAAGAAAAAATGCCAACAGCTATTGTTCATTTGAAATAGATATCTGCAATCCTAATTCCATAGGTGTAGACATGGGTTTCGAATCCATCATTCTAAACTTCTCAAGCAGTGTCTTGGCATATTTTCCTTAAGATACAAAGATATGATGATTAGTTTTTCATACCTCTAAGCCAAGACAATAGTGTAGTAGCTCGAGATGTTTTGAGTTGTCCGTGATAGCTAGGTCATCAACATATACATTAATTATCACAATATCCCCTCCTTGATCCTTGAGGTAGAGATTTGGATCATATGGATGCCTATTGAAACCATGTTATAGCAAATGTTCATTGCATACCTTTTCTTCTTTACCAGGTGAAATGTATCCTTTTGGTTGGGTCATATAAACCTCCTCCTTAAGGTCTCCATTGAGAAATTCACTTTTTACATCCATTTGATACAATTTCCATCCAAATTGTGTAGCTAAAGAAAAAATCATTCTAACAGTTTTAAATTTTTGTTGTGGGAGCAAATGTTGCCTCATAGTCAATCCCTTCTTTCTAGGCATAACCCTTAGCTACAAGTTTGGCCTTATGTTTTATCTATACTATCATCTGCCTTAGTCTTAAATATCCATTTACATCCAATTACTTTCTTACCAGGTGGTAGATCAACAAGCTCCCAAGTCTTGTTTTTCATTAGAGTTTGATACTCTGCATTCATTGCCTCTTTCCAAGTCTTTGATTCTAGTTCTATGTAATGTCCCCTTCTCATTTCTAGACTAATGGATGGAGTCAGCCTATTTTGGAAACCCGTAGGCTAACCAGAGACTAAATTAGGGTTTTTGTCTTCAGGAAGGTTTTCAGAGAGGTGTTTGCCGGAGTTCTATAGTTTTCTCTCTGGATTCTGTCTAGGTTTTTCGTGAGCTTCAAGATGGTATAACATGTATTCCAATCAGAGAGGATGTCTGAATTTACTATTTTGAGAGCTCCAACATGGTTTGACATGCAAATTCTTCAAAGATGATTTCCAGACTTACTATTTTTAGTAAGTCACGATGGCTGCTCAAAATGTGGTAAAAATCACTTGGAAACACTTACTATTTTTAGCAGTATGCTATTTTTAGTTGTACTATTTTTAGCAGGGGTTCAACTGGTCAATTCGGATGGCTATTTCCGGCAAGCTAGTTTGAGCAGTTTATCTTCCAACATTTTTGGAGCTTGTTTTGGCAAGTTAAGTATTTGATGAAAAATGGTGTTTTAAATTAAATTATAACTTAAGGCAAAATTTGGACAATTTATTTAAGGGGGATTGCTTAAGTTATATTGATATCTAAAATCATTTCCTTAATTATATGTGGCAAATTCTTGGTTGAGGAAAATATTTTATAAGTGAATTATTAAGGCAAGATGGTCTCCTTAGGAGGAAAATAAGACAATTTTATGATATAATTCACTTTATTCTTTGGACACCATAATACACTTTATTGATGTATTTTTTATAAAGTGTATTTGCCACCATGTGATGGGCGATTTTGGGAAAAATCAAATGAAATGCAAATTAAGGAAATTGGAATGTCATTGTTTAATCCCATATTGGAGGGAAAAGAAGGTTGATTTGAGGAGAAGTTATAAATATGTGCCTTGGCCTTCATTTGAGACTGTCTATGAATATTATAACGAAGTGTTGCCGAAATGCCGTTTGAATGATTCGAGGAATGCTTACCTCCTAGATTGAATGCTTAGCTTCTCGCTTGGAAGATAGCGACTAGTTGGGACTGTGCGACTGTTCTTCACTCAAGAGAATAGATGGAATTCAATGCGAAGTTTTTGATTGAAGTATTTTGATTCTAGTGTGTTGTGTGTGAGTTCCAAGTTGCTGGTTTTTAGTGTGATGTAGGTGTGTTTTGCTCACAAGTCTCTGCATGGTCATCTACCAATTTTGGGTATTGGCTCGTTATTTCTCTATGCTCTAGGCGATCATTCCTGTAATTTTTTAGTGCTTATCTTGGAGTTATTATTTTTAAAATGCAAATCGAATTTCTGCCCTAGGTGTACCATGCTGAAGCTGCCTTGGGATGCGTGCAAAATAGTTTTGGGTCTGTTGGTTGTGTTTTGTTAGTTCTAGCTTAATTGCCTATCTCCTAGCTTTCATTTGCATCTGATTTAGGGTCATTCAGTTGAATGTGGGCAAAGTTGTGAGCATTTTTTGTGAGTTTTGTAGTTGTTAGTCTACGTATTTCCATATTACTGTTTGCATAACAGATTCTGAAGATTGATAGTGAGAAGTAAGTTTTTTGGAGTGGTTAGTCTTTGGTGGTTGTGGAGTGCATATCTTATCATTTGCAGCAATGGACAGTGATGTTCTTATTTTGAAATCTCATGCTATATATTGTAAAGCTGATTAGTAGTACTAACAGCTATTTCTTTCTGGATTGTAACACGACCCACTGAATAAGTGGAAGAGGTTGGCTTTTCCGCCTACCTTATCTTATTGTAATATTGTCCTTCCGCTGAATTAGTGGTTGAGTAGATTGTAATTTTCATTTTCAGTCCTCCCACTGAACAAGTGGTCGAGTGATTGTTGCTCATTTCAGTTTCTTAGATTTTGTAATTTGGCTGGTTGCACTGCCAAACTACTATGGAAATCTCTATCACCCACTGGATAAGCGGAAGGGGTTGGCTTGCCGCCCAACAGTGTAATTTGCATTGTAATTTTCAGTTGATTATTGAAGCTAACGATCCCCTTGTCACCGTATGCTCTCACCTTCCCACACTGGGCTCTTAGTGATCAGAAAGTTGAAGGGTTACTTTCAGCAGTGTTTTGATTATCATTTTCTAACCCTAACGGGTGCTTGTAATGTTTGTAACTGGAAATTTTTGAAAAAAAAGTAAGGGGATATTGCATTCTATGGCTCAAAGTTATCAACAACTAAATCTATTAGTGCTAGCTTTATCTCATTGTGAGCCATGTTGCAGGTCCTTGGTCCTGAAGTGGAATTGTCTGGGACTCCATCTTTGCATCACAAATGGTACTAGTATACCACTTAGTCATAGGCCATGTGACATTTGTAGTTGTTCAATTAAATTGACGATCAACATTCCAATCCAAGGTGAAAATAGGAGCATTGTTTGAAGCAAGTGATGAAGTGGAAGAAGTTATCTCGTTTTTCTTAACAAAAATGACATCTTTGCTAATGTATATTTTCTTTGTGTGATCATCAACAAAAGGCTGAAAGTACTTGAATCCATTGTGACTAGGTGCCATGGGCCCACACAGATCGGTTTGCACCAACTACAAAGGTTGGATTGCACAATGTTCACTAGGATAGAAAGGTGCTTGATGTTGTTTTCCAGCAATACAACTGGAACAAATAGCACTCAACTTCTCAAGTGAAGGAAGCCCTTTAACCATACTTTTCTTACTAAGTCTAAGTAAATAACTAGTGCTTAAATCACCAAAATCTGCAATTCCATAACATAGCAAGGTCACTATCCTCAGTCACTAAGGCTTGATTATTGTCAATTGTATCAAGCCTAAACATTTTACCAATTTCAAAGGCATGTGCAACAATCTTTGAATTTTAAGACCTATCAGGGATGACACATACCTCTTCATCCTACTTTTTGTCAAACTCAATTCTAAAGTTGTGATCAAGAAACTGATTAACAAATATGAGATTTTTGGTTAGTCCTAGCACATACAAAATTTCAATGAGCCTACAATGATGTATGCCAAACTAAAAGAGATATTACCAATACCTTGGATGTCATAGGTGGTATAATCTCCAAGAGAGACTTTACCATGATAGGGTTTCAATATGAGAAACCACTCATTTTGTCCAGTCATGTGCTTTTTAGCACTTGAGTCCACATACCGAATTGAGGTTGATTGTGAACTATCTTTTGAAGTGTGGGCTGAAAACATGCATTTCTCTTCTGGAGACTCTTCCACTTCAGCAACATTGCCATGTTGTTTCCATTTGTGCTTTTGTTCGCACTATTTATTGCCACTTTGAAATGGCTTCTTTGGATGCGATTTATTGTTGAATGATCCTTTGGACAAGGAGTTGTACCAACAATTTTTCACATCATGTCCAATCCTATCACAAATTGAACATTTCTTCCAAGATTTGGATGAATTACTTGATTTGGGAGGTCCACAAAATTTCTTCATAAGCTTCTTTCCTTTATGACGTGTGGTCATTGCATGATCATCCTCACCATGATCCTACCTTATAGATTCTTCTTTCTTAAGTAAGTTCATAAGTTTCTCAAAACTGGGTGTTTGTTCTATGACATTCAAAGTTGTCACATCACTTTGTATCTGGAAGGTAGTGCCTATAGAACAATAGGCACTAAGACTACATCATCAATTGTTTCTCCCAATGCTTGTAGGGAAGCTCTCAACTCAGCAATCCTTTTAAGAAAGGATTCCACTTGTTCTTCGTTCTTCATCTTTAGGCCATGTAGCTGACTTTGCAAATTCAAGATCTAATTTTGATTCTTCACCTCATACATTGTCCTGAGCTTGTCCCATGCATCTTTGGCTATGTATGAATCTAAAATGAAAGGCTGAACTTCATGATACACGTTGAACATAATGATCAATTTTGTCTTTTTGTCGTCTTGATCAAATTTCTTCTACTCATCAACATCAACCTTATGTCATGTAGTGGTATCATTGACCACATTCCAAACCTCCTCAAACTGAAGTTGAGTTTTGAGTTTAATTTTCCTTGTGGAATAGTTATTTTTGCATAGCAAGTGAGAGTCTGAAAGAAGGAATTGTTAAAAAACTCCCTGCCATTGTTTTAGTTAAAAATAGATGCTTGTTTGTCCTAATTCTCATCACTCAAATCAGCAATACGCCATAGAGGAGAGGATACTTTAGGCAGAAAAATAACACCTTAAAAATATCACAGAGTTGAATGAAAAAACACCCATAAACCTTTTGAAGCTCTCCTAGACTAGGGTAAATGAGATGGATGACAGTTTTATACCAAAAATAACACTAAAAAAATACACATTTAAATGTTGGTTTTCCTGTAGCTCATGCCATCTATTTCAAATAATGTTAAAACAGCTTATAACACAATGCTCTCTACAACCTTGTTCAAACAAAAGTGTTGTGAGTTTTGATTTACTTGACATACACTAGACCAAATATTAGTTTTGCCGTTAATTATCTTTCACGATTCATGCGAGAACCAAAGATGTATCATTGGAAAGCAACAAAATGGGTACTCAGGTATATCCAAGGTACAATAAATCATGGTCTAGAATATAAAAGGAATGATCAATTCTTCTTGATAGGATACACAGATGCAGATTATGCAAGTTTTGTTGATGATAGGAAATCCGCATCAGGATTTGTTTTTTTCTTGGGTTCAAGTCCTATTGCTTGGGGAAGTAAGAAACAAGCCATAGTTGCCCATTCCTCAATAGAATCAGAATTCAGCAAGTGCAGCAATTTGAGAAGAAGTTTGGCTACATCACATATTAGAAGGATTGGGAGTGCCTCAAAACCAACCCACAATCCTCTATTGTGGCAATCGATGTTCTCAAGCTTGTTCATAATCCACTATTTCATGAACGGACCAAGCATATTGAAGTTAACTGTCACTTCATACAAGAACATGTTCAGCAAAATAACATTCAGCTCCAATTCTAATCAACTCAGGAACAACATACTCACATCTTCACCAGGCCTCTTGCACATGTAAAGTTTGGTACTTTTCAAGATTCTCTTATTAGTACTTTAAAGCAATGATGTAATAAGGGGAGAATGTTGGATATTCCATAATTCATCCTTCAATTGTTATTTTTGTTTAGTTGTTTTGTTTTGTTATTATTTGGTAGCATATTTAGGATATTGTTTGTTATTTAGATTTTGTTCAACCTATGGTTCATGGGATTCATCATATTTTATTGTATAAATATGTGACTACTAATGCAATGTAAAATCAACCTGAGCCTTATGCTCTATAAGTTGTCTATGCAACGGATGGTGAGGAAAGCCTTATTAAGCTTCTAGTGACGTCTTTGGGTATGGTGGAGGCATTGCAGGAGGGCTTGAGTTCGAGATGAAAGAAGTGCTTCTCCTAGTGCTCCAAGCTTCTACTAATGCTATGGTGAGTAGACTCGGGCTAGGAAACAGTGAATGCACAAGGAGATAGAAGACTTAGTAATGGAGGTGAGCAACCTTACAAACTACTACAAAGATCTGACTGCGGTGATTAAGAACTTGGTATCTCACCACAATGCTCTACTAGTGGTATCTCTCCACAAAGCTCTGCTAAAAGTATTAAGTGGTCACAAATTGCTGTGGTTGGGCAATGACGAGTCAATGCACTCAGTTAGGAGAGTGAAAGTGCTAAAAGGAATTAAGTTTGATGGTTTGGAGGTGGCAATGGATCTGTTACAGGCTATTATACGGACAATGGAGGTCTCTGGAAAAGAAGTATACAATAGGGCATATGAAAGATAGAAAACTGCTCCCAGTGGTTCAGGTATGGCCCACTGGGGTCTTCTTCAGCTTCCTTGAATGGGAGTATGTAGGCCATGTTGCTTCATTAGCAGGATGGTATTTGTGGTTTATCTTTTTCTATCGTAGGTTTAGGCTGTTGTTTTTAATAATTTTGTATCCTAGTTGTCTCTGGGTTCCTGCTACACCCATTTAAGGATTGTTTATGCAAGTTTGTTGCTACTTGTTTTGTATGGATGGCTTCAGGCTTTCAACAGAAGAGCTGGGGCCTCATAATAGTACACCACAAATGTTTGTTTAAAGAAAAAGCCACTGTAAGTCTTGATGGGAAGAATGGATCACAATCTTGAGATTGAGATAATTCATTCACCAGAGAAAATAAGCAGAATAAATTGCATTATGAAAACAATTTTAACATACCTTTGGAATTTATTTCTTTGAAGTTTGAAAATGAGACTCTCACATTGATTCTCTTTTATATATTCATTTTTTAAAGTTTTTTCATCAAAACAGCTTGGCAGTGGCTTGCATTTTGACACATGAGGATCTAGGAAGCAGTTTATTTCACAAACAACCAGAACTTCTACAGAAAAATAGCACAAAACATGGTGGTTACACATCTATCGTGGTAATTTCACCATTGTCATGGAGGTTTCATTATTGTCATGACAGTTTCATATATGCCATACTGGTTATATTTTAACATGGCGGTCTTGTTGATATCAAAGTGGTTCTGCTCTGACAGCAGTGAGTTTTTCCATTTCATACGTACTAGTAGGATAGAGGTAGGATAGAGGCTGAAAGAATTTCTTTTCATATAGAGCAGGAAAGGACACTCCCAATGATCTATCTGTAAGAGACAGCCTCAATTGTAAATCTCAGAGTGTGAGAGATGAGTTAGAAATTCAGTTGATTGTGGGACTAATTTGATTCAGAGAGAAGTGAGACAATAGGAAGATTACTGTACACTATCTATCAAGAGATATTTGTAACTACTTTTTGACAAGGAAAGAAGAGGAAGCTGAGCTATTGCCACTTCCAGCAAGCTTTCGCCCACACTGGAGTTTCTAGGTTAAAGAATTTGTGTCAATATTGTTTCTGGTTGATGTTTCTTGTTATTTTCATCTTTGTTTCATACAATTGTAACATTGTTTCATTCCAGCAACTAAAGAACACTAATTCCAGCACTTACACAGTCTAATTTTTGTTAATTTTTGTTAATTCAAATAAGACAGCATATAAGCTTGTAAGTTCCTATAAAATCCAAAATCTGAAAGACACTAAGGATTGGAATTATACAAGAAACATTTGGGTGTATATATGTTTATCTCTGAGCACTACAGGATGACATATACCTGTTCCTTACCAACTGCTTTAGAATCCATTCCCATAATCGGTGGTTCTTGCATACTACTAAACAAACAGTTCTACCAACATGCTCATACCATGACATTATGGATGAACCAAATGCCAAGAGAGGCCAGATTGTTTTGGGTGCAATTCTTTTCAGCACAAAATGACTTGGTTGCTCCCCAGGTGGTGCTGGATAACATGGCTGCATTCAGAAAATAAGATGAGATTATTATAAGAAAAAAAAATCAGTAGTGCAATGTCAACATTGTTAGATTCAAGCTAGGAGAAGAATATAGGGTACTCACTGGAGATAAAAGTGTTATTGACTTCAATGCATTTGGATACTTGGAAGCCAATGCTAGAGCAATGATGCAACCCATTGAATGAGCAACTAAATGGAAGGACTTGACACCATATGGGTGAAAAACTGACCGTTCTATCATGTCTATATGCTCTTCTACTGTATACAAGCAATTAATTGGCTTGGGACTCTTTCCGAAGCCAAGAAGGTCAACTGAGAAAAGCCTATAGTTTGATTTTACTGCTTCAGAAAATCTGGGATAGACAGTCTGAGTCCAGAAAGAGGAGGAAGAAAGAAACCCATGTATGAATATCACATCCATACCTGAAGCACAACTATGAGAACCTGCCATTATAACAAAACAATAAGGAATAGAGAAGGCTACAAAAAGTAAAAAATTTAGAAATTTAGATCATAAATTATAATAGACCTTACAATATTGGTCAATTATGTTTCTTGGAGATGTGAAGATAGCAGAGTACAAAGTTTCCAGAATTTTACTACATTTTGGCAATAATTTACATAAGGTCTGAAGAATGAAATGAAATATTCCATTAAATTTGAATGGAAAGATACATTACTGAATCATTTAAATCAAAAGTTCTAAATATTCATAATCATTGCTGTAAGAGTTCAAAATGGAAGTATGTATAACTGTCTTTTTGAAATATAAACAAAATGTATGTATTGTAAAGTGGAAAATACTGACATTACTAGATTATATGTAAGGATGAGGTAGTTAAAGTCAAATGCACTGTCATTTATAGTTGGATAATTATGGCATAACCCAAAAAAGCATTCATCTTTGACTGGTCTTAAAGCATTAACACAGTTGGCAGAAATTCTGATTTTCAGTGTTACAACTATGAGTATTTTAGTAACGATCCAGCTCAGCTCATTTCAAGTACAATAAATCAGTCAGTTATGTAAGCAGACATCAACAGTTCACTTCAATTAGAAGACTACTTTCTGTCAAGAGAATCATTTCAATTCAGAGATAGGTAGTTCAATAAGGAATTTTTTTAAATTAATCTCCACAAGGAGGAGAGAGGGAAAGCATTCTTTTCAGTAGGAAAACTTTTTTATGCTAGTGGAAATACTGCATAAATGGAGATCGAGATTTCTAATCTTCAGCAGGTCTGTTATTCTGGTGAATAGCTTCAAGTGGTTTATCATAGTATATACTTGTCTTTTAGTATTAACAAAATACCAAGCTCTACTACCATATTATGTTGAATTCTTGATTGATTATAGATTTATAATTTGATGCTACACAATATTGACATAAACATGACCCTGTGGAACAGAAAAGAGTATGGATAACAAGAGGCTGTGTTCAAGATGAAGGCCTGATGTATGCTTGTATTGCAGAGGAAGTGCAGAATCGCAGATACTACAAAAGGATATAAGAGAATTAAAATATTGCCCAACAACATGATGTCATAGATGAAAAAAATGATGACAAATACATAGAAGGTAAGTCAGCAGAACAAGCTCCCAAAGAATGGCCTAATTTGGTGGTGTAAAATATTAAAAAACTTCTAAAGCTAGATGTAACTACATATTCTGGTATTTTGAAGCCAGAAGCACTAGTGGATTGAATCATAGTTTATGAACCTAGCGAGTACTCGTATGTTTCTTGGATCACGATTTTCCAAGGGTTACTTGCCAAGCCAAGTGGGACAAGTTTGCAACAAAAACTCGCCAAACTTTTTGGCGAGTACCTGCCAAAACTCAGTGAGTCTATGGTAAAAACTTGTGTGCGGCCTCTACAACTGTGAAACATAAGTTTGACACAGCAGTAACACAAGAAAGCACAGTAAAAACATGATTTTGAGTCCATAAAAACCTTAATTTTCTCCTCCTTGACACACATAACAGAAAGCACAAATTCAAGATAGCATTGGGAAGATTTTTTTGGCGATTTGAAGAAGAAACTTCCAAAATTTCAAATTTGCAACAGCTTAATTCCAATTTCTTTTTCTTTTTTTTTAAATTTTCTAAGTATTTAAATCTGTAAATGATTTCTAAATTTTTTTAACATGTTAATTGATTGAATTGAATCGACTCAATTTTTCCAAATTTCTGGATTGCTTAGAATTTGAATGATATATACTAATTTGAATCATTTTTTTTAAATATAGGGTTTACATTTTAGGGTTAAGTGATGGTATTGTTATCACTTGAACCTGCACCCCTGTTTGCTAAGCTATCAACTCAGCAGGCTTGTGACACATGGGAACCCTCCTAGGCCTATGGGTTGCCTAAAAAATGGAGTGAACCTCCAGAGTAAGCTGGTTCTTTTCAAAATCTGCACCTAAACTAACAGCTTCTTCAAGGAAAAGAGTAAGGAGGAAAAAACATGTAAAGCTGAAATCTAAATCTAAGGTGATTTGCACCAAATGATATTTTGGAATCCAACTCAGCAAAAGATAAACAGTATAACAGTGATAATAAACCTCTTTTACACTAACCAACAACCCATGATCTTTGCATCAATACTTCATAAGAAGGCTGGATAATCACAGTCCTAAGAGGAAAAAACCCTTTTCACAACCTAAAACTGGTAATTACTAAAAACACAACTTATGACCTGCAAGAGCATATATGTTTCTGCATAGGGCATCAACAGAAAGTGCAATTTTAAGGGGGGCAAAAAGCCAACCACAAAAAACTAACTAACCCTAAAGATACAATAACAGAAAAGATGAGAAGTAGAGAGGTAAGCCAAGCTATTATCCTTGCCAAACAGGTATCACCAAGCTTTATAATTCCTGAAAATGTGTTACAAAAACATCCCTTCCTGCAGAGAGAACTCCAAAATTACAGTCTGCTAAAAGATGAATGAATCAGAACCCTAATCAAAATGAAAGCTTCTAGTATATATGCCTTTTTCCAAGGCAGTCAAAAAGGCTCCACCTCCTCTTTTTAGGTCGAGCAAACTCAAAAAACCCACCTTTTTGGCCCCAAACATGTCTGAAAAGGAATGTACTTGAGCCAAAAAGTCAAGCCACCCATTCTGCAACCATAAAACCCCTTAAATGCATCATAAATGACTCTAAAATATCCCTGACAGGCCTGCAAGCCCTCATAAATGCAAAAATATCTCTCCTTGACCTCCAAACAAATATCTGATAAAGTGATTTTTAAAAATCATGATTACCTAATTGAACATTTGTTTGATTTTATTTTATT
Organism: Cryptomeria japonica; assembly: GCF_030272615.1. Classification (NCBI taxonomy): domain Eukaryota; kingdom Viridiplantae; phylum Streptophyta; class Pinopsida; order Cupressales; family Cupressaceae; genus Cryptomeria; species Cryptomeria japonica. The sequence continues at coordinate 659,126,138 of NC_081414.1, forward strand.
TATATTTAAAGTAAAGGTTTTAATAACTTAAAAACAATAAAATTATTTTATTTAAAGTGATAAATAAAAATAAATCACTTTAATAGGATAATTTTATTATTTTTATTTATTAAATAATAAAATGTAATAAAAAATATATTTAATTAAAGTGTTTTAATTTACACTTTAGTAAATAAATTCCCTCATTATATTTTATTACATTTTTACCAAAAATATAAAATAAAATGAAAAAAGCACATGTTTAATTAGGCAATGATTTTTTTTTTTAAAATACTTAAAAAAAATATTCATTCATTTGCATGTATTTGAAGGACATACTTCTTAAGTGATTTAAAATCACTTAATAAGATATAGGGAAAAATAAAAAACTAAGTGATATTAAATCACTTAAGAAGTAAGTAAAGGTTACAAAAATCGCTCCCCTCCTCTTAGGTATTTCACGAGGAGAAAGAGAGAGGAAATGAACAAAAGCAAAAATGAAAACCTAAAGTTTTCATTCCCCTCTTCATTCGATATCTGGAAACTTCTCTCTGAAGCTGGGCGCCGCTAGGGTTTGAACTAGGCATGGAAGGAGGAAAATATCAGTTTTTTTGTTGTTGCTGGGCGTAATTTTGAGTGTTGGGCCTATGGGGCGTTTACAATCTAATTTCCTTTCCGTGTTTTTGCTAATTTCGGGCCTATTTTAGGGAGCCGCCGTGGAAATTTTCTTGTATTACTGTGTATTTCCTGGGCATTCGATATCCATCCCTGCTGCTGTAAAACCTCTGGGCGCCGCCACGAGCTGGGGTTTGGGCTCTGCTGGAAACAATTAATTGCAAAAACAAGGTGCAATTTGATGACTTTCTGTGCGTGTTGGGCGCCAAATCTGCGAATTTCTTCATTCCTTGGCATTCAACACTTATCTCTGCTGCTTACAGGTTCGCTATTTTTCACTAAGTGTGGAAGGAAAATTTGTATTTTATGAATCATTGCATGGCTTTTCAATTTTATCTGAACATCTCTAAACACGTAGAAGAAACAGATAAGCAGGAAAATATATGTTTGAATCCCTCCACAGTCTCCACCTTTAACATTGTTCCCAGTATTGCCTCTGTGTAGTTGATAGTAACTTAGAACGAAGGTTGACGCCATCCCTTTCAATCCCTTGCATTTCTTGTATATTTAAGAAACACATACAGGTCACCAGCTGGGTTTTTAGAAGGAAATGCAGGTATTTTCACCATTAATGGCTGCCACTGCTTACCCCCTTTGAAATCTTCTGTTCTGGTTCTGATTTTCTGAGAATAATTTTCCGAAAAATAAGGGTTTTAGTCTCCATGTATATGAAATTATTGCCATTCACTTTGGATTCCACAAAATTTTTAGAGGAAAACAACTAATTTAAGAATGGTAATCTCTTACAGTCCACACTGTTAACATTTACTACTCTCAAACTGGTTATTGTTACTCCATATGATCTGTAATTGAGATAGGTATTCCACAGTATGATCTACTAACATGAAGACTCTATCACATAGCATGCCAATGAAACCCTTAAGACTTCAAAAGTGCGCTATCTTTTGCTCTTTTAACCCTTATGCTTTTATGTTTCTCTTTTAATGACCTCCTTGAAGGAAACCATTTCTGAGCATCTTCCAAAATGATGATCTCCAGTTCTTTTATTACTAAGGTCTGATTGTCCATAATTTACACTGCTCTGCAGTTCCACCAAAACCCTAAGTAATATCCCTGCTTTGATGAGGTTCTCACATTTGGGTGGTCCTTTTATGCAAATATCACATCTATGTATTGTCAAATAGGCAATTGGTAGGCAATATACATTCCATATTTCATTGCAATCAGATCCTCCCCAAAGTACTGAACCAGTGCTTTCGCTCTGCAACATGTTGCTGAAATCCCATATCTGAAACAGTCTGACAGCATACTAGGTGCATTTTGAGTTTGTTCCGCATCTCTTTTACTAGGTAACAATGATGGAAGCCTTGTCATGTCAGCATATAAGGTACAATCTGCTAGTAATCCATCTCTTCCAGCTCTACCAGCCCCTTGATAATAAGCCTCCAAGCTCTGTGGCCAACCATAATGAATGACTTGCCGAACTTTTGACTTGTCAATTCCCATGCCAAAAGCAACTGTTGCGACAACCACCTGTAATGAGTCATTACGAAGCAGATCATGCCCGTTATGCAAATGTTTCTTTGGCAACTTTGCATGATAAGCTACAGCCTTCCGAAAATGATGGTTTTAATCAGATTTTTATTTAAAAAAGACTGAAAAAAAATGTGAAAACAATACTGCTGTGTGCATCTCTGAATGACTGTAAGGATTTGAAAATGGTAGAAAACATTATAAACCTCCCTTTTGTCATCTGCCATTAAGCTGTGCATTAAAATAAGTATTTTATGAAAATTGTAGCTGCATACTTCTACAAAATACTCTTAAATCTGAATATCATTTGCAAGGACGTAGCTGTCTTGAAATTGTTGAAATGTCTGATCAATAACGCCTCTTCCAGTTTATCATAAAAAAATTTCAGGCTTGATGCATAAAATGTCCTCTTAATGATCATTTGTAAATATTTGCACATCTTGTTCATGCTCCTTGCATGCATTTTCCCTTATACCTTTTGGAAAGGCGTATTAAATGTTGTTTTAAGACTTGTGCACCTGCTGTCATGGAAGATATGTAGCCATGTGGCGTGAATGATTGCTGCCCATACTGACTTTATATCTTGTTTGTATCACTTTCTGGAATATGACTGCATGCCTTTGTGAATCGATCACTGTGATTGTATCTTTGATTATATGCATCCCTTCTATAATTGTGTTTAATGGTATCTTGCATTGTGTTAGAAAATGTCTTCATTATGATTCTGAAAATGCGTTGTATTCCTTACTATTCGCTGCCCACTGAACCTGAAAAACTGAATATGCATTTTCTATACTTAGTGTACAGCTTTCTGTATGCACTGCATATCTCCTTAGCATGCATAAATACCTTGTCCATGTCCTTTAAAAGGAGAGTTTTATCATGCTTATTGGCTGATCATGCGATCGCATACTCGCATTTTGTTACTCTTTTTCTATCACCAGTTCTGATATAATTTCATTGTATGAGACCTTGCTATCGTTTCACATGAGCTGGGCTCAACCCTTGTGGGAGCCTCATTCATCTCCACTCATTTTTGTGAATTTTATGACCAGCAAGCTGTCCTTTTCCCTAATCCTGCACATGAAACAAACATGTTAGGAAAAATATGCATATGTATGGTGATTTTCCTTTGATCTGATATTTGCCTTTCAAGACCCCTTTGTGATGCGAGTTATATGCATCTGATGCATGTAGGGATCATATATATATATGCGTGCATTAGTACACATGTTAGAAATGCAGTCAGCCATTGCTTAGAACAAAATGTTCTAACGTATTGCATATTTTAACTCTTTTGCAGATACCAGAAGGAAAGCAGATACGGACCGGGGTTAAGCAGCAAGACAAAGGCAACATCGAGCCTACTTCAACTGTTCCAGTCATTCAGGCAATGACTGGTTCCATTCTCAACATGCCTTCTTCATTTTTTGTACTTGTGTATACATATCTGTATATTTCTTTTCTGCACTTGATGCATGTAGCTAGTCTCACGGCTCTTTGTGTGGGATGCATGTTTGAATATGAATAAAATACTTCTCCTTTTGATGAGATGTCTCTCTCTTTTGTTGTTACAGACTAGAAGTATTTAAAAATACCATCTTTAGCTCACTTCTTAGTGCAGTTGGAAATACAAAAAATAGAGAATTAGTACACACTTGTTTCTTTTTGTAAAAACTAGCATTTCTTAACCTATTTTTCAGCTAGAAGCGAAAAATAGGTAACAGGTATTATCATATTTTTATTAAATTCATTAATTCAATTATTACGATTTATTAATTCAGCATATCACAATTAAATTTTTTAAATGCATATTTTAAAAATTCATGTTCAACTTTAAACTGCTATATTTTTTTAATCACTTTTATTGTTCTTATTGATATTGTAGATTAATCTACAATCACAAATTACAATGGCATCATGTTCTACATCTAGTTTGAACTTAGCAAGTGCAAGTCGGCCTATTGGAAGGAGACCCCTTGGAAGCCATGACCCCACTTGGAAATATGACATAATGGAATTGGTACAAGGGTCTGTGATTTGCACTTGGTGAAAGAAGAAACTTAGTTGAGGCATCAATTGCCTCAAATACCATCTTGCAAGCATTCCTGGTTGCAATGCCAAGCCGTGCGAAGCAACCCTAGAAGAGGTGAAATGAGAAATGGTGCCCTTCTTGCAGCACTAGCTGAAAAGAAATCGAAGAGGGCGGAGGCACAAGCAACCATATATGAAGCCATTCCTCCTAATTTTTCAAGAGAAAATGATGTGCATACACAAGGCATTGCGAGTTCTAGTCATAATCCATGAGTACAAGGCCCATCCTCCTCATCCAAGTTGAGCAAAATTCTATTGCAGCAGTTTTTTGTGCTTAAGAATGTACCAAGAGTACAACCTTCATTGGAAGCTACAAAGTGAAACAAGGAGGTGCACAAAGAAGTACACAAGGCTGTTGGTAGTTTGGCAAGTTGTTGTCATTGATCACTAAGTGTTGTCATTGATGTCAACCCTTAGTATTGAGGAAATTAGAGATTGCATATGTGGTCATTGAATGTATTAGTGCAGATGGTTGATGAGTGAAGATGTTTAGTGTTGTGGATGTACACCTTCTTGGTGTTGATGTCCTACCTTGTATGCAGATACTTATGGTAGTGATGGTGCTAATTTTCATGATTCAATAGCACAGATGGTATCATGATAACATCTTATTAAGATGAGGATTAGAAGCATGATGTTGAAGATATGTTTTCCAAATGATCTTGTGCATACTACAAGTTGTTGCGGTATCTCTATTAAGTGATGAAATGGTGTTTTAAGGTATCCAAGTCTCCAAAAATTGATGAAGTGTGTGAATGCAGAAAAGTATGCTAAAGACAGTCTAGAAGAATGCTCCACATTTATCCACATGTGGAGATATGGTCTTGTGATTTTGGATTTAATATTTATGCTCTGTGGATGTTGCACTACTATCTATACAGGTCCATGTTGTTGCAGCTGATGTTTCTAGTTACAATAGTATGTTGGTAGTTTGATGATTGGTCAGGTCTAGTCAGGAGAATGCTCCACATTGATGTTCCTGTTATCACTTGAACCTGCGCCCCTATTTGCTAAGCTATCAACTCAGCAGGCCTGTGACACATGGGAACCCTCCTAGGCCTGTGGGTTGCCTAAAAAATGGAGTGAACCTCCAGAGTAAGCTGGTTCTTTTCAGATTCTGCACCTAAACTAACAATTTCTTCAGGGAAAAGAGTAAGGAGGAGAAAATGTAAAAACTAAAACTTGAATTTAAGGTGATTGCACCAGATGGTATTCTTTTTTGGAATCTATCTAAGCAAAAGACACACAGTACAACAATGATAATGAACCCTTTTTCACACAGACCAACAACTCATAACCCTTGCATCAATGCTTCATAAACAGGCTAGATAATCACAGTCCTAAGAGGGAAAAAATCCTTTTTTCACGACCTAAGACTATTAATCATAAAAAAAAAACACAGCTTATGACCTGCAAGTAGTATATGTATTTCTGCATAAGGCATCAAAAGGAGATGTAAATTTTAAGGGGGGGGCAAAAGCCAACCACCAAAGAACTGACTAACCCTGAAGATGCAGTAACAAAGAAAGATGAGAAGTAGAGCAGCAAACCAAGCTGTTATCCTTGCCAAACAGGTATCACCAAGCTTTATAAATCCTGAAAATGTGTTACAAAGACATCCATTCTTGCAGAGAGAACCAAAAAATTACAGTCTGCTCCAAGATGAATGAATCAGAACCCTTACAAAAATGAAGGCCCTCAGCTTATATGCCTTTTTCCAAACATATCAAGAAGTCTCCACCTCCTCATTTTAGGTCGAGCAAACTCAAAAACCCTACCTTTTGGGCCTCCAAAATATCTCAAAAGGGATAAACCTGAGCCAAAAGGCTAAGTCATCCATTCTGCAAACATAAAACCTCATAAATGCAACATAAATGCTTCTGAAATGTCTCTGACAGGCCTGCAAGCCCTCATAAATGCAAAAATATCCCTCCCTTTGCCCAAACAAAAATATCTAATAAAGTGATTTTTTCAAAAAAAAGATTTATTATTATTTGGTCAGACATTTGTTTGACTTTATTTTTATTTATATTTAAAAAGCTTTAATAATATAAAAGTAATAGAATTGTTTTAATTAAAGCGATAAAACAAATAAATCACTTTAATAATATAATTTTATTATTTTTATTTATTAAATATTAAATAATAAAGTGTAATAAAAAATATATTTAATAAAAGTGTTTTATTAACACTTTAATAAATAAAATTCTTTATTATATTTTATTATTTTTTAAATATAAAATAAAAATAGTATCAAACAAATGCTTAATCAAAAAAAATAATAAAATTTTTTAATAAAAAGAAAACTTTATTAAAGGCATTTGTTTACAAGCCTTCATAGGGCACATTTCTTGAGTTTTTAAGTCATCCTGCATAGGAAATATGAAAGGGGACAAAGTGATAAAAATCACTTAGGAAGCAAGAATTTTACAAAGTTTTTAAAGTGATTAGAATCACTTGGAAATACAAGCGAACCTTGCCATGTGGCCTCCAACCATTTACGTGGCATAGAAGGGAAAAGAAAAATGCGAAGACATTTAAGGGAAATGAAAACCCTAAAAGCTCGTTTGAGTCTTCATTTTGTCTTTCGACCATTCTAGAAACGGCTCTGCATCTCTCGAGGGCGCCGCTTAGGGTTTGAGCTGGGCGTGGAAGAAAAAATGTTGATTTTCTCTCTGTTCTGGGCGCATTTTTTGAACGCTGGGCCTCTGTTTCTGCTTGAGACCTGTTCTTCGACTGTATTTTCTGCTGTTTTCGGGCTTATTTTGGAGCCGTTGTGGAAAACATTTTGTGTTTCTGGGTACATTCTGGGTGTTCGGAGCTCGGCCTCCTTGCTTGCTGGGCGCTCTTTTCACTTTGCATCCGCTACGTTGCACAGGTCCGCCATTTTTTGTAATTCTGGAAAGAAAGAAAAGCTTTTTTAATGCAATATGTTGGCTTTCTTCTCTGCGTTTTTGAAAAAATTTCATGTATTTGAATCTGTTCGGCATTTGCTTGCAATTTCCCAACTATTTTCCTTTCTTTGGGTTCATATATCTTCTTTCAGTATAAGCCAGGAAAGTGACGGCATGGCAGTTACTTTATCAATGAATATGAAGTTCTTTTTCCATCAAATTGCAGCCCAAATTCTTGAATACTTTCCCTGTTGCTTATTCATTACAAATATTTCTAAAAACAAAAGGCAAGATGTATATTTTTATGATATCATAGCCCGAAACCTTGAGTATTTTCCTTGTTATTCATTCCATTATGCATACTGCCCAACTGAAGAAGCAAGATGATGTCCTATTATGATATGTATTTCAATACAAGCATGTACCCTTTTTGGATAACTACCTAAAAGTACAAAATATTATCCAGGACTCCAATGGCATGCTTATGACACTTCTTTTTGCTAAAAAAGTTATGACGCGAAGAATCTTGGTGAACTAATTTGGAATGCTCAAATACTATAGTAGTCCACTGTTTCTTCTCTGAGCATTTTGTCTGTACTGGCCCTTATCACTCTTACTTGGTCATCTATAATTTCTAGCACCTCTGAAACTGCGCCTAGAACTCCACTTGACATCCCAACATCAATGCGCCATATTCTGCTGTTACATTTACAGTTTGCACCAGTTGTTTGGGGAGTATGACCGACTACCATGCCTGCTTTTCGACGAGCATCTGCTACAGCTTCAGGGACTACCTCATAGCCATAGACATACTTAACCTCTTTGGCTAGTGTAAGACCAATAGTACCAGTTCCACAAAACAAATCCAGAACTATTTCTGAGCTGTCACCTCTTATACTTGCTGCTGCTTCTACCAGTGAGTATAGCACATCTGCCCGTTGAGTATTGGTTTGAAAGAAAGAGTTAGCTGATATTTCAAAAGTAAGCCCTCTTAAAGTCTCCGTTATGCTATTATTACCATGCAATACATATTCCTCTTCACCAATTGATGTGTTTCCAACAGAAGTATTAACACTATTTAGAATGCCCACCACTTCTGGAATGGTATCAACAATTTTCTTCACCATAGGCTGAAGCAATGTGGGCTTGTAACAGGATGTCACTAAATTGACCATGATCTGTAATGCTCTTGTGTCATAATCTCTGCCTGTTCTTATAGTGAGATGTTTGAGGAATCCATTGTGTTTATAAACATCATAAGCAGATAGATTTGACATTGGATCCTGCCAGCACTCTTGCACAATTGCAAGTACATGATTCGCTACTTTGTGTTGTGACAAACAATTTTTTATAGGGAGAATCTTATCAAAGCACCCTGGCACATGAAGTCCTAAGGCGGGTTTGTTCATTTCTCTGCCATCTTTTCCATTTATTGTATCTTCAGGTAACCAACTTTTCGTTCCAAATGAAAACTCCATCTTGTTACGGTAGTGAAACTGCAGATCACATGGTACAATAGGCTTCATATAGTCTTCATGTCCTTGGATAGGAAACCCTCCTATATGAACCATTAATTCACGGACCTGCTGCTCTTTTGCCTTGACCTGAGCCTCATATGCAAGATTCTGTGTCTTACAGCCTCCTTGGATCTGCTCTTTGCTTACACCATTTTCAATAGTTAACAGTCATGATTTGCATTACAAAAGCTCTTCACACTTGCCATATATCCCCTTGAAATATGTTTTGAAGTTCCTTTATCTCTTGGGAAAACTCACACAATGCCAAACGTGTTCCTTGACGATCTGTTTATGACTGTCCCTCCATCTATGACTCTGCATATTTGTCTTCAACTGACAACCCTTGCTGTAATCCATTCACAAACCAAACCTGTAGTCTCTAAACTAAATATCATTATGATGTTTTTCTTGGCATGCTTGACTGATCTTTCATTTACTACCATCTTCTTTTGCAAAAGACTGTCACTTGTTGAGTTGTCTCGTCATATGGCCCTGATTTTGCCTTAGTGATTGTCTCTGAATACTGTCTTGTCTTTGGTGTATCTTCTCAAGCTCTTTTTCAACTGCTGATGCAAAATCAGACTGTAAGAAGTCTGAATTTTCATCTTTAACTTCATACTTATCAATCCATTCTTGAGTGGTCCTCAATGCAAGGCTTATGTGATGGCAAACGACTACTGGTCACTTTCAGAAAATTAGAATCATGTGCATGCTTCTTCAAAGTGTCTTCGTTGTACCTAATTGCATCTTTTTCCAGAGTAGGTTGTATCCCCACAAGTGCTGGTCTATGAGGTGTCCAGCTGTAAGACACACGTTTTCTTAGCTGCCTTAGCTGTCATAAAACCGATACATATCTGCATCTCCTTAGCTGTTATTTTATTTGCCTCCAACCAACCCCACAATGGTGAAGTACCCATGACAAACCAATTTCATTATCAAATTGTAGGACCTTCCTATTAGGCAATCTCCTAGTTTCTAAAATCAGCTCTCTTAGACAATATTGGTCATCTGATCTTAACAAGTATTTCTTAGTGTAATCATGTGTATGAAACAAGGAAAATCAATCTCACTGTAGACTATCATACCTCACATGTAGCTGGAATCTGATAATTGGTTTGATTCTTGATTGTCCACACTCACATAAGACTGAAGTGAACTTGTGAGCAGGGCTTCATCCTCATTCTGGTGTGGCCCAGGTGACTGATCACCTATAAATCTGACTTTATCTTTAAACAATGGCTGCCATTGTTTTGCAACTAGTACCACAATCTGAAATATTTTCTGACAGTAACTCCACCCCCATAATCAGGATAAAGACTGTTAATCTCAAATGGAATAATGACTAGAATTTGAATGTCTTCTCCCCTTTATCACCAGCCCTGATTTGATTTGATTGTATTAAACCTTGATTTTCCTCACATGAGCTGGGCTCAACCCTTGTGGGAGCCGCATTCGTCTCCACTCATCTTAGTGAATTTTATGACCAGCAAAGTGTCCTTTTTCCTTTTCCTGCACATGAAGCAAACCTGTTAGCAAAAATGCATACTTATGGTGACTTTCCTTTGATCTGATCTTTGCCTTTTGGAGATTCATTTGTGATGTGAGCTATATGCATTTGATGTACGTAGGGATCGTATATATATATGCGTGCATTAGTACATATGTCAGAAATGCAGCCAGCTATTGCTTAGAACAAAATGTTCTAACACATTGTTTGTTTCAACCTTTTTTGCAGATATCAGAAGGAAAACATCAACGGACCGGGGGGGAGCAGCAAGACAAAGGCTACGACAAGCGTCTCTCAACTGTTCCAGTCATTCAGGCAATGACTGGTTCCACTTCTGACATGCCTTATTTTTATTTTGTACTTGCATACATATGTGTATATTTCTCTTCTGCATTGGATATACGTAGCTAGTCCCACGGCTCCTGTGTGGGACGCATTTTGAAAATGAATAAAAAATACTTTTCTTTTGCAAATGAGATGTTTTTCTTTGTTGTTACAGAATACAAGTACTTAGAAACATCATCTTTAAAACACAAAATAGAGAATAAGCATACACTAGCTTTCTTTTGTTCATGCTAGCATTTCTCAACCTATTTTTCAGCCAGGAGCGAAAAATAGGTAACAGTTCCTATTGTTGCGGCTTGGAGGATATGCTTATAATGTTTGTGTAGTTCCTTAGTTCAGATTTCAAATGATGAAATGTTATGGAAGTGTGTCTATCAATGTTTATCTCATGACTGTGTTTCTTGGCACTCCAGTAATGAAGAATTTTGTGTCAATTTGGTTTTTGCGAACTTGTTTTGGCTTGACAGTATGGAAGAAGTGTATGAGGATGTTGTTGAGGGTTAATGGAACACCTCTATGCGGTTTGCATGATGTTGGATGGTCTATTTGGTGTTGAATTCGGTCTAGTGATGGCTTTTAAGGTAATTTGCAATTATCTGGCCGAGAAGGCTTGTTCTCCTTGTGGTGCATCTTTGGGGGTCTCTACGAGCATTGGAAGATGTGTTGATCTCTATTTGGATCCTACTATGGCTTGTGGGGATCCACATTGTGAGAATTCATTTGGAGAAAGTGTTTTTGGGCTGATTGGTAATGTGCTCCTTGTTTTGCCTGCATGTTACCTTATTGCTGACCTTGATGTGCGCTAGCATGTGTGATGTTTGGGACTGCATTGGATGATGTGTTAAGGTATTTTAGGTCCTCTCTATCTTCTAGATAGGACCTCCTTCACTACAATTATATTTTGTGGCCGACCCTGTGGGATCACTTCTTGTCCCCTATTCTGGCAGACCTAATTGATGTTTTGTGATGATGCTGATGGTATATTGGTGCAGGAGTACCCGAGGTCCAATACTAGGTCCAATAGGCTAAAGTTGGTATTTTGGTTTCAATTGATGTTCTCACATGTAATAAGGTCTTATTAGACCATTTTATGTTTGTTGATGTCTAGTTTGAGTCTTGGTGGTGTCAAAGTGCAAATATTGTAAAAGTTGCATAATGTTGTAAAGAGCAACTTTGTATTTTGTGTGTTAAACGTGAACAAATGGATGATTTGTCAATCCATAATTCAAATTTCAGTTGGTAATCGTTTGAGGAGGTTGGAAAACCTTAAAAAGGCCTTGAGTCACCGACCTGTTGTGACGTTTTCACACATCGCCCCATTGCAAATGGGGACCCATGTTTTTTGCTTTTTAGGGTTTGTTTTCTAGGTCTTTTAGGGTTTTGTCAGTTGGCCTTTGCATTTTTGAGTGTTGTCGGGGAGATCAATAGGATAGCAGGTCCTGCTGGAGTGAAGTCCTGATCCTGAAATTTGGCTAAGTCTGAAAGTCCTGATCCTGAAATTTGACTAAGTCTGGAAACTAAAAAACCTCAAAAAACTAGATTTTGCAATATAACTCCTGGAGGTCTGAAACCACTCTCAAACATCCTGAAAGTATATATGGAATATAACTTAAAGTATCACTTATACTTAAATGTTATATTCCATAAAAATTATCCTATCGGAGAGTTCGAAAAGTCAAATTTCGCTCCTGTCCTTCACTGAGGATCCAGAGAGCATAGCGCTCCTGTCCCTCTCAGGAGGACCAAGGCAAAAGCGCTCCTGTCCCTCTCCAAGGGACCAGGGCGAAAAGACTTATTTGAGCCATTCCTGGCCTTGTTTGGTCAAATTGAAACATCAAAGGCATAGTGAAGGACGAAATGAACATGATAAAGCATCCAGACTTGATCAAAAATGATGAAATGATGAAGTTTTTGCCTAGAAGGTCAAAAGTGCTCCTGTCCCTCACTGAAGGACCAGAGCGCTTTTCTTTATATGCACAATTTTAGACCTTTTTTGGACATTAACTTTTATTCATAGCATGAAGTAAGGTGAAATCTTCCCTAGCAAAGGAATTTCGAGGTGAAAAGTGAGACAATTTGGCTAAGAGTTGAAAAAGTGCTCCTGTCCCTCACTGAAGGACCATGCCACGTTTTCAAGTTTCTCTTCTTTGTTTGATATTTTATGGCAAAACTTGACTTGGATGGGAAGGACGAATGATGTTTTATGCCTTGGACGCAATTGAGAGGTTTAAAGAACAAAGAAGTATGCCAAGATGTAAAAAGTGCTCCCGTCCCTCTCCAAGGGACCAAAGAGATTTTCCAAAAAGTGCTCCCATCCCTCTCCAAGGGACCAGAGCGATTTTCCAAAAAAGTGCAAATCTCTTGCAAAGACAAGGCGAGTTTGTGATTGAAATGAATGGAAGAAGACATGATTAGCCCATTGAAGATAATTTGGAAAGCTAGCAAAGGACGGATAAGCTTGAAGTTGAAAAAGTGCTCCTGTCCCTCACTGAAGGACCAGAGCACTTAACATGTTATCTAGCCTTTTTTGCCAATTTTGGACAAATTCAGGCCAAGGCGCAAGTTTGAAAAAGTGTTTAAAATGCCTTGAAGTGGAATTGAGATGCGAGAGTTGCAAATTTTGACCACAATTGGCAAAAGTGCTCCCGTCCCTCACCAAGGGACCAGGGCGCAATTTCCAAATATGACCATTTACCTTGCATTTTGAAATGATATTTTTATTACCAAGGCTCAAGATGGAGTGAAATGTGATATTCTACGCCTGGAGGATAATTTGAAGTTGATATGATCAAGAATTCATGCAATGGACTCAAAAGTGCTCCCGTCCCTCACTAAAGGACCAGAGCGCTTTTTATGAAAACAACAAATTCCCTCCAAGATTATGCTAAGGCAAAATTGTATGAGATGGGAAGGATTTTCTAAAACATGGTGAACAAAGGTTTGACTTTAAAAAATTGAGAATCCTAGCCTAAAAATAAAAAAGTGCTCCTGTCCCTCTCCAAGGGACCAGAGCACTTAACATGTGCATTCTTTATTTTTGCCATATCCCAAACATTACTATCCTCCAAATCGCATTAGATGCCAAATTGCTAACTTTGGAATATTTGAAAAAATTAATTAAATTGGCATTTAATAAATTGATTTTAGGCCTTAAAAAATTGAACTTTTATTGTGAAGGCATTTAAAATTAATTTTTTTTAAATTAAAAAATTAAATGTGGAGCGCACAAGGCATTATTTGCCTTTATTTGACAAGTCGGCCTACTCCTTTTGGGTTTTTATTTATTATTTCACCTTTTATTTGCTAGGTCGGCCTCATGGGTAAGTGGAAGGTGAGCGCTCTATATATTGGAGGTGTTGTTTCACAATTCAAATCATTCAATCATTCTTTCAAGTGCGAATTTGGAGAGCAATTTGAGGAGCGAAATCCAAAGGAGTGGAGCGAATTTCTACTAAGTGTGGAGAAGCTAATGGTAGGCGAAATTCATATTGAAGGCCATTGGAGAGGCGAATTTCTTGCTAGTTTGGAGGATAATTTCCAGATTTTTTGAAGACATTTGAAGGCGAATTTCCAGATCTTGAGGAAGCTAGTGGAAGGTGGAATTCTTTTCCAAGCTAGAGGAGGCGTGATTCATCCAAGAGGAGGCTATGATCTACACTTTGCCTAGCGAAATTCATCTATTTTTTTTGCATCATTTCTTAGAGTTTAATACTCAAGAGAAGGTATGAAGAATTACTTTTTTGAAGTTCTTATTCAAGACTTATTGTGATCCTATTGAATCTAAGTCTTGAAAATCCAATTTCCATTCATTATTAATTTGAAAATGTATAGTTCTTGATTTATCATTACTTTTTCAAATTAATATCTTAAGTTTTACCTTTGAAAGGTCTTAAATTTCATGCTTTGAGGTTTGATGCTCAAAAGACTAACTTTAATATTTTGTGTAGGCATCAAATGGGGATCCCGGAGTTGGAAAATCAAGCCAGATCAAGGACGGTCTCCTCCAAGAAGATCAAGCAAGGACAAGGGCGACCTCCTCCAGCCTAACATCGACAAGGACGACCTTCTTCGATCCAGCATCATCAGGATAAGGGCGACCTCTTCCAATCCAGCATTCCAAGGCGAGGTACATCAATCATCCTGCCAATCAAGGACACAAGGAGTTAGAGCAAGGGTTCGTTGAAGAAGCAGATAGTTCCAAATGAATTAATTAAAGCTAGCTTCTCAACAACATCAAGTTGAATATCTACCAAGTTACAAGTGTCAGACAAGGTGGCATCCTAGTCATCACTTCTCCAGTCAGTGTGGTCCACCTCAACAATGTCCAGATTCAATGTACCCAAGTCATGGAAGGTGGCACAAACTTCTATGTACCTACCCCGGCTATCCATTGGTTGAATTTTCCAGAGAGGACATGTGTCCAAGCAATACAATTTTATCATTGGTCAAGCATTAAATGTTATGTAATGGTTGTAACAAACCCTAATTAAGGTTTTCATTGTAAAATCTTGGCCATTGATCTCGAATTGATCTTAGCCATCGAATTGTATTGAGGGCACTATATAAGCCCTGGCATTTCATTTGTAAAGGCATATAGAAGCAGTTAATAGAAGATAGATAGAGAGTAGTTAGAAGGTGATTAGCTATTTGATAGAATAGCAATTAGAGTAGAGTAGAGAGAGAAGGCAAAGATTGTTGCCAAGATGTTGTTGTAAGAGACTTGTAACTTCATTGAAGAAATGGTGAAATTTATAGGTCGATTCGACAATTTGCATGGTCTTTATACTTCTTATATTTGATTTCATGTTATTAGATGAATGGAAGAAATGTGCTTGATTGATGGTGGAATTCGTATATCCATACTACTAGCAGTTTGTTGATTGCAGACTTGCCTTGTGTAGTCAACTGGAATCATTTAGCTTAAGCTTAACTTCAGTTGTTGCTTCTTCATTGATATGCATCAACCTGATAGTGTCTATGCCTGCAGTGATGATTTGAACATCATAAAGCTTTCCTTCGAAGATCGCACTAACCTTGTGGAGATGGTCCAACGATGTCAAAACAAGACTTAGTTAGAATTTCATCAAAGATCATTCATTGCTCTTACATTCTTAGTGTTAGGATTAGATCCTTTCCTCGCCCTCATCTTTTTTCTTTTCTTAAATCAAAGCTAGTAAGAGCCTGTGTTCCAGCAATATTCAAAGCAGATCAGACATTCAATCATCAAATGTAAGTCCCCTTGTGATTCCAGCAAATCACATCATACCACAGAGAGCTTATACACACGTAGAGATCCTACAACGAAGAACCTTGGAGTCATCCTGATTGATCCTTTTCCGCGATATCTTCAACAATCAGAGGCTTTACTCAAGAGAGGATAAGGTACCCTTGGGTATTTTATCCTGTGTTTGATAGTGTACAAAATACACGTCAACACGACCCAAGGGGTTGGATGATTTTTTTCGGTGAGAAACAATTAATGAAATATCATTGTTTCTGCACATCTGAACATTTCCTTCCCGCTTTTCTGCATTGTCCGTGCTTGTACGGATTTACAATGATCTGAAACTGATTGGGAATGAAACTAGACAGAGTCAGCTTTCATTTGCATTTGGTGGCATCCAATTTCATCAAGTTAGAGGAATCTATAGGCATTTCTTTCCAGACGGGTCAGAACCCTACCTAGGGTAGGCAGAGTGAAAGAAAAATGCATAAATCACCATTCCACTGGTGAAAACTCCTACAAATTGGTGGAATGGTCTGTACTAACATGTTCTTCAACATTCCAAAGTTGCAAATGCAGGGGATAAGTTTTGCACATGGAAAAGTGATGCCCTAGGCCTGATATCCCCATGTATTAAGCCGAAATCATTGATAAAGAGCCCTAATTTGCATTGATCAAACAAAAGTGGTTGGAGGTTGTTTTGAGGTATTGGAGGAAGTGTATGAACCCTTCCTAAGCCTAAACCATGCTTGAACAACCTTTTGGAATCATTTGGAGACCAAAACCAAGTTGCCTATAAGCCTACTAGCCAATTAGGCCTAATTCCTAAAAGGACAGTCAAAATTTGGCCCAGTCTGTACAAAGTAACCCTACCTGATTTTGAGATATGTTTAAGAATGTCCAAAAGGGTATCTGGAAATGTCTTTACATTTTGAATGCCATCACTACCTTGATAGTTATGTTAGAAAAACCATGTTTGGAAGGCTACTAGGAAGAATGAGGGTTTGTGAAGGAAAATCCATACTTTGATGATTAGAGGGTCTTATAGGTGGTTGTTTGAAGTTGCTTTGTGTTTTTCTATCCCTGATCTGCATCATATATATAGTAGATCATTTCATTTGCAATTTGTGTGGATTAGAGTGGATTGAGAAAGATGCGAAATTGAGGTAGCACATGTGTGCGGTGGAAGTATTGGAGCTGAATTGTCAAAAGGTTGGTTGAGGCAATGAGTCAAGAGCAACTACATTCAAGGGAGACTGTTGGATGTTGTGATGTTGAAGGCATATACTTTGTAATTCAAGTTATCTTTGTATCTTTCCCTAAGGCAGTGCATCTCAACCTGCAAGTCCTTTGTATCTTGCCCTAAGGTAGTGAACCTTAGCCTACAAGTTCATCAAGGAGCACTAGACTTCCCTGGAAATTTACCTAAAACAAACATTATAATATTTGTTTCATATAGTGTGAGATAAACTCTCACTGTGGTTTTTCCCTTCTTGGGTTTTCCGCGTAAATCTAGTGTTATCTTGTGCATCTGTGTTCATTGTTTTATCTTTCAATGTTGCTGATCAATTTAAGGTGTTTTGCAATTGTGCTATAAAGTTTTAAGAGTTGATCAAGACTGATTCGCCCCCTCCTCTCAATCTTGGGGTTTGTTTAACAAAGGCTTGTGCAATTTTTTGTTATTACGACAACCTTCCCTTCAATGTGGCAAGGAATCCACATTGGGAGTGTTTGGTGACAACATTGATAGTTGCAAAGAAAGCCACCCTCTCCAGAAGATTTAAGTGGCAAGTTGCTCCAAGATGCTATTGAAGATGTACAACAAATTGTGGAAGATCAAAAGAAGCAATGGTGAAAGTTTGGATGCACAATTATTTCAGAGGAGTGGACAAATGAAAAGAACCACACCCTCGATTTTTTAGTGGCTTCAAATGGTGTTAGTTTTTTTAATTCGATTGATGCCTCCAACAAAATAAAGAATACACAAAATTTGAACTTGTTGTCGGAGGAAGTTGTTTTAAAGGTGGGCAAAGAAAATGTTGTACAAGTTGTTACTGACAATGCAGTGGCATATATAGCAGTTAGAAGATTGCTTCAAGAAAGGTATCAAACACCTTTTTGGACCACTTGTGCAGATCATTGCCTTAACCTTCTTTTGGAGGACATTGGAAAAATTAATTAAGTGAGAATGATTGTACAAGAAGCAAGAGATACCAAAAATATATATTTATAATCTACCATGGGTTCTGTTGATGTGTTTTCTTTGCATTATGCAACACAGAATAAAATACTAAATACTCTATCCTCTCTTGAACAAAATCCTCCCAAGTGCTAAACTGCGTGATCAAATGAGATGACTCCAAGGTTCTGAATGTTAGGTCTTGACGTGCTCTTGGATAGACTCGGTGTGTATGATGTGATTTTGTTGGAATCACAAGGGGACTTACATTTTGTATTAGCTCTTGTTTGAATGTTGTTGGAACGTAAAATTCACTTGACTTTAAAAAAAATGAGCAAAAGGACAAAGGGTTGAGATTTCTAATCTAATCCTAGAATGTAGGAACTAATTATTGATTAGGTGTGACCAGACCAAGCTTTGTTTCGCTATCAAGGAACAACTACACAAAACTGGTGCAATCTCCTAAGGATAAACGAATGATTTTCATATCACCAATGCACATCAGCCACACGAACAATGAGCATGAAGTAATAGAAGTTAAGCTTTCACACAAGTTCAATTGACTACGCACTGCAATTTGTAATCAATAAATTACAAGTAGTATGAACATAAGGTACACCATTCATCAACAATGATATCTTCCATTCATCTAACCAACTTTAAAGCAAATGAGAAGTAGAGATCATGCAACATGTTGAATTAACATAGAGAATTCACCATAACTTCAATGAAAACTACATGTATCTTGCAACAAGATCTTGGCAACAATCTTTGCCTTCTCCTCCTACTCTAACTTTTACTTTAACTTCTAATTCCTAATTGTTGTCTATTCTTCCACTATTCTCTCTTAAGCCTCTATTAACCCTTTACAATGAGAGACTTGAACCTTTTATAGTGCTCTCAATACAATTCAATGGCTTAGATTGATTCACAATCAATGGCCAAGATTACAAAATAGAAACCCTAATTTAGTTTTGTTACAACAACTCCCTTTTGGCCAATGAGAAAATTACATTTAGGTCCAACAATGAATGTGAACCAATAGAAATTGAGGTTAGGTATCTCAAACTTTGTACCTCCATGGGTGAGTCAGGTACATTGCATCTAGACACGTTGACATGGAGCCTCTTGATGGTTGGTGATGACAAGGGTGCCACCTCAATTTGCTCCGTAGACTTGGTACCTCATCACATGTGTAAATAGTCGAGCAATATCTCTTGATATTCAGCATCTCCAAGCTTAATATGATGATGATGGGTCATATTCCCAAATTGTATCATCTAAGCATGGTCAAGCAAACTTTCTAACTTTGCTTAGTTCTTCTACCTCCTTAGGAATGAAAATTATTTCCTCTTGACTATCTTTCTTGTCTTGGTCTTTCTTTCTATCATCCCTCTTATACCTTAGATGTATTTGACCTTGAAATGTACTAAATTCTGATGTTGTCTTTGTTAGAAGTACAGTTGCTGTTGCACCAAAAGATCGACCTGTTAATGCCCGATACAACCACTAGACTTATAGAATCCACAGGAGGGGTTAAGCCATGTCACAAACCCAAGCGCTGCGCTACACAACACAAGGAAACCAAAGGCGCACACCTTGCAACAATCCCCCCCCAGTGCAAGCAAAGGGATTTGAACCTATGACCCAAGCTCTAATACCACTTGTTAGAAGTATGGTTGTCGTTGCACCAAAAGATCGACCTGTTAATGCCTGATAGAACCACTAGACTTATAGAATCCATAGGAGGCAGTTAAGCCATGTCACAAACCCGAGCGCTACGCTACACAGCACAAGGAGACCAAGGGCGCACACCTTGCAAAAGTCTTTGTTGTAGTTGCACTTTCTTCATCTTGCAAAATAAAACAAGATGTTGATGAATCTCCCTTTCATGTCCTTGAAGTGTCCTCGTGTTGAGTTTTCCTTGCATGACCTGATTTGCTTCTTTGTGCATTCATGTGAAGTCTTGTTAATGTATCAAACAAAGCTTAAGTCTAATTTCGCCTTCTCAAATCTGATTCTGCTCCTCAAACACGCTCAGATCTGATCTCTACTCCTTTTAATTTGCCTTGGAATTGAATTCCTTGTCCTTGCCTTGGATTGATGAATCCTCCATGTTGCAATTGTAATGTTGAAGTTGTAGAGTCTATCATCTTGCTTGTATAACTCTTGATGTTGATCTTTTGACACACCACCCTTGAGACCCTGATGCTAGCTGCATTGGCATCCCTCTATGAAGTCCACTTGCACTTGAACTTTGGCCTCACATCCTCATGTTTTGCAATCAGACCTGCAAAAGAAAATTAATTCAAATTAAAACATTATGAATTAAAGAAATAATTATTAGATGATTTACAAATTTAAGTGTGAAATGTATGTTGCATTCAGGCTTTCACAGGCCTCATTCAGGTCTGGCCTTTGGTTTAATCTTCCACATGCCTTAGGCTTTGTGTTCACATATTTTGGTCTGGGCCCATACGTTTCATATTATCTCTCAATGCTTTCAAAGGGATGAAATTTATCTTTTAATATTCCCCACATTTCATGCTTTGCTCCCCCTTAAGGCTAATCTTTATGAGTCCACACATTTCAATTTTGGGCCAAGAGTAATCTTTATTTTCTCAATAAGATGAAGATAGGACCACCCTCAGCACGTTACCTTTTAGATCTACCCTTTTACATATCTGATTTAGGTCCGCATGCCCCAATTTAGGTCTACGCCTTTGATGTTTTAAGTCCACACGCCACCTTTAGGTCTTCTTCACACGTTATACCTCAAGATCTCTCTTCATACGTTGCCTTTTAGGACCACCCTTATACGTTTCATGTTTAAGTCTCCTTTGACACTCTTGATTCAGGACCTAGGCTCTCCAAATGTTTGATTTAAGCATGCATACTTTGCACCTTTGATTTGGAGCCACACATTTTGTTTTAGGACCTATGTCCTGATTTA
Organism: Cryptomeria japonica; assembly: GCF_030272615.1. NCBI lineage: Eukaryota > Viridiplantae > Streptophyta > Pinopsida > Cupressales > Cupressaceae > Cryptomeria > Cryptomeria japonica. Next base: position 659,146,999 of record NC_081414.1, read on the forward strand.
GGTCCACGCATTTTGCTTAGGTCAAGACCTAACTTTGGGCTTACACGCTTCATGAGGTCCTATCTCCATCTTCTCAACACGTCTCAGCTTGCTTCTCCTTCACACGTTTCAAATTAGGGCCCCTTTGCTGCATTTTAGGCCCACATGCTTGACCTTAGGCCTGCCCTATTTGCTTGGGCGGATTTTCTACCCCTAATTCCACAAACTGGGGCACATTTTGCCCTCTCCTTTGCACAATGTAAGGCACAGATTTCATGTTCACTTACAACACTTGATGTTGGGCGCATTCTTGTCATCCAATTGCCCGACTTACCATGCTAGGGCGGCTTTTAAGGGTCCATTTGCACAAAATCTAGCTAGGGTGCATTTTGATGGCCAATTGCACAAGCTTGGTACAAATTACATGTTCAATTGCACATGTGGAGGGCGGCTTTTTGATAGTCATTTGCACAAATTCTAAGGGAAGGCACACTTTGACCTAGTGTTTGCACAAATTTTGCATGGGAGGGCGCAAATTTGGTGTTTGATTGCACAAACATTTCTTGCTTCGGCAGCATTTTGCCATGCAATTGAACAAACCAGCTTGCTAAGATGGCCTTTTATGGTCCATTGGCGCAAGTAGATTTGTATTTCACCTTTGCCTTAGACAAATCACTTATCAAGATGATCATTTTGATGTTTCCTTTCCTCAATTCATCTCTAGCTTAGGCGCAATTTCCAAGGCTGATTTGCACAAATACCTCATGATAAGCAATCTAGTGACAAGACCACACCGTGAGCAAGATTTTGCCTTAGTCAAATTTTACCTTGGAAATTTTGGTAAGTTCAACATTTTCACACCTCATCATTTTGGATAGTTCACATCATTGAAAACAATTCTTGACATCTATTTTTCAAACCTAACTTTTGCCATACCAAACCCTAGGACCCATCCATATTTGCAAAGGAGACCCTACTAACTGACAAAACCCACCTCCACTCATAAGTAAAGGTTAACAACTAGAAAACTACTACCAAGCAAAACACTAAAGCAAAGCGAAAAGTCGAGGTCCCCATTTGCAATGGGACGATGTGTGAAAACGTCACAACATCTAGCGCCACCTCGAATAAATATTCTTGAACATTTCAAAGATAAAGACTCAATCCATACCTAGAACCTCTAGAAAATTCAACCCAACCTATCAGGAGACTAGGAAGCATACTCAAGGTGGAAGAAGAATCCCAAACCAAATCAAGGTACTTAGTCTTCGATTACCCATGTGTGTGCGAATCCATTCATTCCCAACTCACAAGAACAATGTGACTCTTAGAATCCACTGTGACTAGCTACGTGGTTAATCTAAATTCAAAAGCATCTTGGATAGAGCCTCGCTGCCAATGAGCGTCTATAGCCCTGATGAGGTTATCGTCGTTATCTCACAAATATTGCTCCATTGCCAGCCAGGCGTCCATAGTCCCGTTAGAGTTACTCGCATGTTCCCAAAGCCAAACACTTTGATATTTCATTTTTTCACTTCTTTTCTTCTTTTCTCTTGATTTTCTCTTTTCTTTTCTTTCTCATTTTTTCTCTTTTTGATGATACTGCTTTCTTTTCACATATTTTCCACACTTGGCTTGTAAGTAATGAAGGTCACTTGGGTTTGAGAATTAAAGTGGCGCTGAAGCAGGATTTTAGATTTTTCACTAGTCACGACTTCACCTAAGAAACCACAATGACTTAGAGCAATTTGATTAAGCGTGTAAAATATAGTTATCGAAAGATGTCGGTATCAAGACACAATAAATGATTTCTTTTTGAGTCAAGTACAAGTCCTAACCAAATGATGAAGTTAGAGAGGAACAATCTCGGATTCAAGAGCGCTTCATAAGTTGATATCTAGGAAATAGACCGAACATTAGATCCAAAATGCGCCAGTGTATGCCGAATCAACACAAACACCTTTCTCACAAGTGAAGGCTCCCACTTAGGACACCTAAACTAAGCAACGATTGACAAAAGCAAACTAAAACTAAACCAAGCAAACTAAGCTAAAGAAAGCAAACAACTAAACTACCTGAGCCACATAAGAAATTTGAGCCAAATGACAAGGCAAATTAAGAACCTGGCTCACTCAAGCAACTAAACTAAAACACACAAAAAGAAAACCTATTCTAAATTTTAGAAAATTTTATTATATTTCTATTTTAGAAATGTTGATTGTTACATATGGTATCAGAGCTTCCAAGTTTGACACCGAACCTTGGGCTCATCACCCAAACCTAGATAGAAATTGAAACCTAGCTATCGTGCTTCACAGGATGTGGATCCGACGAACACCTCAAAAGAAAGTCCAACACCCTATGTGTACCCAACTCTGGAAAATCTGGTTAAATCATGACTACACATGTTGCTCTACCCCCTCTGACACGGAGACCATGGCAGAGGCACTTAAGCGGCTTCGTAGAGAAAGGCAAGAATGGACTGTTGCCAATAAGGTGGAAGTCAAGGCAGCCATTTTGAAGGAATTCATAATAGAAACTAAACCTATGTTAGAAAAACCCTTGAGAACAAGGAAATCCAGACTGAATTTGTGAAATGTCGAGTACCTATCCCTAGTTACAAACTTGTACCTTTCTCTAAGTTTAGTGATCAAGAAGAACCTATCACAGAAAGTGATAGCGACTCTGATTGAGAGTCGAGGAAATTTTGTAATTAAAGGAATGTAAACCCTTTTTGAATTAATAAATAAAGTTAAAATTTTGAATTGTATTATTCTGATATTGGATACACTCTTGTTATGTTTATATTAAATGAAAACTAAAATGAATCTAATAAGCATAAATTAATTCTCTTAACCGGGAAAATAGATAGGTCATGGATCATTCTGAAAACAATAGAGGAGAATCCGAAGACATTAACATGGCCATGATGAGGCAACTCTTGGAAGTTATGAACTCAATCTAGATTAGATGACCTCAAAGGAAGTTTGGGAGTCAACGAGAACCTAGAGATGAAGAATCTAAAACTCGGTCTAGGGTTAATGCTGATATACAAGAGCAAACCAGGACAACTCATCAACATGAGGAGGAATAGGTAGAGACCTTAGACTTCAATACCAAGAAGAATGAGCTAGCGGATGATCTGTCCATGAATAAGATCAAACCCCCTAAGTTTGAAGGATTTGCATCTAGGGACGCCGTTGAGTAATGGCTTACTGAGATGGGGATATATTTTGAATTTCGAAATTACTTCAACAACTCCAAAGCAGCCTGGGGTGCTTATCAACTCTCAGAAGAGGCCGCCACTTGGTGGGAGAGTAAAAAGGCTGAGATGGGACTTAAGATAATAGAAATTTCTTGGGAGTAGTTTGTGGGAGCTTTCAGGCAAATATGGCTTCCACAGATGTTCTACGATTAGAAGTTGCAAGATTTTCAAGACCTTAAGCAAGGTGAGATGTCCATCAATGAGTACTGGGAAAATTTTACTAGATTGATCAAGTACATGCCCCTTGTACATCAAGAGGAAAACTATCGAGTCAGGAAGTTCATTATGGGACTTAACCACAAGATAGGAGGAGGAATAGATGTGTTAGCACCCAAAACCATGGACGAGGCATATGAAAAGGTGGTGAGGCAAGAGCAAAGGGTGAAAAGGGATGATACCTTTCGTGATAAGAATCATAAAAAGTTCAACTGGAATCAGTCCTCTCCACACTTTAAGAAGAAGAGCTTTAAAGGAAACAAAACTGATCATAAGAGGGACAGAAAAGGGTTTAATAACAACAATCGAAAGGAAGGTGATCATGGCAACAAGGGTTCTAAAAAACGAGGACCCCCTAGTGGGTGCTTTACCTATGGAGGAGACCACTATGCCAATCAATGCACTGCGAAGGGTCAAGCTGGTCAACAGCAACGAAATTCATTGTTTCCCCAACATACAACATTTCAGCAGAGGATCCATGTAGTAGTGGATAACAAGCAAGCAAAGTACCAAGTTACACTGATTGAAGTGCCAAGTAAGCTCTACAACAACTCCATCACGGTGTTGATAGACACTGGTGCTACATAATGTTTTATTTCGCCTAAACTTCTTAGTAGATTTCCAAAAAGAACTGGTTACATGGCTAATACCTAGACTGTAGAATATGCCAACCAGACGAGAGCTTGAGTAGAGCAATGTCTGTTCGAAGCTAGGGTTGAGTTACCAGGATTCATGACCAAAGTAAACCTTTACATGGCTCCCTTAGGGTCTTATGACGTAATTTTAGGAATGAATTGGTTGAGGGAACACAAGGCGGTTGTGGACTGCTTCGCCAAGAAGGTAGAATGCAATGATGATTTAGAAAATCGGGTAAGTTTCCAAGGAATCCAACATGGAGTCATAGTTCAGCAAATATCTGCCATGCAAACCAAACGATGCAAAAAGAAAGGTTTCCAGTTGTTTGCTGTCAAGATGGAAGAGGTTCAGGAGCATGGGGAGTCTATATACCAGGATGATTTGATGGACTATGAGACAACCAGTTATAGTGGTAAGAGGACAATAGAAGAAGACAAGAATGTAGAGACCTTCATAGAAAAATACCCTTATCTGCACGATTTTTTAGGATGTTTTCCTTGAGGAGTTGCCTAGATCACCACCCAAGATAGTGTTGGACTTCTCCATAGAACTAGTGCCAGATGTCGAACTAGTATCTAACGTTCCCTATCAGATAATAACAGTGGAGCTGACCAAGGTAAAAGCACAATTGCAAGAACTCATAGAGAAGGGGTTAATTCAACCAAGTGTATCACCATGGGGAACCCCCGTACTTTTTGTTAAGAAGTAAGATGGAACTTTGAGGTTATGCATAGATTATCGGATGCTCAATAAACTCACCATCAGGAATAAATATCCACTACCTAGAATAGATCATTTGTTTGATCACATGAGGGGTGCCGCAATATTGACCAAGATAGATGTACAGTCACGTTATCATTAGTTGTGGTTGAGGGAAGGAAGATATACTTAAGACAACATTCAGAACTAGATGGACACTACGAGTTCATGAACTTAATGAACGGTGTTTAAGGATTGTTTGGACAAGTTTGTGTTAGTATTCCTGGATGATATTCTGGTCTACTCAAGGATTGAGAAACACCTATAGCACTTGCAAATAGTTCTACAATGTCTTCATGAGCATAAATTGCATGGAAAACTATCCAAGTGCACCTTTTTACAAAACCAAGTACAGTAATAGGACATATAATCTTTGTAGAAGGAATAGTTGTGGACCCGGAAAAGATAAAGGCTATCATAGAATGGCCAGTACCTAAAAATGTACAAGAGGTGAGGAGCTTCATGGGATTAGCTAGGTATTATAGAAAGTTCATAAGAATTTTTCCAAGATAGCGCATCCTATCAACTCCCTCCAATGGAAGGGAAAGAGGTTCAAATGGACATAAAAGTGTTAGAAGGCATTTGAATATCGTAAGGAGAAATTGACTACTGCACCCATTTTGAAGGTACCAGATCCCGAAGGCCAATTTGTGGTAGTTACCGATGCATCAAGTGAAGGTTTAGGAGGGGTTCTCATGCAGAATGATCAAGTGACTGCATATGAGTCAAGGAAGCTAAAGAATTATGAGAAAAATTATGCACCACACAATTTGGAATTAGCAGTGATAGTACACGGTCTACAAATGTGACGAAATTACCTTATAGGAAACCCCTTTGAACTACAGTCGAATCATCAAGGACTGAAATACATATTTACCCAACCTAACTTAAACACCAAACAGAGAAGATGGTTAGAGTTAATCTCTAACTAAGACTTTGAAATCAGTTATATTAAGGGAAAGGAAAACAGGGTGGCTGATGCATTAAGTTGTCAAAGACATTTGTCATCTATGGCAACCGTGAATACGGATCTCAGAACTCGGGTACTACAATATTTGGAAGGTGATGGATTTTACAATTGGGTACAGGGAGCCTTACGAAGTGATTGCCAAGAAACCTGATATGAGGGATACAACATGGAACCAAATGGTTTGTTAAGGTATCAAGGAAGAATGTACATACCTGACTTTCCAGGATTGAGGAAAGTAATATGGAAGGAGGTACATTTGACACCATACTCGAGACATCCTGGTATGACAAAAATATTAGCAGATGTTAAACCCTTGTATTTTTGGAAGGGAATGAAGGACACAACAAGATTTGTAGCAGGTTGCTTTGAGTGTTAGAAAGTGAAAACACAACATCAGCATCCCTCAGGATTACTGCAACCCCATGCCATACCCAATTGGAAGTTGCAGATTATCAGTATGGATTTTGTGCAAGGTTTACCCATGACAAGAAATAAGCATAATGCAATCGTTGTGGTAGTTGACAGACTTACCAAAGTAGCACATCTCATACCTCGGAAACTGATTGATGGAGCACATATTATTGCCCGAAAACTTGTTCTAGAAATATTTCAACTACATGGAATACCTGAGAAGATCATCTCCGACAGAGGTGCCAGGGTAACATCTAGATTTTGGCAAACATTATTTGCAGCATTGGGAACACAGCTAAACATCAGCTCAACATATCATCCAAAGACGGATGGTCAAACAGAAAGAGTAAACCAAGTTTTAGAAGACCTCTTAAGGATGTATTGCATGGATCAGTAGTATAAATGGGAAGAGTACCTTCCTTTAGTAGAATTTTCTTATAACTCATATCAATCTGCCATAAAAATGGCACCTTTTGAAGCATTGTATGGTAGGAAATGCAAAACCCCCATCAATTTGGATGGGTTGGAGGACAGAATCACCCTTGGACCAAAAATGCCTAAGGAAATGGAGGATCAAGTGAAGTTGAACAAGCAAAGGTTAGCAAAGGCTAACGATCGGCAAAAGAGTTGTGCCGACGCAAAGCGGACCCCTAGACAATTGTGGTAGGGAAGAAGGTTCTCCTTAGGGTAAAACCACAAAAAAGTTCCATCAAGTTTGGTAAAGCTTCCAAATTAGCCCCGAGATACATGGGACCATTTGAAATCCTGGAAGTCATTAACCTAGTAGCCTACCAACTTGCTCTACCACTGGCTCTTGCCCAATTGCATAATACTTTTCATGTTTCTTATCTTAAGAAGTATGTAGCAGATTTTGAGCACATGATTGATTGGAATTCCTTGCAAGTGCAGGATCCAAGAGTGGTTATGATAGAACCACTTAGAATACTCGAGGTGTGTAAGTTGGACCTACGTAACCTCAACGCAATGCAAGGTCCAGTGGAACCAGTATGCAGAAGAAAATGCCACATGGGAAGATTGTGAAGAAATTCATCAGAAATTTCCTCATCTATTCAAAAACTATTGAATTTTTCTTTCAGTAATATGAACTTGATAATGTTTGCAATTTTAATTTATGTTTAATAATCATCGAGGACGATGATTCACAAGGGGGGAAATGTGTTACATCCCACTTCCCTAATTTTATAAATATTATTAGGTCAGTATGATTGGATAAAGAGGTTAATATTTATTTCTCATGTAAATGAAAATACTTAATGAATGGGAAATAATTGAATAAATAGCTTTGATAATTGATGTTTCTTATGTAAAAATTATTAATGGTTAAGAATTGACTAACCGATTTTCTTTCATGCAAACAAGTGGATGCAGAATGCGCACTACCTATGAAAGGGAGGGAGAGTATCATCAAGGAGAGGATTGCAAATACTAGAAATGAGCATTGCCAATGAGTCCTAGGTCCGGTTAATCGGACATACATCTTGAGCATCTCAGCCATGGTATAGTAAGGTCCATATCACCCTATTGATGTCGACCTCAAGTCAGTTTGTCACCATTGTACCATCAAGTAGTCAATTATCCTATGTTTGAGCCTACTCATTTGTTGTGTTGGATATTTTATTAATGTTTCTCACTCTCTTTTGTCAATGGAGAGAGGATATAATATAATAATATCCACACACGTATGTTGGAAACTTTACGTATGGATATTAATATATCCATTCTTGTTTTATGTTTATGTAATAGTAGCATTGCATAATGTATTGTGCTTCATGTTAAAGACCACTGACAGTGGACATGGTGGCCACCAACTTGGTGGCCAAGCTTTCTTGTAACTATTGAACGTTTTGGTTAAAGATGTTGGTGTTTGGCAAGCGTTTCATAGAAAGTTCATTGTTATGTTGTTGTTCTGAATGGGGGAGTATTGTTATGTTATTATGTGTTAAGCTTTGAGCTTGGACTCAGTGATACTTCCCTTTCGGGAGACATATATTGTGGTCATGTTGCTTTGGGAGATACTATTGAATCTCTGCATTGAGAGAAGCTAGCTTTCAAAGCTTTTGCATTATCATTTGTTGGGCGGCTCTCAGTGTGCTATGAATATAATACTGCGTGGATAGTTGTTGATTGGGGAGAGAAGCCAAGGTGGTTGTCTCAAGCTGTGGAAGCCTTGAGGCAGATTTCTCTCTGTCGTTCTATAAAATGCTTTTATCATTGATAATTGTTTGATTCTGAAAGATACATTTGGATACGTATAGTTGATGTATAATCTGCAATCAGTATTTTGTTTCAACATGTATTGTAAATACATCAAAAGGTGGATCGGTTTGTAGACTTCCTTCAGCATACTAAGTCATAGTATGGCTGGAGGAAACATTGCAAATCCATACCAGCCATGAAATAGACGGATGTGTTTCTCTTGTGGTTAAATTGATTTTAACTGTTGAGTTTGAATCCTCTATTATGGGATCGAGTAATGTATTCTTGCTGAGTTGTATTGTTTACCTGTAACTGTTTATAGAACAAATCAGACAGTGTTCTTTAAATATGTTTTTCCATTTGTCTTATTGCATAAGACCAGACTTTGTGATTTTAGGTTAAATCTATTATGTATCTCGAAGGATTGGTAGTAAGCCAACTTGATCAATGTAAAACATCTTGTTTACACTATAGCCTAATAAGAATTCATGCTTGAATGCTTAAGTCAATTTCTTACCTAGGAGAGTATAGGGAAGTCTCTCTTGAACTAGTTTATACATTACCTATCTGGTAGAGCCTTTTGATGGTCAATTGGACCCATGTGCTGATGCAAGTATACATCCTTTCTTTGTAAGCCGAGTAAGGGTGGTGAACATGGACAGCACTCAACGTGCTAATTATCAAAATCTTGGCCGAGGGAGAGCAACAGATTGCATGCATCTGTTAGTTCATAAGAGTTATATGCACTACTAGCCAAAGAGTCATACAAGTTAGGAGGTACCTTCAGTGTATGATTGGTCAGTAAGTGTAGATTCTAAACACTAGGCTCAGTGGCTCATTGGCATTGTTCCATCTTTTATCTGTGTTCCTCGTGAAGGGTCGGACCCTTTCGATAGGAAGCGGCACGGAGGACTTAGGTCCGTGGTTGGGCGGAAAAGCCCTTTATGATGCTCTCCCTCTCACTTATGTTTTTGTATAAGTTTGGTATCGGAAAGATAAAACTCTGTAATCTCTTAACTCTCTCTCTATCTACTTTATGTTGTGAAAAATGAAAAGAGTTAGTTAATGTTACCAATCATTGATATGGTTAGTTACTTTCAGTTATGTTAGTTATTATGATTTCAATTTCAGTTGAACATGTATTAAAATAAGATTTTAATTTCTTAGTTTAGAAAATTTTATTATATTTCTATTTTAGAAATGTTGGTCGTTACAACAAGTATACATTGATCACATAATTATAAACGTAAATTATAGTTGAAGGAAATAGCACACTTAGATATATAAATATTGTCAAATGTATACAATACTCATGGAATATGAAATCCATGACATCAAATGATCCAAACAAATATCAAAACAATAACTGTAAGTCTATGGCTCAAAGGAGTCTGCATCCCTCCTATGAAGGCATCTAAGGTAGGTCCCACTAGCTAGTGGGGGTTTGGGAGTGATCAATGGAAGCACTAATGGATTTGAGGGGTAGCAATGATAAGCTACACAAGGTGTTAGATGTGAGAAAAACCCAACGATAAAAGGGGTGCGGAGAAACATGTTGTGACGTTTTCACACATTGCCCCATTGCAAATGGGGACCCCCACTTTTTGCTTAGGGTAGTCATTTTGTTAGTTGTCTAGGTCTTTAGCCTTTCAGTGATATCAATATTGTCAATGTTACGCCCAAGCAAGGATGAAGAGTCAAGTCACTGTGAAATAAGAACAAAGAGAGTGTATGAGTAGTATTTGCAGCATCCAACGTTTAATGATCATACCCTAAAATCAGACCTTACGCAAGCTTATCAGACCTAAAGGGAGGGAAGAATTGAATCTCAGCCAAGAAAAGAAATAAAAAATTTGACTAAGTATTGCTCTTAGTGCAAATTCCATACACTACTGGATTTTGCGCCCTCCCTTATGAATTTGTGCAAGACAACATGAAATTTGCGCCCAACATTGTGCATAGGTGGGATGAAAATGCCCCCAACTAGGAATAGGTTTTCACCAAGCGTGTGGGCTTCATGAAACATGCAGACCTACATTGAGGAATGCATTGTAATGTGTGGGCCTAAATCAAGACATAAGTCCTCAATCATAACGTTTGGGGAGATGAAATTGGTCTTGACCTAAGCCCAAGCATGTGAACTCATAAGTGAAACGTGTGGACTAAAGCAAGATAGGGGCGACCTAAATTGGAAGAAGCTAAATTGAAGCGTGTAGAAGGGTCCTAACCTAAACTAAACGTGGCCCTAAATCTGAAAGTGCAGACCTAAATTAAGACGTGTGGAAGGAAGCCCTTAATCAAAGCGTGTAGATCCCAATTTAAGCCTTGACCTAAATGGCATAGGGCAGATCAAAAATCAAAGTGTAATATGTGAAGGAGAAGGGTCCTCACTTAAGTCAAACATATGGCATAGAGCAGATCAAAAATCAAATGAAACATGTAAGGTTAAGACCCAAAGTTGGCATTTGGATCTTGATTAAGATGAACAAACCTAAGTGAAACGTGATAGAGGAACCAAAGCCCAAGGCATGTGGAGTGTTAAACATGGGACCAGACCTATAATAGGGTAACTTTGATTTAAGGGACACAAGTAAATTCACTTCCACTTCACCCTCTAAACCCCAGCCTGCCTCATGATCATCAACTTCCACTTGCACCATAAAGGTCTGACCATCGTAGCAACATTTCCACTTGCCCCCTAAAAGTCCATCCATCCTTAGAGACTGCCACTTGCTGACCAAAACCCTGACCATCATGAAGAAGTCTTCCCTGGCAAATCAGAGATCAGACCTGAAACATAAGGAAAGTCAGTCTGGAAATATCTCGCAAACCCTCTCCAACCTGTGAACAATCAGAAAACAAGTTGGAAATATGAGATCAGACCTCATTGCAATATCAAAACCAGACCAAAAACAAGCATGAAACAGACCTAGAATACTTCTACTTCACCTTCAAAAACCTGATAGTCTTTGAGGATTCGAATGCGACTTTGATGTTTGATCAGGTAAAAGGAGTTCGATGAAGAGAAAAACTGATTAAGATCAGTAGCTTGAAGAAGTCAGCACACTTCCAGTTCACCATCAAAAGTCTAGCTTACTTCCATTGGATGACTAAATGCCCAACCACCTTGGGTTTACTTCCACTTAGCATCAAAATCCCCGGCCGCCTTGAGCTTACTACCACTTCATATCAAAAAGTCTGGCGGCTTGCTTGACTTCCAGTGACCCTCCAAATCCATGGACTTCCAGTGCACCCCCATTACCCCGACAATCATCATGCAATCTTCCAATTGCACCTCAAAATCCCAGCCATGCATGAAGTTGGCAAGATTAATCCTTGGTGTGGAGAAGAAATGTTGAACTTGCTCAATCTAAGATGCTTTGAAGTGAATTGAGTGAAGAATGCTTGAAATCAGCAAGTTTTGGCAACAAGGTAGAATACTTCCTTTACACCTTGAAATCCACCGACTATCTTCCTTCAACTTCCACTTGTTGGTCAAATCCACGACCATCAAGGGCACACTTCCACTTACCCTTGAAAAGTCCAGCCATCTTGCATCAACTTCCACTTCATGTTAAAAAGCCTGGCCTACCTTATCAACTGCCATTTACCCCTCAAAAGCTTGGACTTATTTTGCTCACTTCCAATTACCATCAAAAAGTCTGGCCAGCTTGGCATCATTTCCACTTCAGGCCTAAAAGCCCGACCTTCCTAGCAGTCTTCCACTTCATGTTAAAATCCACGAACCAAAGCTTCAAAATCAGATTAGAAAGACAAACTCGGATATTAGTAAGGGTGAAGTCTCAAACTGAAAGCATGAGCAATTAGACTTCAAAATATCAACAGACTAGACCTTTAGGCATTGCAAAATCAGGCATAAGATCAGAAATCAAAACATCATTTCACCCATTAGGAAGGCTTGGAAATATGTGAAAGTTGTTTATATCATGTGTGTTTGATGCTACCTTGTTTTTTGTTGCAGGGAGTCGAGGGAAGGAGCTGGCTGCAAGTAGCATCATGGTCTGGTGCAAGAAGCAAGCACGAAGAATGATGGAGGGAAGGCATCACAACTTGGAGGGATCAAGATATTCAAGGCTCAAGGAATCAAACACAAAGACAACAATGCAAGAGAGAGGATTCCACAAGGAAAGATATCAAGCTAAGCAAGGAAGCTAATATCTCTATAATAAAGAACACTCCCAAGATTCATCAACATGGAAAGGGAAGAATCGGCATGGAGAGCAATGCAAAAACAAGGTCTAGACATCATAAGGAAGGAGTTTCCACACAAAGGAAGGAGAATGCAAATGTGATCAAGGCAGAAGATAGTTCCAGAAGAGTTGATCAAAGCTAGAAGATGATTCAATTTGGGAATATCTCCCACCATCATCACTTCAAGCGCATGGAAATGTTGAGTATCAAGAGATATCGCCCAGATCACAAACTCTTGTGATGAGTTACAAGGAACAAGCTGACGTGACGTATAGTCATCATCAGCCCAATCACATCATTCCAAGTCAAGGCGTCCAGATTCAATGCACTTGACTCATCTATCGAGGAGGATAACTACCACATGTGGAAGCACAAAGGTCAATGTACCTAACCACATCACTCATTGGTCGGCATTCAAGGACATGTGTCCTATTTATTGTAATTTTATCATTGGTCATGCATTTAATGCTATGTAATGGGTCTAACAAACCCTAATTAGGGTTTCTATCTTTCAATCTTAGCCATTGATATGGATTTGATCCAGGACATTCAATTGTATTGAGACCTCTATATAAGGCTCCACTCTCATTTGTAAAGGTTAATAGTTAATAGTGAATAGCTAATAGTTCAATAATAGAGAACAACAAGCAGTTAGAAGTAGAGTAGGAGAAGGCAAAAATGATTGCTAAGCTTGTAAATAAACATCCTTTTCATTGAAGACATGGTGGAATGTGTTGTTTCTTCTACATATTGCATGATTTCTTGTTGTATCCTCATCTGAGATGAAGTTCATTGATTGCAATGGAGTAATGTGTGGATGTTGATAATTCTTTAGTTCATACTAATTGTAGTTGGATGATTTTCAATTGCAGTGCATAGTTAGCCTGAACATTAAAATGTGCTAAGTTCAATTGTGGATGAGTTTATTCAAGTTGCGCCAGTGTATTGGGTATTTGGATGAATGATTCACAATATGAAAACCTTTCGTTTCCCTCAGAAGATTGCATCGGCCTTGTGTAGCTATTGGTAACATGGTGAAGCAAAGCTCGGTTGAAGGAATGTGTCCATCCAAGCATGATTAATTACTGTCATTTATCTTAGGAATATATTAGATCTCTCTAAACCAGTGTTCCACGAGCATTGGGGACGGGTTTCCGGGACGGGGGGACCAAGGGCCTAAGTTTGGGGACGGCAGCGGGGGGGTGGCAGGGTGGTGGTGCTGATATAGTAATACATATAAATATAGTACTTGAAAAACTAGTTTTGAAAAGATGTATGACTGTATAACAGTATAAGAATTACATTTCAAATGAAACTATAGGAAATTTGACATACTAAATCTAAATACCAAGATTTCTTCAATGCTAATTGCTAAATAATATTTGACAAATGAAATTGTCAAATTGGAGATTTCTATTATATCGAAAACGGAAAATATGAATATTTGATGCCATTGCAAATTCTATAAAGATGATTACATGATTCATCATTACAATGAGTAGCCAAATACAAATACTAATAGCATTACAAAAGAGACTAGAGTCAAAGACAAAATAACAAAATGACAAAACTCAAAATGTAGCTAATGGAGGCCTCTAATCATCTGCAAACTCCTCCTCACTAGAACTGTTGGACTCCTGAAGATCAAGATCCCTCAAGCTCACACCAACCAGCCCTGCATCTGAAGTGGTAGGATCATCCTCATCAATCTATGAAGGCTCCTCTGGCTCTACATCCCATCGTGCCGCTGGACTCTCCTTGTACAAAAGTGTCCTGTGGTCCCATTGGACACAAAGCACTGTGTACAGCCACAAGCTTCTCTGCTCTCTTAGAGGTAAATTTGTTCCTGTTAAGAGAGTGGATGAAGCTATATGTAGACCAGTTCCTCTCAGCAACTGAAGAACTGGAAACCTAGGATAGCAAACAGATGGCTAGAGTGGTGGTCAAAGATTTTGGGGCATGACAATTCCACCACAAAAGTGGGTCTTCCTATGCCATAGTTTCTATATCCATCTTTGCCACATCTGAATAGCCTCTAAGAGTGGCAAATCTTCCCCACTCAGTGCGAATTGTGTCGACATCTCTGGAATCAAACATCTTCTATATGCACCTAAAGAAACCCGCCTTCACCTCATCATCCTAAATCGGTGTCACTCTACCCGGTCTAGCCTTGTACCACTTAGGATTCAAGGCAAAGGCATCCATATGCAAAGGAGTGTTCAACTTGTCCCATCTGCGTTGAATGATAGGCCGGATTTGCTCATTGTAGAATGCTAGAGAGGGGTCCTTCACTCACATAGCAGCCCTCATCTGGTCAAGCATAGAGTCAATGCACTCATAAACCTCTCCAAGATTAGGTGCATCCCCATCCCCATATTTGATCACCTGGAATACTGGAAAAATGATGGAGACAATGTATTTTGCATCAGTCCAAAACACATCACTCTTCACTATCTCCTTCACCCTTCTCCCCTGCTTTGTCTTGGCCTCAGCCCACCTATTCCACTCATTAGTCATAACCATGAGTTGCAACGCCTCTTGCATCTCAATCATTCTCTCCAAGAGAACGAAATAGGATGCGCATCTGGTCTCAACTGGTTTCAAGAACTCCTTCTTCGCAAAGATCCTGAAGAGTCCATGTGAAGTGTGGTGGTTGAAGATGAACATCTGCACATCTCTCGCATCGGTGACCACTCCTCTAATCCAGTCAATCTTCCCCATGTCCTTGAGTGCATTGTTCATGGCATGCACACAACATGGGGTCCACCAAATGTGTCTATAGGCTGCCTCAATGAGTCTCCTTGTTGCTCTACACACATGGGCTGCATCTGTCACTACTTGGACCACATTTTGTTGCCCAACCTCCTCAATAGTCTCCCTGAGGACCTAAAACAGAAAATCAGCATCTTTGTGATGCCCTATACAATCAATTGCTCTAAGGAAGTATGGGCCTTCTACACATGTGACCATGATGTTAATGAGTGGACGATGGCTAATGTCCGTCCACCCATCCATAACTATGTTGCATCCCGATGCCACCCAACATGCCTTCATCTTCTCCATCAAAATGTTGATCTTGGAATAGCACTTATCCAAGATCAAGGTCCTCATTTTCGTCTCACCTGGTGGCGCATAAGATGTTTCTCCCTTTGCCACCATAGCCATCATCTCCCTATAATAAGGAGACTGTGTAACATGAAATGGAATGCCATTGGCAAAGAAGAACTTGCCAATGGATTCATCTATCTCATCTCTTAGTTGCACATTAAACATATCAGCAATGGGATTACTCTGTGGTGTCTGCAACCTACGTTTCCCTGCCCTGGCGACACCAGAAGTGGAAGTGGATGGAGATTCAAACATCATTCCTCCCATCTACGAAGCATGATAAGTATGTGGCGGATTCTGGTTGTGCTGAAGGGCTGCCCTAGCAAACAAAGTAGTAGGCATTGAAATATTTGTGTCATCTGGAACCCCCCAAAGCCTGTTAAACTCAATCTGTACTTTATATTTTTAGCTTCCTCCAAAAACTTACAATGTCTCACACCTTTTCCTATCCAAAAAAGAAAGTGTGCATTCACCCTACTGATGCTACCAAACCATTCAGTGTCACAAATGTTGCACTTCCACTTCCTTGTTCCCCCACCGAAATGTGATGTGCCTTGTACTGATATTCTTGAAGCAAACTGTTTGAGAGGAGACTTAGGATCAAAAGGACCCCTAGCATACAGCGCCAACAACTCTAAAGGGCAACCTGTACTAGCTGGTGCACTCGCCATAGAACTAGATTGGGCTCCAAGATCAGCCCCATGGTCACCCCCCTCATTTTCAGGTTCAAATTTTGAATCATTCTCACTATGAGAATGGATTTCCATCTCATCCTCACTCATGTCTTGGGAGCTCATTGTGAAATTGACACTACATTTCACAAAATAAAAATAAAAATAAAATCAACCTAGTTTAACAAATAAATTTATTTTCCTATTCATCTCAAAATCAGATTTGATGTTGAATCCTGAGGGCAAAATGATGAATGAATCATTCATCATTTTGCCCTCAGGATTCAACATCAAATTTTATTATTTTTTATTTTAATTTTTAAATAAAAAAATCATAAATTGTAAATTTTATTTTCAAAATTGAAATTTCAAATTTGTTTTTCACAACTTATTAAGAAACTCATGATGACGGAAGGGGGTGCAAGGAAAGGGTGTTGACTAAGAGCCACGTCCTTGCACACAAGACCATTGAAAAAGGTTATAGGGACAGGATTCCCAGGGGGAAGAAGGCATCGAATGATAAGGAAAGAAAATAGAGATCGAAGGATATAAGCAGATTGTTGTATCTTGCTGCCATCGGTATGTTTTATTCATAAATTGTTATTGTATCGAGGCTTCTTTCTAAGAATTGTTCTGCAGTTATATATTTATAATAATGTTTGAAAAATAAATGAATATATATATATATATGTCTTGATTAGAAAAAATAATAATATTAGATTGTAAATCAGAAAAAACTCTTACAGTAATAAACATAAAGAAGAATATGTATATACTATTCATTCTTGCTGCTATTATCAGTATTTATGAAGATGGGGATGAGGTGTTCCAAAGAGGGGGCAGTCTAAATCCAAGCAATAGGTTAAGTCCCAAGATAGGGTGGGGATCGGCGACCCATAAGCCTTGAGGGTATAGACCCAAGACAAGTAAGGGCTTGGATCTGTAAACTTTGAGGGAACCTATTGTAGTTGGTCTCTAAGCGCTTTGGTAACATATATAGACCATTCTCCCTTAAAACTGAAGTAGTAGCAGGGTTTGATATCTATATTAAGAACTATGAATAATGAATTTAATTATCTAATGAGGAAGATAAATAAGCACTTCTTAATAACTAATAAGTTGAAGAACATCAATGACTGGTTCTCATGATTAGTCTCTCAATCAATTTTATAGTATTGAAATAGGTAAATTATGTTAATCAGGTAGGGGACATGTTGATGTGTGTTTTATGCACATAACATTTCAAAATAAAATACCAAGGTAATTTACCCTCTCTTGAACAAAATCACCTCAAATGCTAAGGGTAAGATCAACTAAAATGATTCCAAGGTTTCTACATGTCAGATCTTGACGAGTGGGTAACTCAATGGTCAATGTGAATTGTTGTGTTCACTTGGGGACTTACACAAATGTTAGGGTTATCTTCTTTGATCATGAAATATGTGGAATAGGTGTGCTGACAACTCAGGATTTAGCAATGTAGTTCCAAACTTAATTCTTACTAAAAAAATGGGCAAAAGGAATAGGGTTCAGGAAATCTATTCTAAGCCTAGGAATGTAGGAAATGATGAACAAGTTTAGTGGAATCAAACTAGGCAGGGTCTCACAAACAGGTATTGACACAAGCTTAGTGCAATCATCTAAGGTATACTCAAGGGTTTTCAGACTATTACCATCAAACGTTGACACCATCCAAGTTGATGCTTGTCAAGGGACGCATAATAGTTGAAGTTAAGCTTACTCAAATTTTCAGTCGACCACACAAGGCGCACGTACCAACGGTAAGAGGCTAGTGGTATGGATTAAGGATTCCACACAAATATATTCAACAAATCTTTCGCTCAATCTAATAAACATGAAAACAAATTCTAATCTAACTTGGAGGAATTGAGAACCATGAATGCAAAGACAACATTTGAAGAGCAAAATCACCAACAATTGAACAATGATTTAGATTCAAATAGCTGCAGCATATACCAACAATTCTACAAAAACTCTCTTACAAATGAGAGACAAGGAGGTATATGTAGAGTCTCTTACAAAATGGATGGCCAAGATTAAAACTAAATCAAGGGCCAAGATTATGCCAACAAAACCCTAGAATTGCCCTAATTAGGGTTTACATAAAAAATGGTGCCACCAACATGTGGCCCAATAGAAAGATACCTAGTCATCAAATAGGGAATCTTCTAGAAGATTCTTCCCTGCATCTCTCTCTCTCCTAGCATACTCCAAGAATCTAGCCAATACAGAATCTAACTCCTCCATGGAAATGCTAGGTAAGGTATCTTGCTGCAAATCAATCACGTCCAATAAATCCAAGCAAGCGTCCAAAGTGTTCTCCCAATCTGGCATGAGCTTCTGCAAACTATGAACATGAATCAACAAAGAGACCAAATCATCCATCTGACTCTTCTTCAAAGAGTCCAACTGAAAAAAAAATACAAGTTTCATCTTGTCTCTTAATTCGGCTAAGTGTAAACCACTAGCATCACTAACATCAACACCCAATAATTCCTCAATTGAGGCAAGGATCTTCATCTGAATGTCTTGAATCAATCCTTCCATCTCTGTACAACTCAGTTGGGCGCTCTCATAAGTTGATTTCTTCACGGCCAATGAACAATACCAGCCATGGAAATCATACCTGTCTTCACTATGCACAATGCTCTCGCTGATCAACGTGGACTTAGGAATCTTCTTCAAAGCTCTGAGGCATGGAATAGTGCTCTCCTGGATAGGCCGGAATTCTTCCCAAACTCCCTCCAAATACTGGATTCTAAACATGAGCCCTATTGTCCTATCATATGCCTGGACAAACTAAGGAAATCATCCACCTGTTTTCTTGCACTCTCAATCCACTTCTCCACCTCCAAGAGTGTATCTCTCGCAACCTCATAGTGTGAATGTAGTCCATGATCAATCGCAATAGGGGAAATAAGGGTGGGATTCTTACGCTTTATCCCCGCAATATACTCTCTAAGTCTGATATTCTCTTCTCTGTACTTCTCCTTCTCTTCAATTTCTCTATCTAACCTTGCATTGATCGCCCTAAGGTTATCACCAACCTCCTGAAACTCTTTCTCTCTTGTAGTACAGCCAAGGGCAACTGAAGTAATCTGAAAATCCATAGGAGTAGCAATGTCCGCCGTCACACCTCCAATAGGAATAGCCACCTGCGCAATCCTCATTCCTGTCTCATCTCTAGCTATGTGTGACAAAATCTCATCTCTCTTGGGTTCTTTCTCCTTATTGCTCCTAGCTAAGTAGTCATCAATGTTATCAATAGGCTGTACCTCTATCATCTTCTTACTCTTTTCCATACTTTTCATCAGCTAATCAGGAATAGCGGATATCTCATTACCATCATCGAGACACATATCTCGATAAAGCCCTCTCAATGTCGAGATAACATCATCATCATCATCAGGATTACTCCTAGTCAAATCATATATCTCATTTCCCAAACTTACCTCCAAAAGGACAATAGGGGATCCCGGCTAATCATCATTCTCATTTGGTGGAGCAGATGTCGCTGTGGCATGTTGTAGCGTCCTAAAATTGTGACACTTGCAATTTCGACTGCATTTGGGTCTTCACGATGGCGGCGCAACGTTGAACCTGAATGGAGACCCCGAAACCTGTTTACGACACCAAAAACTGCATCTTTTTGCACCTTGGCCTGATCCCTCCTTGCACCTTGCTGTCCCGGGAGGTGGGACCATGGCGCTGTTACCTATTTTTCGCTCCTGGCTGAAAAATAGGTTGAGAAATGCTAGCATGAACAAAGGAAAGCTAGTGTTTACTAATTCTCTATTTTTTTTGTGTTTTAAAGATGGTGTTTCTAAGTACTTCTAGTCTGTAACAACAAAGAGAGAAACATCTCATTGCAAAAGAAAGTATTTTATTCATATTCAAAATTGCGTCCCACACAAGGAGCCGTGGGACTAGCTACGTGCATCCAGTACAGAAAGGAAATATACATATATGTATGCACAAGTACAAAGGAAAAAATGAGGAAAGGCATGTCAAGAATGGAACCAGTCATTGCCTGAATGACTGGAACAGTTGAGGTACGCTCGTCGTCGCCTTTGTCTTGCTGCTCCACCCTGGTCCGTTGATGCTTTCCTTCTGATATCTGCAAAAAGTTGAAACAAACAATGTGTTAGAACATTTTGTTCTAAGCAATAGCTGGCTGCATTTCTGACATATGTACTAATGCACGCATATATATATATGATCCCTACATACATCGAATGCATATAACTCGCATCACAAAGGAATCTCCAAAGGCAAAAAATCAGATCAAAGGAAAGTCACCATAAATATGCATTTTTGCTAACAGGTTTGTTTCATGTGCAGGAAAAGGAAAAAGGACAGTTTGCTGGTCATAAAATTCACTAAGATGAGTGGAGATGAATGCGGCTCCCACAAGGGTTGAGCCCAGCTCATGTGAGGAATGGCAAGGTTTCATACAATCAAATCATGTCAGGGCTGGTAATAAAAGGAAGAAGAGTAACAAAAACGCAAGTATGCAATCACATTATCAAATATCTGCCTATGATCAACATCTACAAATGATCAACAAGACGACATTTTATGCATCAAGCCTAAAAGATTCTTATGATAAGCTGGAAAAGGCGTGATTGATCAGACATTTCAACAAATTCAAGACAGCTGCGTCCTTGGAAATAATATGCAGATTTTAAGAGAATAATGTTTAAATGGCAGCTACAGTTTTCATAAAATATCTATTTTTAATGCACAGCATTGAATGGCAGATGACAAAAGGATGGTTTCTAGTGTTTGTTTTTCACCATTTTCAGTCCAACAGTCATTCAAAGATGCACACAGCAGTAAAGTTATCAAAGGAGTACACAGTGGTCATGATCAGACAAGGATGTACTTGAATCAGCTGTGAGTGTCAATGGCAATCAACTTTTAGAATGGTGAGACAACCAAAATGGGGGCACATTAAAGATCTACATAGAGCCATTAAACTTTGTGAACCAGCTACGATAAGCTCAGACCCTGAATATCGCTATCTTGGACCTGGTTTAGAGGCACACCTTTACTACACAGACTCGGGAACATGTTCAGCATTCATTGCCAATACTGATCAGACAAAAGATTTAGCTACAACATTTAATGGAAACACTTATAGCTTGTCTGCATGGTCTATGAGCATCCTTCCGGATTGTAAAAATGTTGTCTTCAATACAACAAAAGACACCACTGATTACTTGTGGTACACAACAAGTCTGCAGGTTGAGGAAAAGGAACCATTTTCTAGTAGTGGGTTGCTGCCAGTGCTAATAGTTGAGTCAAGGGGACATGCAATGCACCTCTTCATCAATAATGAATTTATAGGAAGTGGACCTACTTGCAAACCATGGAGTTAAACAAGTAGAGCAGGAGATGGTAGGATCAGATATGGCAATATGGACAGGGCTAAAGGAAACAATCTCAAAAGAACAAGATATTCATGATGGACAAAGACTATGCCATTTCTAAAAATAAGAGGACTTGACTATGAGGGAATTACTCAGGTATGAGTGAGAAGCATCTCCAAGACAGACTAATCATGAAGATAATTGAAAAATGGAGTCGGATATGAGAGTAAGAATAGGGAATGAGGAGTCATTAGAAAAAGAAAAAAGCACAAGGACTGAATCATATGACATACCTAAAATTATGCAGACTTTTTGGATGAATAACTAAAAGTGGATCTTAATGTGATCTTCCTGGCACGTATGATCAATGAGCTGTCAAAAAGCTAGAATATAATCCAATCAAGATGGGCACAAGGAAGATTACAAACAGGATATGTTACAGCTTTATCAGAATAAGGAAAGCTTCGAACTCAATACAAACATGGCTCACGGGGAAAGGAATAAATCATTGGGTGGTGAGCTATTATGAGGAAGATCTGGAAGGTTATGAAAGCACGGCTTTTTCGATCAAGGGATCTTAGTGTTGGGATCAGTTGCTGGCTTGGTAACCATTCAAAGCAGGGTTCAAAATCAGGATAGAGATTTGCTTGATTAGTAACATCAAAATGGATAAGGCCTTTGTACAAGATGGTTACTATTTAAGACTTTGGATTGCCTTTTTGAAGGCGGTTTAGAAGGTAACATCAGTAAACTCCAGCTAAGAATAGTATGAGGGAGAAACAAACAGGATGTGTCTTGGAACGTGCAGAGGAAGGAGCATATGGTGAAAATGAAAACATCCATACTCTATCGGAATTGGATAAAAAGGTGAGAAGAAAGGAATCCCATCTGTAGTCTGTGAACATATCAACAATGGGATACACTCGATGAAAAAATCTTTTTGGGATTACAAGGTGTGAGCATAAATAGGAAGCTTGGCTTCGAATTAAAGCATTAAGGAGCAAAGACTGTTCTGATAACATTTCAGTTTTAAGAATGGTTTTCATTTTTGGAGCTAACTCCAATTGTGAGGAGGAAGCAAGTGAGGAACAATCCAGGAGAGTATACCAGTGTGAAATGATGCTCAGAAAAATGGAAAACACAGTAATTCGAAGTATTATTCTCATAATTATAATAAAAAGGGGAAGGATAATCCTGTAGTACCAAGGATAATAGCTTACAGAAAGTGCAACAAATCACATAAGTAGATTTTTACAAATAGAAGCAGATGGAAAGCAGGTTCGAATGCCATGAAATATTTCAGAAAAACACAGAGAGAAAAGCCATGCATATTTCATAGAAAAGCATTTTTCCTTCCAGAATCGGTAAGGGATAGCGAACCTGTGCAGAATAACAGATGCAAGGTGAAAGGATTGCGCCCAGCAAGGAAGCCAAGCTTCGAACACCCAAAAAATGCTCAGAAACGCAACAGATTTCCACAGCGGCTCCATAAAATGAGCCCGAAACTAGCAAAAATGCAGTCAAAGAGCAGGCCGTAAGGAGAAACAGAGGCCCAGCAATCATTTCGGCACCCAGAACAGTGAAGAGACCAAGATTTTTCTTCCTTCCACGCCCAATTTGAACCCTAGCGGCGCCCAGAAGGATGCAGAGCGAAGTTTCCAGAAGTCTTGCATATCAAAAGTGAAGAGGCGAAATGAGCTTTTAGGGTTATATTTTCCCCTAAAATATCTTTGAAAAATCATCTCTATTTTCCTTCACATTCTTTTCCTTTCTTATGCCACGCAATATGCATGGAGGCAGCATGGTAGAGTTCGCCATGTCTCCTAAGTGATTTTTATCACTTTAAAATTTTGTAAAAATCTTTTGCTTCCTAAGTGATCTTGTATCACTTAGCGCCCCCCCCCCCCCCTTGTAAATTTCTTAGATAGCTATACCTTTTAAAACTCAAAAAATACGCCCTCAAAGAGATTTAAACAATTGTCGTTTTTTAAAGTTTTTCTTTTTAAAAAATTTATTATTATTTGATCAAACATAGGTTTGATTTTATTTTTATATTATATTTAAAAATTAATAAAATATAATAAAAAGATTTTATTTATTAAAGTGTAAATCAACACTTTTATTAAATATATTTTTTATTACATTTTATTATTTAATAAATAAAAATAATAAAATTGTCTTATTAAAGTGATTTATTTATTTGTCACTTTAAATAAAACGATTCTATTATCTTTATATTATTAAGACTTTTAAATATAAATATAAATAAAGTCAAACAAATGTCTGACCAGATAATAATAATTTTTTTTAAAAAAATCACTTTATTAGATATTTTGTTTGGAGATCAGGGAGGGATATTTTTTGCATTTATGAGGGCTTGCAGGCCTGTCAGAGACATTTCAGGGTCTTTTATGTTGCATTTATGAGGTTTTATGGTTGCAGAATGGATGACTTAGCCTTTTGGCTCAGGTTTATCCCTTTTCAGATATTTTTGAGGCCCAAAAAGTAGGTTTTTTGAGTTTGCTCGACCTAAAATGAGGAGGTGGAGTCTTCTTGATAACTTTAGAAAAAGGCATATATACTGGGAGCCTTCATTTTTGTAAGGGTTCTGATTCATTCATCTTGGAGCAGATTGTAATTTTTTAGTTCTCTCTGCAAGAAGGGATGTCTTTGTAACACATTTTCAGGAGTTATAAAGCTTGGTGATACCTGTTTGGCAAGGATAATAGCTTGGTTTACTTCTCTACTTCTCATCTTTCTCTGTTATTGCATCTTCAGGGTTATTCAGTTCTTTGGTGGTTGGCTTTTGCCCCCCTTAAAATTTACATTTCCTTTTGATGCCTTATGCAGAAACATATATACTACTTGCAGGTCATAAGCTGTGTTTTAATGATTAATAGTCTTAGGTTGTGAAAAGGATTTTTCCCTCTTAGGACTGTGATTATCCAGCCTGCTTATGAAGCATTGATGCAAGGGTCATGGGTTGTTGGTTAGTGTAAAAAAGGGTTTATTATCACTGTTGTACTGTGTGTCTTTTGCTTTAGTTAGATTTCAAAAATACCATCTGGTGCAATCACCTTATATTCAAATTTTAGTTTTACATTTTCTCCTCCTTACTCTTTTCCCTGAAGAAATTGTTAGTTCAAGTGCAGAATCTGAAAAGAACCAGCTTACTCTGGAGGTTCACTCCATTTTTTTTTTAGGCAACCAACAGGCCTAGGAGGGTTCCCATGTGTCACAAGCCTGCTGAGTTGATAGCTTAGCAAACAGGGGTGCAGGTTCAAGTGATAACAGGCGCCTAGCGCCCTGGTCCTTCAGGACCATGGCACCCAGCGCCCTGGTCCCCCAAGACCATGGCGCCCAGCGCCCTGGTCCCTGGCCCTATTTTGGGCCCGGTCTCTTGTTGGGCATCGGGTCTTTCAGTTTGCAAATTGGAAAATAATTTTCCTAGGTCGGCCTAAGGTCGGAAAAATCAATCTCTCAACCCTAATTGACAAGTATATAAACTACTTTTCCTCTCCTAGAAAGGGAGGAAGGAAGAAAATAGACAAGAGCAAGACGCGGAAGCGATATTCAAACATTCTAACATTCAAGCATTCAAGCATTCCTTCAAGCAATTGAGCATTCTAAGTCTCCATTCAAGGCTAAGTGTTGCATTCAAGACAAGGATTCAACCATTGAAGAGGAGATCACTTACAACATATAACATACAACATTCATTACACCTTCGCATGTAAGAATACAAACATTCTTACAACAAGGTATCAGTACTTGTTTACATTACAAACATTTACATTTACAGCATTCTCATTTCTTGGTTAATTCCAAAACCAGGGTTTGACCTAAAGGCAAACCCCTAATCCCTAACCCCCCAATCGTCCTCTCTTTTCTGTGTGTAGGTTGCAGGTACGCGGCTGTAATTGAAGATCTGGAATCCTTGTGCAGAGACGAACAGATCCCACTTCGTTTCGCGGATTTTTTGGAGGACCGTGTGTACTCCGGGCGCCATCATCCCGTCAACTTTCGCTCAAATTTGCAGAACAGCATCGTCTCGACATTTTACTGCTAATTCCAGGCATTCCTAGTTCAATCATTCTATCTACATTCTTTACAAAAGAGGGTATCCTTGATGTCTTAACCCTTGAAACTCATTTAAAATCCAGTCTTGCATTGCGTGGGATTGGATCTTGTGGGTTTCAACCCCTCTTTTGAATGTAAAGTCTCTCCTAAGTGAAAACCGTCAACCCTAGTGACCTCCCTTCTCTCTCCTTGGAGTTGGGGAGGGAAAACAACTAGGGTTCGATTTTTGCGCTTTACATTTTGGTGAACCCGACGTGAACATCCTAATTCTGATTATTCATGGTTAGATCTGAAAAAAAAAATATTTGCTTCCTTAATTACATTTCCATGTTTGATCTTTTGGCAAATTTTAGAGGTTGATTGCATAAAAACCCTAAAATTTCCTTTTTAGTAATTGAGCTTGTGAAATGTTTAATTGTTAATGCTTGTTTCAGATCTACCCTTCTATTGCAAATTGTCAAATCATACTTTAATTTTGAAAATTAAGTGGTTAAGTGTCAAAACCCTCTTGATTCAACCTTTGACCGACGATTTCACTGATCAAAACACCTCCAAATCGGCTGTAACTTTGGATTCCGCAACAAAATCACAATATCTCTCATCCCTGAAAATTTGGAAAAAAGTTGCGAGGACCATGTGCACCCCGGGCGCCATCATCCCCGACATTTTTTCCGAAATTTCGGGAGCTAGATCTTACTGTATTTTTCTGCTAAAATCAAGAATTTTGGCTGATTTTATCAATTATAACACTTTCAAAATTAAAGTCAAAGTTGGTCTAGTGATTGCTGGGATTAGGGCTTATAATCATTCAAAAATTGTTGAAATTGAAATTTGTGTTAAAACTGTGTTTCTTACAGTCCTAAATCTGAAAAGTGTGTTGGCATTCATTCGAAATTTCAGTGCTTTATTCAAATTTTTGCAGTTTATGACTTTTGAAATTAAATGTTTAATTGTAACAACTTTGATTTCCGCTTTCAAAAGTGAATTTTGCATGAAATTGAGTCAACTTTTAAATTTCAAAGCTTGCATTGCTTTCAGTATTCCCTCTAAAATCATAAAATTCAAAATTTCAGTTTCCCTCTCTTTTTCAAAATTCAAATTCTACGTTTTTCAACAATCTTGGTAGGGTTCAATTTTGAAATTGCAACTTTTATTTGGCCTATCTACAGATCGTAAAATCACTCATTTTTTTCAGATTAGCTTTAAAATCATCATAACTTTCATCCCTGAAAATTTCGAAAAAAGTTGCGAGGACCGTGTGCACTCCGTTCGCCACGGTCCCTGACATTTTTTCCGAAATTTCGAGAGATTGTCCTGATTGTATTTAACAGCTTAAATCTAGGAGATTGGCTGATTTTATTGAAATTTGCTACCTCTAAAATTCAAAATCTTCTCTCTCTTTGGTGCATCAGTTTTACAACAATAAGCCCTACTTACACTATTCCCGTTAGACGAAGCCTCAGAATTAAGTCTTTCCAAGGTTTAATTACTGAGGAGATGGAACCTAATTTGAATGGCCTTTTTAACGAGGACATGGGTAATTCCTCTAATCCTCTTAATGATGAAGAAGCTCTCCATGAGGTTTCTGTAGAACAACTTTCGAAATTGGATAACCAATTTGATGATTTTTGACAATGGATGTCTCAAGAATACCCTGATAGTCAAGCTCTTTCATTAATTGAGGGTCTAAAACGTATGGTTCAAAGTGATAAGAATGGAATTGATATTTTGCGTGGTATTGCACACATTGTGGATTCGAATGTGATGCCTATGAAGAGTTGTGCCGAAACTTTAGGTTATAAACAACCTCCTACTCAAGTTAATCATTCTATTCCTTTGACAACTCCTATTGCTAGTATACCTACTTTTACATCAAACATAATGACTACTTCAATACAAGACATTCCACCTATGATCACCAGTCATGGGGGCAATCCTACTTCTTCAATCAATCCAACTTCTTCATTAATTCCTTCAATGAGTGTTCCTATTTCATCTCCACAAATAAACGCGACGCAAGGGGGCAATTCGTTTAATCATTCCATTCCTCCTTGTAGTGCTCCTCCTTTCCAATCATCTCCTATGACTAACTATCATAGTGTCCCACCACCTTACTCTCAATCAATACCTTCTTTCAATAACATAATACCTCCATCACAATCTAACACGTCTAATATGAACTCTTCGACTGAACCGACCATTAACAATCTTGCACAAACTGTCTCTTCTTTACAGCAACAAATTGCCTCTATGAATCAATCTAAGTTTAGTGTGCCCACATTTGATGTTGCGAGCCCACTTTCTCTTGACATTGTTCGAGCTATTCCCCCTAAACATGTTGAAATCCCGCAGTTGGAGCTTTATAATGGTAGGGGTGATCCTCTAACACATGTTAAGACCTTTCAAACAATATGTACCGATTTTGCTTATGACCAAAGGTTGCTTGCAAAACTGTTTACTAGAACATTAAGAGATAAAGCCCTACAATGGTATTGCTCGTTGCCTTCTTATTCTATTACTTCTTTCGAACAACTTGCAAATGCTTTTATTCAACAATTTCAAAACAATATAAGTCCTAAAGTTACTTTGATTGATTTAATGCATTGTAAACAAGGTGTTAAAGAAAAAGTGATTGATTTCATTGGTAGATATAAGCATTTGTATGCTCAAATTTCTTTTCCAGTACTTGACAATGATATTCAAAGAATATTTATTTCTAATTTACAAAAAGATATTAGAGAAAAACTTCTGTTTTCTGAGTTTACTTCTTTCCAACAGTTGTGCGCAACTCTTCACAATTATCAACTGACTGTGAGTCAAATGGAACAAGCAAATCCTATGGCTCCGAGTGATAAGGGTGATAGTAGTCAACAACCATTTGGGAAGTTTAAACCGAACAGAGAGTCCATCAAATTCAATGAAAACATCATCAACAACAATGTGAATGCAGCATCAGGTGTGCCTCCTATTTCTAAGTTTTTCAAGAAAGAAAGAAAGTTTACTCCTTTGAATGAATCATTGCATAGTATTATGAATAAGTTATGGAACAAAATGTGCTTACTCTCCCTCCTATAAGGCAAATAGATCCTGCAAAGATTAATTCACCCTATTTTGATAACAAATCTTTTTGTCAATTTCATCGTCAACCTGGGCATGATACCGAAAAATGTTTTGCTTTAAAGGGTAAAATTCAAGATTTGATTGATAATAATACTATCTCTGTTTCTGGTATGAATGATAAAGGCAACACATCTGTAGCTCCTCCTAACCAAAATCTTAAGATTTTTACTGATCCATTACCTTCTCATACCTCTAATGTGATTGAGACTAATGATTCCTCTTTCTCACCTGATAGTCTTGTGTCTATGACTCCGAATGTGATTAACTTTGTGGAACAGCAGAAAATCCCTAAAGAACCTTCCATCACATTTGATTCCAGTGAAACTATCAGGGCACCTAATGGTCCTTTATATATAGTTGCAAAAGTCAAGAATACACCTTGTCGTGGAGTGCTTATTGATCCTTCTTGCATGGTTAATGTCATTACTGAAGAATTTCTTTTTACTTTGCAATTGAATCAAGTAATCTATGACAAAACAAATGTGGTTGTGAAATTATTTGATGCATTTTCTTCTCCTGCAATTGGTTCTATTACATTACCTATTGAGGTCCATAACAAATCCCTTGATGTGGACTTTGCTATTATTCCATCATCCGAACAATTTCGTGTGAAGCTAGGCTGTCCTTGGCTATCTTCCATGAAAGCTATTGCTTCTCCTATTCACAAGTGTTTGAAATTTCCCCATAATGGTGAAGTTGTTACTGTCAATCATAGTCTCTTTAAACCAGCTGAAAGAACTTCTAGCGTTCCTATTGATTATTTTTGGCCTAAACAATTCCAATCTCTTCCACCGCGGAGTGATCATCTTTTCAAATCCTATCAAAAGTGGAAAAAAGATATGATTCTATCTCTAAGTGAACCTAGAACACCCAAACTTGATATTCCTATCATTCTTGAGAAGGAAGTTCTTCCTTTGAAAGATAAAACTAATGTCTTTCCTCCAGAAGATTCCCAACCCATCCCTATGAATGTGACTATGCCTATATCTAATAAACTTTCTAAAAGTAGACCTATACCTCCTCGTCATGATGGACTTGGTCTCCTTCCTAAACCAAATATTCCTCCTTTATATAGAGCAGTTCCTCCTCCTTCCTCTTATGGAGAGAAGAGACCTTCCTCTTCTCCTATTGTTCAACCTAAGAGACCACAACCTAAACACCCAAGTGATAAGGATGAGAACATTCCTCCTCCTCAATCCTCTCAACTTCCCGCTAAGACTAGACGAAATCATTCTGCACGTGAACGCCGACGAAAGCATCGTCTTAAAGCTCAGGCAGCTGCTTCTCAAACTTTGCAATCTCCAAAAACACCTTCAGCTAGTATTATTCCATTTTCTCCTTAGCCGAAAATTGAGCCGAATCTCCTAAACATAAGATTCATGATGGTCTTGATCCCGTGCAAGTTAAAGATCCTATTTTTATAAATCTTGATGATGATATAGATGAAAATGTTATTCATGGTGAAAATGTTACTCATCTTTCTTCTGATAGTGAATATGAATATGTTGATGTTGATAACCATTTATCTAACGAATTTTCTAAAGCACTTATCCTAGCTCCTAGACAAGAACAACGTGGCGTGGAACATGAACATAGCCCTTGTTTGGATCTTGTGATAACTCCATCTGCTGTGTTGGATGTTCCTCCTCTAGCATGTTTCCTACCTTCCCGAAATATTGATCAGCAAGATCGGGGGGTGGATGACGTGCTAGACTAGTAACATTACCATAGCAGACTCTCTCCTCCTCTCTTGATATCTTTTGTTACTTCTTCTATGTGTTATTCTCATTCTTCTATGTGTTGTCCTTAGTGTTGCCTACTTGAGGACGATGCAAAGCATTGAGATCTCTTTTGGTCTCTCTCATGTTGACTCAAAAGACACATGTGTTCCCTTCTTCTAGGTGACCTTCCTTGATTGGGGAATGAAGAACAATTATGCATACATATATATGATATACATGAATTATCATACAGCATACTGACCCCGAGGAAAGCGAAGTCACCTTGTGCTTTGTTTTTTGTGTCTATTATCCTTGGGCTTATCTCACACTTGGGGGCTAAATCCTTGTGATAACGTGTTCCTTTACCTTCTCATTTCCTATATGTATCACTACCTTAAAGCAATCACCCCCGATGAGGCGTGTGCGATCGCTTTAACGTAGGGGGGCATACACCCCGTTCATATCTCTTCAAGATACTTGAAAATTTCTTGGTGAACTTAGCTTTGCCTTGAAAATTTTTGATATCTTTCTTGCATGACTCATAGTGAGGGGAACCTTACTACTGACAGTCATGGTTCTCCCTCGTGATCTTCCCTTTTACTTTGTCAATAGAAGTCGTAAGATTGTTAGTCCACTGGGGGCTTGGTGTATCTTGCCTCCTTGACGTGATGAAAGTCTTTCGATGTTGTTTCCTTGTACTTTACCGGAAGTATGGGCGTACGCTTATACTCCCGCTAAAGTGGGGGCTAAATGTAGCGTCCTAAAATTGCGACACTTGCAATTTCGACTGCATTTGGGTCTTCACGATGGCGGCACAACGTTGAACCTGAATGGAGACCCCGAAACCTGTTTACGACACCAAAAACTGCATCTTTTTGCACCTTGGCCTGATCCCTCCTTGCACCCTGCTGTCCCGGGAGGTGGGACCATGGCGCCCAGCGCCCTGGTCCCTGGCCCTATTTTGGGCCCGGTCTCTTGTTGGGCATCGGGTCTTTCAATTTGCAAATTGGAAAATAATTTTCCTAGGTCGGCCTAAGGTCGGAAAAATCAGTCTCTCAACCCTAATTGACAAGTATATAAACTACTTTTCCTCTCCTAGAAAGGGAGGAAGGAAGAAAATAGGCAAGAGCAAGACGCGGAAGCGATATTCAAACATTCAAACAATCAAGCATTCAAGCATTCCTTCAAGCAATTGAGCATTCTAAGTCTCCATTCAAGGCTAAGTGTTGCATTCAAGACAAGGATTCAACCATTGAAGAGGAGATCACTTACAACATTTAACATACAACATTCATTACACCTTCGCATGTAAGAATACAAACATTCTTACAACAAGGTATCAGTACTTGTTTACATTACAAACATTTACATTTACAGCATTCTCATTTCTTGGTTAATTCCAAAACCGGGGTTTGACCTAAAGGCAAACCCCTAATCCCTAACCCCCCAATCGTCCTCTCTTTTCTGTGTGTAGGTTGCAGGTACGCGGCTGTAATTGAAGATCTAGAATCCTTGTGCAGAGACGAACACATCCCCCTTCGTTTCGCGGATTTTTCGGAGGACCGTGTGCACTCCGGGCGCCATCGTCCTGTCAACTTTCGCTCAAATTTGTAGAACAGCATCGTCTCGACATTTTACTGCTAATTCCAGGTCCGCAGCTTCATCCCATATCTCTATCTCCATTTACATGCGAATCTTTCTTGCTTCTACATACATTCCTAGTTCAATCATTCTATCTACATTCTTTACAAAAGAGGGTATCCTTGATGTCTTAACCCTTGAAACTCATTTAAAATCCAGTCTTGCATTGCGTGGGATTGGATCTTATGGGTTTCAACCCCTCTTTTGAATGTAAAGTCTCTCCTAAGTGAAAACCGTCAACCCTAGTGACCTCCCTTCTCTCTCCTTGGAGTTGGGGAGGGAAAACAACTAGGGTTCGATTTTTCCGCTTTACACATGTAAATCCTGAAAATTATTTGGTAGTATCACCGTGTTGGAACATTGTTGGGTCTCCTTATTATGTTCTGTTATTACAACTTCCTTAATTGATGATACACTGAGAGGGGGTGAAGGAATGATAGGTGAAGGAATGATGGTCTTTTGCTTCTTCTTCTTGACCTCCTCAATCTTTTTCCCTCTGGCCTTGACTCCTCCTGGCGTGTTTTTCCTTCTCTTGGGAGCTTGACTCTCTTCATCTGCATGCAACCTGACATCACTGATAGTCCTCTGATCATCCTTGGAAGTAGATTCTTCCGGCTTCATCTTTTCATAAGTGAAGGAAACACCCATATCAACTAACTTATTCATCTGAATATCCACCCTTGCACGGGAGATTTACTCAAGACCTCTCTCATCAATATCTTTAAATCTATCTCTTCTGATTCTGACCAATTAGGCAATAAGATCGCCTTCTTCATTTCATTTTCATACTGTGGATGCGTATGATCCCTAACACCTAACACCTGGTCAGGAATGAGGAAAAATCCACACTTCCTCATGAAATCCACTGACATTCTGGACCACATTCATCTCTTCACTGCCTGCTCGTCCATCAGGTTGGCCCAATAATCTTCTATGTCCGTCTTGTGGATGAATTTCTCTCCCCTGATCCTTCCAACTTTCTTATCTAGATCAATTTTTTCTCTTTTTTTGAAGGTTGCAAATCGATAGAATGCAAGCTCCTCACTTGCAGTGCTAGCGGCTAAGGCAGACTGGCAAACCTCAAATGTCTTCTCAACTGAAATAGGGAATGTCATGCTTGTCCTATGCTTATCTTTCTGAATGGAATCAAACTCTAGAAGCTGTCTCACCATTGCCTCCTTGGACAACCTCTTGTGGATTCCGCCCAGCAACATCCGCGTGATGTACATTGTGAACACATCATTCACTCTCTTATAATCTTCAATTCTATACATGTTCAGTTGGGGATAGCACTCATAACTCTTGAATTGTCCTTGCCCATTCCCAACTTCACCTCTGCATATCAATCCTTTGTATGGAACAAACCGTGCAAGTAGGTATACCAAGTAGGAAGTCATGGCGAATGACTTGGACCACTCTACATTCCTCAGCTGAAAGTCCACATTGTCACTTATGATTCTAGACCAATTTATCAATGTCCCTCTAAGACAATCCTGGATGAAGTAGAACATCCATCCATCGTATATTGCACCCTGCGACATCCCCATCACTCTGTTAAGCAGGAATACTAAGCCATTATATTCGTCTTTGAAGTCTGTGCACATGAGTGTCTTGGGAGCCTTGGAATGATGAGGCCTAGGCTCGATCATCCACTCTTTATTCACTACATTTTTACACACACCCATCTTCTTCGTGTATCGATCTTCATATTCATCCTTAGTTACATTCTTCATATCTGTTCCACGTGGAATTCCAAACACCTCAACAACTGCATCCTCAGCAAGGTAGGCAATGACAACGCCCTTAGGAGTCTTGATCATTCGCGAGCGAGGATCATAACATCGTGCACACTCCAGGATAAGCTCACTGCACTGTATGGACTGTGGGAATCCAGCGGCTTGAAAGATACCACTCTTCATAATGTTTCCATATGTTGGGGAAGGAATTTGATTTCCAACTCCGAACATCCGTTGTCGCATCAGGTTTAGGCTCAGGAAATGCATGTTCGTATCCGTAATCTCCTTCCATCTGGATGACATCTTGGATTCTGAATAGAATCCAGTCTCCACAATCCTCTGTTGTTCTCTTCTTTTCTTAAATCCAGACTTCGACATCGTACCTGTACGAAGCTTGAAGTTAGAACTTAGGAAAAAAGACAATATTCTTAATAAAATTCCCGACTTCTTAATGATTTAGGCTAATTAGGGTATGGAAATCAAGAATATAGTCCACACTCTAGGTAGATTTTAACAATTTAAATACAAAATGTGACAAGATCAGGGTATGAAACCCTCATGAAATCAACACCTTCTTATACTTAAAAATTTTGTGCAAATTATAGTGTAAAGGAGTATACCGGATCAAGAGTGACTAAGGAAAGGCGTGAAAGATAGTGTTTTCACACAAAATTATGTCTGAGGACACCTTCCGAAGTCAACAATGGAGGTCAACAAAGTCTGAAGACAACCTACAACTGTACAAATTAGCCTTTCAAAACAAGTTGCAATCACCTAAATGTGCATAAATTTGATGGACAACAACTTATATAATAAAAGCAAATCAAATCCGACAAAAATGGTATGGCTGGTAAGAGGTAAATTTTCTGAGGACAAGCAGCCATGGCGAAGTTGCAGACCTGTAACAGCCCTCAAATGGTCGAGTGATTGACTGAAAATGACTTGATAACTCTCCCAAAGGCAAATCGTTAAGTTTGGAGTTGGCTGGCAATGAAGGTTTAAGTCCGAAAAATGAATGTACAGCCAGCAATGAAGCTCACTCTCGCTACAATAATGGCATTTAAGCTCAGATCTGAGGTAAGGACAGCAAGTAAGAAGCAATGGTGGTATCAAATGTGGAAGGAATCCATCAAAATATGCTTCAACACACTTGCCAAACAAAATCGAATTTTTCTCAGCTATGGCGCCATCTGAAAATCTGAAAAATGTATTCAATGTGCACGCAATCTGCCAACAATGGTCTGAGAACAGCAGGTAGAATGGCAATATCAAGGAAAATTGTCAAAGTTTTGGAATGCAAGAACAAATCGCCCTTCACTAAAATCGCTGATCTCACCCAAAATGGCGGACTTTACCAAAATCGTGGCATGGGGGGGGGGCCTTCAATGGCAGCGGTATCACCCTGATAACAGCAAGTAGAATGGCGGATTTCACCCAAGGAAAAATCGCCAAAAATTTAGAGGAAAGTCGCCAAACATGAAAGTCGCCAATCTAGAGAAAATCGCCATTTCCAAAAAACTCGAAAATCTGAATACAATGGCAGCGATTAAGTGATTTGCCAAGCTGGAAAAATGGAGGAAACATAAGTCTTCAATCAACCTCTTCACCAAAACACTTCATCAAAAATCGCCATTATGAGAGAAAACTGCCCTTGCATGGAAACACTTGGCAAACTTAATAATAAAATAATGTTGGACTTCTCTCTATTTGAACTCATTTTCATCATCAAATCTCACCACACAAGCAATGTGGGATAAAACACTTGTTCTTATACTTGCTCAGGTGAAAACGATTTGCTTCTAGAAGGTTAAAACATTAAATGCTTATTGCAAATCATTTAATTGTTTTTTAAATTTATTACAAAAATCGTTGCTTTATTTTAAAAAACAGTTAAAACAAGGCTCACTTTAATAAAATATTGCAATTTAAACTAAAATTTGAGCCACTTGGGAAAATCCATCCAAGTAGGGATTTAAAAATCCCATCAAAATCACTTAAAACGTCAAACTATTCCCCATAAGGGAAAATCGATCTAAATGGACAAAATTTCCCAACAAAATCCATCAAAATGCACAGAAAATGGGGCTAGGGGAAAATCGACCTTAGTCTAGAAGAAAATCTGGACTCAAAATGCACTTCATTCACTCAAACTACCCCTTGGTGGAAAATCGACCTCAGTCTAGATGAAAATCCAGACTCAAAATCATCAAAAAATGCTCTTAGTGGAAAATCGCCTTTAGTCTGGACTGAGAGTCTGCACAAAAATCCTCAAAACTTGTCACAAAAGACCTAGTGGAAAATCAACCCAGGTGTGGAATGTCATCCGCAATTCCATCCATACTTCCCTAGTGGAAAAACGTGGGTAGTCAGGACAAATCCTGACACTTAGTCAAAATTTAATGCATCCAGGGGAAAAATGACCCTAGTATGGATTCACAGTGGTGGAAAAAGATGCAAGTTTGGATTCCAAGGGAAATCCATGTCCAGTTTGGATTCTGAGAGGGGAAAACCATGCGTAATCAGGAATATGAGGGGAAAAGCACCTCTAGTATGGAATTTTGACCTTTTAACCCTTAGGATATGGATTTTCATACAGAAAATGATGATTTTTCCACTCAGAATCACTTAGAAACTTCGAAACTCAATAAAACTCAACTGGACCTATGCAAATTCATCAAAAATTAGAGCGTAACACAAAGAAAACTATCAGGATAAAGTGCGAAATCAACTCGAATAACTCCCTAGGAGCAAGAAAACAACTCCAAAAGGTCTGAAAACACCTTAGCACTTAAAATCACCGATTAGGACATTTAAAAACACGTTAACACTCCAAAGGGTCAACACTTAGAAAAAACTAGGATCATTAAAATCTCAATTTTCACGCACTTGATCCTATAACTTCAAAAACCCTAAACGACACTAGGCATGATCAAAACTCCGAGACTCAGGCACAAGAAACACAAAATTGCCCACTAAGCAGCCAAAACCCTAACCAAAACAATGCGGGAAGCAAGAAAAGAGGGGATCCCCGTTAGCAATGGGAAGATGTGTGAAAAGGTCACAACAGGACATTACAGACACACTATTTTTAGCAGTTGTTATTTTTAGTGTCTATTTTTAGCAGTGAGTCATTCTCTATTTCCCCAGCAATGAAATGTCATTATTGGACGTTGGGTGAAGTTTAATTGTACTAATAGAAATATATTTTGATTTTTAGTTACTCAAGTCTATTATATTGTCACTTTATGACTTAAGCGACTTGTACCCCTTGGCCTAGTTGCACAACATTGTTTTAAAAAGAGGGCCCTTTTATGTCCTTATGTGAGGCTTATTTACAAAGAAATGTTTTATCCCACAAGGATTGGTAAAGAGAGTGGAGCCTCTTGAGAATGTTATAAAAACAACTTAGTGGAATTCATTTCTCAGGCTTGGTTTTATTATTTTCTCTTCGAGAATTTGGGAGCTTTGGCTTTCAGCAGGTTTGAGGACAGAAACCATCAAACTTGGAGGCAATGGACGGAAACCCATTGTCAATTGGAGATGTTATCCAGTTATCTCACTTGTGTTTCAAAATTATGCAAATGTAGGTACTGCTGTTGTAAGGTACCTCTTTTGTTTCTTCTGATTATTTTGCTAGTGTTGGAGAAGGATTTTAATTCAAAGGGCAGTTTAAAGGTTGCTTCCTAGTACTCTATTGTAACATTCATGAGTTTAATGCTATATGTTGATGCAAGTTGAATAATATATACTGTAGAATAATATTATGATCAGTCAGATTTGTATATATATAACTTAGCTAGCACTTTGTATAAGTTTGTAACTGCACTATCAGCAAACTGTTTGACAAAATGTTGATGGAGTAGAAAGCAAGAAATTGTGTTGGAATCAATTGCGTTCTTGAAGGAGTTTGAGAGAAAGTGGGACTCTAATATTGGTACATGTTTTTTGGGATTTGAGCATTCTGAAATATAAATAAGTAACAGCTGGAACACAAATGTCTATAGCAGCAATACAGTGTCCAAGGAGCTTATTATTATTGTCATTTCTCTAGCAACTCAGCTTGAGGGCAGTTTACATATGTATTTCTGATTTCATCAGCATACTCTTAATATCAGATTGGATTGTGTCTTGCAGCAGATGGGTAATGTTCTTAAATCAGATTGCTATATGTAATGTTCCTAGTCAATGACAGTAGTGAATATCGATATACTTAAAATCTTTTGAAGGTCAGGGATTGGTTTAAAATTGGAGATTTGAGTACATTATTGCTGACTGGTTTATAACAGCCATGTTGAGAATAATGTGACTGATGTCATGAAATATCCCCACAATTTATTTTTTATTTTTAACAGATTTACAACACACCAATCACCCGTTAGGGTTAGAATAATGTAATCCAAATCAACTGAAAGGAACCCTTCCACCTTTTGATCACCGAGAGCCCAAACTGGGAGGGTGAGAGCATACAGTGACAGGGGATCGTTAGATGCAACACTGAAAATGCAGATTACAATACTCAGGCGGCAAGCCAGCCCCATTCCGCTTATACAGCGGGATATTGAAAACAATGCAATCACCTGGCGATAAACCAGCCAAGGACAAGCCAAAGAACTGAGAATGCAATCACTCAACTGCTTGTGCAGCGGGAGGACTAGAAATGGAAATTGATATCAACTCCACCGCTTATTCAGCGGGAGGACAGTATTACGAACTCAAGATAGGCGGCCAAGCCAGCCTCTTCCACTTATGGAGTGGGAACCAAATAAGAAATCTGAAAGATAGCTATTAGTACTACTAACCAGCTTTACAATTCATTACAAAGATTTCTAAATATAAGAAATATTGCTAATCTAAGGTAGGCTCAAAAGCCAGCCTCTTCCACTTATGCAGTGGGATAGCATAAAGCCAAAATGTTGTTGTTAGTACTACTAACCAGCATTACAATAAATATAGAATTTGATAACCAAGTGTTGATTAAGAGCTGACAACTGCAACAACACCTCCAATCATCATGTAACCACCCAATCTACTCACACTCTCAAAATCACACCCAAAATCCGACTTTCGAAAATCTGATATTTATGACAGCAAGCTGGAAATGCATAACCAGCAACACCAAACCACACCAAAATGCTCCTAACTCACTCAAAACCCACTCAAATCACCCAACAACACACCCAACCCGACAATAAGCATTGAGCGACCAAGTACAAACAGGAAAACAGCAGCAATATGACCCCAAACACTCAGCACGCATCCCAATGCACCTCCCTGACAAGTATGTCGAGGCTGGAAAATACAATTTGCATTTAAAATTTGAAAACTCAACACTAGGGGCTAAAAACTTACAAAACTCAATGCTAGAAGCATAGAAATCTTTAGAGCCAATACTCAGAATCAACAGGAGTCCGCATAGAAAACTAGGAGTGAAAATACGCTTCAGCCGTGACGCCAACCAGCAACCAAGATACACACAAACTCACACCAAAACATAAAACCAACTGATGCAACCATTCTCAATAAGCTATATATATTCCTCTGAGTGATAAATAGTCTCTCCACAACTAGGTGCTATATCTCAAGCACGAAATTGACATAGGCTATGAAGCTCGCAACTTCGAAGCACAAATCTGGCACCATTCCGGTAGCACTTCGTTATACAAATTTTCATGGATAGCAAAAATGAGAGCCCAAGTCACTCATTTATAACTTTGTCCCAGTCAAATTCAAATGCAAATGCTCCCCAAATTCGCCCAAATCACATGTCATTTCATCCCACTCACATTTGGTGATTTATTTCATTTAATTTCCTTCAATTATATGGCGTCCAAGATGAAAGTCCACCACCTAGGCTTCAAGTTCGAACTTTTCCCTTGGTCCACAATTTGCAACATAAAAACATAACTTAAGCACTTTTCATCCATATCGCCTGACTTAGGGGACTTAATAATCTTTTTTTTAAATAAAAAGTATAATAATCGTCCAACAATAATAATTAAATATTTAACCTTAGAAAATCACTTGCAAATCAAATACTAATCAGTACCAAAATGAACCATGAATTTGAAGTGCTGAAAAACCGTCAAACTGACTGGGTTGGAATTCTGCACTGAACTGCTAAAAATAGAACTGCCTGAAAGACACTTACTATAAATAGTAAGTCCTGAAAACAACTCCAAAAAGACTATTCTTCGAACCCTGTAGCTTAGCACGAAGAACCCAGAAAAACCCAATAACCATGATAACTGACGTCAACTTACTAAAAATAGTAAGTTCTGCAAACTCCTCTGAACTATTTGCATGTCATATCACTGTGAAGCTTACAGAAAACCCAGGAGGAGACCTTGATTCATTTTGCCAAACTCCAACCTGAAAATCCCTGAAAACTGCGAGGAATCCTCCTAGAAAATAGGAAACCCTAATTTCTGCTTCCATTTAGCCTACGGGTCTCCGGAATAGGCTAATGGCTCACTAAACTTCTCACTATGAAGGGGGCATTAGAATCCGCCCTCCCCAAGATTGCTTGTCCTCAAGCAATCGCAAGTCTGGATACTGTAGAATCTCTTCACTCTCCCACGTAGCATCCTCTGCAGGTAAGTTCTTCCACTTCACCAAGTACTCCCTAATTGTCCTTCTCCTCAAGGAGCGCTCTCTGAAATCAATAATCTCTTCTGGAATCAGCACCAACTGCCCTTCCTCATCCAAAGGGGGTAAATCCGAAAAGACCACTACGTTGTGTCTGAGTGCCTTCTTGAGGCTAGACACGTGGAAGACATTATGAACTCTACTACTCTTTGATAGCTCCAACTCGTAAGCCACTGCACCAACCTTCCTGGTGACTCGAAATGGACCATAGAAACGTGGCTTGAGCTTTTCTGCTCCACTCTTGTTGAGAGAAAATTGTTTGAAAGGTTGAAGTCTAAGGTTGACTATGTCTCCAACCTCAAATGATCGCTCTACACACTGCTGATCAGCGTACAACTTCTACTGATTTTGTGCAATCTGGAGGTTATTCTTCAAAGCTCTCAGAATATCCTGACACTGCTGCACCATATCCCTAGCTTGAGGGGCTTTGCTATCACCAAACATCAAATCAGCAAAGCTAGGGGCCTTGTAACCATACAGTGCCATGAAAGGAAACATCCTAATGGAAATGTGATATGAAGAATTATAGCAATATTCCCCTAAATGTAGCCATCTCACCCATGTTTTTTGTTGTCCTGAAACATAATTTCTGAGATAGCCTTCCAACCAATTGTTTACAATCTCTGTTTGTCCATCAGTTTGGGGGTGGTAGCTTGTGCTTGGAATAAGCACTGTGCCACACAATCTGAAAATCTCCTACCAAAAGGTGCTTAGGAACTTGTTGTCCCTATCACTTACAATATTCTTGGGCAGCCCATGCAATCTAAACACTTCTCGGAAAAACACATCAGCCACTTGAGTTGTTGTAAATGAGCTAGTGATGGCGAAGAAATGAGCAAAATTGGTTAATCTATCCACCACCATGTAAATGCAATCCTTGCCATGAGCCTTTGGCAACCCCATGATGAAATCCATCGAAATACTTTCCCATTTTTGGTTGGGAATAGGCAGAGGATGCCAGCAGGTAGAGTGTGCTCATTTTTGTTTATCTGACAGGTGTGACACTCTTTGATGTAGTTCAACACTTCATTTTTCAGCCCCTTGCATGTGAACCTCTCACGAATCTGCTTGTAGGTCTTGAAATAACCTTGATGACCAGCAAGGGGAATGTCATGAAAAGTCTGTAGAATCTTCTTTTTGAGCTGAGATTCAGGTAACAGAAAGATCCTACCTTTGTAGAGTATCAAACCGTCAACCACCTTGTATCTTTCATCCTGAAAAGTACCCTCAATAATGTTGGTTGCAAACTGATTTTTGGCATAAACAGCAAGCAATAAGTCTTTCCAATCAGCAGTGAGCTCACACAAAGAGCTCAAATGGGGTCTCCATGAAAGGGCATCTGCCACAACATTGTTTTTACCTTTGACATACTCAATGTCAAAGTCGTAAGCTTGTAGCTTACTCACCCATTTATGTTGCCTCTCATTTAGGTCCTGTTATCAATGAAGCCTGCACCCTTTGCTAAAGCTGTGAACTTCAGCTGCCTATTGAAACATGGGAACACTTCAAGGTTGTGGGTAACCTAAAACTGAAGTGGACCTCCAGAGTAAGCTGGTTCTTTTCAAAATCTTCACCTAAACTAACAATTTCTTCAGGGAAAAGAGTGAGGAGGAGAACATATGAAACTAAAATCTAACCCTAAGGTGATGCACCAGATGATATGTTGAAAAACTTAAAAGCAAGGAAGAGTTACACACAAAATGACAGTAATAATAAAGCTCTCCTACACAATCCAATTAATCATAACACTTGCATCAGTAGTTCGTGAGAAGGCTAAAAATTACAACCCTAGGAGGAGAAAACACTCTTTTTCACAACCCAAGATTGCTATTTCACACACAGCCCATGACCTGCAAATAATTACCAGAAAAAAAGGAAAGGTATGAACTCTTAGTACTGCTGAAAGGTG
This sequence comes from Cryptomeria japonica, assembly GCF_030272615.1. NCBI lineage: Eukaryota > Viridiplantae > Streptophyta > Pinopsida > Cupressales > Cupressaceae > Cryptomeria > Cryptomeria japonica. The sequence goes on from NC_081414.1 coordinate 659,189,688, forward strand.
TTACAAATCTGTATGCTTCTGAAAATTTGTTACAAAAATATCCACCTCTGCAGAAAGAACTCTAAAATTACAGTCTGCCAAGAGATGAATAATTCAGAACCCTTCTATAACTGAAGGAAGGTGGTATATATCCTTTCCAAAAAGCAGATAATGAATACAAAAATCCACCTCCTCTTGGGCGAGCAGAAACAAAAAACCCACTTGGAAAGACCTAAAACAAGTCTGAAAGGGAGAAACCTGGGCCAAAAGTCAAGCCAACCCATACTGCCACCATAAAAGCCTTTAAAAGCACCATAAATGGCCTCAAAATATCTCCTGACAGGCCTGCAAGCCTTCATTAATGCAAAACATATCTCTTTGACTTCACAATTAAATGAAAATAAATATATGTTAAAGTGATTTTAAAATTCATTACTTAATTTAAACATTTGTTTAGTTTTATTTTTATATTTAAAGTCAAAATTTATTTAACATGAGAATAATAAGGTTATTTATTAAAGTGATTAAATTCACTTTAACGAGTAATTTATTATTTCTATTTATCAAAATTTTATAAATGTAATAAGAAAACACATTTAATAAAGTGATGAATTTTGAATCACTTTAGTAAACATATCTCTTATTCCATTTATAAAAATTTTTGACTTTAGATATAAATGTGAAATAAAACAAAGGCATTAAGTAATAAATTTTAAATCATTTTAATAAGCATTTACTTTCATTTAAATATAAAATCTAGACTTAATCCCCCCCAAAAAATAAATAAATAAAAATTTATTAAGTGACTTATTTTTATCACTTAATAAATATTTACATCATTTTTAAAACATACATTATTAAGTGATAAAAATAAGCCACTTAATAAAAATGGGCAAGGGAGATGCAAAAATGAACAAATTCGACCCCCCTACATCTCTCGCAACATATAGAAAAGAGAAGGCAAAAAAGATGAAGACAAGGCAAAACAAATTCCTTAGGCTTTCGATGCGTACTTAGGCAGAAAAGAAAAACCTAAAATTCATTTCCTCTTCTTATGCGATATTTTCTTGCCTTTGTTGCTATGGCATGATTCTTCCTTAGGTTTGATCTGATGGGTGCCGCCATGTTGTATTTTAAGGGGGCTCTTGTGTTGAGGCTGCCTTCACTCATCCTTTTGTCGATTCTGGGCGCTGGGCGCGATTTTTCTCTTACATGTTGGGTGCCGTCATGAAGGTCATGCCATATTCCGAAGGCTTTTCGAAAATGTAGAAAGGATTTGCAGATTCCAGGTGCATACTTTACTTTAATTCTGAAAGTCGACTCTATCAACAGAATTTCCTTTCTGAAAGCTACCTGATTGGACTGCTACGGTGGGTTCGCTAGTGATATTCTTTATCCGAAAAAATAACTATATCATAACCTCCTAGTGACTGCTCGTCTCATATCTTTCTATTTGTTATTATAGTGAACATTTGATGAATGCAATCTGTTGTTCCTTCAATACTATGAAGCTTTGACTCCATTTTCATATTCTCTATGCTTGAAATGTCTGAACTTGATGGGGTTTGCTCTATGCATTAGATTTGGACGTCACGGATGTTCATGACAATGGTGCACATTACTCCTTAATTCTGGTTTAAAGACTAACAATTGTATGGACTGAACATCATGCATTGTGCTAGGAAGTTGTCTTCATCATGATTTTTTGAAAATGAATCGTGCTCCTTCATATTTGTTGCCCATTGTATATCCTTGCATTACCCCATTCTCCACTAAGCATGAATGGTGACTGAAGTGACCTTAAGCTTATATGACTGTTAAACCATGTTTGAGCTGTCTTCCTTTGTTCATTTGCTATCCTGAAGCACGCTGGGCTCAACCCTTGTGGGAACCCATTTGACCCCACGTGTTATGCGCGAAAAGACACTTATATCTACACATGAAACAAACACATAGATAAAAAAAAGGGCATATGATAAGTGTGTTTGATAATTATTACTTTCTGGACATCTGTGACAAACTAGCTGCCATGATGCATGTGAAGATCAGATTGTATGTTTATAGATGCGTGCATAAGTAGTGTTTGATGACCCGACATTGCTCTAACAACAATCTCTCTTTCAGGTGCAGGCATGCGGAGCAGCAATGGAGCGATAGCTGGATGCAAGGCAAGCGGGGAGACTAAAGACGATGCAGGGCAGCTCAAGCCGGACTCGTCATTCAGGCAATGACGAGTTACCCCTCATTACTTGTGCATTTTATTTTCATAGCACCTATAAATGTATCATGTGTTTTTCATGTGCATTATAGCAGTTAGTTTCACGGCTTGTGTGAGACATTACATTTATATTGTCAATAAAGATACCTTTTTCTTTACTCTCTTCTCAAAATTAATTGCACTCTCTTGTATTATATGCATCAAGATGAATGCAATCTGATAATGTAATTCCTTTTGATTTTTTTCTAGTGCACTTGGAATGTAATATAGTAGAAATAATATGAACTTGTTCCATTTTGTAAAAACAAGCACAACTTAACCTAGAAGTGAAAAATAGGTAACAGGTCCTTCTGATGCATGAAATGCTTGAGGCTATTGTGGTTTGTCTTCACTACAAACTTGCTTCCTACCAAGTACTGCCTGAACTTGGCCAAGGCGTGCATAATTGCAAGCATCTCCTTATCATAGATAGAGTATGACCTCTCAACTCCTCTCAGTTTTCTACTTTCAAACACAATTGGGTGTTTGTCTTGCATCAACACAACTCCGACACCTTCTCCTGATGCATCACACTAAAACTCAAAAGGCTTGGAGAAATCAGGTAGGGCCAAAACAGGGCATGTGCTCATAAGTTCTTTAAACTTGTCAAAAACTCCTTGTGCCTTTTCTGTCCACACAAAAGCTCTCTTCTTAGTTAGATCCGTGAGGGGGTCAGCCATCTGAGAATAACCCTTCACAAACCTCCGATAGAAGCCACATAGACCCAAGAACCCCTTCAGGTGAGTCAAGTTCTCAGGTGGAGGCCAATCTACAATTGCTTTGATATTTTTTGGATCAACCTTCACTCCTTCTGCACTGATGATATGCCCCAAGTAAAGCAACTCCTTCATTCCAAAGTCACACTTAGATTCTTTTGCAAACAATGATTCAAACTCTAGAATGCTGAAAATTTCATCTAAGTGTTGGAAGTGCTCCTTCCATGACTTACTGAAAATGAGGATGTCATCAAAGAAGATAAGCACAAACTTCCTCAACTGTTTCTAAAATATCTTGTTCATGCATGATTGGAAGGTAGCAGGTGCATTAGTCAAGCCAAAGGGCATGACTAAAAACTCAAAATGCCCAAAGTGGCATCTAAAGGTTGTCTTCTCAATGTCAAATTCCCTCATCCTAATCTGATGATAGCCAGATCTGAGATCACTCTTTGAAAAGTAGACAACACCATGTAGCTCATCAATGAGCTCATCAATCCTAGGAATAGGATACCGATTTTTTATGGTTTTCTGATTGAGAGACCGATAATCCACGCACATGTGCATGGTCCCATCCTTCTTCTTAATAACACCATTGTTGAAGCAAAGGGGCTCTTACTCGGCCTAATGTATCCCATGTCCAGAAGCTCCTTAATTGCCTTCTCTATCTCATCCTTCTGCTTCTTGGGGTACCGGTATGGAGTAGTGATAACCGGCTTAGCCCCTTCTTCCAACTCAATAATGTGCTCGGTCCCTCTTTCAGGAGGTCTCCCAAGGGGCGGATTTTCAAAAACCTTGCTTCTTTTGGTGATCAGTGCTTGAATGTCAAGAGGATGGTGTCTTTTCTCATCTATGGGGCTAGATGGCATGATCATGCACTCCGCTGCCCACTCTACTTGATCATGTCGGATCAGCCGCTCCATTTTGTTAATTGCTACAATCCGAGGGCCTCCATTAGACATCCCTCTCAATACTACCCTCTTTCCTTCAGACATGAATTTTAACTCCATGGCTTGCAAGTTAAGGGTGATCTCTCCAAGAGATCGTAGCCATTGAATGTCAAGGACCACATCATCAGTCCCTCCAATGTTTACAATATAGAAGTCGTCCTTGACTTCATAGTTACCCAGCCTCATTGACATATTTGAAACCATCCATTTGCAACAAATGTTTGATCCATCAGCCACCATGACCTTGAAGTCTTCAACATCATCAGTGACATGACCTCTCTTTGCAACAATTCTAGCATCAATGAAGTTGTGAGTCGCTCCGGTATCAATTAGAGCAACAAGTCAATGCTCCTCGAACTCTGAATGATTCATTCTTGTGAAAGCTCGAGAGTTGGGCAACTATACCCCTATCTTCTTGGTCACTTTCAGGCCCTTCTGGAGCCTCTTCATACTCACTTCCCTCCGAATCAAGCTGTTGTTCTGAAATTTCAGAATCTGATCCATCAGCTGAATATGCCTCCATTTGACGAACATTACTCTTCCCATGGCACCTATGACCCAGAACCCAAGGTTCTTTGCAGGAATAACACAAATTCTTTCTCTGGAGCTCTTGACGGAGCTCATCATCCATCCGGGAAGGGAACTTCTTAGGCTGATTGGAAAATTTCTTCTTGTCTTTATGAAATGAGAAAGGCTTTGACTGAAATTTGGACTTAGGGGCAGCCAAATCCATGCTCCTAGCTTTCTTGATTGCTTCAGCCAAGGTGGGCGGATCAAAGGCTTTTACCTAGCCTTTCAATGGTTCTTCAAGTCCTTCAGTGAATAGGACCACTAACCTCTTCTCAGAAATACTACTAACCATAACTGAAAGACTTTGAAACTCAATTATGAAAGTATCCAAAGAGCCCTGTTGTTTGAGTTGTGCAAACTCTCTAAACTTCACCTCCGGATCCTTGGTATCAAATCTTTCACTCAACTTGTTGGTAAATTCCGCATAGGTATTGATCAAGTTATGGTCAAGGGTGACCAACCCATGGTACCACCACTCATGAGCAGCTCCATCCAAGTGCAAAGTAGCGAACTTGATGGCATCTTCTTTAGGCATCGGCCTCAAGGACAAGTAGTTGTCCAACTTTTGAACCCAAGCTCTAGTTGTGCACTTATTGCTTCCATCAAAATGTGCTAGAGTGACCTTCCCAAGAGCTTGTTGATAGTCTCTTGGCATGGAGTATCTATTATCAAACCTCCCTTCCCTTCTCTTCTTCTGATTCATGAATTGATCAAGAGACAAAATGTCTCAAATCTCTATGGGAAGTGAAGCATACTCCATGTAACATGCTCGTATCTCATCAGCTACTGGGACTTCTACCATAGGTGGCGGTGCTTCCTTTGGAAGGAATACAGGTTGCAAGGGTCTTGACACCGAACCTACAGGTATTCCACCATTGTTACTACTATGGTTGCTGCCATTCCCATTACCTCCTAAATTGTTAGAGGTACTGGCATTGTGTCCATTAATGTCTTGATTTTGACTTTAACCCCCACCAGCATTCTGATTCAGTGTGGCCAGCAACTGGGATATCATGTCCATCATAGTATCAAACTTTTTCTCAACTCTCTCCACAGCCCCATTAGCACCATTCTGATTTGATGTTTTCTCTGCCATTAAATCCACTAAATCGGCTGAATCAACCTCTTTCTATCTATTTCTCAAAATCTCTAAAAAGGTTTCTTCCACTAGCACTGACGGTATCTGAAACTGTTGCCTTCTTTTCTCTCTGTTGTAGTATTTAGTATCTCTGTCACTCATGGAGAATCCTTATCACATAGGCTAGCAGGAAGAGTGGCTTTGATACCACTGAAATATCCCCACAATTTTTTTCTTTTTTTTAACAGATTTAAAACACACCAATCACATGTTAGGGTTAGAATAATGTAATCCAAATCAACTGGAAGGAGCCCTTCAACCTTTTGATCACCGAGAGCCCAAACTGGGAGGATGAGAGCATATAGTGGCAGGGGATCGTTAGATGCAACACTGAAAATGCAGATTACAATACTCTGACGGCAAGCCAACCCCTTCCGCATATATAGCAGGATATTGAAAACAATGCAATCACTTGGCGATAAACCAGCCAAGGACAAGCCAAAGAACTGAGAATGCAATCACAGAACCGCTTGTGCAACGAGAGGACTAGAAATGGAAATTAATATCAACTCCACCGCTTATTCAGCAGGAGGACGGTATTAAAAACTCAAGATAGGCGGCCAAGCCAACCTCTTCCACTTATGCAGTGGGAACCAAATAAGAAATCTGAAAGATAGCTATTAGTACTACTAACCAGCTTTACAATTCATTACAAAGATTTCTGAATATAAGAAATATTGCTAATATAAGGTAGGCGTCTAAGCCAGCCTCTTCCACTTATGCAGTGGGATAGCATAAAGCCAAAATGTTGCTGTTAGTACTACTAACCAACATTACAATAAATATAGAATTTGATAACCAAGTGTTGATTAAGAGATGACAACTACAACGACACCTCCAATCATCATGTAACCACCCAATCTACACTCTCAAAATCACACCCAAAATCTGACTTTCGAAAATCTGATATTTATGACAACAAGCTGGAAATGCATAACCAGCAACACCAAACCACACCAAAATGCTCCTAACTCACTCAAAACCCGCTCAAATCACCCAACAACACACCCAAACCAACAATAAGCATTGAGCGACCAAGTACAAACAAGAAAACAGCAACAATATGACCTCAAACACTCAACACGCATCCCAATGCACCTCCCTAACAAGTATGTCTAGGTTGAAAAATACAATTTGCATTTAAATTTGAAACTCAACACTAGGGGCTAAAAACTTACAAATCTCATCGCTGGAAGTATAGAAATCATTAGAGCCAATACCCAGAATCAACAGGAGCCCGCACAAAAAATTGGGAGTGAAAATACGTTTCAGCCATGATGCCAACCAGCAACCAGGAAACACACAAACTCACACCAAAACAGAAAACCAACTGATGCAACCATTCTCAATAAACTGTATCTATTCCTCTGAGTGAGAAATAGTCTCTCCACAGCTAGGTGCTATATCTCAAGCATGAAACTGACATAGGCTAGGAAGCTCACAACTTCGAAGCACAAATCTGGCACTATTCCGGTAGCATTTCATTATACAAATTTTCATGGATAGCAAAAATGAGAGCCCAAGTCACTTATTTATAACTTTTTCCCAGTCAAATTCAAATGCAAATGCTCCCCAAATTCGCCCAAATCACATGTCATTTCATCCCACTCACATTTGGTGATTTATTTCATTTAATTTCCTTCAAGTATATGGTACCCAAGATGAAAGTCCACCACCTAGGCTTCAAGTTCAAACTTTTCCCTTGGTCCACAATTTGCAATATAAAAACATAACTTAAGCACTTTTCATCCATATCGCCTGACTTAGGGGACTTAATAATCTTTTTTTTTAAATAAAAAGTATTTCCCCTTTCCTAAGTCGTCCAACAATAATAATTAAGTATTAAACCTTAGAAAATCACTTGCAAATCAAATACTGATCAGTACCAAAATGAACCATGAATTTGAAGTGCTGAAAAACCGTCAAACTGACTGGGTTGGAATTCTGCACTGAACTACTAAAAATAGAACTGCCTGAAAGACACTAAAAATAGTAAGTCCTGAAAACAACTCCAAAAAGACTATTCTTCGAACCCTGTAGCTCACCACGGAGAACCCAGAAAAACCCAATAATCATGATAACTGACATCGACTTACTAAAAATAGTAAGTTCTACAAACTCCTTTGAACTATTTGCATATCAAATCACTACGAAGCTTACAGAAAACCCAAAAGGAAACCTTGATTCATTCTGCCAAACTCCAACTTGAACATCCCTAAAAACTACGAGGAATCCTCCTAGAAAATAGGAAACCCTAATTTCTGCTTCCATTTAGCCTACGGGTCTCCGGAACAGGCTAATGGCTCACTGAACTTCTCCTCACTGAGAAGGGGACATTACATGTCAAATTGAAATGCATGATTCAAATAACATTGTTTACACATTGTTGTCCTCTATATTGCATTTTATCCAAATCCGTCATGAAATATCGTTTCAAACAATTTGTGAGTGGAAGTGAGTGAAAAAGAAATTGGTCTAGAAGAGGGGGTGTTCTTATAGTGGTATCAAAGCAGTTGTTATTTCTTAGTCCCACTGCATAAGTGGAAGAGGCTGGCTATGTCGCCTATCTTTGGGATAGTGATATTTCATGTTAATGTGCATTGTAAAGCTTGTTAGTAGTACTAACAGCTATCTTTTGGAATATTGCTTGTAGTCCCACTGCATAAGTGGAAGAGGCTGGCTTAGTCGCCTATTTTGAATATTGTAATACTGTCCTCCCGCTGCACAAGCGATCGAGTTGATTGTAATTTCATTTCTAGTCCTCTCGCTACATAAGCAGTAGAGTAATTGTTCTTCAGTTTCTTGTATCATCCTTGGCTGGTTTACCGCCAAGTGATCTTCAATACTCTCCATATCCCACTGAAAAGTGGAAGGGGTTGGCTTGTCGCCTAGATATTGTAAGCAATTTTTAGTTTGCATCCAACAATCCCCCTATGCACTGTATGCTCTCACCCTCCCAAATTGGGCTCTCGGTGATCAAAAAGTGAAAGGGTTACTTCCAGTATTTCTTTTTTGCGTAAGTTTGATTATTCTAACCTTAACGGGTGAATCTTGTTGTGTTGGAATCAAAAAAAAAATTAAGGGGAATATTACAATATTCGTGATATTCTCCATTCTTTTGATGATGAGAGACATGAGTTGCCTAATCTAAAGTTTCCAGTTGAGATAGTTGATCATTCTCAAGATGGCGATAGTGGTTTGGTTGATGACTCTCTTAGTGGGCCAGCCACTCAAGAGTTGTCTGTGTTGAGTAGTGATGGCATACACACTTCTTTTTTAGTTTGTTACCTATTTCTATTAATATGGTAGCGATATCTTTGTTGATTGGAGACTTCATATTCTTCGATTCCTTATGGACTAGTGGCTATTCTAATTGGAATCATATAGCACTATCTGATTTTGAGCTGACTACATCAGCGATTCAGTAATATGGGAATGTTGAGGGGTATTTCTTTTGGATAGAGATGGGGTGTGGAGTGATTTTCTTTGATCGGCATTGGTTTGATGACATGTTTGATATCATCTATGTTGCTGATCAGAGTTATGACAGCAAGGTTTGGTGGCCATTTGTGTTGGTTTATTGGCATATGGGAGTTCATCTTCACATTGTCTTGGTGTCCTACATGCATGGATGGTTACTTCAAGGTGATTGGTTGACAAACTTCTTCTTCATCTCTTGCAGCAGGTTCTACATTTTGATATGGGAAGCCAGGGACTCTAAAAGTACTATTGTTGTTGCTGCTACCTCTTCTTTTAGAATTCATTGAAGCCCATTTCAGTTATTGCAGATGGATTGGAGGGAGATTATGAAAAGGGTTTGGTCTTCTCATGTTGGTAACCTTTGGAAAGACACATTTAGCCAGCAGTTCAAGCAAAAATTTAATTTGGGCCAAGATTTTTCAGTCCTGCAGTGACAATTTCTCTTTGCAGATATTGCAACTGAAAATTTGGAATTGCACAGCTGCTGATTCAAGCACTCTCAGTCCAATCAGCTTAATGACAAAGCCATTTTTGCATCTCAGATGAGGATGATGACTAATTTGGTTAATCCGTTTGAGCGTTGGTTGGATGTTTGGGCACCCACTTATTATTACTGCTTGATTTCAAATTGTACTCATCATTGAAACAACAAATTGGTATTCATTATCAGTTGTTTTGGGAATGTAGGGTGTTGGGAATGAGATACTTTATGATGAATTTCTCAAGCTTCCTCCCATCTTGCCTAGAATTGGGATCTTCAAAGGGAAATTCTTGAAGGAGTTGACCAAATTTTTGCAGTTTTGATTGCTCTTCTTTGAGGTGGAGTTCAGGAAGTCTCTTGTACAGGTGTTCAGTAGGATAGTGTTTGGAGAAGATGGTGCAACAGATCTTCCAAGTTGACTTGGGACCCTAGGATCATTCTCAGTTTCAGTTTGGATCAAACAGTTGATTGTGGATTGCATTGGCATTGCTTGAGGACAAGCAATCTTTGGGAAGGGCGTATTATAATGTTCTCATTTTTAGGGTTCTCGTGTAGTGCAGTTGGTGTTGGTTTTTGGGGTTTTGTTGATGCACTAGTGATTTTAGATAGATTAATGGAGATGAACAACACCTTATGGAGTGATTTTAGACAACTTGTCTAAAACTTTCTACTTTTAGCAGTGGCCATTTTTAGCACTTACTATACATAGTAAGTTTCAGTGCATCCCAGATTGGGCCAGTTTGGTATTTGTTGGTTGAAAATTTTGTACACTCGTGAAAGCAAACAAAATTGTGGCTTCAACCACAGTGTGTGAGTATGAAACTCTCTTAATTAAGGGAAGGCTCCCCTTATCTATCTAAAACTGAAATAAAAACAGGATGGGACAGCAGTCTTCCTTCTTTCTTCAAGGAAGCCTATATCCTTTTCTCTCCTTAGAAAAGTGATAGCAAGAAAATGTATAATAATGGTAACACCTTCAAATGAAAACGAGAGAAAGGAAATGAAGTTTCTTGAAAGTTCAAAGACTCCCGTCACTTCCTTCGGGACGGGACAACAATATCAAGCTCAAAGACTTGACTATTGGAAGTCCTATCTACCCTTTGCTATACTAAATTTTACAACGAATAAAAGACAACAGCTCAAAGACTGGAATAATCTATTCTTTCAACACAAAGACAAGAACTAATGCAAGCTCAAAGACTTGCTGCTCCTTCTAGAGATTTTCCTATTTTAATTAATCTTCTCTACTTGTTGCTCAAAGACTTCAAATTAGATTAGACTAAGCTCCTTTAGAAACACTTTGCATGGAAGAAATAAAAAGATTCAAACTCAAACATGTAGCTCAAAGACTTCAAATCTTAAGTAATCCTTCTTTATTATTCTTCAAAACTTTCAATTCACATACATAAGCTCAAAGACTTCTTGCTGTAAATTTGACAGAGTTTTGCTTGCTTTCCCAAAAGATAGATATTACAATGGACCCTCTCTTCTATTTATAGGAGAGGAGCCTTGAGAAAAAGGTGGGAGGATCCCAACTAACTTGAGAAATTCCCTCAACCATCAAGACCTATTCAACAACTAATTATGACTTATTGAAGGTTACAAGTCTTATTCCAAATTGACTTGTAACCTGCCTACTTGTAATTACAAAAATGCAAGTGATGACAGCTTGCAATTACAAAAATGTTTTTACAAGTAAACTTGTCGAAAGGGAAACTACAACTTTAAGATTACAATTTTGAATTTTACAACCAAGTGTTAAAAACACTTAAGTTGCACCTCTTGAAGACATGAACAATTCGAACTTCTGAATAACTTTCTACAATTCATCAGGATCTGGTTCATGAGTCTTCATAGTCACCACCCTAGTCTTTACGACGACATCATGGCATTGGCATAGCGTGGAGTTGCCCTTTTCCAACGCTGACCGGATTTCCTGCAACTCAGTTTGATACTTAATCAATATTTGAATGGAAGCGGCTGAAAATTGTTCACTTCTCCATTCATCATGAATCTTGAGTTGCAGATCTGCAAGAACTTCTTCCTCGGGCAGCAACTCATCATTCTGATTTAGAATGTCGCAGGATGCCTTTTTACAGTGGGAGGTAACATCTTGAAAGACTGCTTCACGCAACTTTAAGGTCTCATCAATTTCTTCAATGAGTGATTTGAGAACAAGGGATTTGTTCTCTAGAAGTTCCTCATATTCAATGTACATGACTCTGGAAGGAATTACGTCATGCACCTGAAGAATGCTCAACTGTTGTTGAGGCATCTTTCGCCAGGAAACTAAATTTCTCTCAACCTTCTCCAAATTTAGTTTGAAAGCACCCAAGATTTGACTCAACTTATCTTCAATGATTTCCAATTTAACCATTGTTTCAAATACCTGTCTTATGACTTGTGAACATAAGTCATGCAATTGATCAACCTTGGTGTCTAAGGCTTGAACCTTTTGGGCGGCTCTCTCGACACCTTGGATTGGTTTACTGGCACTAGAAGAAACAGGTACTTGGCCTTCTCCATTTGAAGGTTGAGTAATACTTTGGATGGCTGCCATGAGTCTTTGATTCTCTACTTCCAACTGATCTTTCTTGGTCAAAACCTCATCATACCGATGTACCAATGTAGCCACTGTTTGTTGAGCATCATATTTGACAACCTCATGAGTCTACTTACCCAATTGCACTTTTGTGATCCGATAATCAGCTGCTTGCATTTCTTCAACTAGTTTATCTGATATTGGTTCAGTGATTTCTGCCACTCATCCGATTTTCATCAACAATCACCGTCAAAACTATCTTTGCCCTCTTAACAACTTTAGGTTTTGATTGTTTCAACTATTGATAGTCAAAGGCATCGGGTGAGATCACCTGCTTCTTCCTCTTCGCAGTGAAGGAACTGAACCATGGAGGTAAAGCCATTAACTCTGACTCTAGGAAAGAGGGAGAAGCAGTTTCTATTTGAACAACTGTGGTGACCTTGGGAAAATTGTCCGTCTGAATAGCCACCATAGTCTGCTGAGTGACGATAGGATGTGATGAAGATGTCATGAACTCATCAAAACAAGTCATAGAAGTATCAATATCAGAAAAAGGTACATATGAAGGATCATCCGAAAAGATATTCAACAAATTTTCTTGAGATGGTTCTGCTGCTGAAAGTGGACGAACGTCCTGCAGAGATTCTGAAACTGAAGGGGCTGATTGAGAATTCACATCTATCACAGGAGGAAACATGGGTACCTCAATAGGAAGTGAAGAAAGAGAATTATGTGGGGACTTTGTAGAAAGCGACTGAGGAGCATTATCAGATTGAGTTTCTTCCTCTGAAGCTTCAGGATCAATCACATGAATTTCCAACTGTGGCTTCTCCTTGCCTTGAACTGTTATTTCCTGGGGAGGAAGCACCATTGCATGGCTAATTCGCAATTTGATCCTCGTACTAGAAGAGGATGCACCTTCTTTATTGTCCAATTGAATTTCAGACTTCCGCCCAAGAGGACCTGTAGAATCATCTTCTTTCCCAACCTTAATCTTAATGAGCTTGACACCATTGTTCTTAAGCCAGGTATTGGTATTGGCAAGAATTGGCTGAAATCTATCCAAGATAGAAGTGCTTTCCTTACGGGACCAATGGATAGAAGGAAGTGGAGCCTCATCAACATTCTGATTGACAAACTCAAGATCAAGAATGTTTCCATCATCAATCATCCCTTGTGGCATGTTCACGAGGTTTAGATCCACAATTTGTTCTGCAGTGGGTCAATAGTAATCCATCTTGCGAATCTCCTTTTCCGTATGGAGATCAACCCAGATATCTTCTATCCGATGCACATGGATGAAGGTCTTCTTGATCTTTTCCTTCATGCCTCGGTAATCGAAATTAGCTCTAGGTTTGAATCTTTTGAGTCTGATTTCCTGCAACTCAGTCTCCATAGCCTTGGCCTTGATTGAATTCATTAGAGAATATTGACCAATCTTCAATGGGTTGTTGGAAGAAATACCCATGCCAACCTTGTGCCTAACTGACTGATGTGTATGCACAGCCATGATCTGTCTTCCCAATTCCATAAGAATAATCTTATCGGTTGGGTATCGTGGGAGCATATAAGGCTGCCCGCCATAGCATCCAACTCTCATGTAGGTAAAAGTTGGGAACTGGAGAAACAAACAACCATATTCTTTCACCCATTCCCATGTTTCATCTGAGACTCTTTTGTTCTTCAGGTTTTTGTCAAATTGACACAGGTAATGACCAAAGAAAGCGTCCTGAACCCTTCTGAAATGAGACCTACTTTATCTTAGAGGCAACTGATCATAGTATTCCCAAACCGGTACAAGCATGCAATCACCTTTGGTAGAAAGACCTGGTAAATGTCTAAGTGACACAGCGATATACACGAGATATGAATTCATGTAGAAGGTGAAAGTACTAGGGACGACTGCAAGTTGTTCACACAAAGCATCACCGATGATCTCACCCCAACAGATGTGCTGAGACTGCCTTATTAACATAATAAATTGGTATATCCAAGGTTCAAAAACATTGGAATGTTCCAATCCCATCATACGACTCAGAAGGGTAATAGTATCGCCGATCTCATTCTTGAAATCAAATCGATATAACTTAGCCCATCTGGTAAGCGCAGTGCGAGGTTCATGAATCCATTTGTTGATATGACGCTTACAATCTTTCTCCCTTTTGGCAAAGTATTTAGCTGCACTTTGCTTGGAGATCTCTATATAGATGGTTTTAGAAGGTATTTTGAAAACCCTCTCTATAGCTTCTGCATCTAGGCGAATGATCACTTCTCCATCATCATTTTTAATAACTCGTGCCTCTTTATCAAAATGATGGGCACATGCTAAAACAAATTCCGGTTCTAGGGCAGCAACTGGAAAGGATGCAGCATGATGGATATGACTGTCCAACAATCGTTGCATGTCCCCATCCTTCGGATCTTCAATCCTTTGTATGAATTCGGACATGTCAACATGCCCTATCTCAGTATCCTTGATATGATCAAGGGAGGAGGAAACCTATGATTGCGGAACTTCATTTTGGTATTTGTCATACCTGTATTTCATCTTTTTTGGAGTGGGAGATGACGGTACATCTGTCATCTGAAAACAACTGGAAACGCTGCAATGTAAATCCAAGAGTATCAAGGCAATATCAAAGTCACTACCTTTAGACATTTTTACTCCTCCAAATGGGAAAGTTCAACTTTCGTACTTTGGCTTTGTGAGAGGAAATATAAGAGGTGGAAAGATAAGCTTTTGACTTATTTCGGGTTTTGAAACATGTTTTGCAAGTACACAAGAGGGAAGTACAAATGTCAATCGGGTTTCCAAATTCTGAATGCAACTATACTCGCAAAACACGAAGCATGAATAAATGAAAGGAGAATGAATTTTCAGTTTGGAAGTTGGGAAGAACACATTTGCACGTGGTTTTCTAAATCCAAATGCAAACTTATTTACAAACTGAAAATCGAAGGAATGGATGAGAAATGATATTTAGGCATGCAGGAAATGACAAAGTTGATAAGTACGGATGAGGGAATTGGAAGCGGATAGGTAAAAATGAATTTCAAGAAGATCATTTGGAACTTTGTCATGCAAAAATGGGAAGAACTTGATTTTTTAATCATTGAAGCTTGATTTTTGGACTAAAGAAGGTTAAGTCTTTGTCCAAAAAGGGAAGAAGACATCAAGAGGTAGAACTTTTTACACTTGCAAATTTCTTTACAAATTGGGAAGATTGCAAATTGGGAAGAACACATCTTTCTTATTTTGAAACTTGATTTTTTGGACCAAAGAAGGTTAAGTCTTTGTCCAAAAAGGGAAGAACACTAATTTTCCTCTTACTTGCAATCGGGTTTTTAAAACTCGAATGCAAGTAAAGAAGGAGAAATTCCAAAGGGGAAGAACAACTTTACTTTACAAATTTCTTTGTAAAATGGGGAATTTCCTCTCATAAACCCATTATGAACATGAGCAAAACTAAAACTAAACAAGAAAATGCAAGGAAAGAAATAAGAAAGAGAGACAAAAATAAAAAATTACCTTGCAAAGTTGAGAAGAAATCCAAACTTGAAGAATCAACCAAACATGGAAGATAAAGCCCTTTAAATAGAATTTAAACAATGGAAAAAACTTAGCCACGCATTGTGACAATAGAAAAACCGATTTCCTATAAAAATGCCATGTAAAAATGCTAGTGAAATGGTTCGAAACTAATTTGATTCATCATTAAGCAAAAACGACTTAGGATTATAAGCATACCTCAAAGGCGAAGAGTGCGTAACTTAGCAAAACACGTGACTGTTTTTTTTAGGGCCTTTTTTGCAAATCCGAAACCATAAATGTGCATAAAACAGTTTGATCAAAGCTTAGAATCCAACGCATTTATGGTAGAGCCAAAAACGCCTTGAGAATAGATGGATTCAATCCCCCAAATCATAGCAAAACGCATAAATGCATGATTCAGAAAAAACGGCTTCAAGAAGACAAATGGCGAAAAAACGGTTTGCACAAATGCACAAAAAATGGGTTTTGAATCCTTCAAAGTTGCAAGAAATCCACACTTGGAAGGAATCCCTAAATTTCCTCCAAAAAATTCGAACCCAAATCAGCTTGCAATGGCATGGAAGAATTTTGGGCTTTAGAAACAAAACAACAAGTTTTACAAAATGTTCATATTTTTGCCTTTAAGGCAAATTTCGGGTTTTAGAAAAGAAATTACAAGTAAAATTACTTGTAATAGGGAAATAGAATTCCCTTTACAAGTGATTTCACTTAAAACATGTAAAGGGGTTTTAAAATCCCATTTACAAGTTTTATTTTAACATTATAAAAACAACTTTAAGTTACAAAGACATGTAAAGGGGTTTTAAAATCCCATTTACAAGTTTTATTTTAACACTTAAAGTCAAGCTACTGGTAATGGGGGTTTTAAAACCCCCATTACAAGTTTTATAAAAACTTGCAATTGGAGAAAAGTTCCCCCTACAAGCCTAACAGCTTCAAGGGGGTTTTGAAAAACAAATTACCAGTTACTGGTAATCATCGAAAAATTCCCCTACATTGAAGCAAAAACATAACAAACGGACTCGAAACGCGAGGAAATTCAAAACGTAGCTTGAGGATGGATCAACGATCGATCCAATCCAAGGATGGGGCGAATTTCTGCCTCAGGAAGCGTGCCATAGAATAAAAAATTTCAATTTTTAACAAAAATTTCTATGTGATAGTCCAATTTTTGAAATCAAAAATTGAGGACAACAATATTTGGACACACTTGCTATTTTTAGCAGTTGCTATTTTTAGTAAGTGTCTATTTTTAGCAATGAATCGGCCTCTATTTCCCCAGCAATGAAATATGTCATTATTGGACATTGGATGAAGTTTAATTGTACTAAGAGAAATATATTTTGATTTTTAGTTACTTAAGTCTATTATATTGTCACTTTATGACTCAAGTGACTTGTACCCCTCGGCCTAGTTGCACAACGTTGTTTTAAAAAGGAGGCCCTTTTATGTCCTTATGTGAGGCTTATTTACAAAGAAATGTCTTATCCCACATGGATTGGTAAAGAGAGTGGAGCCTCTTGAGAATGTTATAAAAGCAACTTAGTGGAGTTCATTTCTCGGGCTTGGTTTTATTATTTTCTCTTGGAGAATTTGGAAGCTTTTGCTTTCACAGGTTTGAGGATGGCAACCCTCGAGGTTGGAGGTAGTGGACGGAAACCCATTATCAGTTGAAGATATTATCCAAGTATCTCGCTTGTGTTTCAAAATTCTGCGAATGAAGGTACTGCAATTGTAAGGTACCTCTTTTGTTTCTCTGATTATTTTGCTAGAGTTGGAGAAGGATTTTAATTCAAAGGACAATTTGGAGGTTGCTTCCTAGCACTCTATTGTAACATTCATGAATTTAATGCTATATGTTGATGCAAGTTGAATCATATCTGCTATAGAATAATATTATGATCAGTCAGATTTGTATATATATAACTCAGCTAGCACTTTGTGTAAGTCTGTAACTGCACTATCAGCAAACTGTTTGACGAAATGTTGATGGAGTAGAAAGCAAGAAATTGTGTTGGAATCAATTGCGTTCTTGACGGAGTTTGAGAGCAAGTGGGACTCTAATATTGGTGACATGTTTTTGGGGATTTGAGCATTCTGAAGTATAAATAGGTGACAGCTGGAACACAGATGTCTACAGCAGCAATACAGCATCCAAGGAGCTTATTATTATTGTCATTTCTCTAACAACTCAACTTGAGGCCAGTTTACATATGTGTTTCTGATTTCATCAGCATACTCTTAATATCAGTTTGGATTGTGTCTTGCAACAGATGGGTAATGTTATTAAATCAGACTGCCATATGTAATGTTCCTAGTCAATGACAGTAGTGAATATCAATATACTTAAAATCTTTTGAAGGTCAGAGATTGGTTTTAATTTGGAGATTTGAGTACATTATTGCTGATTGGTTTATAATAGCCATGTTGAGAATAATGTGAATTATGTCAATTTGAAATTGTCATGTCCCCTCTTTAGCTCTGTCTAGCAGAGACATGTGAGTCAGCTTATTTTGGGGTCTTGTAGGCTGATAGTGGTGGATAGAGACTCAGAGAGGATATTCAGTGTTTGGGATTTGGTATTCTGGCAGTAGTGGACCAGTTTGGAGCGGTTCCTTAATTTTAGGAGGCATTTCCTTCTTTTGTGGAGGCTATTCCTACTATTTAGGAGGATTTGACAGTACCCAGGATTGGGTTACCATGAGACTATTCCTTGGGTTCAGTTTCAGGAGATTTGGGTATGTTTCCTAGCTTCTACGAGCATCCCTAGATTTTAGGGACAAGATTGCTCGAGGATCCATGATTTCCGACAACAGTCACAGACAGGTGGCAGGCTCCGTTTTAGACTTGTGGAGTCAAATGAGCATTATACGGCTATTTGGAATATATTTTTTATATTTCCTAAGTTAGCGTCTTATTAATTAAATAAAGCTATTTATATAGCTAATTGGAGTAATAAGGGGATTTTGGCTTCTTTTGGTCAGGCAGGCATATGTGTTATAGCTCGTTGGAAAGGTCTTGAATTATTATAACTTATTTTCATCATCCGGAGACCTTCTGGCACCTTGAGTTTTGTTATTTGACGAAAGGGGTGTTTTTCCTATACATAAAGGCCTTTTAATTAAGAATATGCCATTATTTAATAAAGGTAAAAGTATATTCTCCCTTTAGGGTTCGAGTAGCTTTGAGAGGGAGATAAAAGGAGATGTTGGCTCATTATTTTAGGATCTTTTTACATCTTCAAACTTGGCATTTGTGAATTTGCTCTGAGGAGCGATTTCTGGAGAACTGGGACGCAAACCCCAGGGCTTGGATATTGGGATGCAAACCCCAATAGAAGGTTTCAACAGCTTCATTTGGTTTCAGACTTTGATTGGAGTGCAAGTTCAGCATTGGAAGAGCTTTGGCTTTGGACGTTGGGTATATTGCTTGGCACACGGGAGTTCCTTGGCTGCCTGGACGTGATTGCAGCAGCCGTACGGCCTCCTTCCAGCTGGCACATGGGTTGCTGATTGGTATTCATCAGCCATCTCTTTTCATTGTGCGTGGATGGTTTTTCTTGCAGCCGGCAACATTGTTTTGGTTGGTAGATACTTTGCTGGCATATCATTTATGTATTTTGCCTGGTATGATTTGTAGCTATTCTGGATTGGCTGAATATTATATTATTGCACATTATTTTCCAGCCTATTTCATATTTGTTGCTGTTGTTATTCATTGTTTACCTATATCTGGAAAAATACAAACAAAAACAAAAGACACGACCTTTCTGCAACTTTTGTCTCTCTCTGAAAGATCATTTAATAAACAGGAAGAATTTATTTTAAAACAAATAATTAAAAATTACAGCCTGTCAACTTAAAAGATCCATCAGGGATCTTTCAGTGGTATCAGAGCCTTGATCTTGCTAGCCTGTTGGGTGAAGATCAGTAGTTTGATTTTATATTGAAGCTTGGTTGCAGACCAAATTGGTCATCATGACAGGGTTGTCTAAGAATAAACAAACAGGGAAAAAATTTGAACAAACACCTTCAGGGAGTTCCAAACGTACGACTTCATCAACTAGTACAAAGAGGAGGTCTCCTGCAAAGACATTGAATGATACAGTTATGAACAACTATGACAAGTATTGTTCCCTTCCGAAAAAGATACGTGACTGTTTTTCCTTCACACAATTCATGGGAATACCCAATGAAGATGACTTGATGCTTTCGAGTGCACGTCATCAACCAAGGAGGCAACATGAGTCATTTGAGAACTAGGGAAGCAGTGGAGGAGCAAAGGAAATGATGTCTACAAATGAGATTGGCAGAAAATTAGTTGATGACTTTGATAGACAGGCAGATTTGATTGGTGAAAAAAAAATCTCAGCATTAGGGAATAATTCATATGAGACTTCTACATCCTTGCAAGGTGTCTTACAGGTAGATTCCGTTGGAGAGTATGACAGTAGAAACAGCTCTGAAGGAAAGAATGTTGAGTTACATGAAACAGATGCATTCTCTAGTGAATTAGTTGACTCTATTGTTGAGACCAATTCCATACATGAAGAAAAATCAGAGGTTAGCATGAATGAAACAACCCATCATAAATCAGATTTTGTGTACTTTGGGGCAGCAGATATAGAGCATTGCCAAAGGTTGAATGGAGATTGGTTAGATAGAGCTATGCAAGCAAAGATGCTTGCTACCCAAGCAAGACAGCACTTGCAAGAGTTCAAGGAAAGATGCAATCAACTTGATAATGCAAGAAGACAAAGAGAGTCATACATTAGATCGTTATTTCTTCCAAGGGAAAAATGTGTAGATGAAGAGCTTACAAGGGAAAAGCTTCTTGAGGTAAGCCCACAAGAAGAGCATGTTACATTGTGTGAAGAAGAAAGGAGGTATGATTCAAGAAATTCAGTTTGGTCTAGTTTGCCTTATGAAGTCTATGACTTCCCTCTTTTAGAGAGCCCCTTGAAGACTCAAAACATTAATGCTGATATTTACACACTTGATGGACTAGCCACAAGTGACATATCCATTTGTGTGGAATGGAACATATTTCATTTCAAATTGGCTAATCATGCATCATCTACAATGAAAGGACAGTTGTTAAGGTCACATGAGTCATTTTATCTTAAAGAGCTTATTATGGAGTCCAAGAGATTGTCTACTAAGAAGATCTTGCATTTTGATAATGTTTGGTTTGTTTTGCACACTACACCTTGGAGACAATTGGTAAGGAAAAGCATAGCAATCATGGAGGTGAAGGTATGGATTAGATTAAAGGCAGCTATGGAAGCTATAAATCCATGTTACTTGCAGCAGGGTACACTTCATAGGTCAACATTCATGAAAGGAGACCCTACCCTCAAGAACAATACAAGGAATGGCAATGAAGACACCTTGAGAAGGTTTGAACATAATTCTGATTTCCTAAATTGGGACATAAATATTTTGATTTCATATGGGCACGAATCCAAGAAGGATAGTGAAGACAACTATAGCATGGTTGACATTTATGAAAGGATAAATAAGCATGAGATTGTGGTGGGAACTTCTATTTGCCCACAATCTGATTTTATAATAGCAGTTAGAGAAGAACACAAATCAGTTTGTATGTTGATGTCTCACCTTTATGATGTTGACACTTTGCTTGAGTGTAAGGATGTCCTAGTCTCAAGTCTTGATATGTTACTTGATTGGGCTGCCAAGTGTATGCAAGTGTACTCTTGCATTGAAGTTTTCCAAGGTAATGGAAGAAAGGCTACAATCATTCCTAAGTCTATGATTAAGGACAGCAGCATCATCCTCTTTCAATTACATGAATTTGCAGCTCCTATTCATGGAGCAAGTAGTGAAATTGAATTTGCAAATGTTGGTATACATGATACATTGGTTAAGCATGGTTATTTTGATGATGTCTCTTCCAAGAGGACTGGATTTGTTTATATCAAAACAACAGTATTAAATCAGTCTAAAGAAGTTTGTGACGTACACTACTCCATACATAATGAGGAGCAAGACTTATCTTATGCTGAGTTTGTAGTTGATGTTGACAGCAATACCTCAATTGAGACAAGAAAAATCAATAACACACCGACAATAGGCATATCAGCAGTGAACAAAGAGCCAAGGAAGCTAATGGTTATTGTTGAAGATGTGGCAGCCAAGAGTGTGCAGGTACAATTCAGTGTTGAAGACTTCAAAGGAAACACAAGGAAAGGTAATAACAGTGAGCTAGTAGCCCATACTCATGTAGAAGACAATGTTATCGAGTCAACTAATGTTGGCATTCAATTTTGGGAAGATAGACATGGGACAAGTCAAGAGTTGGTGATGTTTAATGATTCGAAAGAAAGTATAAAGGAGGAGCCCAAAATTCTGATTAGAGACAACAGTTGTGTACATTCTCATTCTCGAGAGTTTGCCACCATGATACATGGAATAACAAATGAAGGATATTCTATAAGTGATAGCACTCAAAATGCTTGTGTTATTTTCAATAAAGAGGTACTTGTAAGAGTTGATGACATGACACAAATGCATGAGAGTCATTCTGATTTTTATAACAGCAGTAAAATACCTTTTCTTTTTCAAGTTAATGCAAATTCTAAGCATGAAGAGATGAGTGCCAGAGATTCTACCATGGGTGTTACACAAGGTACAATCATGTTGTGCGATAAGCTTGATGATGCATCTCACCATGGGACTGATTTTATGCGCTTTGGAGCAGCTCAAATAGAACAGTCTAGAAGGTTGAATGAAGGGGGTCTAGAAAGAGCACGGCAGGTTAAGTTGTTTTTTGTCCAAACAAGGCAGCACTTACAACAAATCAAGGAGCGCCACAAACGTTTAAATCAGGCAAGACAACAAAGAGTTGCATATCTTCGATCACACTTTCTTCCAAGAAAAGAAGACTTAGAGATTGAGCATAAGCAAAGTAAGTATGTTGATTGCAAACCAATTTTAGAGGAGTCACATATTGCATCATTGGATTTTCATGATGATCACAAATTTGAAGGATATGCAATCATGGATAAGCACAGTGACTTTATGGATATCATTCATAGTGGAACAGCCACCCAAGAAACAATTTTGTTTGGTGATAAGGGCATCTACAATTCTTCTTTGGATGTGTCACAAATTTCATGTGATATGGCAGCTATGTGTTTGTTGGTTGGTGATTCAATCTTCCTTGACTCTCCGGTAGTTAGTGGCTGTCCTACTATGATTTCCCATGCACTTGCAGATTTATCATGGTCTACATCAGCTCTTGAGTTGCATGGGAGTGTGAAGAGATATGACTACTTGATGGACATTGAGATCGGGATCGATAACCTTGGTTGGCATTGGTATAATAACATTTACAACCTCACTCATGATGCTGGTCTAAGTTATAACAATAGCTTATGGGGAGCTAAGAAGCTCAAACCTCATTTTTACAGACCATATAGAGTATTCAAGCGAGTTGGAGAGGTTGCTTATGAGGTTGAGTTACCACCTGGCAGTAAAATTCATAATGTGTTTCACATGTCATGCTTGAAGAAGGCCCTGGGACAACATATTACAGCATCACCCGATTTGCCTCCCATGGATGAGGAAGGTAAATTGACTCTGGTTCCTGAGGAGATTCTTGAGGTGAGGGAACGACGGCTGAGAAACCGGGTGATTCGGGAGTATTTGGTACGTTGGAGAGGTCTTCCCATAGAGGATGCCACTTGGGAGGGTGAGTCTATTTTGCAGCATCCAGCTTTGCAGTTGCTTGTGGGCAAGCATCTCCGAGAGGGGAGGACTGTCATGTCCCCTCTTTAGCTCTATCTAGCAGAGACATGTGAGTCAGCTTATTTTGGGGTCTTGTAGGCTGACAATGGTGGATAGAGACTCAGAGAGGATATTCAGTGTTTGGGATTTGGTATTCTGGCAGTAGTGGACCGGTTTGGAGCGGTTCCTTAATTTTAGGAGGCATTTCCTTCTTTTGTGGAGGCTATTCCTACTATTTAGGAGGATTTGATAGTACTCAAGGTTGGGTTACCATGAGACTATTCCTTGGGTTCAGTTTCAGGAGATTTGGGTATGTTTCCTAGCTTCTAGAAGCATCCCTAGATTTTATGGACAAGATTGCTCGAGGATCCATGATTTCTGACAACAGTCACAGATAGGTGGCAGGCTCCGTTTCAGACTTGTGGAATCAAATGAGCATTAGACAGCTATTTGGGATATATTTTTAATATTTCCTAAGTTAGCGTCTTATTAATTAAATAAAGCTATTTATATAGCTAATTGGAGTAATAAGGGGATTTTGGCTTCTTCTGGTCAGGCAGGCATATGTGTTATAGCTCGTTGGAAAGGTCTTGAATTATTATAACTTATTTTCATCATCCAGAGACCTTCTGGCACCTTGAGTTTTTTTATTTGACGAAAGGGGTGTTTTTCCTATACATAAAGGCCTTTTAATTAAGAATATGCCATTATTTAATAAAGGTAAAAGCATATTCTCCCTTTAGGGTTCGAGTAGCTTTGAGAGGGAGATAAAATGAGATGTTGGCTCATTATTTTAGGATCTTTTTACATCTTCAAACTTGGCATTTGTGAATTTGCTCTGAGGAGCGATTTCTGGAGAACTGGGACGCAAACCCCAGGGCTTGGATATTGGGATGCAAACCCCAATAGAAGGTTTCAGCAGCTTCATTTGGTTTCAGACTTTGATTGGAGTGCAAGTTCAGCATTGGAAGAGCTTTGTCTTTGGACGTTGGGTATATTGCTTGGCACGTGGGAGTTCCTTGGCTGCCTGGACATGACTGCAGTAGCCGTACGGCCTCCTTCCAGCTAGCACATGGGTTGCTGATTGGTATTCATCAACCATCTCTTTTCATTGTGCGTGGATGGTCTTTCTTGCAGCCGGCAACATTGTTTTGGTTGGTAGGTACTTTGCTGGCATATCATTTATGTATTTTGCTTGGTACGATTTGTAGCTATTCTAGATTGGCTGTATATTATTGCACAATATTTTCCAGCCTATTTCATATTTGTTGCTGTTGTTATTCATTGTTTACCTATATCTGGAAAAATACAAACAAAAACAAAAGACACAACCTTTTTGCAACTTATGTCTCTCTCTGAAAGATCATTAAATAAACAGGAAGAATTTATTTTAAAACAAATAATTAAAAATTACAGCCTGTCAGCTTAAAAGATCCATCAGGGATCTTTTAGAAATGCATGATTCAAATAACATTGTTTACACATAGTTTTCCTATCCAAATCAGTCATGAAATATCATTTCAAACAATTTGTGAGTGGAAGTGAGTGAAAAAGAAATTGGTCTAGAGCAGGAGGTGTTCTTACACAGATTTCTGTTGAAGACTATTCCCTTTGTCCAAGCCATATTGTTTCCTTTGTTCTAGCCGTACAGATTAGATTTGTGCATGATTTTCCTTGGGCTGAGTGTTGGGTTTTCTACCTTAGTATGGGTTAATATTGATAACTACTCTTGTTGTTGACTGTATCCAGTAATTTGGCATGAAGCTAGGTTGTTTCTATTGATCACACCATTCGTAGAATATGGATTTCCTATTCTATTTGGTCATTGATGCCTATAATCCTGATTGCAACACCTTATCCTCCCATATCACTTTTGACAGCAATCATTCTTGAGTTGGTTTTGGAACAACATTGATTTGGAAGAAATGGCTCCATCAATTCAATTAGAACATACATTTCCATTTTAGAGGGTGCAGAACAACTGTCACGATATTTTACAAATCAACAAATTCCATTAAAGTTTTAGATTGCATTTAACTTCTGGTTTTCTTCAGTTCTTCATGGTATGATATATTTTATATTTCCAATATTTGAAGTTATCATATTTTGATGCAATTGACGACTAAAGAAATAAATCATAAATCAAATAGTTTCTACTAGTTTACTTATGGTAATGTCTGAAAATGTTCAACCTAATCTTTTCCAATATTGTTATAATTGGACTATTTACTGCCAATAGTCTAATTTTATTTGGCAGATCTTTATCAGTTATCCACTAAATCCCCTTATTTTCAGATTATTATCTGCCAACTTGGCATGTAACGGAATTGAGTACTATAGTATACCATTTTGGCATTGAGAAATTCCACTTGCTATCAAACACTTTGGCTTGATTGAAAACTACATATCACTATTTGTCATTTTGACACTGATCTATTCTAGGAATTCGAAATTAATATAATTTGTTCAACTTGCTACCAATATCTTTCTGGTTAAATATATTTTCCACATTCTAATCTCCATATGCTCTCATCTTGCCCACATCAAGAACATAATGATTGGAATGATCTAGGATTATAGTGCTTGCAAGCAAATTTAGTGGATTAGGGCTAACGTATGTCAAAGGACATTATAGTAGTATCAAAGCTAATGGTCTTGCCAACTTGTTAGTTTCTTGAAAATCCAAAAATAGAGTTTCCATCTTCAGAATTTTGAGTAGAAAAGACTAATATGAAAAAAAAAACAGAGAGAGAACTATAGGGGAAAATGATTCACCAAAAGGTATCACAAATTTGTTTGAGGGCAAGAGTGCCTTATAGACATGCTGACTCAATTGATTTACACCATATATATTGATGTGAATGTTCCTAAAAACCGTGAGCCTAGACATCAGAATGGTGAAAGGAACACTTCAAAGGTCAATAATAACACTCACAACCACACTCAGAAAACTATCATTAGTTAAATTGCTAGGCCTTTCCAACCTACCTTCCTTTGTAGGGAGGAAGAAGTTCCTAAAGTAGAAGCTCAGATTCTGATGGTGGATGACATCATAGCTTGAAGCTCAGAATTCAGTGGTGGATGACATCATAGCTTAATATGCTAAGTATAGAGCATCTCCAAATTAGATACAGAATGAAATGTCTCTAACAAATTTTATGAATATGAAGAAGTCTAGAAATGGCCCTAGACTTGAGTCTAGACCTCAAGCTATTTAGAGAGATCTGCAGCATGCTTTGGGAAAGTTATCACTTTCATTTTTTATAGATCTAGTAAATGTACAACTCGAGCTTGGATACAAAGGCTAGACATGTACTTGTCACTCAAGTCGAAGTTGGAAGACAGAGACATCAAATTTGCCACTTTCGACTTTGAGGGAATAGCAAATGAATGGTGGTATCATGGGTTGATTACTCAAAGTCACAACCTTATCAACCTTTTATGAATTCAACAAAAGATTAATTGAGAGGCTTGATAAGGACCTCAAAGTTTATTTTCAAGAGTTAGCACAGCTCAAAGAAGGTTGACATCACTAAAAGAAGGTTGATTATGTTGTTCATCGAAATTAGTCTAAACACCTCAAAGATTTAATCAAAGCATTTGAACCTCCACCTCTACAAGACGCTATCAAAAGGTCCTTGGCACTTGAGTCTTCAATTCCAAAGAGCAATTTTTAGAAGAAAATAGTCCTCCAAAATAGCCTTCTCAAAAAAATTCAAGGTAAAATTTTTTCTTTAAGAAAAGAGGAAGAGGGAAAAAATGAATTAAGGAGAAAGAAAGTTTGCTTCTCATAAAAAGAGCCATGGGAACCAAGCCAAAGATGTCTCAAAAAGGGACAAGTGCATACATTGAGGTAGTTTCAAAAGAAGAATGAAGAGCTAAACAATTGGAACACGAAAGTGAAGAAGAAAAGCCTTTGTATGAAGATCAAAAAGAAAAAGATACTTCAAGAGGTACTGCTCTTGCTAAACTTTCTAGTACCCCTAAGTATAACCCTTTCAAAGTCCATGGAATTTTATTTAGATAGAGAATTATTGCTCATTCTAGAGAAACTCACAATTTAGTTGATGAAAGGGCAGTTGCAAAAAGAGGCCTAAAAACCAAAGACTTTTAAGGTTTCAATATGATGGTTGTTGACGATTTCACCATCTAATGTACAAGGAAAATTCCCCAAATGAGTCTCATTTTGGGATATTAATATTATGAGGTAAAAGATGACTTCTATGTTGTTAGCATAAGAGATACAGATGCAGTTTTGGGAGTTCAGTGACTGCATTCTTTGGGAGAAATTACTAAGAACTTACAAACCATGGAACTCTAGTTCCATTCAGATGGTACAAAGGTGGTACTACGTGGAATGTCAAATGTTGTTCCAAAAATTGTTTCAACCAAATGTATGGAGAGGACTTTCCGCCATGGACAAGTTGCTTAGGCAGCCCAAAGCTTAATCATGCCTACCACTTCAAAGGGCAAGAAATCACACCATATTGATGTTCAATCTCTTCTAGACAAGCACAATAAGGTTTTCAAGGACATACCTCCTAGGAGGCCACCTAATAGAGAGTTTGAGCATGTCATTGAGTTAGAAGATGGAACCACTCTAGTGATTACCACTACTTATCACCATCCTAGAAGGCATAAGGAAGAGATACAAAAGGACATAGAGGGTTTGACAATGTCATTGAGCTAGAAAATGGAGCCAAACTAGCGATTACCACTACTTATCAACATCCTAGAAGGCATAAGGAAGAGATAGAGAGGCCATTAAGGAGCCTCTTGATATGGATCACATCAAGCCAAATTCGAGTCCATTTACTTCTTCGCTAGATTTAATCAAAAAAAGGATGGGACCATGAGAATGTGCATCGACTATAGAGATCTAAATAAAAAGGCTATCAAAAATAGGTGTCCATTCCCCAAGATTGATAAACAAATTGATGAGTTACATGGTGCAATCTATTTTTCTAAAATAGACCTTAGATTGGGATACCATCATAGTAGAGTTCATGAAGATGTTCATAAAATATCCTTTAAGTATCATTATGGACACAATGAATTTTTGGTCATGCCATTCCATTTGACTAATGCTCCTGGAGCTTTTAGTCATGTATGAACCAAGAGTTCAATAAGCAATTAAAGAAGTTTGTTTTGGTCTTATTTGATGACATATTCATAAACAACCAAAACTGGGAAGATCACATGTGAACACTAACATTACGACAAATTTTTTGGGTATTTTAGAAGCACAATTGCTATTTGCCAAAGAGTCTAAATGTGAGTTTGGTATGACTAAAATTCTATATTTATGGCATGTTATCATGTAATGTCCACTTCTCCGCAGTGATTAGTTCAGTGGTCCATTGGCCTATTCCGAAGACCCATAGGCTATTTGGAAAGGAGAATTAGGGTTTCCAACTTTTGTGGAGTTCTGCATGAGCTTTTTAGGGTTTACCAGGAGGGAATTCTTCAATTCTGTCTATGGTTTCCTTCTGGGTTTTTCATGAGCTCCAGGGTGGTATAACATGCATTTGATTCTTTGGTGAAGTGAGAACTTACTATTTTTAGTAAGTTAGGGTTTGGCTGTTTGGATGATGCTATCTTACTGAGCTTTCCAAGCTCTTTCTTTGGGTGCGAAGATCATGTTTTTCGAAGGAGTATTTCATGACTTACTATTTTTAGTAAGTGTGTAATGTCCCTAGTAGTTTGGGATCTTTGGCCTGCAAAACAGTTTGTAATGTCCCTACTAGTTAAAGATTACTGTCCTGCAAAACAAATTGTTAGAATACAACATATGAATATATATAAACCATTTTTAATTTGCAATCTATTTTTAATACTTAATTAACATAATCATCATTTTCATCTAAAAAAGGATACGAATGCCATACGAAAGTATGTCCTTAGGCGGTCGTGAAGTTCGCCCTCTTGGAATCCCTTGATTCCAAGATGTCCTTAGGCGGCCGTGAAGCTCGCCCTCTTGGAACCCCTTGGATCCAAGCCCTTCAAGAAATCGAAGATGAGTTCGAATCCTGTCTTGGGTGTAACCTCTTACACCCAAGCCATCCAAGGAAGACCCTTGTCTATTCCTTGCCTTGGGTGATGCCTCCATCATCCAAGTCCTCAGAGGGGAAATATGCATTTAATTATATTTATATATATTTATATATATATATATATATATTAAAATATTCATTTATTAACATATGCATTTAATTATATTTATATATATATATATATTTTCATTTATTAACATATGCATTTAATTATATTTATTAATATATATATATATAATAAAATATTCATTTATTAACATATGCATTTAATTATATTTATTAATATATATATATATATATTAAAATATTTATTTATTACTTACCTCTTTTCCCCGAGCACCTTCCCTTCTTCCTTACCTCTTTTTACTAAATGAGTTCCTTCCTTGTATAGAAATCATACTTTTTTTTTTCCCTTTTCTTGTTCCATGTGTTCTTATTAAATATATCCCCTCCTCAATGGGCAAACGGTCATACCTTCTTCAAACAGTTGCTACCTTTGATAAATTATTTTTAATTCACAACCTTTCAGTTGCTTCCCCAAAAACTCTTAATTTAATTTAATTTTTAATTAAACTCATTTGTTTTATGAATAACTTTTATCTTTATTAACTCTTGATTGTTTAAAATGATTTTCATAGGGCTGCGATGTTTGTGATAGAGAAATACACGGTTACTAATTTTCGGTACTTATTTATTATCGTATCTTGTTGTTTATTGATATTTGTTACCACATTGGCTGATTCTAGTCTTCCCTTAATGCATTGATACCTTAATGTTAATTGATACTAATGATTTAGAGAATATTAATCATTGATTGTGATAATATGCTTGTTGTTTGTCGATACCGTCTATTAATTGATATGTCTTTTATTTCTATTATAATCTCTCTTGTATGATAGATATTATAAATTAATGTAAGAGCTATTTATTAACTTAGTTGATTGCATACCCTTATATCTTTATTCCTTGATTGTGAGGTGTTGAAATTATATAGCTGCGAATATTATACCTTAGTATTACCTATTTATTTATATTATTATTATTTATTATTGATTGTGTAAATTATATCTTATAATATAATATTAATTTATTTTATTTTAATTAGTAATAAATATATAAATAAATTTCAAATAGTCATTCTTTGGTAATTATTATATTAATTAATAATAATCGTTTCATTTAGGATATATATATATATATATATAAATATATAACGATCAAGGAGGGGACATGACAAAGTGGCAGTATTGAGCAATTCTATTTTTAGCAATTTGGACAGGGTCCCGATCCTGTAGCAATTCAGTGGTCTTCATTGCTCAGCTTCATCCTGGATTTTGTTGATAATCAGTATTGGAGTCATAAGTGATTTAATTAAATATTATTTCCTTATCCTAAGGTTTAATATTTAATTATTTTATTACTGATTAATGATATATTGGGCGACTTAGGAAAAGACATATTTTTATCTATTATGAATGTTATATTTTTTTAAGTTAGCCGTTGAAATTTGAAGAACGCATTAAGTTATTATTCAAGACTTAGGCAAGTTCGAACTTATTGAATTATTGGTTCAAATGCAACTTGGGTGCCCACCTTGAGAAATGAAATGAAATGTCATTTGGATGCCATGTGAGAGTGAAATGAAATGCAAATTGGTGAGGTGAATTTGGGAGCATTAACATTTGAATTTCAGAAGAAAAGATCTATAAATACAGGTGCTTGGCCTCCCATTTGGATATCTTATGAAATTGCATTGTTATGCTGCCGGTTTGGTGATTGAAAATTTGAGCTTCGAAGTGTGGCTTCCTAGTTGAGTCTCAGTTTCGTACTTGGAAGATAGTACCTAGCTGTGTTCCTGTAATTCCAGTGCTGTAAGTGAGTGTTCTGCAAATTGTGGAGAGTTTTGTGTGGATTTTGGAGTGTTTTCTTATTGCTGGTCGCGGAGTTGCTGAAACCATATTTTGCTCATACCTCTTGACCAAGTGATTGCATCATTCTGGGTATCGGCTCTTTGGAAGCATATTGGGAAGACAATCATTCTCCTATCTTGGCGTGGCTTTTGGTGGTCATCACAATTTTTGGTTGCAAATCGAAGTTTTTTGTTGTAGTGCCAGTTTCAGAGTTACCTTGGGATGCATGCAACACATTCGGGGCTTCCAAGTTGCGATTTTGAGGTATTGAATTGGTTGCCTATGTTATATTAGTCATTTGCATTTTATTTGGTGTGATTCCGGTTAGTTTTGAGAAAGTTATGAGTGTTTTGGTGTTTCCGGTAGTGGCTGGATAGTGTGTTTTCTAGCTTGCAAAATTAGAACAGCAGTAGTGTTCAAGTGTGGTGTGTTTTTGATAGTGGATTGTTTGAGATCAGCATTAAGCTTCTTATCTTATCTCATATCTCTATTTTGTAAGATTGTTTTAGTAGTATTGATCAATCATTCTTGCTATTCTTATTTGTAATTCCCACTGCATAAGTGGAAGAGGCTGGCTTAGCCGCCTTCTTGCTTTGTAATTCAGTTTATGTACTCAGTCCTCCCACTGAATAAGTGGTCGAGTGATAAGTTTTATGCAATTGTCCTCGCGCTGAAATATGCGGTAGAGTGATAGCTTATGTAATGTGCTCCCGCTGAAATATGCAGTAGAGTGATTGAGTTTCAGTTTCTTGTTATTTGCCTTGGCTGGTTTACCGCCAAGAGTTCAGTTTCTATCTTGTTGGATAAGCAGAAGGGGTTGGCTTGCCGCCCGTGCATTGTAATTTCAGTTTGATTTATGGTGCTAACAATCCCCGAAACACCGTATGCTCTCACCCTCCCAGATTGGGCTCTCGGTGAACAAAAGGTGGAAGGGTTCCCTTTCAACAGTTTGGATTATTTCTCTAACCTTAACGGTTTATGGTGTTTTCTTGTAACTTTTATTGCTAAAAACAAAAAAGAAAATTTAAGGGGAATATTACATATCAGCACTCAAGAAGTGCAAGTTGACCAAGAAAAGATTTGGGCCATTTTGGATTTGGCCCACTCCAAAAGAATTGACACAACTGAGAGGTTTTTTTGGTCTTTGCAACTATTATCATGGATTTGTTAAGGGATTTTCTAGGCTGGCAAGTCCCTTGACTAATTTGACAAAGAAAGAGGCCTTTACATGATCTAATGGAGCATGGAAAACTTTTGACAAACTCAAAGAGATGATGAGTCCTTGTTCAATGTTAGTCATTCTTTATTTCTCTCTTCCTTTTATGTTGGAATGTGATATTTTTGTAGAAGGGATTGGAATTGTTTTGATGCAAAATTAGCATCTTATTGCTTTTGTGAGCTGCAAACTTAGAGATGTTGAAAGAGGATTCTCAATGTATGACAAGGAAAATCTTGGCCATCATGCATGCTTTGATTAAGTTCAAACAATACCTTGTTGGTGGAAGGTTTGTGGTGAAAACTGACCACAATAGTTTGAATTACTTCCTAAGCCAAAAGATCTCAATGGAAAGAGTAGAAATGGCTAAGTAAACTTCAAGCTTACAATTTTGACATTGAATATGCTAAGGGGGAAAAGAACAGGGTGGTTGATGCATTGTCAAAAAACCCACTCTATGTTCTATGATGGAAATTAAAAAAATTTGGAAGGGAAATTGATGGATGAAAGGTGTGTAGTGGTTAATGAACTCATCCTACACAAGAATAGAGTCATTTTGGAGACCAAATCTAAAATGAAAGAATATATTTTAAAAGTTGTTTATGATACCCCTTAGGCTGGTTATCCAAGGTATTTTAAGTCTTACAAGCATATTTGAAAGAGATTCTCATGAAAAGGACTTAAGGATGGTCTCCTTAAACACATAAAGAGTGTCCACTTTGTCAACAAAGCAAGACAAAGTAATCATTTCCATCTGATTTGTTGCAATCCCTACCCATTCCAAATTAGAAATGGTAAAGTATTATGGATTTCAACATTGTGCTTCCTAAAGCGAAAGGTAAGGACTGCATTTATGTTGTTGTGAATAGACTCATAAAATATGCATGTTTCTTTATCATTTATTCCAATTCCAAGGCACCTCAAGTTGCTGACTAGTTTTTCTAGAAAAACATTTAGGCTCCATGGCTTGCCTAAAAAGTATAATGACTAATAGAGATACCCAATTCCTAAGCTTGTTTTCATGGGATCTTTTTCATCTAGCACGAACTAACTTCTAATACTAGCTACCACCCCCAAATAGATGGGCAAATGTGATATACACCCTTATATTTTTTGTGTTTTCAGATTTGAGTTTGTTATGGAGTGTAGAAAGAGATACAGAAATAGATATTGCAATAATCTTATTTGCAGCAATGAATTAAAACAAAATAACTCTTCAAAATCACAAAATTCAAGATAACCACAACTAACAATATTTCTAGATTTATTTTCCAAACTGGATTACAGTAAATCATCAAAGTTTTAATACTCGGAAAGTAAAATCATATTAAAATAATATATCAAGCATACCCATTTGATTTGAATGTTTACAAATCTGATTTTGCAATTAAACAACAATCTAGGAACCCTTGAATCTGGATGCCACACCTTCGAAATGTCTCCTTTGCCCACGTTTTGGATGCCAAATCAAAGATATGCCCTAGATGACTCCCTTAGACAAGGAAAATCCCTCCAAACCAAACAACTGGAATCATTAAACCCTCACGCCCTCTTGGGAAGCATGACTAGTATGGCTAGCATAATGAGACAGTACGGCCAGCAAATAAGAGATATAAACAATAGTTAAAACCTTCAATATTTCCCTTATTGCCTCTACAATCAATCTATGATCTTCTATGGAGACTACAAACTAAATTCTTCATCAATGAAGCCCAAATGTGATCTCTGGTTGAAACCACCTATAAATCTCCCAAGTTAGATTTTTCACTAACATAGATGTTCTTTGCAAGGGTTTTCATCTTCACAAAGCCATAGGATGAACAAGTTCAATCCAATTTTGGGTTCAATATCAAATCCATACATATTGAAAATGAGCTCCAAAAAATGCCTTATAAAGGCCTCTAAAAGCCCACACTCACTTAGGGATTTGCACTTTTTAATTTTATTTTATTTACTACTTATGTATTCCCAAATTGACGCCTTCCAATGTATTCACTTTATTTAATTAAAATAACTTATCTTTCCTTAAGTGCTCATTTAGCCATTTTAATAAATTAAATAACACTAGAGTTAAATCTTTAATTCAACTTTAATATTTTAACGTTATTTAAATTAATCACTCTAGACCACATTAACTGTCAAGAATCAACATCAAATGTATTTACCGACATTCCCAAAATAGATATACTACCAACTAGCCATGTCAGTGTCCAAACTATGACTTAATAAAATAGTAAAAACAGAAAAATTGCCTAATCTACTCCAAAAAGGAACAAAATGCAAATCTCAACTAACTAATCCCCAAGTAACACTTGTCATCACCAAAGAACTAGATTAAATGATCCCCTTGATTCCACTAACCCTAACTCATTAGCCTACGGGAACCCGCTAAATAGGCTAACGGTCAACATGCTGATAGTGCTATGGGGACATCATAGTCCGCCCTCCACAAATTGCTTGTCCCCAAGCAATTCCAACTCTAGATGCAACAAGATCTATTTATATTCCCACGTTGCACCTCTACCGGCAAATTCTTCCACTTGACCAAGTACTCTTTGATGATCCTCTTCCATAGAGTACGTTCCCTATTGTCAATAATGGCCTCTGGAATCAAGATTAACTTCCCCTCCTCTTCTAATGATGGCAACTCTGATGAAGGAACCACGTTATGCCCAAGTGCCTTTTTGAGCCTAGACACATGAAATACATTATGCAATCTACTACTAGTAGGTAGCTCTAGCTCATAAGCTACTACAATCCTTTTGGAGACTCTAAAAGGACCATAGGATTGGGGCTTGAGCTTTTCTAACACACTCTTCTTGAGAGTGGAGGCTGGAGCCTCAAATAAATTATGTCACCCACCTTGAAACTGTGCTCTATATGATACTGATCGAAATACAACTTCTGCTAATTCTATGCCTATTGCAAGTTTTCCTTCAACGTTTTCATGATATCCTGACTCTCCTATAGCAAATCTCTCGCCTTAGGCACACTACTATCCTAAAGAGAAAATCAGCAAAATTAGGAGCTTTGTCCGTACAATACCATGATGGGGACATCCTAAAAGACATATGATATGTAGAATTATAGTAATACTCTCCAAGGTACAGCCATTTAATCCATGCTATTTATTGTCCTGAAATATAATTCTTGAGATGCCCTTCCTCCCATTTATTTACTTTGCCTGCTCATCTGTTTGTGAGTGGTAACTAAAGCTAGGAGTGAGCTCAATCCCATTCAATAAAAAAAGTTCCTACCAAAAGAGGCTTGGGAACTTGTTGTCTCTATCACTGACTATGCTCCTAGGCACCCCATGAAGTTTTATAATCTCCCTACAGAACAAATCAGCTACCTACGTGCTGGTGTACATTCTATCATATACCGAACATTAGAATAAAATATCTAAGGATACTCTATCCTCTCCTAAACAAAATCGCTACTTGTGCCAAGATTGTGAGAAAGACCACAAGGCGACTCCAAGGTCTATATGTGCGAACGGGCGACTTTATGTGGATAGCTTCTTGGGTAGTATGTGCTGAAATACAAAGGGGACTTACACTTGACAACTGGTATCATTCACAAGATGGACTTAGGCGAATTTATCAATAAATGCTCTTTGTTTTTAGATTTTCTGATTTGGGATTTCAACAAAAAGATAAAAGGATAAGGGTTCAAAAGTTCTATGCTACTTCTAAGCTATTCCTATGAGCTCAAGAGATGGTAAAGATTGGGTGAAACCAGTAACGACACTTTGTTTCGCCACACTTGGACAACTACACAAAGTGGGTGCAATCTTCTAGGGTTGTGCTTAAGATTTTCACACTTATGAATAATACCAACAATTGAACAATATTACTCAAAGTAGAAGTTAAGCATCCACATCAAAAACTCAAGCTAACTTTACACATTGAACGAAAATCATCCATCCAAAGAAAGTATGAGCAAAAGTTTCACCAATCTAAACTATCAATCCTTCATTCATCTAACAACTTCAAAGCAAATTACTTAAAGAAAATCTATTCTATGTGTT
This sequence comes from Cryptomeria japonica, assembly GCF_030272615.1. Classification (NCBI taxonomy): domain Eukaryota; kingdom Viridiplantae; phylum Streptophyta; class Pinopsida; order Cupressales; family Cupressaceae; genus Cryptomeria; species Cryptomeria japonica. Next base: position 659,226,308 of record NC_081414.1, read on the forward strand.
GAAGAAAATATGCAACCGTGCAACCACTTGATATCAATAAGATTTCAAAACAATACTGATAATGAACTTTTTATTATTCAAGTAGCTCTACGCAACAAGTTCATAAATCTCTCCACACTCAATGAAATGCCAGAATGCATTTATATAGAGTTTCTGAAAACAAATGAAAGGCTGAAATCAATCTAAGATCAACGGTCGAGATTAAGACAATCTAACACTAATTAGGGTTTCCCAAAATAAAGCTAATATCCAGTGCATGTAAGACAAATGGCACAAGGTGCTATCTTTTAGGATTGCACCCCCTTCTCCTATTGAGAGGCAGAAAGTTCAATGAACTTGGACACGATCTGATCAACCTCTTCCATCGTGACGTGGCAACACACTGACTCTGAATTCTAATCCTTCCAAATTATCTGCACATACAGCAAAAGTGATTTCCCAATATCATTCTTGTTTTTGGAAAGCATCTTTGATGGACAGGAGGTTTGATGCCTTAGCCAGATTCTGCTTCAGGGCTGGTCCAGTGGTGAAGATCTCGTGTCTTGGTCTTTAGATTTTCTAACTTCGTATCCTTGTCTCGGATAGTTTCCTTTTCAAGTACCTCTGCAAGTACAAGGTAAACCTTGTCTTGAATTTCTTTTATCTGCTCCTCAACTCTGTCAGCATCTGCCTTCACTTTCTCCAAGTCACTGCATGCAACCAATGTCTAGTGCCAACTGTTGAAGTCATATGCAACTCCTGCTTCAATTATATTTCCATCAATTAGTTCTTGCTTTGAAACTCCTTTCAATTCTCTAAGGCATGGGACAATTATGTCTTGAATATCCTGGAGATCAGCCCATGCTTGCAATTCTGGAGAGTAAAGAGGAGGTTTGTCCATATGTTAATGCTGATCTTTCCACAAATGTGGCTGCCTCTTTATTTGTGCTTTCCATCCATTCCTTAGTTTCTCTAGCCGTCACTACTTCTTCCTCAAAATTTCTACCTATTTCCTGTGAATTCAAGAGTGGAGGAGCTTCTGGATTTGCTTGATCAAGCGGCTTAGTCAAATGCTGAATATAATCCCTTAGGCGCTCAACTTCTTTCTTATATTGCTTCTTCTTTTCTACTTCCTTGTCAAGTCTTGCCTTCATGGAAGCAACTAAATTATCCAAGTCTTCAGCTTCCTGTTTCTTGGTAGTTGGTCCTAAATTGATTGTAGTGATTTCATATTCATGGGGACCAATATCTCCCTTTGCCTTGTCCACTTTGGGCACAGCAATTTGCATTGTCGTGCAGCCGGCTTCATGTCTCTAGATGGTGGAAAACCTTCTGGCTGGCTTCTTTGTGGCAACCTGTTCTAATCTAGCCAAGAAATCTGCCATATCATCCTCTTCTTGAACTTCTATTTCTTCCGTCTTTACTTTCAATCTTTCCTACAACCAATTAGGAACAGTGGGCTGCTCAATGCCTTCCACTTCCTGATTGCCTTCTTCACATGTGATACCTCAAAGGTCGGAAATCATTCCTTCTTGAAATTCACCTTCCATCAACATCCATTTCATTGTCTGACTCCAATACTTCTGTGTCGGTAGGAGACAAAGGCTGCTCATCTTCTTGATGGATTGACTCTACGTTTTCTCCATGAACTGGCGAAGGAATTTTCATTTCTGCCAATGACTCATCAATGGCCAATATGTCATTTATGTTTGTTGATGTGGCAGAACAAGATGGTTCTAGCCTTTGTTTCTTCTGAGCAAGTCCTTCATTCACAACTGCCTTCCATTTTCTTTTAGCACTTTCAATTGGCCTAGCACTTTGAGATGCCTTTGCATTTGAAGAACATTCTTCTGCTTCACCCATCAAGTCATAAGTCAAGGTTATATTTCTCCGTCTTAATCTATTATGACTTTGCTGATCAAGCCACCACCTAGAATATTTTATAACTGGTTGCATCAAGGTGGTCAAGTCCGCATGCTCTAGTTCTGACCATTTAATAGGAGAAAGAAGTGCATTCTCATCATAGCTAGGCTGAGTATATTCTGCATTATCTTCCAACTTATCCGGCACAAGGAAAGGTTCAGTCGTTCTAATCAATCTTACTGGCAGTCTGGACCATAGTCTTTTCCTGATGTCAAATTCATCTGCAGCATTTGCCCAAAAATCCTCTGTCCACTCTATGTCTGTATCCCTCGCCATTTACCGTCCCGATATTACTGTAAGGATCATAGTTAGCTCTGGACCGGTAGAATGTGAAAGGATACCATTGCATCTCTAGCCTGGTGCTTTCAGCTGCTTGTGCTATCGGACAAGACTCTTGCATATTTCCAATAAAGAATGGAAAGGGAATTGTTGCCTTCAGTCTTATTCTTTTGAAGCTTTTATATGCTTCTAGTTGTCTGAGAACTTCAAGTAGGACCATCCTATTGGTTGGATAGATCGGAAGTCGGTAAGGACGACCATCAAAACCTTGAATTCTTATATATGTAAATTTCAGAAACTGAACAAACCAAGATCTATACTTGCTGATTAAACTTTTAGCTTCAGGAGATAACCTTTGGTGAGTTCCTCCTTGTAATGTCTTTGTGATGTACATCAAGAATGCATCATTGACTCGCTTGAAATGGCTTTTCTCCTTGAGCTACAGTTGCGGGTAATAGTCATAAGACTTGAATTCATTTTCTCCATTGCCAACTACGTCTTTGCAGATTAGTCCGGAATATCTAAAATTTATGGCCAATGAGTAGATAATGTAGGAGCTCACGTAGAATGACTTTGGCTTCTCCAAATTTATCAACTGTTCATGAAGATCGTTGCTGATTATGTGGGACCAATTGAACATCTTGACTCCCGAGATAATTTCATCAATGAAATAGTACATCCACGTCTTGAATGGCACTCCCTGAGGGCTGCCCATTACCCTATTCAGCAGTAGGATGATATCACCATATTCCTCTTTGAAGTATGGGCGCAATAGATTCTTTGGGACTTTCCCTTGGGGTCTTTTCTTTTCCAACTTGTTAATATTTGCCGCACAGAGTTCAAATTGGTTATCACAGATCCTCTTGGTATCTCTTTAGTCTTGCAGGAGGTTTTATAGTAGTTTGGAATTCCAAACGTCTCTTGAATGGCTAACCCTGAAAGATTAGCTAAAACCCTTCCATCAAGTGCAATGATCTCTATTGATTGTGCGTTGTAATGTATAGCACACTCAACTATCAGCTCAACACATTCTTTAGCCGGGGGAAATCCAGTTGTTTGGATGATACCATTTCTCATGATCCGGCGAGCAATGGGTGTCAGCAAGTGTCCATCATGATCGTACATTCTCTTTTTGAATTCTTCTAAATCCACATGTCCACGGTCAGTGTCCGTAACATTCTTCCATTTAGATTTGATCTTGGATTCTAGTTGTACTCCTTTACTGGCAAACTTCATTGGTGCTTTTCTGGAAGGTGCTCCTTTGGTGGTCATTAACCTACATAACACATGAAAAATCAATATTATTTTTAAGACAACTTGCTGATTTTAATTCTGATTATCAGGCCCTTTTACTTGAAAATTTCACTTTCAGTTTGTCGAAAAGCTAAATTTCTGCGAAAAAGCAGACTGAAAGTGAAGAATTTGGTCTAGAAATTGATGAATTTTGAGAGAAATAAGATAGAATGATAGAAGAATTCAGTCAAATTCAGATTTTGGATCATTGAAATTGCTCTGTGACTGAAATTCCATTTAATTCTGAAAATTCTGTCTTAAAATTAAAAAAAGCACTTTGTTCTTTTGTTTCAACACTTTAGAAAATTTTACTCCAAAATTCCTCTTCAAAAATCAATTCTCACCAAAATTTGAGAGAGAAAACTTCTTCTCAATTGCTCTCCAAATTTCCAACCTAAACAATGAATTTTGAAAGTGACTGGTTGAAAATATATAGAGTTTAAGCATTTTAAACTTAGAAGCTTCATCTTTGAGTTTTTTTTGTTTTTTCTAATTTTTTATTATTTTTTGTGTTTTAATGTTTTAAATCTTTCCAAAATGGAAAGTTTTATTTCTCTCTCAAAATTCCACCCTTAGCTAAGGAATCCTCTAGAACTTTCTTTCAATTTCTAAAATTCTTGAATTTTCGAAAGTCTAAGTGTTGAAATTATTTTCCCTTCAAAAATAATTCTAAATGTTGGAAAATATTAAAAATATTTGATGTGTCAAGTTTATTTTCCAACCCGTTCGTTGATTGACCCTTGATTTCATGTGCAATTTTTTTTTGTCAAAATTATTTTTCCTTTAGCCAATTTTCTCTCTTTCGCCATGGCAAGTTGATCATTGTCATGTCTAATCTTCAAGTCTTGGGCAAATTTTCATGTCTAGCTTAGGCATCTTCACATATTCCATTTATGCCTAGGCAAATTCGGAATGTCTGTGTCTATCCATCTAGGCAAACTTTGTGTAATACGTCTAGCCAACTTGTGTTTGATCAATTTACCTTGGGAAATTTCATATTTTATTTGGACTTTGGATAGGCACATGTTTGGACGTCCATCTTAACTTCTTTCCATGTGTATTGCTTTTCTTCTTTGCAAACTTGTCTTTATGGCGGACTTGGAGTCTTTTATGCCAAGTCGGACTTGGCCAATGTTTTGCCAACTTCAATTTCTCCTAGGCAGACTCTTGACTTCCTTGGACGTGCTTTACCTCTTGTCTTCAAGGCAGACCTTGATGTGGACAAGACATGGCGGACTTGGAGAGTCTCATGCCATCTTCCATCTGGCATGGACGGACTTTATGGATATTAAGGCAAATCCCTTCCTTGTCTTGGACAATTTTAACCATGCTTTTGTCTTTGCCAATGTCCTCTTGCTTTTGGCAAACTTCATCTTGCATATGCCTTGCACTTGGATGTGCTTTAGGGGGGCGGTGTTGGAAGTTAACTTTCCATCTTTGTTTGGCTTTTCAATTGTTTTTCTTTGATCTCTTGCAACCTACTTGGGCGGATTTTGCCTTCCATCTGCCATCTTTCATGTGCCTAGGCGGAGTTTGCATCACTTTGGACAAGTTTCCTCATAGCTAGGCAGAGTTTGTAGAAGTTTGGAAATGCTTTATATGTCATGTCTTAGGCGGACTTGGAAGAATCTTGACATGCTTCCAAGTTGATCAAGCCATCTTTGTTTAGGAAGGCGGAGTTTGGGCTTGATGTGCCATGTTTGACTTATGCCTTGGCCGACTTGGAAGACATCATTAGCCATGTCCTTCATACATGCTTGGGCGGAGTCTAAGAAGCCTTGGACATGCACGGACTTGGATCATCTTATGCCAAGGCGAACTTTGAAAAGCCTTTGACATGATTTGATTTCCTCTTCAACTACATGTAGGAGTTAGCTTGACCTACACCATGAGTTAGTTGACCAAAGGTAGGAGTTTGATGTTTGCTTGCCAACCTTGTTTGTGCATGGGCGGACTTTGAAGAGTCTTAGCCATCCTTCCAACATACTTAGGTGGACTTGAGAGGTCCACTGCCATGGGCAGACTTGAGGAGAGCTTGGACATGTTAGTTGATGTGCAATCTTCCAAACTTCTAGACAACCTTTGTCTACCATTCATTTCCTTGGGCGAATTTGTCCTTGATGCCAATTTTTTTTCCAAACACATTTATTTGAGCTGCTATGTTCATATATGATCTGCCATATCAATACTAGATTCATCTAGAACAAAACCCTAATTAGGTTTTCCACCTTGCTTTTTGCACTTGGAGACCTAATTTTTCAATTCTGAGGACATGGGTACTAATGAAATGGCTTGAGGAATGTTCTTCTGGAACAAAACCCTGATTAGGGTTTTTACCCTGCTTTTTACACTTAGAGACCAAATTTTTCAATTCTGACAACATGGGCAATGATGAAATGACCTGAGGAACAAAACCCTAATCCTACTTTCAAAAAAGTAGAAAAAAAAGCAAAAAGCAAACAAAAAAAAAGTTGCTTCTCGGATTGTGCCCAAAGTGCCAAAAACAAAACTTTCTAAATTTAGAAAAAAGCAAAAAAAACAAATCTCCTAAAAATAGAAAGTTGTCAGGAAATGACTCAGCAATTGTGATCCTCATCCTTTAGACCTTCTAAGCACTTTGACAACGTTCAAACACGATTCTGAGCATGATTTCTCTATTTGGCTCGGGATGACTTCAAAACTCTAACTAAAAACTCTCAAAGAAAATCGATTTATGAAACTGCAGAACTAGGACAAAACCCTAAAAAGCAAAAAAATAGGGGGTCCCCATCTGTGATGGGGCGATGTGTGGAATAGGTCACAACACTAGGTTGTTGTGTATGTTGCATAAATTGCAAAGAAATGTGCAAAATTTGTCAACCTATCCACTACAACATACATGCAGACCTTACCCTATACCTTAGGTAGCCCAATGATGAAATCCATAGAGATACATTCCCATTTCTAATTGGGAATGGGTAGGGGTTGTAGCAAACTAGCTGGCTAATTATGCTCATTTTTTTTCTACTGCCATATGGAGCACTCCCTAACATACTGAAGGACTTCATTTTTAAATCCCTTCCATGTGAACCTTTCCTAGATCTACAAGTCTTAAAGAATCTCAAGTGACCATCCATAGGTGCATCATGGAAAGTCTTCAATATATTCACCCTAAGTCCTAAATTAGGCACCAAATAAAACCTCTCTTTGTAAATTATCAACTCATTAATCACTATGTACCTATCATCCTGTATAATACCCTCACTAATTCCTACTACCCATGAATCCTTGAAATATTTTGTTGAAATCGTCTCCCTCCAATCAGCACTGATCTCGACTAATGAACACAAATGAGGCCTCCTAGAAAGTGCATCAGTAGCCACATTTTTCTTTCCCTTAACATACACAATATCAAAACCGTAGGCCAAAAGTATACTCACCCACTTATGCTGCCTATCATTGAGATATTTCAGATTCATGAAATATTTTATGCTGTTGTGGTCAGTTTTGAAGATGAACTTGCCTCCGACCAAATAAGGTCTGAACTTGGCCAATGCATGCATGATGGCCAACATCTCTCTATCATATACTAAATAACTCTTCTCCATACCTCTAAACTTCCTACTTTTGAAGGCTATGGGATGGTTTTGCATTAATACAGCACCTATCCCCTCTCCTAGAGCATCACACTCCAACTCAAAAGGTTTGGAGAAATCTGAAATCACCAAAATTGGGCATGTAGACATCACCAGTTTGAAGTGATCGTGTTGCATCAGACCACACAAAATCCCCCTTTTTATCAAATCTGTAAGTGGAGATGCCATCTGTGAAAATCCCTTAATGAATCTCCTATAGAACTGTTGTGACGTATTCACACATCGCCCCATTGCAAATGGGGACCCCTTCTTTTTGCCTTCTGGGGTGTGTTTTCTAGGTCTTTTAGGGTTTTTGTCTTTTAGCCTTTGCTTTTCGAGTGTCGCCAGGGGGATCACTAGGATGGCAGGCTTTGCTTGAGCCAAGGTGAGTCTTTGGGGCCCCAGAATTAGGGTTTCTTTGAGAGTCTTCCTTAGGGCTTGGTTTTGCTCTCGTTGCTAATTGTGTCTTGCTTGGTGAGTGAGTATCATCCTTGAAGGTCTGAGCTAGGTCAAGTTGGTGAGTGATGAAGTCTGGAATGTCATCCTGATCTTCAAATGCCCTGAAATTTGGCTAAGTCTGGAATGTCCTGACCCTGAAATTAGGCTAAGTCTGGAATGTCTTGATCCTGAAATTTGACTGTCTGGAAAACTGAAGAATCCTCCAAAAACTAGATTTTGCAATATAACTCCTAGAGGTCCGAAACCACTCTCAAACATCCTAACAGTATATATGGAATATAACTTAAAGTATAAACTTATACTTAAATGTTATATTCCATAAAATGATCCTGACGGAGAGTCCAAAATGTCAAATTTCACTCCGGACCCTTCCAATGGGTCCAAAGCAAATTTCGCTCCTGACCCTTCCAAAGGGTCCAGAGCGAAATTCTTGAAAACACTAATTTCTCCCTTAGCCAAAGTCAGGATCAAGATGGAGATGCATGAGGAAGTATCTATGTTTGCCTCCCAAGGAAGATTAGAGTTTGAAAAATCAAGAATCAAGGTCAAAACATGATTTTCGCTCCTGACCCTTCCAAAGGGTCCAAAGCGAAAATCCTTATAACCCTTGTTTTTTTTTCTTATTTTGGCTAGGCGTTGGCTTGATGGAGGTTGAATGGGTATGTTTTTGCCTTGAGAGGGAGTTAGAAGCTTTGAAGAATCAAGATTTTAGCTCAAAAGGAGAATTTCGCTCTTGACCCTTCCAAAGGGTCCAGAGCAAAATTCCCTATAAACTTCATTTGCTCCCTTGTTTTAGCTTGAAACCTTGCTCCTTAGATGGAAAACGATCTATATTTGCCTCTGGGAGAAAACTGAAGTTTGAAAAATGAACAATCAAGCCCAAATGGTGATTTTCGCTCCTGACCCTTCCAAAGGGTCCAGAGTGAAAATCAACCTAAGACTCATTTTTTGCCTTATTTGACCAAATTTTGATTTGTAAGGCATCTTGAAGGGAAGAGTGGACATGTTTGGATGTTGGAAATGTTTGAAAGCTTTGAAAAAATGAAGGATTCTAGCCAAGAAGGTGAATTTCGCTCCTGACCCCAAAGGGTCCAGAGCGAAATTCCTTGCAAGCCTATTTTTTGACCTTGCTTAGACCACAAACCTTATTTCTTGGGTGAAGAATGATGTTTTGTTACCTTACAGAGAAGATTGGAGTTGAAAAGATGAAGGATCAAGTCAAGAATGAGATTTTCGCTCCTGACCCTTCCAAAGGGTCCAGAGCGAAAATCCTCCTAGACCTCATTTCTTTCCTTATTTGGCCAAATTTTGATGTCCAGGGTATGTTGAAAGAGAGAATGGGCATATTGAAACCCTTAAGGACATTTGAAAGAGTTGAGGAATGAGTGTTTTATCCAAGGAAAGAAATTTCGCTCCTGACCCTTCCAAAGGGTCCAGAGCGAAATTCCTTACAAGCCTATATTTTTTACCTTGCTTGAGCTTAAAACCTTGTTCCTAGGGCGAAGAGAGATGAGATTTTACCTTGCAATGAAGATTGGGTTTGAAAGAATGATGATTTTGGTCTAAAAAGTGAATTTTGCTCCTAACCCTTCCAAAGGGTCCAAAGCGAAATTCCTAAAAACCTTTATTTTCTTAGCAAAATCAAGTCAAACCTGGGTTTCTATAACTTGGATGTGAGAGGAGAAGTGTTTTATTGCCTTTTAAGGTGGATTCAAGTTGAAATGATGGAGGAGTGAGCCTAACACAAGATTTTCGCTCCTGACCATTCCAAAGGGTCCAAAGCGAAAATCCTAAAAACCATCTTATCCTCCAAATTTTGTGCTAAGTCAGGCCTAGACTAGGGTGAGAAAAGCTATTTGGAATGCCTTGGAAAGATGTTTGACCTTCAAAAGTGTGAATTTTGAGCTAAAAGGTGAATTTCGCTCCTGACCCTTCCAAAGGGTCCAAAGCGAAATTCTTCATCTGCCTATTTCCTCCTTGTGTCAAGTCAAGACTAGGAGTCCTAAGGCGTAGTTGAGGTTGAAATGATGTTACTTTGCCCTGCAAGATGAATTGAGGTGAAGAAAATGAAGAGTTGTGACCTAAAAGGTGAATTTCGCTCCTGACCCTTCCAGAGGGTCCAAAGCGAAATTCCCAATTTCACTCAAATTGCTCATGATAGAGGTCAAGGCGTGGATCCCTGGGCTCTGGAGGAAGGAAAACTAGTGTGTGCTCGCCTTGGAAGGTATTTTGGAGAGGAAACATGATAGATTTTGTCCTAAAAAGTGAATTTCGCTCCTGACCCTTCCAAAGGGTCCAGAGCGAAATTCTTAAAAACCTCTCTTTTGCCCCAAATTTGCATCAAGATTGGTGTTGGTTGAGAATGAGGGCGTCCTTGGGCATGTATCTAAGCAAGTACGGTTGCAAAGTGAGAACAATTTGAGCCAGGAATGCAAATTTCGCTCCTGACCCTTCCAGAGGGTCCAGGGAGAAATCCTTATAGGGCCTGTCCCTGGGGAGAATATTGAGCAAGCTTCATTTTAACATCTTCTTGTTGATGATTTAAGGTAGAAAATGCTATGTTGAAATAAATCTATTATGAGTCCTTAATCATCTTTTGGTTTGTCTTGCAGTTAAAAGAAGACCAGGCCAAGACAAGGACGGCCTTCTCCAGTCTAGCATCATCAGGGACGACCTCTTCCAGTCCAGCATTTGAAGGAAAGGTACACCATCCATCCTGCACATCAAAGACAAAGGAGGTTAAAGCGTTGAAGAAGCAGACAGTTTCAGAAGAGTTAATTAAAGTTAGCTTCTCAGCATCATCAAATTGAGCATCTACCAAGTTACAAGTGTCAGACAAGGTGGCATCCCAGTCATTACTCCTCCAGTTGGATTGGTCCACCTCAGTGTGTCCAGATTCAATGTACCTGACTCATCGGAGATGGCACAAACTTCGATGTACCTACCCCGGTTATCCATTGGTCGAATATTCCATAGAAGACATGTGTCCAAATAATGCAATTATTTCATTGGCCAGAATTGAGTTGTTGTAACAAACGCTAATTAGGGTTTTCATTGTAAAATCTCAGCCATTGATCTCAAGTTGATCTGAGCCATTGAATTGTATTGAGGGCACTATATAAGCCCTGGCTCCCCATTTGTAAAGGCCAATGGTTAGCTAATAGACAATAGGGAGAAAATAGTTGATAGTCGGTGAATAGGTAGTAGAATAGCAGATAGAATAGCAATTAGAGTAGACTAGGAAGAGAAGACAAGACATTGTTGCCTTAATTGTAAAGACTTCTTTTTCATTGAAGATACGGTGAAATATGTCGTTTCGTTGCAATATGCATGGTCTCTTGTTGAATCTTCATTTTAGATGATAGATAATTAAATTGAATGAAAGAAGTCGTTGAATGCACCTGTGTGGAATCCGTCTAATCCATACCACTAGCCTCTTACTGATTGTAAGTGCGCCCTGCGTGGTCAACTGGCATAAAATGAGCTTAATCTCAAGTTGTTACACGTCTATTGTTCATGCATTAACTTGAATGATGATCAGTATCTGAAGGTGTCCGATTTGAATATATTTGAAGCATCCCCCAGAAGATCGCACTGAGTTGGTGTTGAATTGTTCAACTTGATGGTGAGACCCAGCCCAGTAGGACTCCACCTAGTCGTTCATCCATCTTCTCACATTCTAGGTAGTAGAATAGACTTCTTGAACCCTGCATCTTTTGTCATTTGTTTATCTTCCAGTTAGTTAATAGGACTTGTGATTCCAGCAAATCAGACGTTTAGGTCGTCAAGTGTAAGTCCCCTTGTGATTCCATCAAAATCACATCATACCACAGAGAGCTTATCCACACGTAGAGATCCTACATAACAGAACCTTGGAGTTACTCCGACTGATCCTTCAGCGAGATCTTCAGCAGTCGGGAACTTTGTTCAAGAGAGGACAAGATACTTCGGTATTTTATTCTGTGTTTGCATGTGCATAAAAAACACATCAACAAGAACCCACATAGACCAAAGAATCCCTTAAGATGTGAGAGATTCATGGGTGTAGGACAATCAACAATTGCCTTGATATTTTCAAAGTCAGCTCTCACTCCCTCTAAATTGATGATGTGACCAAGGTAGAGAAGTTTTGTCATGCCAAAATCACACTTAGATTCCTTGGCGTACAATGACTCAATCTCCAATATGCTCAATACCTCCTCAAGATATCTTATGTGCTCCTCCCAAGTCTTTCTAAATCGGGATGTCATAAAAAAATGAGTACAAACTTCTTGAATTGTTTACAAAAGTCCTGATTCATACATGATAGGAAAGCAACTAGCCCTTGTCAAACCTTCACTTGCTCATGAGCCACCTAGCATAATGCAACTTGCTATTCTATGACTCCTTGTAGACATAGCTCCTAGTAAGATCTAAAGATCTTACCTGTCCTAAAGGCCATGCTTTATGTGTTTGTAACATGGCTCCTAGTAAGCATCTAAGAATCTTGCTAGTCCTAGAGGCCATACTCTGTGTGTTTCTAACATGCCTCCTAGTAAGTATTTGAGGATCTTACTAGTCCTAGATGTCATGTCTTGTCTTTTTGATATGGCTCCTAGTAAGCTTTTGCAGATCTTACTAGTTCTAGATGCCATACCTTTATGTTTTGTGTGCTTTGTGTGTGTTACCAATGTTGATCATATTGCTCACTTTGTACTTGTCTTTTATCTTGATATTGTAGATTGATAAAATCCTAAGTTTTGGGGGTTACGACCTTGCCAAGCTTGGTGTTGTCTTGTCTATTTGATGTCTCGATGAAATAAAACTTTGGCTTCTCTATACTTTACCGAGAGTATGAGTGTAAGTTCATACTCCTGCTAAAGTGGGGGCTAAATGTATTGTAGTAAATTGTATCCCTTTACAATTTCAAACTTAGTTTGGACCCACTTTGGTAGTTGTGCCTAGCTTGTACCTAATTTATGCCTAATTGTGCTCATTTTTTAGACCACTTCCATAAAATTGGTGCATTCCCCTATTCATGACCTTTTTCACAGCTCAAACTGCAAGGACTAGGGTGCCTAGGACCCTTGTCCAAGCAATTTGGCCCCGAATTTTGAATCGGCTATGCAAATAGCCTGAATTTTCTCTTCGATGTCATCCATCCCCAAAAATTAAATTCAAAAAGATGTAAGTTGCATATAAATACAAGTCCCTCTCTCATTTCAAATTACAACACACACAATTCAATTCCTATTGAGCACAGATCTAAAATCAAGGAGCAAAGCAATCAAGCATAAATCTTTGTTATAGCAACCATGATCAGTCACAATGTGTTTCTCCATGATGAAAGAAAACATTAACATCATCTAAGCAACATCAAGCCTAGTATGAGACTTCATGCCAAGGGTTTCATATTTGAGGTAATACTTGTCAATTCAAGCATTTCCATTATTGTTTAGCCTTTGTCCTCCCTAGGACAAACTCTCTTTTACAACACCATTAGTTGTTGTGGAGATGGGAACACAAACATAGCATTTGAATTAGGCAAGCCCCTATGTAGCACAACCCTTCTCCCCCCTTTTGCGAGTGTGCAGATTCGGATCTGACAATGAAAGTGTTACAAAAGTGCATACAAGACTAATATAGGTTGCGACGACTTTTGAACAGGCAAAAACACCTATACTAGGATGCCCAGCACACATGTTCGACTGTTTTTGGTTGTATTTTTGGGAGAAAAACCTACAAGACCTCCTAAATTTGTGATGCTTCTAACATGGTGGAAGATCGCATCATGGCCTACTCAAGAGGTCAAAATGATGCTTCTACCATTTAACCCTAATTTGTGAGTACCGAGCTCCCAAACTCTTACCTGATGTGTTTGATGTAGAAGCATCTTGAAAATCAGGCAATCAGCATCAACCAAAAAGAAAGCATCTTTTATGAGTTTTAATATGTGTTTTTTGGGTCCAATGTTGGAGGAATGGAGCAAATTTTAAGAGTTTCCATAATTTGTAACTTGGAAGAGAGTGTCCAAGATTTTGTTATGTATCTATTGGATTAGAGAGCCCCAAATGTGAAAGGTATCTGACCTAAGTGTATTTTTGGTTCAAAATCACAAATTGTCAAGTATAAACATTCTGTGAAACACTTGGCATCCCTATGGCATGGCATGAGAAATTCAAGAGGAAACAGCCACATCTGAAGACATGTGGAAGATGGATTTTTAATCAAAATGGTAAGCACATCCTTGGTTTTGGGGAACCAACAATCTATTTGTGTGAATTTGTCCTAAATAGGCTGCAACAACTCCATGACAATATTGTTGTAGGAGAAATTGGATGTTTTAGAAACAAAAAGGCAAAAAAATTGCTGAAATCACAGAACAATGAGTAGAAGATCCAAATGAATTTGTTGCAAAAATCCATTCAGTGAAATTTGGGCTGTTCAACACAGAAGATGGCTTTGGGGACATTTAGTGAAGGTGTGAACTCATTGGAGCAATTGGAATGCCTTTAATCAAACCAAAGGTGGATTTCTAATGGGTTTTCCATCTAGAACATGAATCCATCGATAGAATTTCAATTTACCTATAAAATTTGCAGGTTTTCCAAGCCATTTGTTTTTTTAAACCTTTTTTTGGTAGTTTTATAGCATCAGAGCTGCTTACAAACAATTTGGATTTTGAGAAATCAATTGTAAATTTGAACTGGGGTTTTTAGTTGACAGAGAATCATCCTTCACGGATTTTCTATCAATGGTAGATTTCAAGGTTTTGTGGCTCTGAAAATCAGCCCAAATGTTTGACAAAATATCTAGTAATTAAAAAGCTGTACTTTGCTGATTTGAATGTTTTAGAATGAAATTTAAATAAGTTGAGTCCTCTTATGCTTCTATCCTCGTATTCAAATGCAATTTGAGTGGTGATATGCCCTATATCTTGTTCTGATGCTAAAGTGTTAAACTTCTATTAAAAATTGCCTTTAAGACATGGAAAACGCATTTTTTGTCTGAATCAATTTTGAAGGTTGTCAGTGGTTTGATTTGGCCTAGGGTGGTTAGTGAAACTCAGACAAAGCCTTTCCTAACCATAAATATGAATCTAGTAATTTTTTGGGGTGTGTTCATGTTTTGGCTCCAAGATGAGGTGGTATACTAGAACCCCTTACCTTGACTACATCATAGTTCAATTTGTAAAGCTAAGAATAGTGCCAAGGAGAGAGGATGGAATAAATAGTTCTATTTCTTTTATTCTGATGTTACATGGATCTTAGCCTTCTCTCAGCTTATATTGCCCTTTCCTTGTTAATCTTTCACTAGCCTGCAAGGGCAAGAAACTAGAGATCGTTTTGGAGTAGACTTTCACTAACTAATCAATGTCCAAACAATGTAAGTACACAGTAACTACACAATTGAGGAATGCCATTCAATCTGCAACAATTGTTATTTGTTCTTCTTTTTCCTTTTCATTCATATTTCCTCATACTTCTTTCTTGAACAAATTTCCTTGTATAGTCTGTCGGTTCCACATTTATACCAACAAAATAGATGGGAGATTAGGCCTATTTTTCAGCAGATATTGAATACTGATATAAATGTTATATATAATGCTTTTCTTTTTACATAATAATACAATAATATTTTATTCCTTCCTGCTACAAACTTGGATTAGCTTGTGCGCTACTAGTAACAGCAGCCCTTAGATCTGGCAGCATCCTTGACAGCAGAAATTGCATGCTTTAAGCCTAAAATCCTTAATGTTAGTGCTACATTCGGTCTAGGGAATGTTAATTGCACACTCTATTTTGCTTCTGTTGTTATTGAGAATGCCATAAAAATTGTAACATCAACAACAGTAAATAGCATTAATGTCCTACAACACAGTTTCTAAGAGAAAGAAATGCATGGTGCAGCATACCTTGTCCTCCAACTGCAACATAAAGTTTCTCAGTGTCTGGCGAGAGACATCTGTGGCAAGCACAATCAGACCACCTACCACCCAAATGCTTGAATTTACAATTACTTTTCTCTGGAACAGAATCCACACCAGTTTTACCATGTTTCTTCATGAAACAGACAACAACCACTACCAGGTCCCTCGCGAAATTCTTCCTCGAATACAGAGTTTCTGACAAACCTTCTTTTGATTTGTTGCCATTGTAACAGTAGCATGGTGTCCGCTCTTTCTCCACCAGATAATCAACCAACCGGTACACCAAGCATAGAATAAAATCCAACAAGTCCAGAAAGGCAAAGACAATTAAATTCAATATTCCAATAAGAGCATTTCCTATAGACTTTAAAATGCATCTTTGAGAGACTGGGTTACCCACATCAGCCAATGGTTGGTCTAATTCACTGCTTTTATTAATGTCCTTATCCTTAAACAGACTTTGTTGACACATCTTCCCTGTATATAACACGAAATTATACTTCAGAGAAGATACATGATATTTAAAGCTCATTCATACAATTTTGTGAATGGGTCCGAGCGAGAGTTCCACATTTTAAGGTTGGTATAAACTTTGTGAAAATGTGATCCCATAGCCTAGGAGATCAAAGAATTTTTTTATACTCTGGCCTATTAGATGCCCACGTATGTCAGTGTAGGTGTCCATGAGAAGGTGCCATGTGTCATGGTAAACTAATGATTTTTAATCAGTGAAGATGACTGCTTAGGTACGACATCCCTCGAGGAGAGAGCCTCGTGAATGTTTTTTAACATGTTCTCAGTAGGTTTTGTCATCTCTCAAGGAGAGAGCCTCGTGAATTTACCAGAGAACTTCTGGAATTAGGAGCCTATATAATTTTATTCTTTATTTGTTCCTCTTTTAAGCTAAATTATATTCCACTTTAAGCTAAGAACTAAATACTCACATTGATAAGAATAAGTCTAAAATAATAATATATTCAAATTAATACATAAAATTTTAATAAATAATAAATGTAAGTATTTCATTCTTAGCTTTAAGTGGAATATAATTTGATAATATGTTTCAAAGTTTATCATTATTATGGAAATATAAGATTTATCATATGAACGTATTAAAATTTGTAAAAGAAAAAAATATTAAATTTTGTAATTGTAGATTTATTTTAATAGTTGTAAAATTAAATTATACAAATGTGGACTTGAATTAGGCTTGTAGATTTAATTTGTGCTAATATTTAGATATTCAATTTTAACTCACCTTGAAGTTTTATATATAATCTTTATCAAAAAAAACTTGATTTATATGCATGCTAGTTTGTATATGACAAGGATGATACCTTCTTTGTGTCAACACAAGCAAGGATGTGAATTAAATGGCATTAAACAAGATCGAGGGCAACAAGTAGTTGTATAATATGACCTAAATGCTAATGTCGTGTTGATATCACGAGATGACTTTTTGTGTATGTGATGTATGTAAGAAGTGCTCTTTCAATCAGTATATATGTGTTTAAAATGTGTAATGTCTCTCATTTGCAATTTTGTTTTCCATGTTTCTTAATGATGATTTGGCATTGTGCATGTGGTCTTACCAATTGTAGTATGATGATGATTTGTGATCTTGCGCCCTTGTTTCTAGATTCTTCGTTGTTACATATTGTTTTGGGTTCTTATTCTATGTTCTGCTTTTTTTATGTGTTTGTGCTTGTATTGGCCCAATGATGTGTATGGGTTGCTTTATGGTGATCACTTTTGTGTCATTGCATTGAGATGCATGCATATCTTTTTATGCTTGGTTCTAAGACCTAATGCACTGTGGTTGGTTATACTCATGAGATTAATTAATGAGATGTGATATTTTACCTGATTAGATATTAAATCTATTGATATTTCAACCTGTAATGGTTTAATGTCCAGACTAATTGTGCTTTTGGCATCAAATGGTGTTGAGATAGGTTGATGTTGTGACTTGAAATTATTGTATTTGAGTTACTGATATAAATGTTGAAATAAAATATTTATTTGATTGATTATCAAAATATAATAAGTGATAGTTTACGATATTTAATTATGTTCTAGATATTAATTCTTATCATTGCAATTAATGATATAAATATTAGATTTGATAGCTTATTATATCCTGTTTGATATGATTATATCGTGATGTACTAATCATGTTATTATATTGACCCCAATTGGGGAATAATTATTTTTATATTATATATATGCACTTCGACTATGATGTACATGCACAAGTACTCTTAATGTGTATTGAGTGGTTGCAAGTATCGGGTATCAACTCCACCTAGCTCCACAAGTTTGAGTGTACCTATCCCCAACAGTGGTTAACTAGAGATAACACATTGACCAAAATATCCCTGAGCCCAAACTCACGATACCTTAATGAGGACGATTACCTAGTGTTTAATATTTGAGCCTTGATTACCACAGTTGTTAGTGTCTAAAACACCATGTAGTCATGTGTAGTTAGCCCATGTATGTATGTTAATGAGTTTTATGAGAATGGTGGTAATTTAATAATTAAATTTTTAATGTCTTGTATGTATTGAAAATGAAGACAATTTCCTAATTTGAGTTATTTGGGGAGATTTAAATATTGATTTAAGTTTTATTATTTTATATTATGTAAAAAGGTGAATAGTGAAAGTGGGTTTATAATGTGAAATTAGAGTCATTTTTACACTTAGTCTATATTTGCATTTTGCTCTCCACAGAGAACCCACTACATTGGAAATTTGGATTGCTTGTTGGAAGTGATTGAATTGGAAGAATTTTGTGGGTGAATATTTGTTGGATTGCTCTTGAGGAGACCTTCCTATTGTCCAAGTGATTTTCTCAATTATTTGGTGTGTTTCAATTGCTTCGAATTTGAAATTTGCTCCTCAAGTTCAAGTTGAGGTAGGGAATCTTTGATTTCTCTCATTTTACACATTCATTTTGATCCAAATTGGTTTTGTTTGATTAGTATCATGCTTTAGAACAGTATATATGTTTGAACCAAGGGGATTTAAGCATTGTAGAACATCACTTGTATTGATTAAATTTTAAATTACATGCCCTAAGTAGATTCATGTTGTCAAAATCAAGTTAGAATGTATGAAATGTGAACTTTATTGTTGGGATGTAAAGTTACTTATATTAGAATCAAAAGGGTATTGTTACATTTTGGATTTTTTCACTTTGAGTTTTGAAGCTTTTTGGAGGTCCTTTAATGGTGGCAAAGTCGTAGACCTAGTTATGGGTCAATTTTGAGCTATCAAATATAAGAGGAATTTAATGGTTTTGATATGATTTCATGATGTGGAATAGTGGATTATATATATGAAATTTTATTTGTGGATTGATTTGGATCTATCTCATGTGATTATGGTCAGTTAGGCAAATGTGATATATGTGAAAATGATGGTATATTGGGCAATAGTTCCTTGAGTTGGAAATAGAAATTTATGTGACATTCATTGTGAGTTAAATTTTATTTGTTTCCTCATACATTGTGAATATGATGAGCCTTAGGATTAGGTACTAGAATGGGTCACTGGGATGGTTCTCAATGGGATCAAGGCCCAAAGTGGCTGTCAAGGTAGCCCATTGGAGAGTTGGAGTAAGACAAGTGATAACTTAATTAAAACTTGGGATGGGTTAAAACATTAAATAAGATAATTGGTACCCCAAACGTTCCTTGAGCGCTAGTATGAGGCTAAAGATGTATGTGGAAGGCAATCTTGCACATCTAGGCGCTAGATCTTACCCAAAGTGGTATGTTCACACATGCAATGTTGGAACTTGCATGATCACCATTCTTGTCTATATGAGAGTATGCTTGTTTCTATGTGGTGCATCCTCAAGAGAACACATGATGATGTTCCCAATACTTGTACTCTATTATCTAAGTCCTGGTAGTTTGACTAGCACCCAAGAAATTTATTGTTGCTCATTTCAGTTATTGTGTTGTGATATTGTGCCTTATGGAAATTTTGTTGTTGCTCCTAGATGGTGCCTTTTTATTATTTAGTGTTGATATTGATCTTGGTTTCTTTCTTTATGTTGGCTCTCTTGATGGTAAATTATTTTTGTTTAGCACCTTTCTTACTTAATTTTAGTCTACGATGATGTTGGTGTATTATTGTGGGCATCTCTTCTCTTGATGTTGCATTGTTCATGTTGAATGTATGCTCCATTTTTGGAATTCGTGTAAGCCTTATATTCTTGTGCCTTCATTTTTTGAGTGCTTGGATTGTGCGACTATCTCCATAAGCATGTTGGGGTGGACCTAAGAGTTTCACCTAGTTAGGTGGTGTTGCAAACCACTGTTGGGGACCATGGACTTGGATTCAAGAGCACACTTATCCTCTTCTTCTTATGTACTTCTTTCTCTTCACTTCTTGTAAAGATGTAATAAATTTGATGGATTCAAGCATTGAAATCATTGATGTAATTATATAATCAAACACTCCATATGGATTTAGATGTATATTTATGATATGGATATTGATTAGAGTAGTTTGCATGTATTGGAATGTTATCTTTTTCTTATTCTCAATGTTATATATTGGCATTATGAATAAAAACACTTCATTTGGTACTTAAAATGTATCTAGATGGTCTTAAAGTGGTGTCTCAAGGGTGTATTATCCCTCTCTCAATGTTGACTCATCAATTTGATTGAATTCAAGTGAATCCATGTAGGATTCGAGTGTATAAGAGACGTTTCAAGTTCATTCAGACAATCTGAAAGGCCTTGTAAAGTGTCGCAATGTAGTATTAAGGTAATTGGGAATTGTCTGAGAGATTTGGAAGTGAATTGGGAATTTTAGGGTGGATTGTATATGTTTCGGGTACACCTGATTCCCACCTATGCTTATAAGTGTCACCTAGTGACCTGAGGATGCTTTTGCATACCTTGTCCCCAACCTTTTTATATTTTCTCGATCCTTGGGTTCCTTCTATGTATTTGGACTTCACCGATGCATTTGCGGTGTTCAAGAGTCCAATGTATCCATTCGAGAAGCTCACTACCTTGGGCAGATGTGTGGTTAGCAAATGACAGTGTGAATTTGTCAATCCCTAGAGGATGTCAGCGCAAAATAAGGACACTAGTGTAGATTGAGGACACTTGCATGAGTTTGGGACACTTGCATGCCACACATTAGTCCATTTTTTTATGCATTATTCTAAATTTAGCACCATAGTCCAAAATTAGCACCATAGTCCTATGTGTGAACCACAGTCTCGTGTTAGCACCATAGTCCAATGATGGAGTCATAGTCCTAAGGGACAATCCGATAGGGTTCCGAGGGTTTGAAAGGTTAGTTTGACCTCATCAAAGGTGTTGTTATGGTTTATAATGTTTAGGAACCCTCAAAGATTTCTTGATTAGGTAGGGTGAGTTTGAGTGGTGTCAATGGCATTTGGGTGTGATTCGGTGCTTGTCGGAGCCCATTGATGGCACCTACGACCTAGTAGAAGGTCATGTTTTTTTAATCGTTTTGAAAATTCAAGGAGGGTATTGCATGTGTTTAATCACCAATTTTACCTTTACTTAGGTGTTTGTAGGCCTTTCCCTATGTTTTGTTATTTTTAATGAGCTAAGTATTTTGCTTATGCATTGTCGTTAGTCAACATGTTGTATTCTTTAGATTTGAGCCTTAGAATGTGCTTGTGATGCATATGCCTATCTTAATTATTTCAAAAAAAAAAATTCCATGTATTCTTATGTATATTTATCTCATATCCTTAGGGGTTCCCTAGTGGGGCATTACAAAATGAATTAGGGATAGTTTTATTAACAACTTTCCAAGTGACAGATAGAACGCTTTATGCATAAAGTCAACATAGAATAGTTAGGTGAGAGCAAACAAATAGATCCAAATTTGAATTTGAATTTTTAATCTAGGAGTCAATCCCTCAAGTGTGGAATTGGCCTTAATCCCACATGCTACTGAAAATATGACCCAAGATAGGAAAATGAGAAAAACTATATAGCAAAACTAATTCTTGTGAATGAGTGCAACATGAGAACATATAAGGTTCAAATTATGTGCCAACTCTTATCAAAATCATGTCACTTGTGCACTTGTTATTGCACAAAAATATAACATAGCCAAACCAAGTCAAAAGGAAGTGGAAATTTACAAGGTTTCCAATTTTCACCATATTAATAAGTAAAAACTCAATTGTAATGCAAAACGCTACATAGTATTCATGATTGATTTTGGAGAGTACCAAGTAGGATGACCTCATAGAGAAATAAAACACGCCCTAGATTAATTTTCAAATGTTAATAATGGGAATGATAATCACTAGACCCATAATTATTTTATGAATTAAGGTTGATTAGTTATTCTCTTTTTATTTGATTATGATTGGATATGATTAGAGATGTGAAAATGCAAGAACTAAGTTAAATAATGTAATATTGACAATAATCGGCATAAACAAACAAATGCAAAACTAGAAAGAAATCAAGATGTACAAAATTTGAAAGGGGTTACAAAGAGGAACCTGTGTCTAAAATTGGGGCTTAAAATGGTTGGTCATTGTAGCTATGCACCCTAATCTTGACAAGTGTCTGGGTGCAAAATAGAGGTCAAAGTGATCTTAGGAGCCTCCAAACTTTAGGTAAAATTGTGTGGACTATGGCATTAAGTGTCCTAGACCATGCTTTTTCTTTTTAATTTGGTCTAGTTTCCTCTGTCTCTATCTATATTGTGCTCTTGTACCTTCAAATTGAGCCTAGAACCTGTTTCTAAGCCTGCAAATGCACAAAAGGAGAGGAAAAGGGTATTGGGTTGTATAGGGGCTTACCTAAGTCAAAGAATAGATAGGCATTAACCTCCACTACAAAAATGATGAAGAGAGAGATAAATCTAAAAGAAATGATGAATTGAAGTGCTAAAATGAAACAACTATACCTTTAATTGATGATGCATCACTCTTTAGATAAGTCCTCCAAATGTCAATGCAATAACATGATAAATCATCACAAAATCCATCATGGAAAGACAATTGAATACAACTTGTTGTAGCTTCATTCTCCTTATACTCATATATGCTCTTAAATGAATGACTAATTTCTCTTGGAGTGAAATTACTAGATTGTGAATGATCAAAATGAATTAGAGATGATGTCTTATATGGGGTTCTTGAGGTATTTTTGCATTTAGGTTGGATTACAATTATCACATCACAATATCAAGACCAAATTCAACAATGTTTAAGGTCAACACATTGCTCTTCCAAAAATTTAGCCAAAAAGCACTGGTCATTGGCAATAGTTTCTATTGATCCAACAAAATAGGCCCCAATTTTAGGGAAGCGAGATAATAGGGCCCTACTATTGGATATGGAATTTATATTTTGATTGACAATATTTAAGTGGGAAATAAAGTGCTTTAAAATTTAAATAGGATAGAACCCCAAATAAGCTTGAAATCAAATAAGATAAGGCAGACCAAAGCAAGGGCCAAAAGAGGAGTGTGAAATTGTAAGGGGTTACAATTCACAACACTACATTTAGCCCCCACTTTACCAGGATTATGAACTTACGCTCATACTTGTGGTAAAGTATAAATGAAAAGATAGAGCATTTGAGAGCAAGACAAGCTAGAGATGGGTTTACACTAAGTTTGAGGGATGATCAATTCCCCAAGCATAGGATCCTATGAATCCATGCAAAAATATTTAAATATACATAAAGCAAACAATGTTAGTACTAAAGCAAACAAAAGGTTCCAAGTCAACTAGTTGAAGAGACCGTGATGTCGAAAAGGTCTCAACTGTTGATATCATTCTTGGTATGTTATTGCAAGAGCACAAGTGGACTTACAGAAAGATCAAGGACGTACACCAATTGATGAGAGGAGAATGCATCTATTCCACTAGTCAACAAAGTGTGTTATGTTGGGTGATTCATGATTGCATCAGTAATTCTATTAGCTAGCAAGTTGTTTATGCTAGGTGATTCATGTTGGGGAAGATTACAAATCAAAGTCTCCATTTGCTAAATGATATGAAAATGTGACTACAAAATGGGTGATGCAGTGTGCACCAAAGATAAAGATTACAAAAAAAATCTATTAGCAAATAAATCTAAAAATACAACCATAAAATGGATGTTGCGGTGTGCACCTAAATATAATACTATAAAATGGGTGTTGCAATGTGCACGAAGCAAAAAATTTGATACAGACAGGAAGATGGGTGTTGTAGTGCCACCAAGCACAAACAAAAAGGAAGCCTTATATGCCCCCCTTAAGATGTCAACATATTTCCATGTTGATATCTTAAGAAAGATGGAGATCCACATCAAGGATAAACACCTTTACTATTGCAAGGTGTGTGCCCTTGGTCTCCTTGTGTTGTGCAGTGTAGTGCTTGGGTTTGTGACATGGCTTAACCACCTCCTATGGATTCTATAAGTCTAGTTGTTGTATCTGGCATTAACAGGTCAATCTTTTGGTGCAACAACAATCAACTTATAACAAGTAGTATCAGAGCTTCGTCACAGGTTCAAACCCCTCGCTTGCGTTGGGGGGGGGGGGGGATTGTTGCAAGGTGTGTGCCCTTGGTCTCCTTGTGTTGTGCAACGCAACGCTCAGGTTTGTGACGTGGCTTAACCGCCTTCTGTGGATTCTATAAGTCTAGTTGTTGTATCCAGCATTAATAGGTCGATCTTTTGGTGCAATGGCAATCACACTTGTAACATTTACCACCAATGAGATATCCTTAACAAAAATTCTTGTGTTTGAAACTAGGAAGAAAGATCCTTGTAAAGGTTGTGATTCTTTAAGAAAGGAAGATATAGTTGTAGAACAGATATTTTGTGACAAGTGTAAAGGGATCCTCATAAGGGATGCATGAATATTAAAGAGGGAGGAAGAGATCTTTGCCTAAAGATATCTACCTCTAAAAGGAGAGGTGATCCTTCATAAATATGACATCTTCAACTAAGGGGGAAGGAGATCAAGGATACATGACTTACCAATTGCTAGGAGAGGGGATTCTTGATGAAGGATTACACACTTTCTATCACCAAGGAGAGATATTTTCAAAGATATATACTTTTAAGCAAGAAAGCTCAGTCCTCAATTATATGCAAGAAAGACAAACCACCACAAAAGATGCAACTCAACAAGAGGAAAGTTGATCCTTAGGAAGGAGAAATGATTTGAAAAACTATTTGTGTCCTCCAATGTAGATACAAGAATAAATAGGCTATTATTTTTCTACCCAAGTATTATTGCACATGAAATTGTAACACCATGAATGACAATGAGCTCCCAAGAGGTAAGCTAAAAGTGTCACATAGTGAGGAGCAACATAATAGGAAATAAGTGTTACTGAGAAGGTACATGACAAAGGTGGATCTCATTGTCAACTATCATCTGAATAATGTCAGAATTAATGAATTGTTGAATTTTACTCTTCAAAGCTTGAAATTATTTTGTGGAATGGAAATACTTTTGATAATACACACAAACAAAATAAATTTTTTTTATTTTGTCTATATTTTCTCCTTCCTTCAGGCAAAGAGAGTAGTCAAATTGGTTTGAAGAAGGTTGAACAAAATATTCTCTTGTTTAGATGAAAATTTAGGAGAGCGAGACATGGATGTCAACAATGGGAGAGGAGATGTCGACAAAGGATGAGGTGGAAACATAAACCCTCTTTAGAAAAGTGTGATGTATATTTCTCACAAGTCGTAATACTTTGTTGCACGCGTTGTAAGCCATGTTCATTCCATCCATGTTTAGAATCAAGTAAAGGTGTTGAATGTTAGGAGGAGAGGGTTCACTCTTAATTTCAATTGGGTTGAAGTCTAAAGACACCCAATCATCATCAAGAGATATGTTGGAAGAAGAAGAGTTTGGAATTGATTTAGAAGAATCTTGAACAAATGACACACAAGGCCCCTTCTATGCTTCAAGTTTAAATTTGGGGAATTTATACTCTCCACAAAAGTGGGGTGTAAATTCCAAAGGATCCCAATTATCTTCTAAGATGTCATTATCAATATGAGACTGTGTTTTAGGAAAAATCATTGTGTTAAGGGAATATATAGATCCTACCTCTTTTTGGACACCACTGTATGTATTTTATCACCTTCTAAAGTGTACATCTTATTATTATAAAAATTTGAGATTGTGATGAAGTATATAATGGACTATTCCCACAGCATGGAGCCATGGTCTACCTAGAAGAAGGTAAATTATGTGAGTATCAAGCATGACATGGATAATCATGGGTAGGATCACCTCACCTAATTTGATACGTAATATAATTGTACCTAATGATTGTTTACCAATGTTATCAAATCCATGAATATAAAGAGAATTTGGTTGAATAAGAAAGGTATCCACTTTGATCTTATGTAATAATTCATTGCTACAAACATTAAGACATGAGCTACCATCAATTAATGTATGCCTCATACAATTACCATTAGTGAGCACAATAACCATGAGGGGATTATATTGATTTTGAACTTCCAAAGGAGGTAACTCATGTTGTTTGAACACAATCGTTGGCTTTGTTTCATGCATGTAATCAAGAAAGGTTGTTACATTATTTGCTCTAGTAGAAGGCGAGACAACTAACTTTTGTAAGGCTTCTTGTAGCATCCCATGATATGTAGGTGAAGTTTAAATAAAATCTCAAAGGGAGATCTTAGTTGGAGTAGCACAAAGTTTCTCAAAAAGATCATACTCCTTATCGACATGCTATGAAAGACAAGGTGGTGGAGGAAGAAAAGATTGAGAAGTAGGAAAAACATTCGAACCTTGCTTGTTATTTTGAGAGTTATATGTGTGAGTTGTTGCATGATAATCATGTTGTTCAACACCTTTTAGAACAAGCATGGGTTTGTTTTGAGGTTGAGAGGTATCTTGATGAAGATAGACAATAATTTTAGGATTCACATGATTAGAAACATGGATATCATTGACTTGTTTTGGGTCTTTATCCACTAAAGATTCATTGATAATGATATTCTCATCTTCAACCAAAGTATCCTCATGAGTAGGACAACTTTTGGGGGAGAGACAAGTATAATTCACCAATGTTTCATCTGTAGAAGAGGGATCATTGAAATGGATAGAAGGTAAGGTATCACTAAGAAAAATAGCAATGATACGTCCTCTTACACTAAATTATCCTCATGGGGAGATGCATTTTAGGTCAACATCATTCCACAAACTTTCATCCGTGGGAGGGATATTTTTGAAATACGTGTTAACAATATTATTGCACCAAAATGTTCCCATGAATAGGAGTATCTTTAGGAGACATGTAGAGTAATACAAAAGAGGCTAGGCCACTATCACAATGCAAAGACAATATCATTGAAGGTAGATGTTTCATCTCAAATTTGATGAAATGAAATAGGGTTCGATACAAGGCCCAAAAAAAAATTGTTTGCAACATGAAAATATGTTAAAATTTCCTTTTATGTTCATGATGCATAATGCAATGAAACAAACATGATTTCCATACCATAACATATGTAATTAATGAATCAAATATTTGATTAACCAAGCAATGCAAGTACATAAGTAATAATTATAAGAAATGAATGCATCTAAAACAAAAAATTTCATGCAAAAGTTAGATCTAAAACTAAAAATAAGTTATGCAAGTGTAAGAAGAGTCAGGTTCGCTATAAAAAAATATAGTCGAAATGGGGTTCACTAATCTAAACATGCAAACTAGGAATCGAACCTAATTCCATCGATTACATTGGAAAACAACCAATTAGGCCCAAATTTAAACCATTCGGAGAGGCGGGCCACTGTTATTGGTTATCCTCTTTTTTTATTTGATTATGATTGGATATGATTAGAGATGTGAAAATGCAAGAACTAGGTTAAATGATAAAATATTGACAATAATTAGCATAAACATTCAAAATACAACTAGAAATGAACTACGATGTACATATCTGAAAAAGAGGATCCGGAGAAGAACCCGTGTCTAAAATCGGGGCTCAAAATTGTTGGTTATTGTAGCTAGCCAACCTAGTCTTGATAGGTTTCTAGGTGCACAATAGGGGTCAAATTGATCTCAAGAGCCTGCAAATTAGCTTTTGGTAAAACTTCAAGTCAAATTTCCTAGACTATGGTGCTACGTTCCATAGAACAAGTGGAATAAGGTACTAGGAACCCTATACCACATTGTTTCTATTGAAATCGGTCTAGTTGACTCTGTCTCTATCTGCACTATGCTCTTGTACCTTCAATATAAGCCTGGAACTTCTTTTTGAGCCTACAAATGCACAATAGGAGAGTAAAATAGTGTTTGAATGTATATGGGCTTGCCTGAGTCAAACCCTAGGTAGGTGTTAACCTCCACTACAACAATGGTGAAAAGAGAGCTTACCACTAATAGAGAAGAGGCTAAAATTGAAAGAAATGTTGAATTAAAGTGCTAAAATGAAATTATTATACCTTTGATTGATGATTCAATGGTCTTTAGATAATTCCTCCAAATGTTGATGCAATAACAGGATAAATCACCATAAAAACCATAATGAAAATATAAGTGAAGACAACTTGTTGTAGCTTGATGCTCCTTGTACTCAAATCTACTCTTGAATGAATGAAAAATTGCTCTTGGAGTGAAATTGTTGTCATGGATGATCAAAATGAATTAAAGTTGATGGCTTATATAGGGTTCTCAAGGTATTTTTGGATTTAGGCCAACTTACAATAGTCATATCCCATTATTGAGATCGGATTTGGTAATTTTAAGGCCCCAAAACGTTACTCTCCTAAAATTTTAGCTAAAATGTGGCAATCACTAGCAACAATTTCCAGTGACTCAAAAAATTAGGCCCTAATTTCTAGGGAAGCAATATAATAGGGCCCTAATATTAGATCTAGATTTATATTTGGAATGATGACATTTAAGTGGGAAATAATGTGCTTTATAAATTAAAATAGGAAAGAACCCCAAATAAGCTTGAAATTGCATAGGAAAAGGCACACTAAAGCAAGCACCCAAAGAAGGAGTGTGAAATTATAAAGGGATTACAATTTATGACAATATAATAAGTGACTTGAATAGATGATAATAAATGTCAATTGGTTATGTTTTATGCCAACTAGTGATAAATATGACTTTTTTCTTTAAAAAATAAAGATACTCATTCTGTGATCTTCCAATGAATGAATTTTATGTCAAAGTGTCTTAGCATGATGACTTTATATACACAACCCTAGACGAATACATTGAATTTTACAACACCCATATCAACAAGTAATAGTCATATCTTAAAATATGACTATACATAACTTTGATGACCATGGCTTGGGAGCAGTTGTGATCATCCCTAGGGTACTAGTCTCACCGGAAGATCACCTCACTCATCACCCCAACTTGATAGTCAAAAAGATAATAAGGTTGAGGCAAGGTGGGGTGAGCACTAGATTGGGACTACAATGAAGAAACCCTTGGTGCAACAAAAAAATCAATCACATCTTAATATTATTAACCTCATATAATAAAAATAATTTTTTAAAAACAAAAAAAATAAAATCATACCACCTATGATTTAATTCAAATGATACAATATAATAATTCAATAAATAAATTATGGATTGAAAGATTTAATATAATGAAAAGATGGTTTCAAAAATAAAATCACTAATACATAAAACAATTAAATTATACTAACACGCACACCTATATAAAATAATAAAAAAATATTAAAAATTAAAAAGTGCACTTTCCTCCTCTACATGCCTCATTATTACGTGAACCTTCGACATTAAATAATGTAGTAGCCTAATTGTAGGATATTAATATCAAATTATTTGATAATGTCTTCCCATTTTAATGTCGAAGCAACTTGTCTTTTATGATTAGTCTTTATAATTTGCAAATTTATCTTTTTTTTTTAAGTCTTGTGAAGGAATGTCACCTAGCAATCCATATCTAATTTTCTTTGTTGATCCCATGGCTTTGTTTAGAGTTTTTGTGTATTCCCTTTCATCTAATGTTTATCATCATCTCATATCTTAACCCCATATTTAATATCTTGTTGATTTATCCCTATTTACCCCCTTGTCAAACTATAAAATATTGTTTATATACTCATCCTATGTGTAAACCCCATATTTTCTATCCTAAATCATTTCTTAACAAACACAAAATTAGTGAAAACCCACCACTAGATAGCCCCCTTCAATCTTAAGGTCTCCTGGGAATTTGAGCCAAAATTTCATTTGTAAACAATGCCCACATGATAGCCTTGAATTTTTGTCCTCCTACCACAATCTTCAAATCCAATATAATTAATTAATTGAGCTTCCCACTTACCAAATTCTTTTTTTTTTCGGTCGATAATAATTAGGATTTAATTGATAGCAAAAGTAAAGATATTACATTGTATATCTCAAAATTGCCTGTAAGCTTTATTCGGGCCAACCATCTACCAAATCTACTCTTGTAGAAAATTCACCAACTATATCAATATATATTTATCTCCAAAGTGCCCAAGTTTTAAACCAAGATTCTAGACCCATACACTAGATATGCATATTATTAAACCAGGGATATACCCTGTCAAAAATCATCCCAACGCCTAAAGACTACTAAAGAGACATAGCTACCAGATACACCATATATACTTACAAAATTTTGAACCATCAAAAAGCAAAAATCATGCCTCGTAGTTTAAAAGACTAAGAAAATTCATTTCCAACACACCTCGAGAAGCCCAGTCTTTCCACCTTGCCCCGCCTTCACACTCGAAGCCACCTTATGCTTCCCTACATTGCATGTCTACCCCTTATCTCCACTTTCTTCTGCTATAGAAAAAACTTCAAAACATCCCACTCTATGGCCATTTGTTCTTGTTATTCATCTTAATTCGCACCAATAGCCCAACGCATGAAGGGTGTGAGCTTCTGCACATCATTGTTCTCACCACCCATAATCCCTTTGTGAATATCAAACCCTACACCAGACACCACCCACTCCAAAATCGAGCTCAACCTATAAGTCTAGTCCTCGTGGATGCATGCACTCATGACCCATTTGAATTCCTCCTCCCCACGACCCATTTCTAGTCCCCAAGAAACCACCATTGAGATAATATCAACATTCGTTTGATACCTATGCTCAGAAAACATGAAATCATCACCCAGCAAGGTCTCCATGTTCTCCACAAAAGTATCCTCTTGATACTTGAAAAGGGTATTAATTCTTTTTGCAGAATTTCTCCCCCAAAAGGCCAGTTATTGTCGAGGTGTAATGAGCATGAAGGTTGCCTCCATGCTGAAATAGAGAGACGCCACCCACCCACAAAAATTTCCCTCCATGTTATCTCTACCACCCTTAAAACACTCGTCACACGTGTGATGTCACTTCTTCCCACATGACTTTCATTGATTACCACCTAAAAATTGTTGCATATGACCCCTTTCTCGAACTAAATGGGAGATATCTGTGAGATCTTAGTAATCCTCTAGTACACCATCTGCACATTCCAAATTTAATGCAGTTACCCATTTTGATAGGGTGTCCACCACATCATTACTTGCACGTGGAATGTGCAAAACCTCATACTCCACGAAGGTGTGCAATAACTATTTAATTGTATGAATATATTTGTTTAAATGCCATGCTTGGGATTCTCCATTTTTAATTGCATTGACTACAATCAAAGAATCCCCTTCTAAGTGATTTTTTGTAAAGTTGAACATCCTGCCCATTTTTATGGCATGAAGAGTCGTCTGGTCTTCAACCTCATTATTTTTTCCATCTAGTAATTTTTTTGCCCCTATCGCAATTATATTATCATTCTAATCCTGCCTCACACATCCTGCACCAAACGATCCCAGGTTTCCTTTGGACACACCATCAAAATTTACCTTGTGCCATCCCTCCTTTGGTTTGCTCCATTCCACTGTCTCCAAACCTCCATTAATTGGATTAACCAAAGATTGCCCATTATCAGGCCACCAAATTCTTATTTTTTAAATTCCAAAGCAAAAATTTTAAAACTAATCACCTTTTCTTCATTTTAACATAGAAAATATAAAATTATAAGTTGTTCATAAGGTTTTTTTTTATTTATAATTACGAAAGACACTCCAAGACTACTTAAAAAAATAGGATTGAACTGTTAGGATTTAGGTGTCATCAACCTTCTAAATCCTTTAATTTATTGGTTTTTTAAATGTAATGGTGTAAATTTAGAATTAGGGTTTCCACAAATAAAACCACTAACTAACCAAATTAATCATACATTGAAAGAAGGTTGTAAATCCAATAGATTTAGCCACAATTTTATTAGAAAAGGGGCTGAGAATATTGATTAGATTTACCAATTTTTGTGGGACCGTGTGAGTCTCCTTCTTTCTTAGTTGAATTTAGAATGTAATTGTGAAATTAGGTTAAAATGAGATATTATTGATGTGATCTGGCAAAATCAGTAAGCTATAGATGTCTCACAGAGCCACCAACTGAGATCTGGTAAAAATGAGATGTTTAGAACTTGTCCTCAAAAGTTTTGCCTAATTTTTCAAGACCAGGTAGCACAGATCTGCCCTGGTCCTCCGAATTTTCTGTTGTCGAAAGCTAAACTTGTTTGTCACTGTCAAAAATCCTAAGTACAGCTCCTGCATCCGTTCCTACCCACAAACCCCAATTTAGGAATTAATCATGAATGAAATAATGCAAATTTTGAAATAAATGCTAAGGAGATATACCTCAGATATGCAATTGTTGATGATGATGCAATACTCTTTGAATGTAATCACAAATGTTGAATGTGATGGCATGACAAACACATGGACATGAAGAACCCTAATCACACACACATGCTTGCATGAAGATTGATGTAAATTTGTTCCACAATGCTTGAATGATGAATATGCAACCTTGAATATATGAATATGCTTGATGATGAATGCCTCATGAATGCAGGAATACTAGGGATGGAGTCTTCAATTACTTCCAGGTGAAAATGAATTGATAGGATGCCTTTGCATAGGGTTCCTTGAGTAAATTACCGATTAGGCCTACCTCTGATGGTCATGTATAGCTCCGAGAATCAAATGCTATCAGGGAGATATAGCACCTACCCCATTTAAAATTGGGGCCCATTTGAGAGGGACTAGGGCATTTTGGGGTGTCCTAGTCCTTCTACAAACAAGACCAAAATAAGCAACCAAGGGGGAGGGTATCCCATGATAGGACCCACCAAAGGATGTTCATGACATCAAAGTTGGAGAATAAGGTCAAATCAGACCTAGAGAGGGGATGGGAATGAAACATGCTAAAGTACGAGCACAAACATGAGGTGTAAATTGGACTATTTACAATTTACGATGCTACACTAAATATATTTTGTAATTTGCCCATAAAAGGTTAAACCGTTTAACCAACTTTGGTGAAAGAGACCATGTAAAGGCAAAATTACTTTTAACATCTATCCTCTAGGAAAAATACAAAATAGGCAGGTGACCCTATTATTAGTAATCAAGAAGGAAGACTGAGAGGGGGGGTCAATTAGTCTTCACCAGAACATAGATAATCCAACACCAAAGCATAAACTAATAAACTGCAGCAACAAATGAACAACGCAACACACAACACCAAGATTTTTGATGTGGAAACCCCGGTCAAGGGAAAAACCACGGTGGGAACCTACCCACAATAAGATGATACTTTGCAGTAGTATGTGAAAATATTACAATGGGGAGTGCACATGCATTCAGGCACACTGCCCAAACGATATATGCCTGGAAGACTCCAACCCTCAGGGAAGTCTCACTGACTTACAAAATGAATTGGACTACAATTCGGATGAAATGAACTGCAATAGTAGAATCTACATATGCCTGATAACAATTTTGGTTAAGCACAGTTGTCTTCTCTGCAACACCGATCTCACGACAACACTTCACCGAATGATATATCTCTTGTCCGCACACACAACTCTCTCTGATAATGCAGACATCACATCAACAAATAAATTACATATCACCTATATATGCAAACCATCAACCTTGATAGCAAGGTCGGCTAAACCCTCAACTCCCAACTCATAAATAGAAAAATTACATTACACGATACAAAGATTGACCACCGTAACAATGTTATGATGTAAATTACATATCATGAACCTAATTCAAATTCCCAAATGATCACATCCATCGAAAATCTCGCCACAATCAACCACAACACATTACACCACCATAAATACCACATAACACACAAATCATCATCAGTTGATAGAAATCACCAAAAATCGCACAATGATCAATGTGGATCACCAAAAGAAATAGGACACAATTAGGAGACACCATCAAACACGTTAGAATCATCCGAAATAGTTGCACCAACACCTCAAATCAAATCTTCATCGGTCAACGTCTCAAAGCTCAAGAAGACAACCAAACAACAACTGTCGTGAAGAAAGATAACTTGCAGGTCACTAAATCACAAACCATCTAAAATCAAGATACACAGTTCATCCCAAACAACATCCCAAAGTCTCAGCACAAGATCTGATCATTCCGAAATATACTGGAGGGAATATCAACCAGAACACCAATAGGAAGACCAGGAACCGGTAACCAAAGAACAACAAACCGGATCAGAAAATCTTCACAAGCTCTATGGAAAAACTCACAAGAATATGTTGACATCAATGACAACAACATATCCAAGTCCAACAACCAAATCCAACAGACTACAACAATCTCCCAACAATCTCAACAACTCAACAATCTCCCCCTTTAGCATTGATGGCAACTTATGAATGTGAAAAACAGTAAATGCAAAGAAAGAAGATATCACAAGCAAACTCCCCCTAAGATCAGGATACATAATGCAAATACAGAATGCTCCACCGATAGTACTCTTTCGGTCATCTACATCACCTGGCCAATCTGCATCAATGTAAGCACATAATATGAAATCATCTTTCTTAGGATACCATAAACCATAATCCATAGTTCCCTTGAGATATATGAATATTCTTTTAACAACAGTAACATGACTTTCCTTCAGATCAACTTGATATCTAGCAGCCATACATACAACATGCATAATGTCAGGCCTAGTCTAAGTAAGATACAATAGTCCACCAGTCATAGATCTGTACAAACTCTGATTAGCTTCAGGAGATTAATTATTTTTAGACAATTTACAACCAGACACCATAGGAGTTCCAACCGGTTTGGAATCATTTAGTCCAAACTTCTTCAACAATTCCTTCACATACTTAGTTTGAGATATAAAGATATCTTTCTTTGTCTGTGCAATCTGTAAACCTAAGAAAAAATCCATGTCACCAATCTTAGACATTTCAAATTTTCCTTTTGCATATCACCGGCAAACTTCATACTCATATCATCATCACCACCAAAAATAATGTCATCAACAAAGACTTCAACAATCAAAATGTTATCATTTTCAATTTTAAAGTATAGATTACTATAAGCAACTCCTTTAGTGAATCCTAATTTCAACAAGTATTTATCTAATCTAGCATA
Organism: Cryptomeria japonica; assembly: GCF_030272615.1. Taxonomy (NCBI): domain Eukaryota; kingdom Viridiplantae; phylum Streptophyta; class Pinopsida; order Cupressales; family Cupressaceae; genus Cryptomeria; species Cryptomeria japonica. The sequence goes on from NC_081414.1 coordinate 659,261,287, forward strand.
CCAGGCTCTAGGGGCTTGTTTTAATCCATAAAGTGTTTTCTTCAACTTGCATACCATTACACCATCATCTAACAGTAAAAATCCATCAAGTTGTTCAATGTAGACTTCTTCTAGAACACCATTCAAAAATGCATATTTGACATCCATCTGATATACCTTGAAATCTTTATAAGTAGCATAAGCAAGCAACAACCTAACAACTTCAATTCTAGCAACCGGAGCAAAAGTTTCTTCATAATCAATTTCTTCTTGCTATGAATACCCTTTGCAGACCAGTCTAGCTTTATTTCTGACTATTTCATCGGCTTCATTCAATTTATTTCTAAAACCCCATTTAGTACCAATAACATTTTTATCCTTAGGTCTAGGCACAAGTTCCCAAGTATTATTCTTTTCAATATGATATAATTCTTCTTCCATGGCCCTTATCCAATTCTCATCTTTACAAGCTTCAACAACATCTTTAGGTTCATCTTTGGAAATTAAACATACCTCTTCTGCAGGTAGCCTTCTTCTAGTCATCACACCTTTATTCTTGTCACCAATAATCTGATTCTCAGAGTGATTTAATCTAACATACCTTGGAGTATTTTGTTCTCAGATTCTTTCACAACATCACCAGCAGCATCAACATCCGGATTAACAGCCTCTGTCTTTACCGAATCATTCTTCTTAGGTCCTTCAGGATGAATAGGAGCTAAAACAACATGCTGACCTTCATCATAAGCTTTGATCTCCTTTCCAAGATTCTCATCCACCTTCACACATGCACTCTCAACAATATTTCTCAGTCTCTTGTTATAGCACCGATAGGCTTTACTCTTTGTGGAATATCCCAAAAAGATACCTTCATCGCTTCTAGCATTAAACTTTCCAATATCCTCATCTCTCTTGACATAACATTTGCTACCAAAAACTTTGAAATATTTCATAGTAGGAACATGACCAAACCAAAGCTCATAAGGGGTCTTACCAGTATCACCTTTGATGTGAACTCTGTTAAATGTGTAGACTGCAGTGCTAATGGCTTCTCTCCAGTAGATCTTCGGAACATTTCCTTCAATCAACATACTCCTCGCAGCATCCAAAACAGTACGGTTCTTCCTTTCAACAACTCCATTCCGTTGTGGGGTTCTAGGAGCATAAAGTTGTCTTTTGATTCTATGCATCTCACAAAAAGAATTGAACTCACCGGAACAGAATTCTCCACCTCTATCAGATCTCAGACATTTCAGCTTCAATCCAGATTTTGTTTCAACTTCAGCTTTGAATATCTTGAATTTCCCAAATGCTTCTGATTCCTCCTTCAAAAAGACAACCCACATCATCCTGGAATAATCGTCAATTAGCAGCATAAAGTATCTATCTCCCTACACACTTCTAACATTTGTAGGTCCACATAGGTCAGTATGCACAAGATCCAGCAATCCATCTGATGTATATTATTTGTTCTTGAAAGAAATTCTTGTTTTCTTTCCCAACTGATATTCCTTACATACCAGATTAATAGGTTTAACAATCTTAGGCAAATCTCTAACATGTGTAGAACTAATCTTGATTAGTGAATCAAAGTTTACATGACATGTCCTTCTATGCCATAATAAAATCTCATCTATCTTAGAAATCAAACAACTTCTCCCACTAGCATTCAAATTAAAAATGTTACCTTCAGTCTTAGTCCCAGATGCAATCTCTATACCGGAGGCATTCAAGATTTTGCATTTACCATCCTTGAATTGTAAATCATAACCCTTGTCAAGCATCTGTCCAACACTCAAAAGATTATGCTTCAAACCTTCAACATACAAGACATCATCTGTGTTATGCTTACCATCAAAAGAAATAGAACCTCTCCCACAGATTACACAGGCTTTGTCATCTCCAAATCTGACTATTCCACCATCATACTTTTCAATACTTGCAAATTTTCTTTTATCACTGGCCATATGATGTGAACAACCGTTGTCAATCACCTATACACTTTTTTCTTCAACTTTTGTAGCCAAAGCTTTTTCCTCAATAGAACAACTAGTGGAATCAATAGGAATAGGTCCATCTTCCTTAATGACAATATACACAACTTCATCTCCTTCTGATTCTTCATCTGTAACACCTTCATCTACATCATAATAACAGTTCTTTCAGTTCCTAAACTTCCGGTTAGACTTATAAGGCTTATAATACTTCTCATGATTCACATATCTATCATTCCTATCATACTTATAAAACTTATCATGTCTTTCATACTTAGCCATTCTCCCCAGACATCTAGAAGCAAAATGTCATATCTTATTACATGTAAAACATTTCAAAGGCAACTTTCCATCATACTTACCGACACCTTTAGGCAATCTTCAGGAAATCAATGCTTCAAGCTCATCAAGATCTCTCTCTTGCTCTGCAATCTCTCTTCTTTCTCTTTCGTACCTGGATATCCTGCACTCATCGGGATCATACTTCTGCTTACCAGAGACAGATGTTGATGCTCTAAATGTTGTCTCAAAATTTTCACGTGATTCTCCAAATTCACTCAGCTCAAATGCAGCATATTTTCCAACCAACATATCTCTTGTTACTATAGTTACACTTCGGATCTCATCTATAGCATCAACTTTATGTTTGTAAGCAGAGGGAAAAGATCTCAACACCTTAGCAACAATCTCATCTTCTTCAATCGTCCCATCGACACATCTAATACCAAGGACAAGCTTATTCACCTTAGCCATGTATGAATGTATGTTCTCATCATCTCTCATCTTCAATGTCTCATACTTTCCTTTCAAACTCTGTAACTTAGCAACTTTCACTTGACTATCACCTTTGTCGTATGCTGAAATTCATAATGTAATCAACTAGAAATCTGAGGGAAATCACAAATCCCTATCCTAATAGAATTCTAAACAAACTCAATGAAATATAGATGCATATAGAATAATTATAAACAATATAGAACTCCCTATTGTGCATCATGGCTTTTAGTGTTCTTCTCTTCTTTGTGGTATGGTGGCTCTTAGATATCGCGTTGATAACCTGCAAATGACACAAAGATTCAAAGTTCGTGATTCAGAGAATGGAGATTGAATGCTCAATTTATAGATTATTGGAGAGGATTGAATGAGAGGTGGAACAGATTGATCAAGAGGTGGAACTCAGGTGAGCTCACATGTTGATTGATAGTTGAACTACTGATTTGGAGGTGGAACAGAATTGATTGAATAGATAAAATGAGTCAACTGATTGAGAAAAAAGTTGATTGAAAGATGAAAATGAGGGATTGGAAGAAATAAAGAGGATGAGATAGTTAACTGATTGAAAGTTGATTGAGAGATTTATTTAGAAAAAGCTAACTAAAAGATAGAAATAGGAATGAAGAGATAATTGATTGAATTAATTAATTTAACATGTGCCTGCACTTTGACTTTGATTTTGAATTTAATCTTTGCATGAGATTAAATTCAAATATTGAAATTATTTTAAATTCAATTTGTTATCTGAATATATTTATAACTTGACTAAGTTTTTCAATTTGATTTTTGAAATCATGCACATGTATTTGAAATTAGAAGAAATTAGAATTTGGGGATTTGGAATTGAAGAATTAATTAGTTAATTAAATAATTTAAAGAAACTATTTAATTATTTAGAAATTGAATTTAATTAAATAATAAAAATTTAAATTAAAGATTAAAATCATAATTAATTAAATAACAATACTTAATTAATATTTAGAAAAGGGTTAATGATTATTTGATTAACTGAATAGAGATAGAAATTGAAAAGAATTTATTTAAATCAGAATTAATCTGAATTAATTAAATAATAAATATTTAATTAACATTAGAAAATGGTTAAATGATTAAATGATGATAGAATCGAAAATAGAATAATTAGTAAGATGATGAAGAAATATGAATTAGAAGAATAAGATTAATTAACTTAATTAAAGAATTAAAGAATTATTTAACTAGTTGGAGGAATAATTAGTATATGATCAATGAGACATTTTTAGGTGTCTACATTTGCCCCTCTTTGAGACAAAGTCGAAATGACATTGTTTCAAAGAAAACAAAAAATTTCCTGCCTTGGTAACACTGTATAGTGTAAATATGCCCCCTCGGAAATGAAAAATTTCCTGCCTCAATATGCCTTGGTAACACTGTATAGTGTAAATATTCCCCCTCGGAAAAGGTGGTCGAAAAATTCAGAAATTGAGACCATATTTTTTATATCAATATAATGAGCAATCGTGTGAAGTTTCGTGCAATTTTGAGTTTGTTTGAGTAGCCTACAAGTTGTTTGAAGTTCACGGGGACCACAGGCATTGAAGTGGAAAAAATCCCCTAATTTTGAGCTATAAGAAGAGAGTTTGGCCTTTCATTTGCTCATTTGCATTGTGTTGAGTGCTTGGAGATCCTTACGAGTCTTATGATTTCCTGTGAGTATTTGATCATCATGGCTAGCTATAGGGCACAAGTGCACTTGTCTAACTGAGGACGTTCTTATTAGAGACCTCCAGGGAGTGGCGGCATGGTATGTTTCTAAATTTTTTGCTTAATTTTTTGCATTTTTTTTGTAATTTTTTCAAAAAAATTCTAGAGAAGTAAATTTTAGTCATCACGCATTAGCATTAAGTGTCACGCAAATGCCTTAAGTGTACCACAAGAGTGTAAGTGTTACGCATAGGTTTTAGTTGTCACACATTCATTTATTTGTTTACGCATTAGCTCATATGTTCACGCATACATGTTAAATGCCACACATTAGCATTAATTGTAACACATTCGTGTAAAATGCAATGCATAAGTGTTAAATATTACGCATTCGTTGTAAATTGAAGTTTTTTGTCATGCGTATGATCATCATTTTTTTTAATCGCGTTATCTGATATCTAACATTTTCACTATTTTCTCTGTGTCGGAGAATATTGGAGTGTTATACTGCCAATAGAGTAGACCTAGTGGACTTGATCTTCGAGTCAAGTTACTGGATGAGGAGATTGCACATATCCGACATCTAGGATTATATCATGTTTTACATTTGCCCAAAATTACGGCTAACAGGGCCTTGATTATAGCTTTAGTGGAGCGGTGGCATTCTGAGACATGTTCCTCCCATCTTCCTACTGGTGAGGCATCCATTACTTTAGAGGATGTTTGGCGTATACTGCATATTCCCATCCATGGTGCGAGAGTTGTATATGATCATGACGATGGTGTCGATGGACTGTGTGCCCTCTTTGAGTGTGAGGAGTGGGATTTACATATCAGTGGTCATTATGATATCCCTTGGACTCGCTTGGACTATGATGATCTTACTATAGTATTGTGCAGTATCGTAGGTGGTTTGTTGATTCTTGACAGATGAGGCCATGGCTTTCTACTTGGATGGGGCAGAGTGCTCCATGATATGATTGTTCATCATTGAGTATATGCTTGGGGTTTGTGTCTATTAGCCATGGTTTATTATTAGATGCACAACATTGTATACTTAGGATACCGATTGATCAGTTGTGGTGTGACATTGCTCCATACTTGGGCTTGGGAGCACATTTCTATCTCGAGGCCAGTTATTCATGTTGACTTGCAGCCTGAGGAGCCATATGCATACAGATATACACCTGGTATTAGACATAAGGGTTCGGGTAACACCTTGTATTGGAGACATCAGCTTGATATCTTGCAGCATTTTATTTGGAGACCATATTTAGATTCCCTAGTTGGGCAGATGATGCACAACACTTGCCTTTCTGCAGACAATAGAGATATCTTATTGGGAGGACCATTGAGATGCAAAGGATCATTGAGATGTACCTTCTAGGATAGGTACTCAGACAGTTTGGGGAGATATAGGTGACACGTGTTGTTACAGCGTACTTTGCTAGTGTTTCTCGTGAGGTTTCTGATTGGGGTGTGTGCATACAATGACATGTGGTGGCTGCCAAGTTTGATGGCCTTTGGGCATTACCCTGGGGTTGAAGTGCAGGTGTAGTAGATCCAGGGACTACTCCTGAGTATGATGCATGGTGGGCATAGGCCTATTCCACTGACTGGTTTGACTGTTCCGATCACAACATAGCAGATACGACATCCTAGACAACGACTGAGGATTTAGATGGGGGAGAGGAGGGGAGATGAAAGAGGAGAGGAGGGTGAAGGGGGAGAGGAGGGTGGATGAGGAGATGAGGAGGAGAGGAGGATGCAGATATTGGTGTAGACACCGAGTCTATGAGCAGCGGAGATGACGATGATTCTCCATAATCATCGAGCAATGAGGATGGGGATGATGATGATATGTCAAAGCTAGAGGACGTGCCTACTGCTGAGGGGAGAGGAGGGCAGGGTGGTGATGGAGATGATGATGATCCACAAGTTATTAGAACATGGATTCAGAGTCTAGAGGATGAGGTTGTCAGACTTAGGCAGCGACAGTATGTTGAGCAGGAGGCATTCCGCAGAGACTATGGTGCATTAGAGACTGAGAGAGATCATCTCTAGAGGGAGAGAGATGATGCAGTTAGGAGAGCTTAGATCACCATGGATGCATATGATCAGTTATTTGGGCCGGTGACAGAGGCACGTAGCCAGGCAGATAGATATTTTGCTACTGCATAGGAGGCTATTTATTATCGGCAAGCTTATGAGAGAGCTATTCCTAAGGGTTAGAGGGAGCCTAGTTTTAGTGAATTTATAGGGAGAAGATCGATTCAATCTACCTCTCAACAGACTAGTAGTGGAGGAGTGATGGGTCCACCTCGACATCCTCGGGCAGGATCTAGTGGGGAGGATCCACCTGTTGACAGAGGCAGTGTGGGTTGATACATTGAGATCATCTTATCTGAGCCTTCAAGCCTATTTTATGATTATTGTATTCGAACACATTACCATTTTTGAGTTATATATATGATATGCAGTTTTTGGCAGCGATCTATTATGCTTTGTTGTCCATGTATGTTATGCGATGCATGTCTATATGATTTATAAATGTTTTTTAATGAATGCAATGGTTTCTACATGATTTATGATGTGATGATTATGAATGGTTTCTATATGATGCTCAAATATATGCAATTAACACTTATACAAATGCAATTTAAACTATATGAATGTGACTTAAAACTATATGGATGCACTTAAAACTATATGGATGCACTTTTATTTTTACATGATAATGCCAAAATATTCTTTTAACTCAAATGTACCTTGAATAAATGTTAGTAAGATGAAAGAAAGAAGAGATTGATGAAAGAATAATGTTAGATGACATAAAATGATTTAGAAAAAGATGAGAAAAGAATCAGCAAACTATCAACAAACAGATGAGATGAGAATGATAATGATTGATTCACGAACCTGTGTCATTATTTATTGCGCAATATATATTCATCACTGAGCCTTATTATTGAACAATGGAGCTTAGCACATTAGGGTATTAGGAATCAAGATGTAAAGATATCTGATTGAAGAAACAAACACGTAGCAGACAAGGAGTGAAACCGTCCATTCTGGGAAATACACTAGGGGTCGAGGTATGTGTGGCATTCACAAGCTAAATGCTCCTATCACAGACACCCACTAGAGCAATTTCCCTAGAACTTCATTGGTTCACACCACAAACAACAAACAAAGAAAAAGATAATGCCCATCATGGCTCCTCTAGTCACTTGTGGACATCCTTGAGTAGCATAGGAACACGATCTATCGCCAAATGATAAAAGATAAAGATTGACCCGGACAAAATTCAGTAGCTATATCGATCTTGTGCCTTCATTCTCAATTGCTTGATGTGATAGTTGATAATGTCTGATCTCAGAAAGTTGCGGACCCCGTTTAAGACTGACCTGTCTGATTTCGAGTGTATCCTCTTTTGTTTAAGATAAGATAATGATCACTTGATATGGATATTAATATGATTGATAAGACAGATTGATCAGTTGATTGCAGATGTTTGACTGGATAGTCGTATCCTTTGTTAACTTCATGTGAAGCGTTTGCTGGATATCTGCTAGGGTATTTGTTTCTTGCGAGACATTTTATTGCAAGTTTTTTTTATTGTTTTTGGGTTGATTTTGTGGATTATATCTGAATGTTTTTGGAAAAAAAATTCAGGATCGTATATGGATGTTTTTGGTATTTTTTCAAGACATTTTCTGATTTTTAGGTTTTTTTCAGGACTTTTTCTGATTTTTAGGATTTTTTTTCAGGACATTATATGATTTTTAGGTTTTTTTCAGCGATGCCCCCAGCATGCAGACCTATATGACATGATGATTTGCAGATTGCATGTGGAGACAATGAATTTTTGACATGACCTATGTTAATGCAATATGCATGATGAAGATGCAGTTCTTATTTGAACAAGGATGATTGTGTTTGTTTAGCATTTTGTAATACACCAATTGAATTGGAGGTACAAAATATTTCATAGATAAGCGGTCAATTGATCCTTAAGGTCCCTTGGATCATCCAAATTAACACACTTAGTGACTAGGATTTACAAATGGAGAGGCAAAAATTTCCCATTGGTTCTTGAAACTTTGATCTTCTTTTGCCCATGTGTGTGCAAATGAGTTAATTCCCGCTCTTGTGTTCACTAAAGATCCTTAGCATCCTATATGACTAGCTAGATGGATTATTCTAACTTCAAAAGCATCCCGAATAGAGCCTCGCTACTAGCAAGATTTTAGAGCTCCAACGAGATTATAGACTGTAATTTCTCAAATATTGCTCATTGCCAGTAGGCGTTCATAGCCCTGATAGAATTACTCGCATGTTCCCATAGCCAATCTTTTTGTCGCACTTTGTATTCGTGATATTTCAGTTATATATCATTGCTCTTTTGCCTTGAGATGAATATTTGGCATAGCACTTTTTCTTTTATATTTTCTTGCCTTGACCTGTAAGTAATGAAACCTACTTGGGTGTGACAACTACAGCGGTGCTGAAGTAGAATTTTAGATTTTTCACTAGTCATGTGATCAACTAGGTGTCTCGAATGAATTAGAGATTTTGTTAATGTGTTTGAGATATAGCAATTGATAGATGTTGGGTTAACAAGTCTCAAATAGTGAAATCACTACCCAACCATAAGTAAAGCGTCGTCATAGGGTAATGTTGAAAATGTATGACCTTAGGACCTCAAAGACTTCACGTCCGAATATCTAAGAAAGGAGATGACCCTTGTTTCTCTTGAATGCAAACAAATGATAAACTTGGACAGTTGTCTTGTTTTATTGACGTTGCTATGTGTAAATGCAAAACTTTTGCGAATGCGATGCATTTGACGAAGAAACTATATGAGATGCAGTGCTTTGAAAAACATGAAATGCAATGCAGAAAGAAAAAACTAAACTAACCCATCCCTTAGATATAATATCGCTTAATGTGCATGTTGTTCATAGGATCAGGGAGTGGATCTCCCTTCACGATAGCCAAATTTTATGCTCCATTTCCTATAACCCTTGTTATGATAAAAGGACCTAGCCAATTAGGTTAAAACTTCCCTGGCTTTTCTTGTTCCGCTAGGTTCCTTTGGTTCTCCTTGAGAACTAGATTTCCCACTTCAAAATTATTTGGGCGTACTCATTGTTAGATAATTAGTTAATCCCAAAGACACTAAGAGGGGGGGTGAATTGGTGTTTGACTGGTAGATGAAAGATTTAAACTTATTTGCAATTCTGTAACTGAGATTAATATATCGGTAAACAAATAATAATGCAGTAAAGAGAAACAAAGGAATCAACATCAATGCACACCATAACACAAATATTTTGGCGAGGAAACCTGATAAAGGGAAAACCTCGATGGGATTTGTGACCCATAATATTTACTCACTGGCCATATGAATAAATATTTCTTATTACAAAAGGGGCCTGCACATGCAGGAAGGCGAACTGCCTAGAGCTCACTGCTCAACAACAAAAATGGAGTCACACTGACTACAATATCACACTGATGTAAACACAAAAATGAACTCTTACAACTTGCATCAAAATGTTGGATGAGTTCGTTGTTATGCTCTGTCTAATATCGGTTCTGCCTCTGCCAAAAACCCTAGCCGGTATGTTGTCAAATGATTCTACTTACATAGAATAATCTTCGCTCAACTCTGCTTCTTATTCGCTCCAAAATAAACACATCAAAATGCATATGCAACTATTCGCTATCATATCTATATCCTATCTCATATCATCGCTTTCATATATTTTAAATGACCTACAAGAGCTCATAAATATATGAGTCTTTACAATACAACATGTCAGCCATACAATTATATTTACATTACAATTTATTTTGCATAAACAATACTATTGCCAAGTCGGCCTGGAATGCCAGGATAATCTTCTGCCAGTGTGAATAAGCCTTGTTGTATCTATCGTTGCTGATAGGTGAAGTCTATTATTGGTTGAACCTGTGGAACCTTGTTGCCATCAATGACAACATCCACCATTCTCATCTGAGTGTATAATGCCAACAATCTCTCCCTTTGGCATTGATGGCAACACTCATGAGAAAAATCAAAATTATGAACCCAAAATGGTGAGTGCTCCCCCTGAGAAAATGATCTTTTCATTTTTCTCACTATACCACTCCCCCTTGGACATCAATGAAAAAGGATGTCAAAAATTAAAAAATTTACTTAGAACCCCGAAGCCGATTGTGTACAACTTGAAAAATATCCGCCAGAACTAAGTTCAAACCCTGCATGAACTTCGTACTGTCAATAATTATTGTTTCTGTTTGCTTGATCATTCTGATAAGATGGTGCATTTGTTATTCCAGTGATCTATCTCCTTGAATTGTAGCTGTTGATAGTGCATTCCGGTGAGTGATTAGATTGTCCAGTCTTGGACCAAGCTTATTCTTCAACTCCCTGGTTTTCATTTTCAGTCTTGCCTTTTATTTTTCAAGATTTTCAATCTTTTCCTCATATATAGCCATCTCCTGTTCTATGACTGATGTTAGTTCCAAAGAAACAATTATGTTATCTGAAATATCATCAATTTCTTTCTGAGTTTTTCTTATCTGATCATCAATATCTTCTGATAGTTGATGTGGTTTACAAGCTTCCCGATATAATTCCTTATACTCCAAAATGGTAGAATTTAATGTCAGTGGCAGTGTATCAATCTGTTGTGTACAATCCTTTATTGTTTTTCCAAAGAATGCTTCCTTTTCTTTATCAAATTTTTCTTGAATAGTCTCCTCATTTATTTTATCTAATGTTTGAATGTTAGCAGGAATGAATTTAGACAATGTGTCCAATTTACCTATCGAGCCAACAATATGATCTACATTGCACTCTGGTACAATCATCTGTAAAATCGGTAGAGATTCAGCGATTGCCTTAAATGCTAAGGCATTACATTCCATTATTTTCTTTATAGAATCCAATAGTACTTTTGTAACAGTTGTTGGTCTGAAATCCAAAGATGAAGTACTGGGAGAAGTGCTAGGTTCTGCATTATCTTTCTTCTCTTCTCCTGATTTCTTTGTCCCTTCCTTTGTTTTTGTTCAGCTACCACTTCCTCTTCCTTATTCACATTCTTATCCTTTGCCAGTTCAGATGTTGTCTATTCTTGTGCTTTATCTGTTGATATCTCAATATATTGTTGAGTGTCAACTTCCTTGACCGGTGAGTCAGAAATCTCAACATTTACAGATTCTGATTTCTTCTCTTCAAAACTTTCTTTATCAATTTATGAAATAGAGGTATCATTCATTGTAATGTTGATGTCCTGAGTGTCAGCCTTCATTGTGAATAGAATGTTTGACTTGGGATCAACTGTATCTGTTCCTTTTTCTTCCTCTAATGTCTTTTTTGTGTGCTGATTCTGCACTTCTGCCTGTGCCTCTGCTACTGTCTGTGGGGTGTCTTGAGCCAGTGGTGGTAAGTTATCCTTTATTGTTAAGTCAAGAGCACTGCCAACCTTATTCTTCCCTTTATCTCCTTTTTGATATACCTTAGTAAAAGATTTATCAACTTTTTGTCTTTCTTTTTCTTCTCTTTCCTCTTTCTCCACAAAGAAAATATCCTATTTGTTTGTTGTCTTGTCTGTGATTTCCTTTGTCCTACCGACCATGAGGCTTACTTGTCGGTGACCACTTACAAAAATAGTTATGTTAGCTTTTGCTATCAATTCATTTATTTCTTGTCTAGACTTAGCTGGATGAACAACCAATAGTGCTTCAACTTCAATTTCTTATCCAATTCCATGATAGACATTCTTTTTGCCTCAAGCCTTAGATATAAATCATTAGGGAGAACATCAATGAATTCAATAAGAACTTTCTTATATATATCTAAATACAATATTAAGCTTTCTTCAATAGTGTCCTTATCAGAATCATTAAAAGAATGATAAAACTTACTGACATTGCTGAGATTACCATCCTGAGTTATTTCGTTAATGAGCTCTTCCGGGGAAAGTGTATCAGATACCTTTGGTTCTGGTTTCTTTTGTGCAATCTTCTTCGGACTGCTAGGCTCTCTCACAACCTGTTCTTTCTTCCTAAGTGTCCTTGTCTTCTTAGGTGATGGAGCAAGTGCCAGTGAGGATTTTCTCTTCTTCCTATCCACCCTTTTAAATTCAGTAGCTTTGTCACTATCAGTCTCGGATGAGGTAACAATAGGGGAAACATGTGTTACCGATTACTGGTCAAACTTTCTTTCTTTCACGCTTGCAGCAACACCACTCAACTGATCAAGTTTCAATAATCCCTTGGTGACATCTTCGACAAATTTTGAAGCATCTTTCAATATTTTATCCCTTTTCTTTCCTTGCTTCTGAATAGCAACATCTTTCTTTATGGTTTCAGCAGTGCCAAAGATCTTCTCAGTAGGTTCCAATGGGGCCTATAGAAGTATCTTGGCATAAGATTCCAAAATGTTGGTGTCCACTTCATATCCCATTTCAGTTACCCAAACAGTTCTAGGTTTGATAGCCTTCATCCATATTTCATCTCTCTTTATAACAAAGCATATCAATTTGTCATACTTATAAACAATACTCTGAGGGATTCTTTCCCTTTGCTTCATTCTTGCTTGAAAGTTTTTGAAGTATTCATTTACCTACTTGTTTCCTTCTGAACCCATGTCGTAAATTGCCTCCTTTATCTGTTTTCCAACAGAAATATCATAGGCAAAGTCCCTATGACCTATGTCAGGAATCTCCTTTGAGAAGTATAGCATCAAACATACAATTAAATTCCCAAATTTGAATGTTCCCTTTTTATCACCCTTGATTTTGTCCAAGTTATCTATCAATTCATCTTTTAACCATTCACAAAGATCAATTTTTGCATTGTTCTTTACCATTTCATAAGCACCATGAATGCATAGACTGGAAATAGAATTCAGCCTATTTGTATGTGCAACCTTGTAACCAATAACCATGCTGGCATATTTAACATTGTCATCAGTTATGTCACATACCCTGAGTGATCTGTTATCAGATGTAGCATCGGTTAGATTCATAACATCTTTGTTTGGAATTTTCTTCTTCTTCTCAGGCCTTGTGTCGGTACAGAGTAAATATGTAACAACTTTAATTACTTCCCTGATGATTTTGAAGATGGAGTCAAGCCATCAAAATTCACCATGAACTCTACTTAGAACATATTGGATAATTTCATCTTCAAATTCAGGCATATGAAGGATGTCTACGAACCCTAAATCTTCCACAATCTTATGTTTAGGTTTGATTACACCTTGGTTGTTTGTGATGACTTCCATAAACATGTTCTTTATATCCTCAGACCCTAGATCTTCAATATTACAGTGAATGTATGCCCTAGGGTCTTTTGCGAATGTGACTCCCTTCAGAATTTTTGAAAATGCTCCAATAGAGTCATCCATCTTAGCTATCTTAGGAATTATCTTAAAAACTGGCCTAGGACGTTTGATATTCTCCACAACAGTAGGGTTTTCTATGAATCCAGGAATGAAAGATGAAGAAGCCATGATGCAAAATAAATACCTTTTTCTGTCGAATGCAAGTGAAAACCTTGGATTCCCTAGAAAATGTTTGTTGTTTCGTTTCTTAAATGTTGGTGCTCTACTTATGTGCTCTTTGAATACTTGACTTCTTGGTGAGTCGAAATGAGAAATTTCAATGCTTTATAGCCAAAAAGTTAACTAACAGTCGCATTAAATGCTTCGTCGATTTAGTAAACTTCTGTTGTAACTCAACATATGTGTCAGTAAAGAAGGATTATGACTTCTTACCATCATCTGAGGGTAAAATGCATGATCTTTAATTAGTTGCCTTACCCCTAAGAATTATTCCTTAGTTAGATGAATAATTTCTTGTCGGTGCAGGATTGCTTTGTTCTGCCGGTGCAGAGCTAGATTCATCATTTCTTTGATTTGTCTTCTTGACCCATTGTTTAGAGAATTCTTGCTTGATTTCATTCACCTTTTCCTTGCCTTTGTCATTAGATCCTCTGTTGTTTGCCGGTAAATTCTTGCTTCTGCAAAATTTTGCAATATGCCCAATCTTGTTGCATGCATAACAAGTTACATTGTTTCTTTGAATAGCTTTTCCATAACCTTTCCTGGTTTGAGTTCTGCATTGATTAGATAGATGTTCAAATCTACCACAAGCATAGCATTTTACATTCATTCTACAATTATTTGAGTTATGACCATATTTATTGTATTTGGAACATTGACCAGTAGATGAGTTTGTATTCTGATTATTCTTATATCTGCATTGATTTTCTCTATGACCAAATTTGTTGCAATTAAAACATTTGTCGTTGAATTTATAAGCATTGGGTTGCCTTACTGGTTTGTTGTGATCATGATTATTTACAGTTCCAGAACTTTTGCATGTTCAAATCCAAGTCCAACTATTTCTCCATTAGGTTTTTGACTTTTCAGCATATCATCAAGCTTGTCTGAGCTCTTTTTAAATTTATCTTTGTATTCATTTGCAGTGACCAACTCATTTTCTAGAGAGCTAAATTGTCTCATAAGTTCCTCTTTGTCATGTTGCCTCTGAATTAACTCTATTTTAAGCATATCATTTTCATGACTAAGCCTTATAGATTCATCTGCTCTTTCATTAAATCGTCTGGCCAAATCTTCCTGATTCTTCTTTATATCTTCAATATCCTTACATAGTCTCATGGTTAATTCTTGCATCTCATTATTCATGTTATTGTTCTCTTGTCTCAATTTCTCTGCAATATCTCTGAGAGTTTCTTTTTCTTCATCATCTTGTTTTTGCAGTGACACGCAATTCTTTTCTCTTACTCTGTGCCATGACTAGGTTTTCTTGAAGTGCTTTGATGAATTCTCGAGTAGATCTGAGTTCTTCTTCCAGATTGATATTCTTTAATTTTTTTGCATCAAAATCTTCAAGATCCCCTTCCAACTGTTGTCTCAAACTTTCCATCGGTACCAGTTTCAGAATCTTCCTCAAGTTGTTAGGCTTCTGCAAATAGAGGACCAGGCTCTGATACCAATTGTTAGATAATTGGTTAATCCCAAAGACACCGAGAGGGGGGGTTGAATCAGTGTCTGACCGGTAGATGAAATATTTAAACTTATTTGCAATTATGTAACTGAGATTAATATACCGGTAAACAAATAATAATGTAGTAAAGAGAAACAAAGGAATCAACATAAATGCACACCATAACACAAATATTTTGACGAGGAAACCCGGTAAGGGAAAAACCTCGGTGGGATTTGTGACCCACAAAATTTACTCACTAGCCATATGAATAAATATTACTTAGTACAAAAGGGGCATGCACATGCAGGAAGGCCAACTGCCTAGAGCTCACTTCTCAACAACAAAAATGGATTCACACTGACTACAATATCACACTGATGTAAACACAAAAATAAACTCTTACAACTTGCATCAAAATGTTGGATGAGTTCGTTGTTATGCTATGTCTGATACCAGTTCTGCCTCTGCCAAAAACCCTAGTTGGTATGTTGTCAAATGATTCCTCTTACAAAGATTAATCTTCACTCAACTCTGCTTCTTATTCGCTCCAAAATAAACACATCAAAATGCATATACTATTCGCCATCATATCTTTATCCTATCTCATATCATCACTTTCATATATTGCAAATGACCTACAAGAGCTCATAAATATATGAGTCTTTACAATACAACATGTCATCCATACAATTATTATTTACATTACAATTTATTTTGCATAAACAATACTATTGCCAAGTCAGCCTGGAATTCCGGTATAATCTTCTGTAGGTGTAAACTGGATGCCAATGTGAACAAGCCTTGTTGTATCTGTCGATGCCGGTAGGTGAAGTCTATTGCTGATTGAACCTATGGAACCTTGTTGCCATCAATGACAACATCCACCATTTTCATCTGAGTGTATATTGCCAACATTCATTTATTGTAACTCCTTCTCAATCTGTTCTGGTAACCTTGCAAATGATTTAAAGCAACTTGTCTCTTTTCATCGAGCATTTCAAGCTCTTGTAATCTTGCAACCCGATAGTCTTCCTCTAATATGATGCTTTTTTAAGGAGACTCTTAAAGATGGTAGTTCTATTTCAATAGGTAGTATTGCTTCTATACCATAAACTAATGAATATGGTGTTGCTCCTGTAGGGGTGCGTACTCCTGTTCTATAAACCCAAAGAGTAGGATTTAACTGGAGATGCTAGTCTCGTCCTGCATCAGTGACAATTTTCTTTAGGATCTTTAATATTGTCTTGTTTGTTGCCTTTGCTTGTCCATTGATTTTCGGATAATAGGGTGTTGCAAATCTCTGTTGTATTTGAAATTTTTCACACAATTCTCCCATTTCTTGATTTTTGAATGGACGTCCATTGTCTGTCACTATGCACATTGGAATCTCATACCGATAGATAATATAATTAAGCATGAATTTTTCTATTTGCTTACCAGTGGTGTATGTAAGGGGGATTGCCTCTACCCATTTAGTAAAATATTCAGTAGCCGTTAAGATGAATTTGTGCCCATTGAAAGAAGTAGGATTAACTTTACCAACTAGATCTAACCCCCATTGTGAAAATGGTCATGATGATGTAATAGGTTGAAGATCCTGTGCCGGTGCATGAATGAGGTCTCCATGCATTTGACATTGTTTATATTTTTGTACATATTTATTGGCATCCTTTTCCATAGTTGGCCAATAGTATCCAGTTCTTAACAATTTCTTTGATAGTGGCGGCCCACTTTGATGCGCCCCACAAATTCCATCATGTACCTCCTTTAGGGAAAGTTCTGCTTCTTCTTCATCAAGACATCAAAGAAGGGTTCCATCAAATCCCTTTCTATACAACGTGTCAGCAATAATAATGTATTTGGATTCCTGACGAATAAGAGTTTTCTTTTAATTTCTAGACAAATTAGGAGACATATACTGAGTATGTAAGTATGCATATATCTCATTATACCATGGGGATTCAGGACCCACAATTACACATGCATATTCTGATGATGGAATCTCATATGACAGTATCATCAATTGTTCTACAATAAACTCAAACTGAGTTTCATTATTAGGCATATTTAGTAGAGACCCTACTATAGACATGGCGTCGGCTGCCTTGTTTTGTATCCTTGGAATCTGTTCAAAAGTGATGTTACTAAAATGTTCTTTGTAATCTTCTACCATTTGTTTATAAGGCAGCAATTTATCATCTTTTATGTTATAATCATCATTGACTTGATTTATAATCAACTTTAAGTCACCGTAGACTTGTAATTCTTTTATCCTCCACCGTACAGCGGTACGAAATCCTATGATGAGAGCTTCATATTCAACAATATTGTTCATACGGGGAAAATTTATTTTGAATTACGTAGGGATAGAATCACCTTGAGGGGTGATGAAAATAATCCCAGCTCCAGCTCCATGATTTGTATAGGACCCATCAAAGTATAATTTCCACATGGTAAATGTTGTCAATGTAAACACAAATTCATCAAGAAAGTTTATTAGTAGCGGGTGACTATCTTGCAAGGGATCCTTTGCTAACTGATCTGCTATAATTTGCCCTTTGATTGCCTTTCTGTCCACATACTCTATATCAAAATCACTTAAATTCATGACCCACTTAGCCAATCTTCTAGTCAATGTTTCTCTGCTTAACAAATATTTGAGTGGATCAAAACGTGCGATGAGTTGGACTTTGTGATAGCATATAATGTCTAAGTTTCTGAGATACAAAGATCATTGCTAGACATGCTCATTCTATAGGAGTGTAATTAAGCTCATATCCAATTAGGGTTCTACTTATATAGTAGATTGCTCTTTCCTTTCCTTGATAATCATGTTGTGCCAACAAGGCTCCTAAAGATGAGTTTTTTGTTGATATATATAGTAATAGGGGCTTTCCTTGAGTACGTGGAACTAATACTGGAGTATTCAGAAGATAAACTTTTAAATCTTGAAAAGAATCTTGGCATTGTTCTGTCCACTTGAAGGTAACTCCTTTTCTGAGTAAATACTGAAATGGATGGCATTTATCTACTAGTTATGCTATGAACCTTCTTATAGACTGTAGTCTTCCTTGTAACCCTCTCAACTGCTTAAGTCTTGATGGAGGTTGCATATCCATGATTGCTTTGACCTTTGCAAGATCTACTTCAATTCCTTTGTTAGACACAATAAATCCTAAAAGTTTGCCTGTTGTTACACCAAACACACACTTTTGAGGGTTTAACCTGACATTGTACTACTTTAATCGATCAAATGTCTTTGCAAGGAATTCAAGGTGACCTTCTCTTGTCTGTGATTTAGCTAGTAGATCATCCACACAGTCTTCCATGATATTGTGGATCATGTCATGAAATAGTGTCATCATAGCCCTTTGATATGTTGCTCCTACATTCTCAAGACCAAACGACATGACGTTCCAGCAGTATGTTCCCCATGGACAGGTAAATATCGTCTTGTATTGATCTTCTGGTGCAATCATGATCTGGTTATATCCTGAGAAACCATCCATTAATGAAAGCATTTCATTCCCAGTAGTCAAGTCAACTATCATGTCTATGTTGGGTAATGGGAAATCATCCTTAGGAAATGCTTTGTTTAGATCTTGAAAGTCGGTACAGATTCTTATGCCCCTAGTGGGCTTAGTCACGCGTACCGGATTGGATATCCATTATAAATAGTCAATAGGTCAAATGAAGCACACATCCAGAAGCTTTTGGAGTTCTATTTTGATTAGTAATGCAATCTTTGGACACATTTTTCTTAGCTTTTGTTTGTACGGTTTAATTTCTGGTAGCAATGGTAAATGATGTAACACCAATTCTAGATCTAAGCTTGGCATATCTGCATAGGACCAAGCAAAATTGATAGGACGTTGTTTGAAAAACTGTATGAATTTTTCCTTTTTCTTCCTGGTTTAATGGTTTTGCTAAGTGAATATTATGTACAACTTCTCCTTCTGCTATATTGACTTCTTAAGTTTCTTCCATGAGTAATGTTGAATTCTCTTTTTCAATGGGGAGATTGTCTAACTCACTCTTGCCATTGCGATCACTTTGATCCATATCTTATGTCACATAGGCACTTGCCTCTCCAAAGTATGTTGTTCTATCCAGGTCTACAACAAATCCTTCCTTGTGATCACCTTGTGGAAACCCTTCTCTGACACCAAGGAATCTTGCAATAGCTTCATCATTCTTAAACCAATCTAGAGTTGGTTTTCCTTCTCATCCCCATTCAATCAAATGTGAGTGTACAAGGGGTAATTCATTGCTCCCTTCTATTGTAACAGATTCTGATAACATGCATACCTGGTTATTTAAGTGACCTGATATATTTTCATCATCTATAGGTGATTTGTGATCCTCTATCATGTCAATTGTTTGTGGGTTGGAATCATGATCAGATAGGAATTCATAGTCGCGAGAATTTGTCTCACTTTCTATGTATGTTTTAGCTTCTGAGGTTTATCACTTATCTCTTCTTGTTCTTGCATCTGATTTTGTTGTAGATTCGTGAGCCTCCTTTGTATAGTGGTCGCCCTTCTTAACCCTAGTACAAGTCGTTGTAGTCTTTCTTCGTCTGATTCATTGGGTGGAGTTTGAGTTGTTTCCCTTGGCAAAAGTATTGATAACAACCAAGGATTAGGCTCATTTACTGGTGCTAAGCTTGTGTCTATTACCATATTTGCTTGTGTGGATATTTCAGATACTGTGTTGCTAGGTGACTTAGTGCTAGGTTCTTGTAGAGTTTGTCTCATATCTTCACCATCTAATTCTATACTAGGAGATGTTGGTGCTTTCTTGCTTGTCTGAGACGAAGAGGGAAATACTCGTGTTGACAACTATCTTTGAGATATGTACTCTGACAGTAGCCTTGGTCTATTTAGTGTATCTAGTGTATGTTGTCTTGCTTCTATTATATTTGGTACATGTTTATATCCTAACCCTTGATTCTTTGGATTTTTGTTTGGTACAATGGGTTCTAATCTTCCTTGCTTTTGTGATCCCAAGCCAGTGGTACTATCATACCCAGGTTTTTGTAGCATCTTGAATCCATTACCATACTGATCTAAAGGTAGCCTGGGTATTGTCATGTCATCTTCTTCTCTGTATATCCAGTGATTAACATCTTCATTTAGAGATTCTTCTTGTAAATCTCCCCACCTAATGAAAGAGCATGAATCTAAGTATCTTACTATTTCTTTCCTTTGTCTTGTTTCATTACTGTGTTTTGAGGCTTCCCAAAAGACCTAGGAGAAAGAGATAATTGTTTTCCATTTGAGGTACTTGAAATATAGTATTCTCCACAACTAACATCCTTAATCTACAAAGAAGATGTTGTATGTGCATTCTTATGTATTTCTATGATCGTTAATGACTCCATTTGTATAGTGAGGGGTGCTCCTTGATTAATGGGTACCTGGTTACCTACACTTGCCTTTAAGTGATTAGAGTGTTGGAATGGATTTGGATCACCCTTTATGGTGATTTCAATGCCATTATACGAGAATTTAACACATTGATGAAATGTTGATGGTACAACTTGCATGGTATGAATCCATGGGCGGCCCAGTAACATGTTGTACTCTAGTTCTCTGTCCAACACTTGGAAAGTAACCTCTATTGTTATAGGTCCTACTTGCACTGGTAGCGTAACTACACCTTTTAAAGGACACTCTTCATCATCATATGCTTTGATGTTTATTCTTTTTGAAGGATCAATGTGAAGCTCAAAATATCCCAATGCCTTAACCAGCTTTAATGTACAGATGTTGAGACCATCTCCTCTATCTATAAGTACTCTTTTAATTCTTCTCTTATGTATGTAAGCTTCTAGATGTAGCGGGTCATTATGGAGAAGTCTATCACTGGGAATATCATGTTCTGTGAATGCAATATGGGTACCATTAGCCAAATTCCCCACCATGGATTGGAAGGCATTTTCATCTATATCTCTGTCAACTACTGAATCTTGAAGTGCTTTGTCCGGGATAGCTTTGTGAGATAGTGATATACGCAATAGTTCAAAGAGTGATATCTGTGCCAGGGTTTTCTTGAGTTGCTCAACATTATAGGTCCCTACTATTGGTGGTGGGTTTGTTGGTACTTTTGTAAAGTTACTTTAGATCTGCGAGTAACTACGACATGGTCTTTGTCTCTAGGAGTTATCGTGATTATATCCACTGTATCATCTCTTGTGAGGGAATTGTTTGTAACATATGTTGTGTTATTAAGGTTCATTTCATATCCCTTCCTATAGTCATTATGTGCAAGTGTGACATCCATGATATGTGCTATAAGTTCATATTCAAACCATCCTGAATGAAATGGTTCTTCATGCCCCCAGTCCATAAGACAAAGATTCTTGTCTTCATCATATTTTGGTGCTTTTGACAGCATGCAAATTTGGTTATCATAGTTGTAAGTCTCTTGATATTGCTCATCATTATTGAGTGCTTCTTGTGAATCATCATTTACTACATCCCTTGAGCTAATGGCATGAATAGTATAGTCATATGAGACTTTTATGTAGTTAGTTGTATTGCCTTGTGTTCTCGATGTAGATGCCTTCCCTTTATCATGTTTGACAAATGGATCTTTAAAGATGGTATGATTCATGTTTGCTGAAGTTTTGTTGGTATCAATTATGATGTCACCTTGATCGATCATTTCTTGGATTAAGTTTTTCAATTTATAGCAACTTGGAGTTTTGTGACCTTTAGTACGATGATATTCACAGAAATCACTCATTCCACCATGTAGGTTTGAAAGGACCCGGTTCATATACTCTTACTTCTGGCAAAGTTATCATGTTTGTCTGTATCAACTTTTTTAATGTTGATTCAATAGGTTCCCCTAGAGGTGTGTAATTCCTTTTCGGAGCATTTACCCTTGGTAATTTTGTGTTCATATTTTGCGTAGCGTTTACATTGGTCGATACAATGTTATTCTCTGTATGTCGACTAAATGATTGACTTGGGCCTTGTAAAGACAAAATCGGTTGAGTTCTATTCATTGTATGGGCGTCTACAACACCATCGTTGCTCACATTTTTGTTGTTTGACCAAAATTTGGATTTATCATTGTTGTTGTTATCGCCATATTTTATGAGACCTTGTTATACTAGTACTTTCTCACACTTTAGGGCTTTTTCAGTGATTTTTTTAAATGTGGTCAAACATTTCATTTGTATCGGGTACTTGATTTTAGGGATAAGTTTTTTGTGAACATGTCAACTTGCTCTGCTTTGGGAATAATAGTCTTGCACCTTATATAGAGAGCTCTGCATCTTTGTATGAAGGATGTGAATGTTTCATTCTCATATTGTTTCACGGCACATGTGTCCATCAAAGTGACTGGGGTTTCAATTTTATGTGAGAAGTTAGCAATGAAATGTTTAGCTAATTCACACCATGATGTGATAGTTGGTGGTAAATGTGAAAACCACTCCAAGGGTGAGCCTCCCAGACTTTTAGGAAACAATCTCATTAGATAAGTGTCTTCAGTTGCAACCTCTATACATGTCGTAAAAAACTCTCTGATGTGATCTCTAGGATCACCTTTCCCTCGGTATCTGTAAATTTTTGGTGTTTCAAAATGTGGTGGGAAAGGCAACATGCATAATGTGTGATCAAAAGGATAAGGACATAAGTCCTGCATTGTGTAGATCTTTTTATCGTTACTGGTTTGCATAGTTGCCATATGTTGTTGCAGATTCTGTACCTGTTGGGACATATATATGTTTGAGTCAGAGGTACACTTTGCGCATGTATATTTCCCACAAAAGGATTCATGGTAGTATAACTAGGAGGTTGTTGAAAGGTACTATAATTGTAATTCTATGTGTTATGGGTTCCGCTAGGTACTGTGAAATAAGAGACATGTGAACCCATGTTTGACTGGGTTGTACTCATTGTATTAGCGGAACCTGGATTTGTATTCTAATGACTGTATGTAGATCCTATGGAATAGGAAACCAGAGGTTGAGTCGCACTTGTTGTATGAGACACTTGTGTTTGAATAGGTGTTGAGACACTTGACATTACCGGTATTGTGTGAGAAGCTAGGATATCTTGTGTGGTGTGCTAATGCTTATTGTTGAGGATGATTCACTTGATTGAGAAGTTGCGTTTGAAATGACATTTGTTTGTATGGATGATGTTGGTGCATTTTGAAGAAAACTTGAGGTCATCGCTTGCATTTGTGTCATACGTGGTATTTGACTGCTATTTGGACCTAAAGTATTTCCTAATGGTAAGATTGTTGTGATATCAAAATCTTCAGGTAATTTGGCCCCATTTTGTAATAACAACGAGAGATATTGTTCCTATCATTATGTATAAGAGTGTCTAAAATCATAAGGACATGTGGGTCTTGTTGAGCTAACTCAATCTCTTCGCGTGTTAAATTTTGTTGTATTTCATGTATTGTGGGTATTTCCTGAGGATTTGACTATTGACTACTTGATATGTCCATGTTCCAAGTTGGATTTACTGACAGGTCGTTGTTTGGGTCCATCTTACTTTTTGCCTTTTGTGACCTTGTGACAGGCATTTAAGACTTCTATATGAGGATGGTTTAGAACCTAATGCAAGACGACAATAATGTAAGACTCTAAACCTAAATATAGAATATGCAATACTAGGCCAGACTCTCTATTGAGGATTTTGACGCGAGACTTGTTGAGTATTTCAAGATTTTTGCAACACAAGTTTTTCAAGCTCTTCTCTTAAAAGTTCTGTAGCAATTTCTCTATCAATTCTATGAGCAATTCTCTATTTAGCTCGTACTCGACTCCTATATAATGAGGCATGTTTCTCTTTAATTACCAGGCCAAGTTACCTAAACCGTCAATGATTTCTCATTGACCATCGTTTGGCACTAGATTAGGTTGCTCGAATGGGAGCAAACCATCACCTGCGAGACCCATTAAGATGCATGTTATGACTTTCTAGGATGATTGTGTAAATGATGATGGACTAAGACAGATGTATATGAAATCTAATAAGGACCAAATCTAAGGGCATATATGAGGACGATAATAAGGACGTAAATGAGGACTATGCAACTTCTAAGGATGATAATAAGGATGTAAATGAGGACTTATGCAACTTCTAAGGATGATAATAAGGATGTAAATGAGGACTTATGCAACTTCTAAGGATGATAATGAGGACATAAATGAGACTTATGCAACTTCTAAGGATGATAATGAGGACTATGTAAGGACTGCCAATGGTCACAATTATGTAAAATTTTGAGTTTGCAGGATTGTCAGATGTTTCAAGATGAACTTTCTTTCTAGTAATTTTGTGTGTAGGACAAGTTTGTTGTTTTCCAAATCTAGGAATAGCTTTTTGAAGATAGGTATAGCTGACTGAACTGTGTTCTAACCAACTTTGAGAATTCAGAGATACGTAAGATAGGGCCTGAAATAGCCCAAATACTGACTCAATACTGGTCTAGTACAACGATACATATAAAAGCATAGAATACAATCTTAGGCTATAAAGTGGACACCATTCAATGAGGCCCCCACAATAAAATACCGAAACAAGACAAACAGATAGAGAGTCTGGCAGCACTGGCTCCACTCCACGGCACACACTTCTTGAGCATGCCAATCTCTCTTACCCCAAAGATCTTATCACCGAGGGATTTTTGTCTCATAATTCAAGGTACATGAGGGGTATCTATGGGGTACGATCCACACTCCCGGAATCACTAAATGTAGGATTTGGGCTACTAAGTTGGTTCTTAATGTAAAATTTTGGAGTGTCCTGATCCAACAACGACTTCTCAGAGAAAGCCACTTAAGACTTTAGTTGAGCTTATCGTTGCAGGGAAGGCCCCCACATATGTCAAATTCACTCAACACTCTAGTCACCTGACCAGTATATTTATATAGCAGCTCGAAAAACCTGCTCGAGAGTATGTTGGGAGAGATGATATCCCCAATGCATCCCAATTCAAAGCACCCCTGTGGGGTGATGAAATCCCCAGTCAAAGATACCCCTCACTACTAAAATACAAAAATTCGGTGTTGTTATCACCTTCTCCCTTTCTCCCAAGACGTTGAAGGCAGGTGGAAAGGTAGTTGATGCAATAGTAGATCCACCCCAAACACGATAAAAAGTTATTTTTCTTAAATAAAATGAAGTGTGAGTTATTCTATTGATAGCCCGATTCACGTTCATTTTAAAACCCAAATTTAGGTGTGAGATACGCATGTGCATGTCAATTTTAAAACACCATACCGAAATGTGAAAGCATGCATGTCAATTTTAACCAGGTTTATTTTAAGCCCAAAAGTGAAATGTGATAACATGCATGTCCATTTTAACCAAGTTTATTTTAAGCCCAAAATTGAAGTGTGATAGCATGAGTGTTTAAGATTAAGTAATAATCTGATCCTCTTTGTAAATTCGCCACATGCTGCAAACAAATTATCAATAATCCAAGAAAAATCCACAGAAAACATAAGCTTAACAATAAAAAAATGAATGTGTAAGGATACTTGAGCGATTGCGTGATTCTGTATGACCGATTGTGTAATTTTGATAGAGCGATTGCGTAATTCTGACAGAACAATTGTGTGATACTAATAAAATGATTGCATGATCCTATCTAGGCGAATGCATGATACACAGATCTATATGAGAGAACTAGGATGTTGTATCTGTCAATGGTTGGTTGGTCCTCTAGATCTCGTATATTCTTTTCTGCCTTTAGGATTTGTTGATAGCATTTGGCTTGTCTTCTTTGTTCCTTCATCCTCCTTGCACCCGAAAACCTGAATTGTACCTTATGTGCCATAAGATGTCATAATTAAAGCATATTCAGATTTAACAAATTTACTATAGAATCAAGACAAAACAAAGTGTAGCTAATGAGGAAAATAAGAAAGACAGAATGCATAAACCAACCAATGAATGCATATCAGGATCTGATCGATTGCGTGACACAATCTAGACAATTAAGTGATGGGTTCCGCACGAATGTGTGATCCTGTGTGCTTGATTGTGTGATCATGTCTATACAATAGCGTGATTGTATAAACGCGATTGCGTGATTGTATAAATGTGATTGCGTGATTCTGACTCTGTTATGCAATCCATACAAACCTGCAAAAAATGAAAAAAATCCATACGATCTGCAAAATCACACAGAAAACTGAGAAGGTTAAATTGCTATTAGTTCACGTCGGGTTCGCCAGAATGTCGTATGCCAAAATTCACAATGTAATCAACTAGAAATCATAGGGAAATCACGAATCCCTATCCTAATAGAATTCTAAACAAATTCAATGAAATATAGATGCATATAGAATAATTCTAAACAATATAGAACTCCCTATTGTGCATCATGGCTTCCATTGTTCTTCTCTTCTTTGTGGTATGGTGGCTCTCAGATATCGCGCTAGCAACCTGCAAATGACACAAAGATTCAAAGTTCGTGATTCAGAGAATGGAGATTGAATGCTCAATTTATAGATTATTGGAGAGGATTGAATGAGAGGTGGAACTTAGGTGAGCTCACATGTTGATTGATAGTTGAATTGCTGATTTGGAGGTGGAACGGAATTGATTGAATAGATAAAATGAGTCAACTAATTGAGAAAAAAGTTGATTGAGAGATGAAAATGAGGGATTGAAATAAATAAAGAGGATGGGATAGATAGCTGATTGAAAGCTGATTGAGAGCTTTATTTAGAAAAAGCTAACTAAAAGATAGAAATAGGAATGAAGAGATAATTGAATTAATTAATTAATTTAGCATGTGCTTGCACTTTGACTTTGATTTTCAATTTAATCTTTGCATGAGATTTAATTCAAACATTGAATTTATTTTAAATTCAATTTGTTATCTAAATATATTTAGAAATTGACTTTGATTTTCAATTTGATTTTTGAAATCATGCACATGTATTTGAAATTAGAAGAAATTAGAATTTGGGGATTTGGAATTGAAGAATTCATTAGTTAATTAAATATTTTAAAGAAACTATTTAATTATTTAGAAATTGAATTTAATTAAATAATAAAGATTATTTAAATTAAAGATTAAAATCATAATTAATTAAATAATAATATTTAATTAATATTTAGAAAAGGGTTAATGATTAATTGATTAATTGAATAGAGATAGAAATTGAAAAAGAATTTATTTAAATAATAAAGATTATTTAAATAGAGGAATTAATCTGAATTAATTAAATAATAAACATTTAACTAACATTAGAAAATGGTTCAATGATTAAATGATGATAGAATCAAAAATAGAATAATTAGTAAGATGATGAAGAAATATGAATTAGAAGAATAAGATTAATTAACTTACTTAAATAATTAAAGAATTATTTAACTAATTGGAGGAATAATTAGTACATGATCAATGAGACATTTTTAGGTGTCTACAACCTTTATACAGGATCTCAAGCTTCACCCAGATATCATGTGCGGTCTGAAGTTCCATTACATTTGTCATTTCAGAATCAGTTAGGGCACTAAGTAATGCTTCCTTAGCTCTGATATTATATTAATCTTCCTTAACTTCATCAGGAGTGGATGATCCATTATGAGGAACAACATAGACATTCTTAGTAATCGTCCAGTAATCTTCTCCAAGACATTTCAAGTGCACCTCCATCCGGTTCTTCCACACAGTATAGTTGCTTCCATCAAACCTTAGACTATCCTTCTTGAAAAGAATACCTTGAGTTGCCATCTCGGATCTCCCCAAGCGATTAAGATTCTACTGGATGATCTAGCTCTTATACCAATTGTTAGCAGAAATCAAGAAGGGAGACTAAGAGGGGGGTTGAATCAGTCCTCACCGGAACAAGATAATCAAACACCAAAGCATAAACTGATAAACTACAGCAATAAACAAGCAACACAACACACAACACCAAGATTTTTGACGTGGAAAACTCAGTCAAGGGAAAAACCACAGTGGAAACCTACCCACAATAAGATGATACTCTGCAATAGTATGTGAAAATATTACAATGGGAAATGCACATGCGTTCAGGCTTACTGCCCAAAAGATATATGCCCAGAAGGCTCCAACTCTCAGGGAAGTCTCACTGACTTACAAAATGAATCGGACTACAATATGGATGAAATGAACTGCAATAGTAGCATCTACATATGCCTGATAACAGCTCTGGTTAAGCACGGTTGTCTGCTCTATAACACCAATCTCACCACAACACTTCACCGAATGATATATCTCTTGTTCACACACACAACTCTCTCTGATAATGTAAACATCACATCAAAAACTAAATTACATAATTATATCACCTATATATACAAATCATCAACCTTGATAGCAAGGTTGGCTAAACCCTCAACCCTCAACTCATAAATACAAAAATTACATTACACGATACAAAGATTGGCCACCAGACCAATATTATGATGTACATTACATAGCATGGACCTAATTCAAATTCCCAAATGATCACATCCACTGAAAATCGTGCCAAGATCAATCGCAACACATTACACCACCAGAAATACCGCATAACACAGAAATCATCACCAGTTGATAGAAATCACCAAAACTCGCACAACGATCAATGCGGGTTGCCAAAACAAATAGGACACAATTAGGAGACACCATCAAACACATTATAATCATCTGGAACAGTTGTACCCACACCTCAAATCAAATCTTCATCGGTCAACATCTCAAAGCTCAAGAGCACAACCAAACAACAACTGTCACGAAGAAAGATAACTTGCAGGTCACCAAATCACAAGCCATCTAAAATGAAGATACATAAGATCATCCCAAACAACATCCCATAGTCTCAGCACAAGATCTAATCATTCTGGAATATACCGAAGGGAATATCAACTGGAACACCAATAGGAACACCAGGAACCGGTAACCAAAGAACGGCAAACCGGATTAGGAAATATTCACAAGCTCACTGGAAAAAATCACAACAATACGTTGACATTAATGAAAACAACATATCTAAGTCCAACAACCAAATCCAACAAACTACAACAATCTCCCAACAATCTCAACAACTCAACAAACCCCTCTTGGAATCTTATATTTTGAGGTGATTGGACACTTGTTAGGAGTTGTAAGAGAATATATAATGGTTATGACAGTCATTTTACTATAACAACATCTATAAAAATATTTATGATAGAATCCTTACACAAGTACACATGCATGAAAAATGTCTTATGATGGTTGTAAGAGCATCTGTAAGAGGCTATTTCGAGAGGTAGGTGTGATTTTTTCTTGGTGGATTTTTTGCCTTTTTTTTGGCGATACCATAGTGGTATTCATCCTCATTCTTATAAATTGGTGCCTTAAGCTAGTGTTCTTCATTTTCAGTCTTGTTTAATTTACAGGGTAACGTTGGAGTGTTGCCAAATTTTACAAAGGTCTACAAGTAAGTGTATTGTTGTTGCATTCTTCATTGGATTAGCAATATACTTTCCTATCTTTTTGTGGTGGAGTTTTTTCCCAAAAGGGTTTCTTCACGTAAACCTGGTGTTTCATATGTAATGGTTTTCTTGTTCTTGTTTTGATTTTATAATCACTTTGATAAGGGTTAATATTAGTTTTAGATTTACAATAATATAAATTTTAAGTTCATATTGCAAGCTTTCTTCACCTCTTCTTACATCTTTTGGTATCTAGAGCTAATTATTATGTTGAGGGAGAGACACCTTTCTATAATGTCTTATTTTAAGATAACTATGAATTGTGAGACAATTACTTAAATTCCTTAGAATTACAATATTTTATTTTTCCAATAAACTTATGCATTTGGAAATATGAATACAATTATATAAGGTATGACAATAATCAATTCCACTTGCTCTTTTTGATTTGTACAACTAAAAAGTATGCTTAAGTGAATTGATGAATTATTTGCACTAAGTGCAACAATCACTTGTTGTATCAAATATGACAAAGTAAATATGTAATGATATGTAAAGTGATATTGCCTATGGCAATATGGACTATCATCTTAGATATAATCACTTAAATCATGCAATGTCTAACTTGTATGATCGCTTAAAACGATATAGTTGTTGTGTCTAATTTTGATATAATAACTTGTAATGATGATGAGATATGTTATTTCAAATATGACAATGATATCTTGCACTTTGATGAGGTTGTTTTTGATATACGATTGCTTGAAATATGCACCCAATTATGGGCCTTCAGCCTTGCTCACTTTGAGCTCTTCCAAATTGAAATAAGAAAGAAGATATAAACATGATCAATGTTTAAATGAATGTGATCCATCTCCCTCTTATATCTTCTAGTTGGAGGGATAGTCACGTTGCAAGAGACATGATTTGTGCCTACCCATTATCACCCCCTTTACTAATCACAACCTTTCATGTTGACTTCATACATAATCGAAGTTTGATTATTGTAATTGTTGATATCCTTGTTGATTGATATTAATACTAATGGCATCTTGATTACATGTATACTTCCATCATCATCGATAGTGAATCCATTGTCTTCATTGATATTATTTGCCATTGTCTTCATTTCAATGTTGTCTTCTATTAAATAGCTTTTGACTTTCCATAGGAATTAAGAGCTTGGGAGACTACGTCGATCATATGAGATGAAGATAGTTGCTGACTTAGTTTGGGTGTTGACTTTTCTAATGTTTGGGATTTACATATCACCGTAACACATTGTTGTATATCATTTCTTCATTTGATGTTCATTATAAGTATTTCTAATAGCAACTTGCCATCATCTTAACAAATTAGTCCCAAACTTCATATGGTGTTGGCTTGTAGATAGCTAAGAGTCACCAACTTTAATATCTTCATATTAATCGTTAACTGCATGTTGTTTAGTCATTGTCTATTAATTATATTGAAAATATTATTGTAGAACCTTTGGTCAAGGGCGACATTCCTTAGCAATACTGAGTTTAATCATTCTCTTCAACACAGATATGAATGATGATTCCAGTGTCTTTGATATCCTTCTTTGTTGAGCTTTAGCAAAGGTTCCATACTTTATTTGATCTTCTTTTATAATTGAGACACTTAACAATTGTTGGTAGGGAATAAGAATAAGTTTGAACCTTTAGTTAAAACTCATCTAATTGTATATAACCCCTCGTTGAATTCAAGGTCTTAAGTGGGGACACTACACTTTCTCTATAAGTGTTGAAGGTTTTTTGGTGTGATGGGAGATTTTGTTTTGTGGGTTTTTTGTAGATTTGAGAAAGGTTGTACAACATGGCCTCCACCTCTTGTCTAGATATTAATAAGTTCAATGGTACTGGTTATGAGATGTGGAAGTTGAAAGCTGAAAATATATCCTCAAAGAGAGAGATTAGTGGTTGTCGGTTTCAAAATAAAAGAAACTAAAGGATTCTACCTTGATAGATGATGAGTGGAAAAAGTTAGACAAGAAGGCACGAAGAACCATTCAATTGTGTCTCACTATCTTTGTCCTCTCGAATATCTCTACAAAAGACATCGCATACAAGTTATTAAGGAAAATAGGTGATATCTATCAAACTAAGAGTTTGTTTAACAAGCCACATTTGAAAAGAAATTTGTATTATTTGAAAATGAGGGATGGACATTTTGTTGCTTAAAATTTGAATGCTTTTAAGTTAATTTTAATTCAACGTGCATCAATAGATGTTAGTATTTAAGATGAAGATAAATGTCTAATTCTACTTTTCTCGTTGCTTGATTCTTGGGAAAATCTAATTGTTGCCATAAGTAGTGGCGATGCAAAGCCTAAGATGGATAGTGTGATTCTCATATAGCTTCTTTCAAAAGAGATGAGGAGAAAGACCATGAATATTGGCTCCCAAGATGCCTCGCATGTTCGAGGAAGGCCTAAAGAAAACTGGCCTAAAGGGGATAAAAAGAAGGATAAGTTAAAAGGAAGTTCTAAGATCCCTGCAAAGAGAAAAGTTAGGTGTTGTACCTATGGTACAAGAGGACATGTGAAGAAGGAGTGTCGAAAAAAGAAAAAGAGAATTGAATCTTCCATGGATAAGTCCTTAGATGACAGTGATTCCAATGCTTTGTTTATCTTGGCTAACTCTATTAGTAATGTGCTTGCTTGTATTCATGTGCTTCCTACCATATGCCTCACAAGGAGTGGTTTTTCAAGTATAAAGGATATGATGAAAGAGAATTTTTTCTTGCTAATAACACCTCAATGAAGATTGTTGGCGAAGGAAAGGCAAATTTATGTTTCAATGGTGGGAGGATTGTTTCTATGGATAATATTTCAAATATTCCAAATCTTGCAGGATGTTTACTTTCAATTTCCAAGTTAAATGATTCTAGAATACATGTGACATTTGATAAGTCTAGTTGCAAGTTGGTACGCAGAAGTTTGGTAATTGATAAAGGATTTTAGACAGGGACTTTTTTTAATCTACATGCTTCTACTCTTTGTAATTCAAATGTCGTAACTAGGAATGAAAATGAATGTATGTTGTGGCACCATAGATTGGGTCACATCGGTGAAAAAGTTATTTTAAGACCATTCTAGTTAAGAAACTAGTTGAGGGGATTTTTTATTATTCTATTAGTAAGAGTGATTTCTATGAGCGCTATGTGTTTGGTAAACAAAATAGATCTTCATTTCCTAAAGGAGTTAATAAAGCTAAGAGACTTTTAGAGATTATTCATTCAGATGTATGTGGTCCAGTGGATGTTGACTCTTTGAATAGATCTTGGTATCATGTTTCCTTTATTGATGATGTCTCAATATATAATTGGATTTATTTTATGCATTCAAAATCTAAAATTTAAACTAAGTTTAAGGAATTTAAGGCATTGGTTGAAAAGAAATCCTAGTATAAGATAAAAGTATTGGGATCCAACAATGGGGGTGAATATTGCTCTAATGAATTTGATGAGTTTTCCAAACATGTCAGAATTGTTAGGCAAAATACTACACCTTACACTCCCTAACAAAATAGGGTAACAAAAAGAATGAATTGTATGTTAATGGAAAGAGCTAGGAGCATGTTAAGTAGTGCTAAGCTAGATAAAGGCTATTGGGTAGTGGTGTTGCTTGTTTTTTTATTAATAGATCTCCTTGTAAAGCTCTTGTTGATTTGCTTGGGGATCATGCATGTTGGCACATCTATATCGGGAACTACATCAAGTGGTGTATCGAGGATACACAATTTTATCGGTAGGAGTGACATTGCTATAGGAGTGGGCCTGGGAGCACATAGTGATCACTCAGTTTCTAGTAGACAAAGATAGACCAGTCGATCGACCCTATGTATATGGTTACACGGGTGTTCTTGTCCAACGCAAGCTGGGAAAATTGGAGTACTGGCGTCAGTTATTAGATGATTTGGATATAGTCATCTGGAGGTCGAATCTTGACTGTGAGGCATGGCATGAGGATGCAGAAGACATGCCATATATTTTTGGTTTGAGATACTTGATCGATCGGATGTCTTCCATCATTGAGAGGTTTTTACACAGCCGAGTTTATAGGTAGTATGGCAGACAACAGGGGGTACCACTAGGAGCCTATTTGTATGCACATCGTCAACAGGATGTGTCAGAGTGGGGACCCACCATATCCAATGATGCAGCTTGTGCAAAGTATTTAAGTTTGGGTGCACAAACCTAGGACTATGTTACAGAGGTGATTGATGCAAGTACAGTCGAGTACTCATAGTATTGGATAGCTCACGCAGTGCCACGGTTGTTTGATCCATCGAGTTAGTACCAAATTTTGATGATGAGGATGAGGATAGGCCAATGGTCAACAGAGGTTGTAGGCGTAGAGATGATGATGATGGGGATGATGAGGAGGAGGAGGAGGGTGATGATGATGGTAGATCAAGTGGAGCAGGGGTCGTCAGGGCCAGACAGGATATAGAGAGAAGGGCAGTACAACGGAGGAGATCAAGGATGCCCCCTTTGCAAGTCACAGGGATGGAGGCAACAGACACTTCTTGCCAGGTGCAAATTTCATGGGCCACAAGATAGTTGCAGAGACAGGTACAAATCCGTGTGCTGCCCCATCAGCAGGATGCTCAAATTAGGGAATTAGAGGCCTCTATTTTTTAGTTGCAGGCATAGGTTGCACAACAACAGAGATATATTGCACAGTAAAAAAGATAGATTGCACAGCAGCAGAGATAGATCACGTAATTGCATACTGGGAGACACACTACCATAGACCGACAGGGATGAGTGGAGGCGTTGGCCAATAGTTTAGACAGTGCAGCAGTACAACCCCCTCTTAGAGACACCTTGAGACAAATGCAGTACTCAGCCAAGGAGGTTGAGTATTACAGGTGATTATATGAGGATTTGGTCCCTCGAGATTAGAGAGCATCGAGTTACGCAATTGTGGCCTCTATGAGGTATGTACAGAGTCACTCCCGGACTGAGAGTAGGGGTGTGATAGGACCACTATGGCAGGATCCACGTGACAGAGATCCTGGGGCAAGAGCATCTACTAGTGCTACAGGTGCGGCGAGACCATCAGCATCTGGAGGCAGTCGTGCCTGATTTTATTTATCTTGATGTTGTATAGATATTTGTGATGTGTATCATTCTTTTCTATGTATCTCATATATAGACATGATATCATTTGTATACATGACATTTATCTTGGAGATTCATATGAGATGCAGCATCGATTTTTCCTTGGATCTACACGTGGGACTTGTATATGATGATGTGATGTTATATGATGATGCATATGTATGGATGTCATGATTTCTGTTTTATATGCATATGATATTTTTTTATGATGAGCTATATGATTTTGTTGTGATATGCATGTATTACGATTATGTGTCTATTTGATGCCTATGCTTATATGTGATGACAAATGATTTATTGATTTATTTACAATGTGATGGATGCAATGATTTAATGTATGATGACGTTGATGTTTATGTATGGATGGATGCACACTAGTATTTTTTAAATTCAATCCGAATTATATGATAATGATGTAAATGATGATAGTCAAATGTATGTAATTAATGCAATGATGCAACTAAATGAAATGAGGATAATGATTAGTGAATGATAATGTAAACAATTATGTTTTAAGATGAAATGATGATAATGATAACTAAATGCAAGTAAACATGAATGTGACTAACACGTATGTAATAAAATGCAATTTATATGTATGCAATCTATTGTAACCATACAAACTGAATTATGCATTGTTGTTATTCTGTCAACCAATTGTTTGTGCTCTTTTTATCATCGTTGAGCTTTTAAAATGTTGGAAGTTAGTATAAAAATCAATGGTATAATTGAACCAAGACGACCTGAGTGTTGTTTGCGTAAAATAGACAAGAGCTAACCAACAGTACATTCAAATTCGAAATGTCTTCAATGATATGTTTCCAATCACATCTTGCGATAAATTTGCATAGCACAAATGATCCACTCACAGATAATAGACAAATAAAATATCAAACCCCTTCCTTGCTTCTCTTGTTCAAGACATCCTCAAGTTGCTCAGGAGATCTGACAACCAAAAATCAAGATACA
Organism: Cryptomeria japonica; assembly: GCF_030272615.1. NCBI lineage: Eukaryota > Viridiplantae > Streptophyta > Pinopsida > Cupressales > Cupressaceae > Cryptomeria > Cryptomeria japonica. The sequence goes on from NC_081414.1 coordinate 659,297,284, forward strand.
AACAGTTAAACCTTATGCTAAAGTAATCAAACCATGATTCAGAATAGATCATCCATTGTGTTATGTTACCAATTTTGATGTTTTGTCTAGCAATTGGTGTTGAAATTTGCGTTCTATGATTAACATTGAGGTGCGTTTTGATTCTATTTTTTATGTGTTTTGCCCTATTGTTGGTTGTCTAGTTTGTTGAAGCCTAAAACATATTGCCCCATTCCTACCGAAGGGGAATTTTGAGAACCACTCCATGCTTGGTCCACCTAAACTTCTTGGAAACAACTTCATTAAGTAAGTCTCGTTATGCGCAAATTCCAGACTCATAGTGCAAAATTCCCTCACATGATCTTGTGGGTCAGTTTTGCCATTGTATTTGCCATACCTTGGAATTTCACAATTTGGTGGAAATAGTATCATGTTTACAGTTCAATCAAATGGATAGAGGAAAATGTCTTCTAGGGTATATCTCCTTGTTGTTCCCCTTTGCATGTCATGCATTTGTTGTTGAAGAGCTTGGATATGTCGTGTTAAGGCGTTCAATGGCTCATTATCATTATTCCTTGGTTCATCATGGTCATTGGTGTTATAGGTGTGTGTTCTTGGCTCTTCTCTTGTTTCATGTTGTTGTTGTGTTAGCTGGTCCATATCAAAATCCAAAGAAATCTTAATGCCTTTGCTTGCTAGCATGAGAAAGTATTTTTCCTTGTCAGACATGATTTTTTGGAAACCCGGGTTTTGTTGGACCTCTTGAATTGGGTCCTAGTTATTTCATCTTCACTAGTATCTAGATACTAATAGAAATTGCACACAATTACTCAAAGCAAAAGGTACAAATTTATGTATATCAAAACCATGCAAGACATACTAAAAAATCACCTAACTAATAGGACAAAATAAATTTAATATATAATTTAGGCACCTTGTGAATGGACTGCACTTGGCTCTGAAATTCCTCTTTATGTGTTATTTCAGATTTTTGTTATGATTTGGTCTCTACCATTTAAGGTGCTTTATATTATTGCACAACTCTCTGTCATATGGATGTCATCCACTCCTCACTCTTTTTATTTTTTATTTTTTTGCAATGCAAAGACACCTAAAACCATTCAAAACCAAATAAGCCTGCATAAATAATGAATATGAGCATTTTCCACCACCACACTTTAAGATTTTCATAGATTTGAATTTTTTTGGAAAATATTTGCTTTCCTACACACATATTCAAGATGATAGAAAGAAGAGTGTGTTTTTTAGGGTTTTAACCTAAAACAAAGCGCGCTAAAGCATATTTGAGAATAACAGTTGGGCTCTGTAGGTCAAAGAGGTCTCGTGAATTCCATTTTAAAGCAAATGTGAATATGAAAACTTCTCATCAAAAATATTATCCCATAATTCACTATTCAAACCATAAACCCTTAAATAATCAACCACATTTTAAGCATATTAATCACTATTGGAAAAATGGATAAATAAATCTCCATTTAACAGGACATGTTGTTAAATTTATGAAAAAACAAAACAAATTAACCACATGTTAGCCCTTATAAATACTTACACAGAATTAGCACATCCTTGAAAATAAAAACTGGCAATAAAATGGCTATAATGTTAGAAGTTATTTCATTATTCATACTACTTGACTAATTAATAAACAATTTTCTATGACATTCCAAGAAATCAAAAGTAAAGTCAAGAGCATTTGAACTTTCTGCCATTAAAAGCATCAAACAATACAAACTTAGAAACCCTTTATGCTCGGGTAATTCAAGATGGTAAGTCAGATTTGGATTTTTCAGAAGAAAAAAGGCTCAATCGGGAATACTTGGAGGTTCTTGCAAGAGAGGAAGTTTTCTAGAAGTATAAGTCTAGGGAAACTTGGCTAAAGGAGGGAGATCGAAATACTAAGTTTTTCCATAGTTCAGTAAATATTCAAAGATCATGCAACAAGATTTTCTCCATAAAAAAACTCAAAAGGAGTCACTCTTTCAGATCAAAAGGAAATTCAGGAGGTGATAGTAAGCTTCTTCAAATAGTTGCTAACGAAGGAGGGCCCTCTAAAGCTCTGGGATGCAAATGCATTAGATATTATTCCAAAATGCATTTTGGAAGTCCAAAATAGGTTCTTAAAGGACAAGGTTTCGATGGAAGAAGTAAAGGTGGCTTTGTTTGAATTAGGGGGTGAAGGCTCTGAGGCCGGATGGTTTTCCAATTGCTTTCTTTTAGAGGTTTTGGGATTTATTTGCTAAGGATTTATGGCAAATTGTGGAAGAATCTAGAGCTGGGGGTTTTATTCTAAAGGATTTTAACAACACTTTTATTGCTCTAGTTCTAAAAGAGGCGACGATTGAATCCTTTGATGATATGCAACTGATCTCTCTGTGTCACATTGTTTATAAAATCATCTCTAAGGTTGTTGCAAATAGGCTAAAGAAAGTCTTAAAATATATTATATCAGAGGAGCAGAGCGGATTTGCCCCCAACAGATCCATAGTTGAAGGTATTATTGTTGGACATGAAGCTATTAATTCAATTCGTGTTGCAAGGATGGTAAAAATGCTAGTTAAACTGGATATCCAAAAGGCTTATGATAAAGTGAGATGACCTTTCGTATTTGCAATTTTGGAAAAAATTGGTTTTAGAGCAGAGTGGATTTCTTGGGTGAAAAGTTGTGTCTGCTCCCCACAATTCTTTGTTTTGGTTAATGGCAACCCTTAAGGCTTTTTTGAAGCTTCCAGGGGCCTAATGCAAGGTGATCTCCTCTCACCCTTTCTTTTCATCATTATGGCAGAGGCTTTAGGATGATTGATTTCTAAGAAAAGGGATAATGGAGTGTGGAAGGGGGTCAAATTGCACAGGGTATTAGAGTTGTAACTCATTTGCAGTTTGTTGATGACACATTATTCTTTGGGGAGGCAACTTTGAGAGAATCCCATATTTTAAAAAGTACTTTGGATCACTATTCCTAATGGTTGGGACAAAAGATAAATGGGAGAAAATCAGAGATATTGGTGCAGTCACCGGTTAGGAGGAACCTCAAAGAGATTAATCTGGACCGGGTAGCAAGAGTAAACACAATGAAAACAATAGGATATGATGGAGGCAATACAAAATTGAATGAATTAGATCATGAAACCTGATTACAGATAACCGGTAACATTCGGGTTACAAGATTCGGCTCACTGGCCTGCTACATACATGCTCAATTACATAATCGGCCAACTCCGAACCTCTAATTATTAAGATCTATCTTCTATATTCTTTCTAACTGGATTATGATGCTTAATTATATTGATTTATATGGTCTCGAGGGATCCGGTCAGCCCAAGATGGATCAAATACCGAAGAACAAGATCAAATATGTAAAACCAACAGGTCATCCTCCCCCAAAGAGATTCCTCCAAAAAATCCAAAGGATGAAGTGCAGATCAAAGGGAAGGTCGGCCACATGCCAAGGAACATTGGAATCAATGAACTGAGGCTCCACAAGCTACAAAAGGGATCTAAAAGATTCACCAATGCCAATAGGTCCAAGCGGTTCCAGGGCCAGAAAACTGTCTCAAGATTCAGAATCGATAACTTGCCGGAAAAATGATCCAAATTGTTCGCGGTTTAGGAATAAGGAAGATGATCATGTCCTCAAGAAAAATCCAGCTCTACAAGATCCGGTGAGCCAATGCAAGAAAATGCAGAAAGAAATGCTAAAACTGCAAAACAGAAAATAAATTGGAAAGGAAATGTTTCTGGTTGATGCAAGATTGCCAAGAACCAAGGATGCTCCTACATCAGATATTTTTCTTCAATACTCCTTTGAAGAAGCAGAAGGAAATATCTCATATTTTGGGGATGAGAGTGGGGTTTCTTCCTGGTAAATATTTGGGTATCCCTCTCTTTAGTGGGGAAAATTGAACAATCATTTGGAAGAATCTAGAGTATTGTTGTATTCAGAGGATGGATGGATGGAAGAGAAAATGGCTAACTTCAACAGGGTGAATATTAATGCTTAAATCTGTTATATCGGCTACTCCTCTCTTTTATATGATGTGCTTGCATATACCACAAAAGGTTTTGAAGGTTATTGAACAAAAGATGAGAAAATTATTTTGGAATGGCTCTCAGGTGGACGACAAAATACCCTTACTAGCGTGGGATAAGATATGTAAATCTAAACAACAAGGTGGAGCGAGTCTAAGGAATTGGTAGAAAATGAATGATGCGATGGGGGAAAAGTTGTTCTGGACCATCTATAAAAATCCCCATCAACTCTGGGTGCAAATCCTATGGGCGAAGTATTTGGATCAATCGGTTGACTGGTGAATTTTCACAATTGCTAACCCACCAATGGGATCTGCAATTTGGAATTTTATTATTTCTTGTAGGAAGGTCATTATAGACCATTTGAACTAGCATATTGGTGATGACATGAGTGCAAATTTCTGGTTAGATTTATGGGATGGTAAGAAGGTTATTGGTTGTGATGGGGTGCTAGAGGAGGCTAAGAGATTGCTGGAAGAAGTGTGGGGAAATAAGGTTAGGGATTATGCGGAACCCAAAAGAGAGGTTGGGAGGATCGACTATGGATGGAAATCAGTGTGAGAAGTGTTAGAGAATCTAGATCATGTTAGAGCTATGAGGAGATCTTTAAGAATAGGAAAATTTTCATCTCAAAAGGTAAAGATGAAGTGAAGAGGTGTGGGGCAAAGAATGGTAACTACTATGTCAAATTGGTTACCAAATATTGGATAGCAGAGAGGAAAAGGAAGAATGGGCTACAAGCTTGTGTTGGGGGAAAGAGCGTCTTCCAAAGGCAGGTGCATTTGCTTGGCTAGCGGTTAGAGGTAGGATTTTAACAGGGGAAAAAGGAAGCGACTTGGGATGGCAGGATCATTGAAATGCTTAATGTGTGGTAAAGATGAGGAAAATGTGGATCACTTATTGCTCAATTGTGAGTTTACTTCAGATTGTTGGAGGATAGTTCAAGGGAAACTGGGATGGCAAGGCCCCCTTCCAAGGAAGCTAAGGGATGTATTTCTGAGTTGGCCTCGAAAATATAAAAAGTCTATTTTCTCAAGTGTGTGGAAAATTAGTCCTATGATTATTGTGTGGGAAATATGGAAAGAACGCAACAAAATGATCTTTCAAGATAAATGTGAAACTTTAGATTAAATTTTGTCTACAATTGATGTTGCAATAGAAGAGGTTGTGGGGGCTATGGCTTCCAAAGTTCATGTAAAGGATGTTGTACTTTCTTAGGACTCTCATATTCAAAAGTGTTGGCCTTAGATCAAATTCAGACCTGTTCATGGGTCTAGGTGGGTTGATTCGGTGTCAAGGAAGAAATTATCGAATACGAATTATGCATGGACTCCTCCTTTAGAAGGATGGATTAAGGTCAATTTTGATGGTGCAACAAAAGGAAACCTGGGAGATTCTGGAGCTGGAGTGGTATTTCGGGATTGGAAGGGAAATATTGTCACATGGGGTGCCAAAAGATTGGAGAAGGGCACGAATAATGAAGCTGAGATTCAAGCAACACTCATGGTGGTGGACTGGAGGCTGAAATTTGGTTTTGATAGACTGCATCTAGAAGGGGATTCATTAATCATAGTAAATGCTTTGATAAAAGGGGAGGCTCAGGCTTGGCATTTGAATAAATATGTGCAAAAAATTCAAAGTGACTTAAATCATTTCAGTGACTTTAAAATCACCCATGTACGAAGAGCAGCAGACAAGGTGGCTGACATGCTATCCAAATGGGCAACGTCCTTCACAAATGTTCAAGAAGAACATGTGGAAGATTTTCGCAACCTATCCATCAATGACGTGGTGAATAGCGAATCTATTTTGGCAAGCTTGAGATTATCGAGAAGGTGATTCACAAGATCGATGTCATGATGAATGGTACGCCAGAGAGGTGGAGTAAATGTCGAACTGTGTGGGTAGTGTGGGAATAAAAATCAGACAATGTACAATGAGCAGAGTATTAATGTAACAATATTGTGACGATGAAGGTGGATGTCGATCTTGAAAAATTGATGTGTAGCATATTAATTGATCGGGTTGCTTTATTGATAAATGTGGTTGTATGGTTTTACTCCTCATTTGTTCACAAGCTGAGTGTTCATAGAGAGCGGAGAAGGAATTCTAAAGGTGGCGATTTTTTAGAAAGAGATCGATGGAAGCCAATTTTACCTTCAAGATGGAGAAGAAGCTTGTGCCATTCGTGGGCAACGTATCAAATAGGTGGTTACAAGGCCTATTTTGGTATAGGGATGACAAATTGAGAGACATGACTAAACTCATGCTAGGGGAGGAAATTATGTCTATAAGTCATAGGTATAGAACCAATATGGAACCTTTTTCATTAATTGTTGCTTGGGGACTAGAGTTTGAAACTTATACAAACAAAGTGAAGTAGATTTTGAGGGAGTTAGTTGATGAGGAGTATTTGGGTAATATGGAGTCTATTTTCGAATGGGCAATTCCGAGGGTGGGAATTGATATTACAGAGGGAATGACGGAACCTGTAAGCATCTTACCCTTTGTTCGTGGACAAGAAGATGAATAGAAAGCACGGTGTAGGGCTATGGCATGGCATGGCATGGGTGGGAGGCTTTCAAAACATTTGCAGATTTGATACGCGTCGAGCTAGTGTTGAACGCGACGCATGAAGTGGCTCGAGTGGAGCTGGGCAAAGAGTTGAGACCTCGAGCTTGCACAGAGGATGCAGTGAAGATTCTTTCCAGGTTCAAAGAAGAAAATGAGGATAGTTAGGTGGTTGGTTTAAGTCAAATGAGACAGTTATATGCTTAGTAGTTTTTTTGTATATTTGTTTAATGATCTTAGCCCTATTTTGGTTCGTATGTTATGGGTTGTATATTCTCAAACTGTTACTCAAGTTTGTTTGTATGTTGTTATTGTTGAGCTATTTGGGGGTGATTTTATTGTTTTAGACATTATGGTTTACTGGGAAGGTGTGTCTTAAGGAGTTTTTGCAGAATGTACTTTCTTTTTTTAATATTTTAAAGCAATAAAATAAATATTATTACCGACCCCAAAAAAGAATCAAACAACACTTCTTTTTAAAAAGATGAAAAGAATGGGAAGGGAGCTATTTTACTCACGACTTTCTTCAACTTCAGACAATCAAAGTGGGTACATTTTAGAACAGCATCATGAATTTTAGAGAGAAGACAATTTTGTTACTAAAATTGTCTTTAAAAATGTAATTAGCAAGGATCGTTCATAAACAATAATTGAATATAAAATATAATGTATTTGACATCCATGAGGCCAAACAAGCCTATTTGTGCGTGTCTCTACTTTTTCCCATATGGACAACCCACAAATATAATGAAAATATTGTATTGGAGAGATCAATACTAAGGTGTTGAGTGTGCCAACAAACATAAAAAATGGCTATTAATTGAATGACAATTGAAATGATTGAGCTGTGAGCCACACAAAGAATATCGAGCACGTATCTCTACAAAAGAAAGTTGGAATTTAATATGACTTGACATTTGATGTAATGAATCAAATGAATTGATTTATATTACATAAAAAAGAGAAAATTGAATTTTACATTGACTGTTTGCAATATGGATCACTAAAAAAAAGAAAAATTATATTTGTATAACTATGTAAAATAAAAAATTAATATAAACAATGGAAGTTTCATTCAAATTTTTTAATTTTATGATATGATGGGTTAAGTTGATGGGAAAATTGAATGCAATGGATACATAAGTATCCTTCCTTTTGCAGGAACTAACGATTAAATGATATATATAGTTTGAAATCATAAGTGGATTTGAGTTTTCTATTGATTTTCAAATGAAAGAATATATAGAAGTATTACAAATTTATAGTATCTTGCTAAAAAATAACTCTTCATAACATTGATTTAGAAACTCATAGAATTTGAATCATTTTATCAACTTTTATTGCATGTGCAATGTCATAAGTCATCCATAAAAAACCAAAAGGTAGTACTTAGGGATCCCATAGACTATTCCCTAGTTGGGGCAATGCCTCGTGTATTGTGGCCAAGGTTCTCCCGCACAATTTTGCTTCCCACAACCATTATTTGCCTTGCGACTAATGACGCAAATGGAGCTTCTTAGATCAACTTTTGCTATCCTACAAATCCCAAGCACCTCGTCACTACTCAGGTAACAAGAGCACTTTGGTCAAGCATCGCTTTGCCTCATCTCCTCTTGGAGGTGCTACATCTATATGGCCTTTAGGTGGGGTGGGGTTGTCGACTAGTGGTGGTGGTGGATGGTGGTCGACTGGTGGTGGTAGTGGTTGGCTTGAGTCTTCAAAGTGGTTCCCTTTGTTGGCCTTGGCTCTTTCTCTAGCATGAAATTAAGAAAAAGATAAAGAGGAGGGAGAAGATAAGATAGATGAGGGGTGATCTCTTATTGACGTCACCTTGGACTTTGCTGAAGAATAGGATAAACTGGATGACTGATACCCCCTCCATCTCTCATCAATGTTGCTCTTGTTGCTTATTAGCTTTTATTGTAATTGTTGTTTAGCTTTATAGGAACTGCTCGTGTGAACTCCAGGTGTGACCTTGTGTCCACCCACCTTTTTGTGAATATGTGTATATTCTATAATTAATAGAATCTCACACACCTATTCATAAGAAAATAATAAAAATTAAGTATATAAAATTAAATCACCGTTATGCAAATAAAAATATTTTTTTTAAAAAGTCAATAGTATAAATCAATAAAATAAATCTTGAACAATTGTAAAGACAAATGGAGTAAAAAAAATAATTTAAATAAAATAAAGCATTTGGACATGTTTGGATGGTGCTATGATGAATGAAGATTGAAAGAATCTCCTAAGGTTGGAATTGGAGCACATATATATTTATAAACAACAAAGATAATTAGCTTATCTGGATCAACACCAAATCTAGAACTTAATCAAATTGGATTACACGTTACAAAATATGTTACAACAAAATACTTAAAGTGGCTTATTAAAATATGTTGGAGCCCTTGGTGTCTCCCAAAAGTGGGGGTATTTACACTTGGAATATTGTCTATAAAAGGATTCTAGTAGTGGATAGACTTAAATCCATCAAACTTTTAGGCCCCTTCTAGTATGTTTTATGTAAAGCTAATGAAAAAAAAGTAGATAATCCATTATTAAATTGTTCATTCACCAATAAATGCTATAAATGGTTTATAAATTGTTGTGAATGGTCGAGTGTTATGCCAAACAACTTTCAATTTTTCTTTTGAAGTTGGTCAACGTTAAGAAACTCGTTATGGCAAGGAATTGGGTGTCAAGTCCTTCATTATTGTATGACACGTGTGGCATGGCCAAAAATAATCACATATTCAAAGAAATGAATCTTTTGTGGAAGAGGTAATCAAATGAATAGAGTTAAGCATCCGTGAAATAAAACCAACCAAACATAAATCACATAATGCTCACTCGAAGCCATTTACTATTTGGGATGATATGATCATGAATAAATACAGCATCATCCAAGCTACTATTGCATATAGTTTTCGTGCCCCTTATCCTTCTTAAAAAATAACACATGTTCCAATTTAAGTGGAACTTGCCTTTAAGTGGTCACTTAAAACTCAACTTTGATGGGGCATTTTGTGGGAATCTTGGTCTCTCTATTGTTGGATGCTTAATCATAGATAACAAGGGAAATATTATATGATCACTTTTCAAAAAACTTCTTATTGGCATAAATAACAAGGTTGACTTTCAAGCCCTTCGAGTCAACTTGAATTTTTGCAAAGAAAAAACCTATCTAGAATTGATATGGAAGGTGAGTCCCAAATCTATATCAACTTGTTTTTGCAAAGTCATTAATCGGAAACTATTGAACATAGTTGAATTTATATGGAGTATCTTAGATAACATGAATGATATTATCATTTAACTTATCTATCAAGTGACTAAGTGTGACTAAACAACTAGCCAAGTTTGGATGTGACCAATTGAAGGTGAAAATAATCTATGGGTTCCTAACAAATATTCTTAGGAAAATTTTAGTTTTTTTAGCGACTATATGGTTCATATCTCTCCATAAGATTGCCTCACCTTTGGTGAAGGTCTTATGCTAGTTTTTAATTTCTGTGCACTCATTTTCTTCTTCGAAATGTCAAACATTTGCATTATTAGTTATACGTGTCTTTGTGATACAAATGATATCAACATTAAATTGTGCTAGGCATTTATTATCCAAATGGAATAAGTTAAAAATGCATATGCTCCATCATTCATCTAGGGGTCCCTCCATAATGCTCATGTTCACAACTGTTCACCTTTTTGGAATGATTTCTAACAAATTTTGTTCAACTATCTAGGTAGAAAGGTTAGGCTAAAAATGCTACTCATTTGTTGGTTCATCCAAATATGCAAAGGGAAGTTGTGTTGCCATTTCTAATTTTAATAAGAATCCATCATAGGGTTCCTTAGGTGGCACATTTGGCATTCAAGCAAACCTAAGAAACAAAGGTATCAAACAAGTCATTACTTTGTTTAGGGATTGACTTATTCATGATAATACGAAGTCTTCTAATTTTTTCATTGACCATCATGACGTTCACTCATTAATGACATTAAATTCATTATATACAAGCTGTCAAAGAAATAGGTCCACCTGTTAATATTATTTTGGGATTGCTTGTAGGCAGCTGTGTGGGGGAAAAAGTGACACTAAGCAAACATGCCCTAATCTCACCTTCAATCACACATTTGTGGAATACGAAAGAGCCTAGAGGTATCACACAATTGGCTACTTCTTTTTGTGGAAGAGAGAGAGCCACGGGCTACCTATTAGGATTTCTATTCCTTTGTTGCAAATGATAGATAGGATGATGCAAGTTCAATTCCTAACCCCAAAGTGCAAGTATGAACTAATAACAAGATTGCAGAATTGAACCTAAACAATGGAAAGCTGTAAACACAAGGACAAGACAAGAATGTAAATGTGTACTCGGTGTTAAAATCTGAGTGAAAATGTTCGGGACGGGGGCGCGGGCGCCACTGTCCTGATTCTGCCCCTGAAACTGCTCCGAAAACTGCTATTTTTGCACTCTGGAAAAGCTGTCAAAAATGCTAAAAATGCTGTCTGTCAGGAGGACCAGGGCGCCCAGCGCCCCTGTCCTGGCAGGACCAGGGCACCCCACGCCCCTGTCCTGGTCTTTTGCTCTGCAATTTGGTGTGGAGTGCTATCTTGACCTGCTTTTCCCGGATCTATCACCTGCGGCGTCGTCCGAGTCCCGAAACCTGCACTTATATCTGAAAAGGGTATGGGCGGCTATATAGGGTTTTGCCTTAGTCAAACCCCCGCTTCGGTGATTTCCACCTCCACGAATAGCCAAGTTGTATTGTAAAATGTATTGTGTGTGCAGACCTAGTGTGTGTGCAAGGTCCTTAAATGCAAGAAAACAAACTAGAGCAACCTAGAAAGTAAACCCTAATTGCTTGTAAATAATAATGTAAATGCTCTAAATCAAGATGCAAAGTGATCTAAAGCATGAATAAAGGATATATTGAAGCTTATGCAAAGACATGAAAACAACATGAAATCATACCCAACCCTTAAGGGAGGAGTACAAGCCAATCTTCAGTCAGTAATCTCCTATTGTTCTTCAATGTCTCCCAAGCCCTAAATGAATGAAATTGATGAATGCTTCATGGATGGATGTTGAATGTTATTGAAGTCTTCAAAGATCTGCTCTTTCGCTGCATAGAAGGTCCTCGAAAGCCAAAATTTGGATCCTTTCAAATGAAGAAAGAGAGCTCTTATATATGAAACCCTAGGTCTTAATTTCAACTTTTGGCCAACCTAGAGATTGAATATCCCGCCAATTTCTTGGGGTTAAGCTTTATTTTATGATTGGATCGCGCTCCTAAAATTTCGGGAAAAATGTCTGGGACCATGTGCACTCCGGGCGCCATGGTCCCGACAACTTTTCACCAAATTTTCAGGGCCATCGGATATGATGATTTTAGAGAGAATCTCGAAGTTACAGCTGATTTCGAGATGTTTTGACCCCCGAAATCAAGCCCCCAAGTTCAAAATAGGACCTAATTAGGGTTTTTGATTAAATGATGTATTGGAAGAATAAAATGAAAGGGGCACACTTTAATGAAAAGGCCCAACTTTATGATGTGGGAGATGATGAAATAGAACCTTAGACCTAATTAATTTGACTAATTAAGTGCTAAAGGGGAAATGCAATGCAAAATGCAAAATGCGCCAAGGCGGGTGCTAAACTAGGTGTGAAATTGTACCACCCTAGCAAGTGCGTACAATTTACGACACTACAGCGGCATTTTGATCAAGTGGCAATGATTTCTTTTGATTTCCGGTCATTTTCCCTTTCATCAGCGTGCACGCCAAGTGGTGTCTCGGAGTTGCCTCGAGTTGCTCGCTTTTTTTCACTCAAAGTTGAGAGAACACGGAGCTGTCGCGTGGCTCAAGTTTTTATATCAATGTATGCTTCTCAGCCCCACCATCCATCGTGTAAAGATGAAGACACTTGGTGTCCCCGCATTGCATGATCTAGTTCTCTTTATGTGCTCGACTTCGGATATCCCCCGAGCCGCTACGTGCCTTCCATGGTAGTTTGTGAACCAGGATGCAGTTTGCAACACGATTTTCTTATTGGGCAAGTGCAAGGATCGCCATGACACAGTTGAGATAACAACTTTGAAGGTTGTTTTGTTGGGTAGCATCTCACGGTGTGCCATGCCAGGTTTTCCTATCAGAAGCGGTTGCTAGGATGTTGTTGATGCTGTGAGCTGTTAGTTAGGAGCCAAGGGCTCTATTTATGCTTTCTTTTTCTTGCTTTGAAGGGTTCAAACTTTTAGAGAGATTTTTAGACTTTGGCTCGTTAAAGAGGCCTTTATGATGATTAAATTTGGTGAATGATAGACATGTCAGATTGTGCCTATGGCCTTTGTGATTGTTTTATTTGAAGCTTAATATATTGACTTATGTGTTGTTTTCGAGTTCAATAACTTCTATGGTATTTGTTGTAAGACTTGGCGGATTAAACTATGTTTTGAGACTTGTTATCTATTGGATGAATGGCTAATGTCATTTTATGTTGAATGAGTTTTGTTGAGTTACTCTCTCAAATGGTTCTAAGAATGAAGATTGTTGAATGAGCTTTAAAGCCACATGTCTCTGGGTTTTATATGATGTTAATGTTTTTCCAAAATATTTTGGCGTATCACCTAAGTAGGGTAGATCATTTGTTTTAAGTTTTTTCCTTCCCCTTTTCTCCCTCAATTGTATGAAGAGTTGACTTCTCAAACCCGAAGGTCATTTAGTGAGTTTCACGCAAAAGGTCCCCCATCACTGAATTTCCCATAAGGTTGTTAGCGTTTAAGGTAAAATTAAGAGTCAACAGTTCTTTTTCTGGCACGCCCAGTGGGACCGTAATTTTGAACAAACCTAAGCTAGTTTATGAGCCACAAACCTGTTACTAGGAGCCAAACAACTTTAAATCTTAGTTTGCTCCTTCCACCCTTGGTAAGCGTCCATTCACTGGAACCCACATATCTTCCTGGAACCCACATATCTTCCCTACGGTTATTCCCATAATAATGGCTCAGATTCCCCCTAGAAACTTTGTGACTTGGAACAACAGAAGCCCTCTCATTCCTCCTATTCCACCTGTAGTATGGGGGTCGATTCCCACTTCCACGCTAAAAGTTGTCCCTAAATACACTGGAGAATGTCCCAAGACCCCTGGGGAGCACCTATAAGATGTGGCCAATGTGTGCACCGTCCATAACATCACAGAGCAAAATATAGCTTTGAGATTGCTCGTGGCTTCATTCAAAGGGAAAGCTCTAGATTGGTACAAATCCCTTGGTCTAAATTCTATAGCCAATTGGGATCAGCTGGGTGACCGCTTCTTTAAGATATTCTCTAAAAAGGTTGATAGGTCATCCCTGATGCATCAATTGATTACCATAAAGAGAGCCCCTCGAGAAGGGGTGACATAATTCAATTTGGGGTTTCAGAGGACTTGGCAAAGAATATCATTGTCCACCCGCCCACCTGTAGATATGGCGTTCATTTTTTATCTGAAAGCCTTCAACTTTGATATATCCATGATGATTTAATCTCTCGGAGGTAGTACCCCCCAGATGCGTTTGATTTGGTAGTCCAAGCAAAAAACAATCTAATTGATGTTGGGAAGCTTGCGCCACGATTGCTCATGTCGGTCTTTCCTAAGCTATCAAATCACGTCCCTAAACCAATCGTGCCAAGCACATCTGCTCCCCAATCTATGTATGTATATCCTAGACCGCAACAAGCAAATTTGTCTCCTCCCTCATCTTTGGCTGCGGAGGTTAGCGATATAAAAAATTTGTTGAGATCTTTCTTGAGTGAAATCGTTAATCTGAAAAGGTCCCAAGTCCCACCTGCTAGACCCCCTTTCCAACAAAATTTCCAAGGGAATAGACCCGCATATCAACAAAACCAATATGCAAATAACCGAACTTCCCCAAGTCAGCTGAATGGCCAGATAGTTCCGGTACCTAATCCTTTGCAGACTATCTATCCTAACACCGATAAAGAGTTGGATAGAATAATGTAGCGGATGATACCAATTCTTGGTGTTTTCCATGTAACAACGCCCACGCCCCAAGAAATTTCCCAAGAGGCAATTTACAACAAAAAATTGCAGATCAATGGAATCTAGGCGTGGCTTCAGATGATTTAATTTACGCATCCCCTGACATGGACAATGTGTCTCTCATTGCACAAATGCAAGGTATGTCAATAGAGTAGGAAATGGAGATAGCTCCAGACCATGCACTATTCTCTTGGATGGAGGATGAAGATGTCGTGCTCACAAATGACACAACCACATCAAGCTCGGGGGCTCCTCAAGTGCAATCAGATTACAACCTCCGGTCAAAAAGGTGCTTCACGAGAGAGAATGTAGGCACGCAGGGGAGATTCACCATGAATAAATCTCTTGAACAATCCGCAGTCGCTACCACATACTCGAGAAAGGAATTTATCCCCTATAAGCTGAGAGAGGCAAAGACGTCGGTATCGTCAGTGTTGGACATGGTGGAGTAGCTAAAGAAAGTCTCGTCCAACGTCTCCTTATGGGATCTCCTTAGTATCCCAAAGCAGAAGAATCGGTTGAAAGAAGCTCTGTCAGAGGTGGGGAAACCTGCAGGCGGAAATGCTACTAATTCTCCGCGGGTCAGTGAAGAAAGATTTCAGCCCCCTGTAGAATGATTGCACTCATTGACGGTGTTGACAAATAAGGCCATGCCTCCTAAATCCCAAGTGGAAGGTAAGCCTAAACCAAATCCTTTCTATTTGACCCTCATAGTAGGAGATAAGTTTTTACACAATTTTATGATAGATTCCAGTGCCAGCACTACCGTCATGCCTAAGCAAATTGCAGAGGTTTTGAATATCAAATATTAGCCTTTAAATAGGGGTATTATACAACTATATGGGAATTAGGTCCAGACTGTGGGTCTTATCAAAAGCTTTTCGTTGATGTTGTTCGCGTGTCCTAGTGTCACCGTGCCTCAAGAAGTAGTAGTTATCAACATTCCGCCTGTTTTTGGCCTCTGCCTTTCTCAAGACTTCATCACCAATATAGGAGGTTACCTATCTTTAGACTGGTCTCACCTTATCCTCCAAACCCAACATGGTGCTAAACTCAAAATTCTTTTAGAACCCCTTCACACCGAGCACGCAGCGGATTAGGCTATGCTTGACTTTGAGCCAACTCATACCTCCATCTCTAATGAAGAGAGAAAAATGGTAGAGCTTCTTGAAGATGAAGAGGTGACTGGGGATATCCCACCAGAGCAGGAGGTTTTTCTCAATGAATTCATAGATTCTGATCCATACTCCAACTATCATGCCACAAGTCTTGGTACTTATTATATTTTTTATGAAGATCAAGTCATCCCAAAACTAACTAAAGATTCGTTGACCAAAGAAGAGTTGTCCTCTACACTCTGGACCTTACACTTTGATAGCACAAGATGCAAAGTAGGTTCAGGGGCTGGGATTTTCCTTACTTCACCTTCAAGTGATCTGAAGTCTTTTCGCCTACAGTTTTCTTGCTGCAACAATGAAGCAGAATATGAAGGGATGATCCAAGGCTTAAGCTTGGGAGAAAGGATGGGTATAAGGCAGTTGAAAGTTTTGGGTGACTCTGAGTTGATCGTACACCAGGTCCGAGGAATCTCTAGTGGCAAACATGTTTGTATGAGATCCTACCGCCATAGGACATGGGATCTGATCGAAAGCTTTGATGCTTTCAACATCCAAAGGATTCCTCAAAAGACAGATGCATCCACTGATCGGATGGCTGCTATTGGATCACAATTCAACCCTGCTATGGACCTTCTCGCCAATCCCTAAGCGGTTTGTGTGATCGTTCTACCAACTATTCCTGACAATGACACCCACTGGCAAGTTTTCGAGAGCAATGAGAAAATTGCTTTGTTCATTAAAAACTCAGGAGAGTTTGCTGACCATTGCAGCCTAAAGTAAAGGAAGCTTATGGGGATGAGATCATTCAATTGAAATCCAACAAGCTCCCAAATGGATTGATCACCCTAAAAAATTTGTTTGACCACGATGATGCCTAAAATGACAAACAAAAACTTATGACTGATAAGGGTGACTACGTCGAAATATCAGTAGGGAACGAGAGAATACTCAAGGTCGGAAAGGAAGTTCCCTCAGAAGACCGAGAGAGACTGGCTCGATATTGTGATGAATATGTGGGTGTTCTAGCATGGTCGTATGAAGATTTGAAAGGATACAATTATAGCATCATTCAACACACCATTGAGCTTGCTGATGGGGCCAAGCCGATCCGACAGAAGCAGAGACCTGTCAATTCGAAGATTGAGCTCCTTATGGCTTAGGAATTGAAGAAGTTGATAGAATCAAAGATCATCTATCCCATCAAGCATAGTACATGGGTATCCAATTTGGTGCCAGTTAGGAAGAAGATTGGAGATATTCAACTTTGTGTAGATTTCTGGGACCTGAACCAAGCATCTCTAAAAGACAATCATCCTTTGCCACCAATGGAACAATTGTTAAGCACGGTAGCGGGGTCAGAGACGTTCTTGATGTTGGATGGTTTCTCAGGTTATAACCAGATATTGGTAAAGCTAGAAGATCAACATAAGACAACCTTTGCAACCAAATGGGGAACATTTGCTTACCATAAAATACCGTTTGGGTTGTGTGTCGACTTGAATTTCATCATTAGAATACTACCTACAACATATTAGTTTCATAAAATACAAAAGAAATGCTACAGGAAATCCAAACTCAACCAATGAAACTACATGAAATTGATATAAAATAAAAACACTTATTACCTTCATGTTTTATGTCTCATTGTGTCCTAACTCCACTGTTCCTGGTTGCAGATGGTGTGCTCTCAGACAAGCACTGATAGCTTCCAAGATGGCATATGAAGGATGGACTAATAACTGATAGTTAACTGATACTATGATATGCAATGCTAAATGATTATGCTATTTGCTTCAAGATTAAAACTCACAGATGCATAAGTTTTCACAAATGATTAGCTTGAAAACTCACTTGAAGACTAACTTGAAGACTAACTCTTTCTCAACTCAAACTCCTGATTTTATAGACTTTGAGAGGATAAGATGATGTGTCCCAGATCAACGGTCATGATCAGATCTACAGATTTGGATGGCTGTGAGAAAAGGTGAAGGTTGAGAGAAAGGGGGAAGGAGAAGACAAGTGCCACTCATCTCACCTTGACTGGGTTGCTGACTGAGGGAATCTAGGGATAGTTGGAGAAGATTTAGGCATGAGAGGACAAGTGGACTCAAGTCCTTCCTAAGATGTAGGGATGTTGGAGAGAATATAGAAGAAGGTTATGAAATATGTGTACGTACACAATATTTCATTAAATTTGGAGGTTGAAGATGAATGATGAATTAATATTTAAGAAATATTAATATCTTTAGCCACATGATTGATGAGTTGGCAAAGGAAAGATGAAGTGGAGATCGAAAGTGAGTTGGATAAGGGATTTAAATAATTTAGAAATTATTTAATATTTGAGACTATATGATAAAAGAATAATCATTAGATATTAGATATTCAAATGATTGGAATCAATAATTAAATATTTAAATATTCAATTAATTGATCAGAAGAATAATTAAATATTAGATATTTAATTAATTAGAGAAATAGGATAGATGAATTAATTAATAAAATATTTCAATTAAATTAATTAATAGAAAGACACAAAATGAATTAAATAAATTAATCTTTTCAAATTAACTATTTAATAGAAGAATAACTATTAAATAAATATAAAATATTTATTTAATCGCTCATAGCCGATTTTTATGTGTATACAAGTTGTTAAACGTCGGTGCAACTTTTAAGAGAGCTATGGATCTGGCTTTCAAGGAGCTAATTAACAAAATCATCCTCATATATATTTGGATGACTTAACCATGTTTTCAAAGCATAAAGAAGATCAATTCAATCATCTTGAGCTAGTGTTCCAGAAGTGCTTGGAGTTTGGCATCTCATTAAACCCAAATAAATGCATCTTTGGGGTCCCACAAGGAAAATTACTAGGCTACGTAGTGTCAAAAGAAGGAGTCTCCATCGATCCAGATCGAGTGAAGGCAATAAAGGACCTTCCTCTTCTTATCAACAAAAAGGGCGTTCAATCCTTCCTAGGTAAAGTTAAATTTGTTAGCCGCTTTATCTCAGACTTTGTTGGGATGGTGAGGCCTATCACTCTAATTCTTAAAAAAGAAACACATTTTAAATGGACTCCTGAAGCTAAAGAGGCTTTCAAGAAGATCAAAGATGCCATCTCTTCAGCTCCCGTGCTCTCCAACCTTGTTATGTCTAAAGATTTTATAATGTATGTTTTCTCTAGCAATTATAGCATTGTTGTGGTTCTAACCCAGAAAGATATAGACAAAAGAAGTAAGCACCCCTAGCTTTCCATTCCAAAACTCTAAAGGAATATGAGGCTAAATACATTTTTGTTGAAAAGCAAGCTTTGGCCATCGTCAAAGGCCTAAAAAAGTTTAGGCATTTCATCGCTTGTAATAAGACTACCATTTATGTTGCCCACCCTTCAGTCAGGGAATATATAATGGAAGACGACATTACAGAGAAGAGAGCAAACTGGATTACCAAAATCCTAGAACATGACATTGATGTCAGACCCACCAAGGTGATCCGTGACAAAGGTTTGTGTGAATATATAGCCCAAGAGTTTGAACCCCAAGAAGCTGAGGTTACTACAAAGGAAGTTGTAATGGTCACCTCCGAACCAATAGAAGCATGTTGGATGGAGACTCAGAAACATTTTATGAAGACTGGGATTTTTCCTGTAGGCCTCCATCTCGAAAAGAGGAGATTCGACAGGATGCAGAACAACGGCTTCCGCCTAGTGGAAGGAGCGTTTTTAAAGAGAAATTTCGACGGCATCTTGCTCCACTGCGTGGACCAAGGCCAAGCTAGTAAGATTCTACATGAATTTCATTATGGTTTATCAGGAGGCCACTTTTCAGCGCAAACCACCATCATTAAGATCACCCACGCTGGGTATTTTTGGCCCTTTATGTTTAAAGATGTGCACACTCTGGTAAGAGAATGTAAAGAATGCCAGTACTACAATGGTAGGTGCAGAAAGTTGGCAATGTCGCTCAGGCCCATAATGGTGGAAGAACCCTTTGCTTAGTGGGGTATCAATTTCATAAGGATGACCAACCCCCCAAGCTCAACCGAACACAAGTGGATCTTAACTGCTACTGACTACTTCACTAGATGGTTTGAGGCTGTCCCCCTGAGGAATTCATCAAAGGCCGAAATATTAGCATTTCGGGAAGATTTAGTGTGTCGATATGGTCCGCCAAAGACCATAATATCGAACAATGCATGAGCATATATAGGCTCACGAGTCACCCATTTTGCTCTCAGGAGAGGTATCCACCTGAAGACCTCCTCAAACTATTATCCATAGGGAAATGGCCTAGCTGAGTCCACTAACAAGAATCTCACAAGACTCATTAAAAGGATGGGCTCTGAACACAAAAGGGAGTGGCATCACCACTTGAGAAGCGCATTATGGGCAGACTGGATAACACCCAAATAGATTCTGAAGAGCTCCCCATACAAGCTGGTCTACGACAAGGACGCGTTATTTCCCCTATCTTTGGAGATTCTTGCCTTACAATTACGCAAATCTATTGAGTTGACAGAAAATGGTCCCATGGAGGTGAGATTGGCGGAGATTATGGAACTAGAGGAAGCAAGGGAGGCAACATTTTTGTCCCTTCAAAACCGCTAGTAAACCGTCAAGAGGTGGTTTGATAATAAGAAAAGTTCTGACCCGGGATTCAAGCAAGGTGACCTTGTTTTGAAATACAATGAGAGGGCAACCAAGCCTGGTTAGCATGCTAAATTTGATGGTTTATGGGAGGGACCCTTCCACATTATAAATTGCAAGGGTTTCAATGCTTTTGATCTCAAGGATATGTAGGGAGATTCTCTCAAAATCTCGGTCAACGAGTTTCATCTTAAACCCTTTCACTAGCAGCATTTCCCTAATGTACAATAATGTAAATAGTTTTTTTTGGTGTGCCTTATTTATCTAATTACGTTTCTTCATGCATTCCCAAAGTGAAAAGTGAATCACAAGATACACCTTGATCAAACAAAAGGAAATCATTATATTATAGGTATCTTGGTACAATATATACAGAAGGCCTGCGACCTAGTTTTGAGAAGTAAAAAGACAACACTTTATGAAGATAGGGTGGCATTATCTCAATGATCTTCTTCTTCATCATCCTCATCCATCTGGAATTCAGAGTCATCATCTTCATCTTCAACATCATCTCCCTCTGACCACTCATGGCCAGAGTTGTCGCCAGGCTCCTGAGCTATTGACACAAGCACCAGGTTAGGTAGGACATGCAACGTCAAGATCTGCAAGAATATGTAGTCCCTGAACTCAGTATACCACTCAGTGCCAGCCGGAACAGGCACTATCAGATGGACCTGAAGGAGGAACTTCGCAGCAAGATCCGCTTAGAAGCAATAAGATGATAGCGACATAGTCTTCATATCGCCTATAAGCGGATGCCAAGTCACTTCCTCACCAAAGGTGATGAAACGCCGCAAATCTGAGGTCAGAGGTAAGCCTCTGAAAGGGACATAGTACGTGACAATGTCTTCTAGGCCACCTAGATACTCCAAGGAGAAGAGTGCTTTAGCTAGCTCCGAGGTCAGACAACCAATCATCCTGGTATCCAGTAACTAAGTCACAAAACGTGAGCAAATATCCATGTTTACATAGTATTTGTCCACGTCGTCAATGAAATCCTCCCCAAGCACCCATCTGATGGCAACAATGATCAGAGGATTTTTTGCATCGTGTCATCCCCTATAACCTCTGGTCTGAAATATTACCTAAGAAAGCGACTTGAGCCTTACTACTGGTGAGGCTAACGGGAGTATCCATTTCTTCAAGAAACTCCGTCATTGAGTTGGATACTATGCAAAAGATTGTCTCAAAAGACATATTTATAGTGGATTTTTAGCTCCTGATGATGAATGAAGTAAAAAGCCAGTGCTCCCAATTTTCGACGCAACTGTCTTCCCTCATCAACTCGCACAAGTAGACAAAGTTTGGTTTGAAGGTTGCGTACATCCTGCCCTGTACCTCAAAAAGAGAAGCGGTGTCCTCAGACGCCACACGTATATATAGGTACATCATGTTTAAGCCATAACACCCATAGGTTTGTTATAACTTGTGTGAGCCCCATTGGCTACTGATACTCTCCTTAATGGGGAGATTTGTCCGGACAAGCATATCGTCTCAAGTGGCTCTAAGTAACGATGAACTGAATAGGCATTTTCTTGGGAATCGCAAATGGCGGTGCTCATCCTTTTTTAGAATTAATTACAACTAGAGAATGAACTGGCATATGTGAAGATAGGCGCTCGTCATTAAACACCTTCTTTCACAAAAATCTAGGCATGTGATGCATTTAAGGAAAAAGGTCTCCAAAAGTGCCCATCATATTGTTCATTCTACAACCCAAACGTCGAAAAACTTTAGAAGTGTCAAAAAGAGAAGCTCTCTTGCAGAAGATGGAGATGGAAGCAACTCTCTCTAGTCCTTTCCAAGGAAGAATGTGGGTAGATGTATTTGAGGAGCTCTCATATTCCTCTCACGCCATGCCCCCAAAGTCGGAATATCAAAGAACCAAAGCTAAATCAAAGACGGTCACCCGCAACCCGACAACGGTGATAGATTCTCTAGAGAATGTCATTGAGCCCGAACTTCACAAGTAGCCTAAGAACCTCAGAGAGGCCACTTGCGGTAGGATGGTAAATCATAGGAATGAGCCACAATCTACAACAATCAATTTCTGGAATAGTGGTGCTCCTCAGTTTGTGGTCCCCATGGTCCCACACTATCTAGAGTTTGTGGCTGCGTGCGCCAACAGATTTAACCCCATTTCTTTTTCAATTCAGGGCTCTTTTCTGAAAGTAGTTATAAGCCCAGAGGCTGTGAGAGATATGATGTGTTGTCCCATTTTTGACAGACCAGAGGTGTTCACTGAAAGTGCCATGGAGGAATATTGGATCACTGGAAGAGATATTGTCTCTTTCTGTCACGACGCACTGAATCAGAGTCCATTAGCTGGACCTCCAAGACTCCCTCTGTCCTACAATGACGTGAGGCATGATGACCTCAAGGACATTTCCTCAACCCTTGCATGGCTATGCGATCGAGATAACGACCGAGAGATCACTGCTCCTATGATGGGCTTCCTATTCAAATGTCGAAAGCATAAATGACCATTTCATTTCGACTTCTTTGTTTTTATAGCCAGAGAGATGGTAAAGCAACTAGTTGAATTCCAACATTTTTTGCGGTTATGGTTCGCCTCATTCCTGGTTCACCTTCTCTTGCACCAGAATGAAGCTTTTTTCAGCCTATTCATGCGACTGGCTACCCATGATGAGTCAGGAAACAAGATGCATGTGTCGGCCTGGACACCCATCCTGCCAACTTCTTATGATGCCTACCAGTTTTTCAGAGTGTTTCCTAACTCTCATCCTTTGAGATCTTGGTTTGATCCCCGAGGAGCCTCTTGCCCACTTTTCCCAGATACAAATGAATTGGATGTACAATGAGTGCCCCCCTTGCGACTGGTTTCTAGGTAGTGAATTTTCCTTTATTTGGGTGCATGGCTTCTCTAAAGAGCCTTTCTGCCTACCTACCTATGTCACTGAAAGAACCCTCGACCTTGAAATTTCATTGTAGTTGGTGAAGATTGACAAAGCTATAGGGGCAGGAAAACATGATACCTCCATAAAGAGGACCACAAAGCTATTGGCCTCATTACTCTCGTTCGGAGAAGCATTGCTGAAAATGTCCCGACATCCAAGTTGGTGCAACTTGGCTTAGTAGTATTTGATGATATGTGGAGTTACAACCCAGATGGGTGCCTGTCTAAGAGAAAAAATGCAGTTAAGCACAAACCATAGAGTTCATGGGAAGGACGAATTAACCCGCCAATGAATGACCCAAATCTCTATGTGGGTCTCAATGATTTTCCCGTTTTAAAATGACCCTCGTGGTTGAATTTTTACTCTATCACGCAAAAGTACAATCCAACGAAGCCCATTCCCTGGAGTATGCTAGAAGCCATGAGGTTGGATTCGTGGCCTAAGAAAAAGAGGGGGGATTTCTGGATCTATCGTCAAGAAGTGAATCAGCCCAGGGCTAACATCGGGAACGCTCCTTTTGACAAGTGTTTTGAGATTGAATGATGACAACACATGTAGTCAGATGAAGAGACAGGCAATGAATCCCCACGTGGTGACTCATCCCCCGAGGCGACCCAACAACAGGAGGTAGAAGTTATAAGTATAGAAGAGCAAGAGACTGAGGCTAATATTCCTCTTCCTCTTGTCGATTCAATTCGAAGACCCCGTTCCCAAACTGCCAAGAGATCGGCTGAGAAGCAGGCACCTGATTCCCCTTCTAGTAAAAAGTAATATCTGGGTTGTGCAAAGAAAGGTTCGTCTTCTCGGGTCCCAGAGGTTCCCTCAGTCTCTCAGTGACCGGTGACTTCTACGGTTCAGGTACACCCTTCTTTGCCCTTTCTCTCTGCTCAATCTGTATCTTTCATAGCTCCCCATCTCGCATTTATGCCTACCCAAATCTCCACTGCTCTCACATTAGTGCCCGTCAGGGCTCCGATCGACCCTCAAGTTGCGTCATCATAGGTCTCCATTTCGCTCCCTGCCCCCAATTTTATCGCTGCAGCGTTTTCCCCACAGATGCTTGATGCAGCCACTATCTCGCGTAGGCTTGGTTTTGGAGAATCCACTCCTCCCCCAAATGTTGGGGCAACGTCCACTGATCCATTTTCTTCAGGAGCCTCTCCTTTCATCCCGTTGTTTTCTCCAACCACGCTTGCACATCCCATTTAGACCTCTTTTGGTGGCCCTATTTCCCAATTCCCCTTTGCAATCCCTCCTGGTGCAACGTTTGCAGGCCAAGCTATTGCAAACCCGAATGCTTATCAACAATAGGTTACCTATTTTGAGACTGCATGTATTGACAGGACTAGTAAGAGAAAGGAGAAAGATGGTGTTAGGCTAGCCCGTCCGCACATACAGACACATTTCAACGAGGAAAAGGATAGTCTTTTCTTTGTGACCATGTTCCCCAAGGTCGACAAGCCGTAGGCCCTGTATATGGTGAAAATGGATAACAATAATAACAATATTGAAAGGCTAAATGAATTCAACCACCAAACCCTAGCCTAACAATCAACAAAGATCCACCATAACATATGAAGATTACCTAAGACAATGCAAATCAAATGAAATCACAAAGATTATACCATTACATGTCAATAGGGTTTTGATCTCCATTCTTCCTATCTCCATTGATCTTGCTTGATATATTTGCTCTCAGATTTGATGTGCACAAGAGCTCAACAAAGAACGGAATGTGGTTGCAAATAGGATCGTAGTATAGTCAAGTCCTTAAGATCAGTCATTAGGATGATTGATTAGAATGCATAGAATGATTAGGGTTTGATAATGAAGGAAGCATCTCCTTATATAGAAGACACTATATGAAATGGAGGGATAAGATTGAGAGGTGTAAAAGGAGGTCGGCTATGATTAGAGGGTAGGTAAAAGAAATAATAAAATAATGAAATGGGTAGGTAGTGTATGAATTAAGAGATGAATGACATGTGTCATAGGTGGAAAAGGTTAATGAATTAATTAAATAAATAAAGATTTATTTAATTAATAGAAGAAGTAGGATAATTAAATAAATAAGAATATTTATTTAATTTAGGAAAATGATAATTTAAATAAATAAATGTATTTATTTAAATGAGAAATAAGGCTAGAAGAGGATAAATGAATTAATTAAACAAATAAGGATTTATTTAATTAATAGAAGAATTAGGCTTAGATAATTAAATAAATTAAATATTTATTTAATTAGACTAGACAATTTTAGGTGTCTACATTTTGCCCCTCTTTGAGACAATGCGGCTTGTCGCGTTGTTTCAAAGAAGATAAGATGAACTGATACAGAGTTGCCCCAGAATGGGAATGATATGCCCCCTCGAGAGATTGGATGAAAATGTCTGGAAAGATCCCAGACAATCTCTCGATAAGAAAGACAAGATAGAATGGATTGACCGGATAAAGTGACAAAGTCACGGGATAAAGAAGACTGACTCGGAAAACGAAAGCGAGGGCTAGGGGTAGTCTATAAGATAGACCACGAGGGAAAATACATCCTCATTGTCATCTACACATCCATAAGAGCATATTGCAGAGCGAAAATAGAGTAGGAGCAGTCAGCAGCGATGGCTTTCACTCACAGATTCGACCGTGTTCGCCGATTTCAGAGGCCAGCAGAGGCAGGAGAGCCGGTAAGTACCACCAAACCTCCTTGTACTTTGACGCATTTAATTTTGTCATTAATGCATGTCGAATAGGGTAATAAATGCGCTTAGACCAGGGTCCAAAAAGTGTCAAAAAATGTCCAGGCACGTCTGTGCAGAGCATAGGCACGTCTGTGTCAAGAAGGTGCATCTGTGTTTTTTAGGCGCGTCTATGCAGTCTTTGAGCGCGTTTATGTCATGTAAGCGCGTTTGCGTTTGAAAAGTATGAATTTGCATCTTCTAGGTCAAATCAGCAGTTCTGTGATGAACATACGTTGTCGATTGGATAAGCTGCTGAGAGGATACACTCAAGCAGGTCCTCTAGGAAGACTAGGATAGATCAAGGCACTTTGTGATGAACAGTGAGTACCGAGATAGAGTACTTTGTGATGAACAGGGAGTACTAAAATATGAGCAACACTTTGTGATGAACAGGGAGTGCAAATGTGAGTAACACTTTGTGATGAACAGGGAGTGTCACACACGTAGTACTTTGTGATGAACAGTGAGTACCACTAGGATAAATAGCAACACTTTGTGATGAACAATGAGTGTCACTAGGATAGATAGCAATATGCATTTAGATAGCAAGTAGCATTTTGTGATAAACAGTGAATGCCACTATAACTGACATGATTGAGTTGTTTGACTGCAGGAGTATTTGCCGATGCTAGAGTCACGAGAGAGATTCCCGTCGACGCAGAGGTTGCGACCTGAGTTGTCGCTCGAGGACAGAGCTGCCATCGAGGAGATGGGTTTGAGACATGTGCTGTATGTGCCTGAGTTTCAGGAAAACATGGGTTTGCTGACTGCGCTGGCTGAGAGATGGCACTCTGAGACATGCACGTTTCATCTGCCGATGGGTGAGATGACAGTCACCCTAGAGGATGTATATAGGATTATGCGGATACTGATTGATGGGGAGCTGATTCCGTACGATCAAGACGGAGACAGGGATGCCCTTAGACGAGTGTTCTAGGATCCAAGATTGGAGATGAGGGTGGGACACGTGGCATGGGATACCATGACATGGATAGGATTAGCACTACCAATAGTGTTGGCAGGAGTGATCAATGAGTTCCTCTGTATCAGTTTTGTACCATTTTGTATAATGATGTAGACACCTGCGGGTGATTGTAGCCATATGATTTTGACATCATTGTATCATGACACTTTATATATATATGAGATGATTCATCTTTGCGGCAGCTATATGCATGTGTACCTATGTGATGAGATGTTCTTATGTGATGCTTATGATATGGATGCAAATATGTATATGATGCAATGCAATATTTTTTATTTTTTTTTGTTCGTTTATGTTTTATATGTGTATGCATGATGCAAATGTGAATGTAAGTAATGCAGATGAATATGATAATGCAAATGTAAATTGTGCTAACAGGTGTTGTGTGCAGGATGTGATGTTTTTGTGATATCTATATGTATGTATGAAATGCTTATATGTGGTAATGTAGGTGCAACTACATGAAATGCAAATGTTTTTGGTGTGTCATTATACTCAGTCATCTGATAGCAGGCTATGCGGACTCGAGAAGGACGATGGAAGTCAATCAAGAAAGGGGGGATGAAAGACAGAAGATATGAAAGTGAAAGAGCTTCTTGTGCGTTATCATCATTGAGCTTTATTATGGCAAGTAGGTTATGACAATCAAGGCATATGTTCGACCCAGAAAGTCATTGTACCTGTTTGTATGGAGATAAGACGGTCACAAACAAGGAATGCCCCAGTTCACACTAGACTCACAATGTCCTCGTATCCTTGGAGAAGTCATAGCATTACTAAGAGACAATCCACAGACAACAAAGAAAAATAGGTGACGATACCCCATCCTCGCCTTTCTAGTCAAAGACATCTTGGAGTTAGAATCTCTAGTCAGAGACATCCTGGAAAAGCTAAAAGACATGTCACCAGAAAGATAAAATCAAAAGAAAACCAAGACTCGACACCAACACCCACTGTAGTCCTCAAGTTTAGTGTCTCTTGTCACTTGTATAAGTCTTATTTGATTGTGGTCACAATGTTTACTTTCACAGAAAGGATAGATAGCACTGAACTATAATGTTGTCTGAGTCTGTTGAAAGATTTGATTTGTTGAAGCCCATTGTTGTTGCTGTGTCTCATCTAAAATTGACTGAATCCATGAAACTGATACTTTATTATGGAGAAGATGAAACTTTATTGCAGATCTGTGATGCAAATGTTGCTTTATTGCAGATTGTGCGCAGATAAACTGAAGAAAGCTGGAAGAAACTGTACTCCTCGAAACATGTGATGTTCTTAGTTCCACACCCATCACTAGACGTAGGATTTTGCCTTAGCCACAGATAGGATCTGATTTATTATGGATGGAAAGGGAGGCGAAAAGGGAGGTTTATTATGAATGGCTAACCAATCTTGGGTAGATCAATAACAAGCCATGATGGGAATGGGTAAGTTTATTATGAATGAATAGGTTGTGAGTGTGTGCAAAGTGAAATGATGAAGAGAAACCTGAAGGAGGGAGGAGCAATGTCTCTACACATGGCGCTAGTGACCCAATTTTCACCATGGTACTTGCCCAGGGCGCCACCGAAGTGGTTTTCACCATTGGACGAAATTATTTCTCTTTACTTTTTTTGATTTTTCAATGTTTTTTGTGTCACAAGGCGCCTGTTTGCCAGGTTTTCACCAAGTAACGATTTTTTTTGTTTTATAATTTTTATTTTTATTTTGTATTTTTGAAATTTTTTATTTTTTTTGTATTTTTGATTTTTTAATTTTTTTTTTTGTATTTTTGAATTAGGATATTCCAAAGAGCTATGTGTAGAACCTGCGAAGGTGCATGTTGTTGATAGGATCCTCCAAAGGTTCACCTTTTGTAGTTGAGAGCTGATATGCCCCAGATCCATATGCTGTTGTAATGATGTAAGGACCAAGCCAGTTTGGTTCGAACTTGCCCTTCTTCTGTCTGTCTTGTTGATTTTTAGGGTTTTGTCTGAGAACTAAGTCACCTACCTCAAATGTGCAAGGCTTGACCTTGTGATTGTAGCTGCATTGTTCCTTGATTGAATGATGTGTAGCTTGAGTGTCTGTCTTCCTTGATGAAGGAACTGAGATAGAATTACTAGAGTGTGGACTACATAGGCCCATATGCGTATCACCTAAAGAAGTTTGGACATCCCTGATAACAAAGTCCTTTGAGGAAGCTCCATTAAAGGTCCATGATGTATCGCCGAAAGGGAAAGGATGTGTGGAACAAGTAGATGAGTGATGAAGGCTCATGATTGCGAAAAGAAGTGAAAGTAGGATAGCATGATGGAGACTTAGGATCAACAAGTAATCTTTTTGACTTGCAATTGTAGAATTTTTGCCCCCAGTTATTTTGATATTAGGGGAGATCAACTCTTTCTCTTTTTGCTTCATAGGATTTTTATCCTTGACTTTGATTTTTGTAGAGTCCAATAACTTTTCATTTTGATATGGACTAAAGGACTTTTCTTTATTTTTGACTTTTAGATTTTTCTTTTCAAAGCTTGATTTTTGATCCCCAATGAGTAAGGGCTTTTGTAATTCTTGTTGATCCAAGTCTGGAAGCGGAGTGGAAATGGAATGAGCGGATGATATGGTAAGGCTATGTGATTTCTCAAGAGGTTTGGCAATATGCTCAATAGATTCTTCGCAGGAACCACTCTTAGGACTATTGATATCAAGAGGTGCTTGCACCACTAGAGGAGATTTGCATTCAGACTTAGTAGCCACAACACTAGGTGGTTCACACCCAATTCCTTGGCATTGAAAATTGTTTGTAGGTTGTTCTTGTTGACATAATACCTTAGGAGATAATGGGAGTTGGTCAACATGAAATATATACTCACCACATCCTAGGTCTTTAATCTTGAACTTTTCTTTTAGCTCTGCTTGTTTGGATGTAGAAGTTTTTAAGGATTCAGGATCCACATATGCTGATGAAGGAACAGCTTCGCGATTGACTGGGATTGTTATTTCTGATTGAGGTTGCAGATTGTTGCAATATATGAATGGATTTGGATCTGCTTTGATGGTCGCTTCAACTCCATTGTGTGGAAACTTGATACATCGATGATATGTAGATGGGACTGCGCTCATTTCATTAATCCATGGGCGTCCCAAGAGTATGTTGTATGTGAGATCGATGTCTAGGACTTGACAAACCACATCCTTTGTAACTGGCCCAACTTTGAGAGGCAAGGTGACTGTGCCTTTGGATGAACGTTCTTCATCATCATATGCTTTGATAGTAATTTTGTTTGTAGAATTCATAGCTTTGTCAGAATATCCCAATTGCTTAATAGTGCTCAATGTACAAATATTTAGACCAGCTCCTCCATCTATCAGGACTCTTTTTATTTGATGCTTGTGTATGAAGGCTTCAATGTGTAATGGTGCATTATGTGGCTAACTTACGAAGGCATCATCGACTTCTGTGAAAGTAAGTGAATGTGGAATGGAAAGGTATCCCACCATGGCTTGAAACTGGTCCACATTCAAATCAGTAGGAACAACAGTATCTCTCAAGATTTTGTCAAGAATGGCTTTGTGTGCGGGGGATATGCGTAAGAGCTCAAGAATGGAGATGAGAGCGGGTGTCTTCCCTAACTGTTCTACAAGGTCATACTCAGGTTTGGTTGATGAGGAAGCAGTGTTTTTAGCTGGAGCACCTTGCAAAGTAATTTTACCTCGACGGGTTGTAACGTGACATTCAGAGGTAGATTCGGAAGAAGATCCAACACCTTTTAGGACAATCTTGGGTCTCTGAGTAGAATTCTCAAATGCTTTGTCCTTGATGATAATAGTAGAGATGTAATTGTCCATCGAGATATTATTGATAGTTGAATCATAGTTGTAAGGTGCTCTAGTATAGTTGGCTTGGTCATCTGTGGCTTTAGCTTTTCCCTTGTCATGTTTTGGGAATGGTTCCTTAAACATCTCATGTTCTTGATTAGATGAATGTCCCTCAATCTCAATGTCACCTCTATCAATGAGATCCTGTATGATGTTCTTCAGTCGATGACAATTTCCTGTCTTATGACCCTTGCTCTTATGAAATTCACAATACTCATCATCATTCCACCAATTCGGCTTAACCTTTGGTTCATATGGAGGAAAATCTGGAACTGTGATTACCTTGTTTGCCACAAGCTTCTTGAAAACTGACTCAAGTGGTTCTCCCAATGGAGTGTACTTCCTTCATGATCTGGAAGTTGTTTGAGTATTTACTTGATTGTTTGTAGAACTTGATCCTGAAAAGATGAATTTAGGTCGCACTGTGTTGGCATCAACAACACCATCATTGACTGTGTTCTTGTTTTTATTCCAAAATCTTGGCTTGTCTTTTCCTTTAAAGTCATCTTTGTTTTCCTTAAATATCTTAATGACTCCTTGTTCAATTATGACCTTTTCTGTTGCTAAGCCTTTTTCAATAACGTCCTTGAAGGTAGACAAACAAGCTTTCCTTAAGTCATAACCAATCTCTTTGTTAACATTTTGGGTGAACATCTCTACCATTTGTTTTTGTGGAATCTCACAAGAGCATCTGCTGGCTAGATTTCTCCATCTTTGTAAAAATGATGCAAAAGATTCTCCCTCTTTTTGCTTGGTGTTGCACAAAGTAGTGACGGATATGTCTGTCTCTATATTGTAGGAGAAATGTTGAATAAATGCTTCTGCTAGGTCACCCCATGACTTAATACCAGGTGGAAGTTGGGAGAACCATTCCATAGCTTGATCACCTAAGCTTTGTGGGAATAATCTCATCAAATATGTCTCTTCTACTGCTACCTCAATGCAAGCTGTGAAAAATTGTCTTATGTGTGCCTTAGGATCCCCTTTTCCTCTATACTTATCAAATTTAGGCGTCACAAAGTGTGTAGGAAAAGGAGGCATTGGAATGCTCTTGTCAAATGGATAAGGACATATGTCTCTCATTGTGTATGTTGGCTTCGGTGTATTTATGTCCTCCATTTTCTTTTGTAAGTCCCTGATTTGTTGCTCCAAATTGCTCTTAGGTGGAGATCGACTTCTTGGACCATATCCTATGTTTGAGGTACCCATTGGAGGAGGTGCATGTTGCATATATGGATGATATTGATCATACACATGTTCATATGGAGGAGGTCTGTAATGATGTTGCATATATGGACCACTTGGTATAGATTCATGTTGAGGAACACCATATCTATTTTGTGCATGTATACCATACTCTACAGGCATGTCATGTTCTATTATATTGCCCCCAAATTTGACACGAGGTTTTCTTGTGTCCAAATTTTGAGCATGCCTTGGAATATCCCATTGCTTTGGTGGTTGATCCTTAGCATTGATATGTGATTGAGCATATTTTTCTCCATAAGACTTCCATAATGGTCTGCGAAGGTGAGTATCATATGTTTGACCATGTGTATGTGGGACCTCTGGTTTTTGAAGCAAAGCTAATGGTGATTCAGGTACCATGTGTGGTCCTCTATTTCCTCGACTATTAGGTCTCCTTTGATCCATATTGGAGTGAGGTTGTTGCAAAGGTCTATGTTCCATTATTTGAGACATGTCAAAATCATGAGGTATCTTGGCTCCACTTTGTGCCATCATGTGTAAGAAGTATTGTCTATCTCTCCTCATTATTTCCTCAACTAATCGATTGAAATGGGGATTCATAATGGATTCTTCCACATCTGCTGAATGTACTGAAAAGTTGTCCACATTGTCATTTTGTGTAGCATTGTTGTTTATAGTGTCCATGTTCTCAACATTTGGATTGTTTCTATAGGCATCCATGTCAGGTAATGTAGTATGATCAGAATTGAAAAAGATCTCATTGTCATACTCATAAGAACTCATGTTTGCGGACTCTTGAGCCTCTTTAGTTTCTCTCCTAGATTTTTGAAGACGGGTTTCAACCATGGACTAGGTATTGACCAAGATGTGAGAGACTAGATGAAAAATGGAAAGAGTATGGAAGACCAAGAGTTGGATGAAATGTAAATGAGTCTGAAGTGTACTTGTAATGTCCAAAGTGTAAGACCAAGTATGTATGTAGTAGAGTAGGTGTGACTTCCAAAGAGATGATAGTTTCTCTTGATGAGGTAAGTTGACCTTGACTCTAAGTAAAACCAAATGAGACCCAAAGGTAAGAAACCTTGACGAGGGATCACTTAGCAAAGTGTTGTTGTATGTAGTGTGTTGACAAAGTATGATGAGGACAAGCAAGTGACCTTTTGACTCAAGTTTAGACAAATGTGAATGTAATGTAAGGTGTAAAGCAATGATGGATTTTGTGAGACCTAAAGACAAGTTGAATGCTAGATGAAAACCTGGAGAAACAACCTAGGAAGCTCAAGAATTCTGAAACTAATTGTTCTTGTTTGCTTGACTGTAAAATTTTTCTAATTTGTGAAGTTGTGACCAAATCTGAATGTTTGACTGTTTTTCGTGACAAGAGGACACAATGTTGATGAGGACTCAATGTTTGCAAGTGTTTAGACTCTTCGAGAAAAGTGTGTTGTTTGATGTAAAAATGTTTTGCATACACTTGAAAACACAAAAGACACAATGTTTTGCTGTTTGGTTTTGAATGTTTAAAATAAGTCAAGCACAATTCTTATGGCTGGCCAAGACAATAGTTGTTGATCCCACATGAGGTTTTACCCTCGAGGCTACGCTATTCAGAGCGGATACTTAGATGTTTGACCTCACTGGCTCCACCCTCGACACTCACTTCTCGGGTCAGCCAAGCATCAGTCCCCACGAAAACTCCCCGTGGTGAACTTTGTATCTCTACTAAGAACCGTATGTGTGTGGGCCGCTACCAGAGGTCCGACCTCCTGCCCCAACAACTAGAAGGATTTGGGCTTCTAAAACAAAAAGGTGCTAGTAAGGGCATCCGCTTGTGTGGTCATACATGCGGCACTTTCAGCTCTGTAAATACAGAAGGCTCCCAGCCGGTAGGGGTTATGCCCTACAAATGATCAAATAAATTTGATCAAACGGGTTTATGGGGAGACATAGTGTCGGTATGAACTAATCAATACACGTTATTCATAGTTTTCACCATGAATACATTTGATTATAGTGGTTCGGATGAGGTGGGTTTTCCTCGCTACCACTTGGGTCATTCTCTTCTCACTAGTAGTCCTAATGACCACACGGGAAGACATGCCCTCTAAAGATTAAACAAAAAGAGCCTATTGCTCAAGACACAAAAGACAATGATTCAATTTTAGTGCACCAATTGAAGTGTTTGCTAGTCTATGAAAATAAGGCACACAATAAAAATCCAAAAACCCTTGCCAAAGATCTGCAACAAAGATTTATTAGTAGTTTGGATTGTTTGAAATAATCACCCCTTCCTGCAAGCACACAAGTTAGGTAAATTTTAGATCCAAAAGACTTTGTGAAATAGGGGCCTTCAATAATGCGTTTTGTTGACCAATTCAAAGATCTGATTCATCATAAAAAAAGACCACCTGTAAAATTTCAAGAGATTTCCAGAAATGTAAGAAAATCCAAAATTTTTCCTAATTTGCTCCAAAAATTAATTTTTTATGAAAAATCATAAAAAATTCATATAAAATGCAAAATCGATCCAAAAAATCTGAAATTTTTACTGGAGAGTCTTGATGGTCTTCCAAACTTGCACAAAAAATTTTCTGCAACAAATCCAAGCAGTTTGTGAGATATGAGTAAAATAATGCAAAACCCTAATTTTCAAAGATCTGATTTTTGAGGAATGATTTTGCATCAAATTTAAAATCACAAAGAACAGATCCTATGTATAATTCTAAGAGATTTCCAAAAATGTAAGAAAATCCAAAAAATTCGCTAATTTTCTCTCAAAATTAATTTTTTATGAAAAATCATAAAAAATTCATACAAAATGCAAAATAGATCCAAAAAATCTGAAATTTTTATTGAATCTTTTTGATACTTTTCCTAACCTGCACAAAAAATTTGATGTCAAAATTCGAATCGGTTTGTGAGATCTGATCAAAATAAGGAAAAACCCTAATTTTTAAAGATCCGATTTTTAGGGAAATATTTTGCATCAAAATTAAAATCACAAAGAACAGATCCTATGTATAATTATGAGATATTTCCAAAAATGTAAGAAAATCCAAAAAATTCTCTCATTTTCTCTCAAAATTAATTTTTTATGAAAAATCATAAAAAATTCATAGAAAATGAAAATGTGCTCCAAAAATTCTGAATTTTGGCTTGAGAGCTCCTGATACTTTCTTCAACTTGCAAAAAAAATTTGGTGCAAAATTTCCTAGCCGTTTGTGAGATATGATCGAATCTCTCCAAGATCTT
Organism: Cryptomeria japonica; assembly: GCF_030272615.1. Lineage (NCBI taxonomy): Eukaryota > Viridiplantae > Streptophyta > Pinopsida > Cupressales > Cupressaceae > Cryptomeria > Cryptomeria japonica. The sequence goes on from NC_081414.1 coordinate 659,332,649, forward strand.
GATTTTGTGTCCAAAACCCTAGCTGCACAAGGTTATTCTCCAAATTGTTTTACAAAATAGCAATATAGGGTTAGAAAAGTCTGCAAAAAACATAGATCTAAGAAAAATCCATGTCCCACGGGGCGTTCCAAAATGTATATGGTGAAAATGGATAACAATAATAACAATATTGAAAGGCTAAATGAATTCAACCACCAAACCCTAGCCTAACAATCAACAAAGATCCACCATAACATATGAAGATTACCTAAGACAATGCAAATCAAATGAAATCACAAAGATTATACCATTACATGTCAATAGGGTTTTGATCTCCATTCTTCCTATCTCCATTGATCTTGCTTGATATATTTGCTCTCAGATTTTATGTGCACAAGAGCTCAACAAAGAACGAAATGTGGTTGCAAGTAGGATCGTAGTATAGTCAAGTCCTTAAGATCAATCATTAGGATGATTGATTAGAATGCATAGAATGATTAGGGTTTGATAATGAAGGAAACATCTCCTTATATAGAAGACACTATATGAAATGGAGGGATAAGATTGAGAGGTGTAAAAGGAGGTCGGCTATGATTAGAGGGTAGGTAAAAGAAATAATAAAATAATGAAATGGGTAGGTAGTGTATGAATTAAGAGATGAATGACATGTGTCATAGGTGGAAAAGGTTAATGAATTAATTAAATAAACAAAGATTTATTTAATTAATAGAAGAAGTAGGATAATTAAATAAATAAGAATATTTATTTAATTTAGGAAAATGATAATTTAAATAAATAAATGTATTTATTTAAACGAGAAATAAGGCTAGAAGAGGATAAATGAATTAATTAAATAAATAAGGATTTATTTAATTAATAGAAGAATTAGGCTTAGATAATTAAATAAATAAAACTAGACAATTTTAGGTGTCTACAGGCCCAAATGAGACCCAATAATTACACCTTGCATGTTGTCAGGGTCAATCTCCTGAACGCTACGACATCTGACAAAGTTGAAATGATGGAAGAAAATTTGAAGGCTGTGTCTTCAGATTTCATCAAAAAGAGTCGTTGCCTGAAGAAAATGCAAGCAGAGAATGCGAGTCTCTGAGAATCTTTGGACCAACAGAGAAAGGAAGACAAAGCTAGGAATGCTGAAATCAACTGCTTGCAGGGATTGTTGACACGGGCTAACTCTGAAAAAGGAAAGTTGTAGTCCGCCCTGAACAATGTGAGTTCTTAGTTGAAAGGACAGGAGGCAATGAGGAATGTGGCCTTGAAAGAATTGCAAGGGAGGGAGCAAGAAATACAACAACTAAAAGCAACTTCCAGAGATGCTACCCAAATTCATACACAGCTGCGTGAGGAGATCCGCCTAAAAGAAGAATACGCTTGGCAACTGAGTGATGCACAGGTCACGCTTTTAGAGGAAAGAGCAAGGTTTGAAACAAATGTGCATGAAAAAGGAGTAGCATGGAGCAAGCTAAAAATAAATTCATGGATATGGAAGGTTTGTTGTAGCAAGAGCGAGATTACATGTCGCGACTTCAACAAGCTATACAAGATGGAAATGCCAAAATCCTTACTCTAGAAAGTTAGGTGGTCCATGAACAAGATAAGTGCAGGGAGCTGCAATATGAGATAAGAGAAAAAGATGAGGAAGTCTCACGGTTATCAAACCTTCCTCCCCTGTGGAGGTTCCTCAAAATTTTTCTCCAATTTTGGTAGAATTGTACGTTTCCCATTAGGAAAGAATTAAGCAGTGTTGCGCTTCACTGCAACCCGTGTTGAGATTTCTAGGAGAAGCGCAATCTCTCTGTGTTGAAGCGGGCACTCTCATTAATGGCTCTATGCTTTTTATTGGTCCTAAGCTCCCCATAGCCTAGAGCTTAATTCAGATGCTGTATGCTGCTTAAGATGAAGAGTTGAGAGAAAAATGAATTACAAACCACAAGCAATTAATCAGGAAGACTAATGTCTTTATTAACCAGCACAGGGTAATCATGCATGTATCAACAACACTTGAGCCTTTAAAGATTTCGGTTCCAGATATCAAGCATCGCATAAAGAGGTTTGTTTCCCTGGGTCTGCTTTCTCCTTTTCCCGCGGATGGTTCTATGCTAGGGATTGAACAAGTGTTGAACCAGATAGAGCAATTACAACAAGATAGGGCCTTCCTAGAGTGCCTGAGCAATCCTATTTCAGTGGAGGAGGTCTAGCGTCTCCTGCACCCCCTGGCCCAACTCTACGCGCTCTTGAAACTGGTCCATGATGAACCAACGAACTTGCCATTCGATGAAGTAATTTGTTTAGATCAACACTACCAGGATCTGGAAGCGTAGGTGTTACCCTCCGAAGATGAATGGTTTCTGTTGCAACATGTCTTTGATGTGCTTTGCCTTGTTCTAGCATGAAGTCTGGTCTCCAAACCAACAATTTTGGGTTACAACATTCCGCAGGCAGAATTCCCCATTTAGTCGCCAAGAAATGTTAATATTATTTCGGGATTGCTCGTAAGTGATATTTTGATCAAGTGGCAGCGATTTCTTATGATTTTCGGCCATTTTCCCATTCATCAGCGTGCACACCAAGTGGCGTCTTGGCGTTTCCTCGAGTCGCTCGCTTTTCTCGCTCAAAGTTGAGAGAACGCAGAGCTGCCACGTGGCTCATGTTTTTATATCGATGTATGCTTCTCGACCCACCATCCATCATGTAAAGATGAAGATACTTGGTGTCCCCGCGTTGCATGTTCTGATTCTCTTTCTACGATTGACTTCGAATATCCCTCGAGTTGTCGCATGTCTTCCACAGTAGTTCATGAACTAGGATGCGGTTTGCATCACATTTTTCTTATTGGGTAGGTGCAGGGATCGCCATGACGCGGTTGAGATAACAACTTTGAAGGTTGTTTTGCTGGGTAGCATCTCGCAGTGTGCCACGCTAGGTTTTCCTATCAGAAGCGGTTGCTAGGATGTTGCTGATGATGCGAGCTATTAATTAGGAGCCGAGGGCTCTATTTATGCTTTTTTTTTCTTGCTTTGAAGGGTTCAAACTTTTAGAGATATTTTTAGACTTTGGCTCATTAAAGAGGCCTTTATGTTGATTAAATTTGGTGAATGATAGACATGTTAGATTGTGCCTACAGTCTTTGTGATTGTTTTATTTGAAGCTTAATATATTGACTTATGTGCTATTTTCGAGTTCAATAACTTCTATGGTATTTGCTGTAAGACTCCGCAGATTAAACTATGTTCTGAGACTTGTTATCTATTGGATGAATGGTTAATGTCATTTTACGTTGAATGAGTTTTGTTGAGTTACTCTCTCGAATGGTTCCGAGCATGTAGATTGTTGAATAAGCTTTAAAGCCGCATGTCTTTGGGTTTTATATGCTGTTAATTCTTTTCCAAAATATTTTGGCGTATCGCCTAAGTAGTGTAGATCATTTGTTTTAAGTTTTTTCCTTCGCCTTTTCTCCCCCAATTGTATGAAGAGCCGACTTCTCAAACCCGAAGGTCATTCAGTGAGTTTCGCGCAAAAGGTCACTGAAATTCCCATAAGGCTGTTAGCGTTTAAGGTAAAATTAAGAGTCAACACTACCTATTGGTATCCCTCCATGAATCATGTAATTTTTTTTCTTATTAATATATATGTGAGCTACCCCTTTATAATAGTTCACTTTAAATAATTTAAAAATAAATAAAATAACTTAAATAAATTAAATATTTTAAATTGATATTTAAACATTTCTTAAAAAGATATTTTAAAGATATTTATACTAATTTTATATAATAAATACTAGCATAATATTTATAATTGTATAAAAATATGAATTCACAAAACATTAAAATAAAAAAATAACAACGTTAAAATAATAATTATTAAAAAACATCTTATAAAACAAAACACTAAAAAAATTAATAAATACACAATTTGTCCAAAACTTCTTAAAATCCCCCAATTTTTTTTTTTTTTTTTTTTCCACAATTACAAAGAGAAACTAAAAATATTTGCGAGTTGAAAACCAAAACCGTGTAATTATACCTAAATATATATAGCAGAACTCGAAAGAGGAATAAACATTAGGTACACAACCCACTGAGAGAGCTGCGCAGTGTTTCGAACCATGGAAACACCAGTGCAGAATTCTAAGAGAAGAAAAAGGAAGAAAATTGTAGTGGAGACAGAGTTCATAGAACCACAGACTGGCTTTGGATGCCCATTTGTGGGTTATTTTCCTTCAGGCTATGATCCCCTAAAAAATACCCACCAAAAATCATCTTCTCCTTGTTCTTCCCCTTCAATAGAGGTTTCAGCCTATCAAAATACTACAAAGTTCAAGACGAAGCAGCTGCAACTAGTAGCCAGGGCCAAGGAAGCAAGCGTGGATTTTGTTGGCTCTAATTACTGTGGAGAAGGTGGCATGTGGCAGCCCTGCAATTACCTCATGGGTGTTTTTGACAAGGAGAGCAAAACCCTCAAGGTCGTTCCCATATCTGGAGGCAGGGTAAGTAGCTGATTAATTATACAAATTGTACTGAACAGTTGTATCAATCTGTTGATTCAAAGTACTAGAATGGTGTCTTGGAACTATCTGACCAGGGTTTAAGGTTTGAGGATGAAGGGTCTAGGGTTGAGCGCCTAAAATCTTTAAGTACATTTCAATGGATGAAATAAAAAGTATCAGAATGAATGTTTGATTCAAGTATTATTATCGTTACATTTCCATGGACCAACAGGTACTCGAACCTAGAATCCATTGCCTTAGATTGCTAAGCATTATCACTGAGCTACTGATCCGCAATAATTGCTCACATTGTAGATCGCTTGCAACAACGAATTATTTAGTATCTACTTGAACAAGGAAGGAGCTTAAGGTTTAGGGTTTAGAACTGAAATCCTGGACCATTGAAGTTTTTGGGGATTCTATTATTAGAATAAATGCCTTAATAGTTTCTGTACAGGTTTTCAGAATGGATGCGAGAGTGCGGGGAGTGGACTATGGTGATGACGAGGAAGGAAATGTTGAGGAGCTTACTGCTGAGGAGAGGCAGGAAAGATACCGACTTCTTACAAATACTTTTGGGACACACAAAAGTCGTTTACAGGTATGTTGTTTCCCTTATCACAATTCTTGTATCAATCATAACTTCTTTAAAGTTTAAACCCTATAAACCAAATTACACACCCTAAATCTTAAACCCTTAACTCTAAAAGTTGAAACCTAAACTCAAAACTCCAAACCCTAGATTTTTTCTACATCCTGAATCTAAAACAATATTCTTTGAATGATGGTTTGCATGGGCAAAGATTCTCATAGTCATTTTGCATAGGATCTTGGCTAATGGGTTTTCTGAATAATTCCTAGTTAGAAAATACCTGATAAAACACGCTCTAGTTTCCATGAAGGTGTTGCTGAAATAGGTATAATGATACACAATGTTCTATGATATTGTAATTAAATTTTTTAAAAATTGGTTTTGAGGAATGGAAGTCGAATCCATTATACAGCAACTAGCATTATATTCGTGTTCAATCACTTTCTTTATTAAGCCATATACTGATTGAACTACGCATATTTCTATTTGAAGTTAAAAGGAAATGGAAGAACCCTTATTTTCAAATGTGAAACATTAAAAATTTAAAACCCATCCTCAATATGAAAAATGGAAACCCTAAATTGAATTCTTCAAATTCCATGTCTTCTAGAACCTAAGTCCCCAACTCTATGCTTGAATGATGATCTGCATCAGGGTCTCACTGGAATGGGCATAATGCGTTGTAATGTTTGTTAGATTTTTCATTTGCAAAGAACACAAGACTTGGATGATTGGATGCTGAATCCAGTTTGTATCAACCAGATTTTGATCTGGTTTGATCACATTTTTTGAGATTGGAAGGGGTGTTGACTGTTGATCCTTACACTGACTTAATATACAAAGAAATACAAGAATTTGAACATGCTTTATACTTTTGTTTGAATCTATACATTATGTCAGAATTTCTTGAAAACCTTTACTTTTCTGTACTATCATAAATATCCTAGAACTGGTCTCCTTTGGAAAGGAATTGGTTTAGTGAAGTAGTTGATAAAGGTAACATACATCTCATGAAACTGGCCCATCTTTTCCATCTAATGTGTAAATAATGTGATTGGACTTGGACCGTGGTTCTGATTGGATTCTTTCTTAGTTAGGATTTCATTTTACTGTTTTTAATTGTTTTGAAGCAGTAGTTATTAATTAAATTATGATTTTTATTGATATATCTATGTAGTAAATTTTGAATGTAACCTGGCCCTTTACTTCAAATATATAGTCTGTGATGCTGTATGGTTATGCCTGGAATTTATTAACACTGACGCATTATATCATCAATCATTGTATATATTCATAACACATTGTTGTTATCAAGTTATAGGATTGTGGACTCTGTGCTAAGAAGGCACAAATATGAGCTTAAAGAGTGGACGTGTTAATTAGTCAAACTAACTGATTTTATAGTTCATTTGACTGGAGTTGAATGCTATGATATCAGCCAATTTACCTGGAAACATGCAAATCTTATTGTTGTATTTTTACTTGTCTGTGTTCAGGCAAGGCGTCTTGCAAAGTCAAAATTAAAGGAAGAAGCTCTAGGAGACCAGACTCAAATTGGAAAATTTTATGAAGAAGCTGCAACAAATTCAACTGTTTTGACAAATGAGGAGGCACTTGCAAGGGCTAATGCTAGCATAATCAGAAATATCCCTCCCTATAATGCCTCAGCCACAAAACCAGAAAATATTTATCCATTAGAGAATATCATTCTCGCTGAAGAGTGGGATTGGCAGCCTGATATTCACGAGCTGATTGCAGCAGGAAAAAATCCACAAACATTACATGCATTTCAGCAAAGAACTGATTATCCCCACTTTGTTCGTAACAGGATCTACAAATTACGATCTGAGGTATTTAGTCTCTACCAGTTTGTTCTGATAAGTATGTAGTTTATGTCGTCAAGGATTCTTTTGTTGGGATAATTGGAATAACAATGTGCTTGGTAGATTTTATGTTGTCATGTTTAGTTGAATATATGTCTTAGTAAGACCTTGACGCAGTTCTGAACATGATGATGGATTCTAAATCCTGCATGAATCTAATAAGCTATTTGATGATTTGTCACAGTCTGATTGACTTATCAGCTCTATTGTAGCTTGATTGCTTTTGTTAGCTATGTAATAGCCACAATTTGATGTCCAGAGTAAAGAAGCATTGCTGTACTGTTGTTGACTTGTGATTAGAAAACAGATTATCTGTGCAATTAATGGCTTAAGAGCTTCTAGGATACAGGATACCATTTGTGCTACCTACAGTCACTTTTTTAATAATTCATCAAATGCAGCTACTTTTTTCTTCTGAAAGTTATTGGATGCCATCCTTGCATCATATAAATTTACATAGCAGCAAAATTATTTTGGGGAAAAAATTTGGCAAACCAAAAGTATAAGATTTTTTTTTAAACAATTGGGCTTTAACCATAAAAGAATTGCTTTAAAAAAACACAGTAAAAGGAGAAAAAATTGCTGTTTTCCAAATTTAAAGGCATTCAATAGCATATAGATATAAGAGAAAATAAAATTATGAGTTAGCACATGAATTGTGTAATATAGACTTTTGTCATTTATGTCTAAGTTACCAGTCCTGTTACTGGTTTGCTTTGCAGGTTTGATCGATTTTTTCGAGGGGTTGGATTCATTGGGGGTTCGGCCATACAAAACCATATAAAAATTACAAATATTTACATATTTGCAGCAGTAAATAAGTTCAAAATACACCACACATAGTATCTTATATTATATTATAGAAAAACCACCATAAGAATAAAAAATATTACAATGTCAGTTACTCAAACTTGAATGTCAAGATAAGTGTCAACAATCAGCCATCATTGATCAAACATCATCATATGTGTTTTCAAAAATATCATCATCACCATCCATATTAGATGATGAAAGTACTAGTAAATTAGAACCCTAAATAGTGCCACTGGCATTGACACTAGCATTGTTAGGCTCGCTAGTTGGCTCATTTTCAACATCAAGTGCAACAAAGTGGGAAGTGGAAGCACCCAAGTCAATATGCTTTGGCTTGAAATTGACTTCCTTGTGCTCCTTTGTAGCCACTTTGTTTGTGTAAGGATCCACAAGCTTGAATGCGCATACACCAAGTCCTCTACCTTTGAGTATAGATGTTTGTGCTTTACTAAGTGGATGAAGCAGTTGGTGCTCCAGTTCCTCTCAGATGCAGATGCACGTGGAGCTTTTGCATCACATATTTTAGTTTTAATACTTATTGTTAAGCTTGCAAGCTAACACTATGATGCCACAGGTCATTAAGTTAGGATTGTCCATTATTGCTTATTTTTGTGTTGGAGCAAGGAAATGGAGATTCTTATCAAATATTCTAGGGGGTAGTTTTGTATTGCATTGTAGACTCTCTTTGCATCACAGTTTTAACTGTGCATTTTACTTTTGTTAATGCAATGAGTAATGGTTCTTGTTATATGATTTGAATGGGACATGTGTTGTCAATTGCGATGATGTTGCAATTTCTAATTGCATTGCCCATCTTCTTTGCATCATAGTTCCTAAAAAATTGATTTCCTTTTGTGATGCAATGGGTAATTGTCTTTGCAAGTGCAAAAAAGTATGCTGAGTTGGGAAAAATGTGGCCAACTATTATTGCATTGTTGAGGTTCAGTGCATCACCGTTTCACCTAAGGGCACCATTTTTACATTTGTGATGCACAATTAACACACAAAGGTAACAATCTGGTACATTTTTTCAACTTAGTTGTCGACATAAAGTCATTTCATTAGGTCATGTTGTCACTTTGCCAAATGTACAACATGTCCTTGGGTATTTGAAAGTGTCATGACATGAATGTAAATTTGATACCTGTCAACCCTCTCTTCGTCTGTCAAAATAGTGACACACAATAGATGCCGATCTAGCTCACTTGAATGAATCAATGGCTAGATTTTAAAATATAATTGAAGATTTGACAATTGCACCATTCACTTCCTAAACTTGTGCATGCATTTAATGCAAAAGTTGGCGAGGTGAGTTATTTCATTTGCATTAGTTAGGGTTATTTGAAGCTAATTACAAACAAGAAAATATAAAATCCTGTAGCATTCCAGCAAAGAAGATATTTGTAGTGTTCTTGGTGTTCAAATCTGATTGGGGAAGGATCTGCAAACACTCAACAACAATTGATAACGGTTGAGTTCTTTTGAATTGGTTTTAGACTATCATCAAAATCTACAATTTAGGGTTTGCATGATTGTATCTGTTGAAGTTTAATAATGTTAAAACTTGAACCAGAATATAGAAAACTGAGAACAGAATATAAAGGACGAAACACAAATACACAAACCCTTATCCTGGGAAAACCCGCCAGCCGAGGGTGAAAAACCCAGCCCACTCAAAATGAACTTTATTATATCTCAGAAAAGAGTACAACTGATGATAGTCTCAGATTACTATCAATTACAATAAAATGAGTTTGATTTTCTACAAATCAATCATAAGAACGAACTTAGATGATTCATCTTGCATACAATCCAAAACCTTCATAAATCTGAAAACTCTGTATGCAGAAGGAACACCTAAAATCTCTAATCTGTCAGACACAAGGAAAGAGAGAAGCCGATATTGAAACTGCCGAAGAAGAAAAAACGAGACAAGGAAGAATAATCAATATAGCACATCGGAATTCCCAGTGAAGAGTCACTCGAAGGGAGAGGGAAAGGCACGGGCAGTTACACCTGCACTGACAGCCTCATCACCTTCACCGACAGCCACATCACCTCCACCGAAAGCCGTAGCAACATGAAGGGTCGCCGACAACAACCAAGGCAAGAAGAGAACGGAAGCTAAAGAGCCGATACTTAGACGAAATAAATCAGGACACTGCATAGATTGTCTGTATCGCTGCTATATCTTCAACAAATAACACCTAGTATATTTAAGAAGCTGCAATTCAATGTCAATCCCTAGTATACTAGATTGTTAGACTCTTGCATTTACCCAAAATGAGTCATGTTTTCTCCCAGGTTGTTAGGGTTAAAATATAATTGAAGGTCTAACAATTGCGCCATTCACTTCCTAAACTTGTGCATGCATTTGATGCAAAGGGTGGCAAGGCAAGTGAGTTATTTCATTTGCATTAGTTAGGGTTATTTGAAGCTAATTACAAATGAGAAAAGATAAAAAGCCTCTAGGATTGCAGCAAGGAAGATATTGGTAGTATTCTTGGCGTTCAAATCTGATTGGGAAAGAATCTGCAAACGCTTAACAACAATTGATAATGGGTGAGTTCTTTTGAATCGATTTTAGAGTCTCTTCAAATATACAATTTATGGTTTGCATGGTTGTATCTATTGAAGATTAATAACACTGAGTATATTTAAGAAGCTGCAATTTAATGTCAATCTCTAGTATACTATAGTGTTAAGAGACTTGCATTTGCCAAAATGAGTCATGTTTCCTCCTAGGCAGGTAGGGTTAAATTAAGTCTAGAACACAACCTGATTAATCAATTTACCAACTTTGCAGGTAGGGTTAAATTAAGCCTAGAACACAACCTAATTAATCAATTTACCAACTTTGCAAAGAAAGTCAAGCACGTGCACGGTACTGGTATACTTTAAGATAGATTGCAGGATAGGGCTGAGTTAGAGATGTTATCATCCTAGTTATTGGTTGCAAATTGTTTGAATATCGTCACTACTGTGCTAGGATGCTTTTCCCATATCTAACATATGACAGTTAGATTTGGGATATTGGTAGTCCCAAATGTATTTGTTAGCATTTATCTCGTATATGCCATAAGCATCCAATACAATCCCAAATCTAGACAATTAAATGGTAGGAATGGAGAGGTACTTTTCTCTTTGAATAAGGAAATGATTAGGAAGGTTTTTAAACCTTAGTCCTTATGTCAACCATAAAATGAACTTTGATGAGCTATGCCATGAGTATAGAAGGGATAGGAGTGACAATAGAGTCAAGTGGTTGTATAGTGGAAAAGGTCAATTCCTTTAGAGGAGATTGAGCTTTTCAATGTTGATACCTTTGAGGAATACTTTAGGATGATGTGCATAGCTTTGTGCTAAGTTTTGGGGATAGATTACAAAGTGTAGATGCCTTTGTATGCTATGACGATTGTTGTTGATGTTCAACATAATTTTGTCAATAGACTATTTAATTTTACATCTTTTTGTGGTGGAGGGAATTCACAAGGAGATGGTATCCCTTAAGGTTGATAGGATAATCCCATCTTTTAGATGGTACTATGTATAATGTCATGTCTTGCTATATCTTGGGGAGACACTTGGGACCTTGTCCTCAAGGTCATATGCATATCATCATTAGAGCAATGGAAAGCTAATTTTGAGGATATTGCCCTAGTTTGGTCATATTTGTCATCTAGGGGGATAGAATTGACCCAATTTTATGTAACACAAGTTGGATAAATTACTAAATTGGAATTAGGGCTAAATTTTTTATGTGAAAGAGAATAAAGTGTTGCTAGATGTTATAGGATGCATCAACATAAGTTGGCAATTGTCCTCGAATTCAAATGGCCATCTAAAGAGTTGTTCTCCCATTTGACATTTAGGCGTCTCCAAATACACATGCAAATATCCTCCTAAGCATGTCAATATTTTTCTGAAGGATTTTTGCAGAGTGATTAGATATGTGGTAGGTTTGGTAATAGGTCTTTATTTGTGTGAGACTTGAATAAGCTAAAATTAGGAGAATAAATACCAACACCTCTTGGTTATAAAAGACATCCAAGGCTTTTAGTTCAGATCATTTAGTTGTGCAATTTTGTCGAGAGGGTATGGTGTTTGTTGAGAGTTTAATAAGTTGTTCAAAGGTCGGTTGGTGTTGTTTGTGATTTTTCCTTCTAGTTTTATTTTGAATTTGATTATTCTAGTGAGATTTGAATTTCGTTATTCTAGTGAGAAAGGAATTGTGAGAATGGATGGGATTAGAATGAAAAGCACCACTTGCATTTGGCATTTGGCATCTAGACAGTTGACTGTGTTCATCTCCTGCTTGCTTGGTGGGGTGGAAACATTGGAGGATCGATAGTGTGTTCCTCTTCGTCTCTTACAGTTTTCATTCTCTTCTTCACCAACGTGGTTTAGGATGACACGTTGCCCATGACCAGGTACAAGGAATCATAGGATGATGTTGCTATCTCACTCTCCAGTTCTTGTTCCTCCATCTACGGTGAACCAGTTTGGTCAGATTGTGGAGGGTTGCACCCTCCCCAGCTCCACATTCCCCACTTCAGCTTCTGCATTTTGAGTGGCAACACCAATCCCTCCAAAGCCACATTCTTCTTCCACATCTGTAGTATCAAAAGTGCCAGTTGACTACAGATCTCCTCCTCTTTGTGCAGTGCCATGTTAGTCCATGTGCTGGCTTTTCATCATCATGAGAGATTAGAGAATGATATAGCTCTAAGTAATTCTTCCAACGGCTTGTGAACTTCTCGCATGTTTTTTGAGCGCCTTTTGTTCAAGTGGTTTCTAATCAGTTCATCAAGCTGTTGTAGAGTAACAAGTGTCACCCATCTGTGAGCACTTCTTTTTAACTCCTATAAAAGAATTGAATCTTTGTAATGTAAATAGGTTGGAAAAGCAATGGAAAAACTCTGTAATGGATGTCAACTCTATTTGAATAAATACAAACAGAATTGTTCTCTGTCAGTGCTTTCTTGATAACAATCTTTCTTTGAAACAATATGAATGAATGTTCACATTTAGTGTCGTTTCCTGTTGTATGTTTGTATGCTTTTGAGGCAAGGAATTAAGGATTCTGAGTTGCTTCAAACACATTTGCTGTGTTGAATTATTGTCTTGTGTTAGTTACTACCTGAGTAATATAAGTCTTTCACAAGTTATAGTGGGGAATGTGAATGTTTCAAAGGATTATTAAGGAGGACCTAGGTTGTTTGAACCATATTTTCAGGTTTCCCTGCTGTAAGGCAATGGTCCATGTTAGGAAATCAGCAAGAATGTGTCGTTGTTAGGAGTAAGTGTCGATAGTTAAATATTTGACTATAGTTCCTTCGATAGGCAGCAGCCAATATTCAAAGAGTCCCTGCCAACCCAATGGATATACTCAAATAATACAACTGTTAGAGAATATTTTATTCAGTAATCTTATTTTAGATTTACACTAGGACATTAAACCTATAAGCAATAGGCTAGTTGATCTGCATAATTCTATAAATCTTTGCTCATTTTGTGTGAGTTTTCTTATCTGCTTTACGTTGAAAATTGTATAAATAATAATTCTATGAAAATTGTATATATTATCATTCAATGTGTCTGATATGGTCACCCACCTAGGTTTTGTAGAGCCTGAAGAGCAGGAGATAAACCTTGTTTCTCTTGTTCATTGGCCAACCATTCTACATTCTTAATCATAGGGACTCTCAACTCCTTAGAGAATATTGAAGGTAGGTTGGGGAACCAAAATGTTCTTGGATTATGTTTGAACATATAGCCTCTCAAGAAATGCAACTGATTGAGCCAACACTGAATGAATCTGTTGGTCTTCATCCACCACAACCTGTCTTTGCTTGAAGAAAATTTGACGTTAGAAAGTTTCCAATTATAGCTTTCAATAATTTTTAAGTTTTGCAGTGCACACTAGTAGGCGAGAAGTTATATGTTCATTATTGGTAATCTTAGGCAGTGTCGAAGATGGTCAACCAACTGATGGATGAGATTGATCCTGATTTAGAATTGATCACAACTGATGATTTTATTTAATGAAGAGGATTTGGATATCTTGAATGAGGTTATGAATGATTATGATTGTGCTCAAATGGTTGTCAACGCAGGGGCATTGATTTCTGTTTTGTATATCTTGTCACGGCTGCCTTAGAGGCTATTTGAATTTTGTATTCGCCAATTTTATTTTAGATGGGTAATGAGTCTATGGCAATACGTGTACTTTGACTGAAAAGTAAATACTTAAGGAGAATTTGAGAGTAATTGGCAACATTGAAACTTTCTTTGGTCTTATAATTGAAGTTTGGACTTTGTTTCTTTTTCCATTTTTGAGCTTGGTACAATGAACACCCTATTCTTGCATAGGATAATTTCTTCCATTGCATTGTATTTTTTATTTGGTATATTCCCTTCTAGGATGTCACTGGCTTGTGGATCCTTGACGTACTCGACAATAATGGCGTTCTTCCAATGTACGGAGATGCTTGTCATGGAGCATAGATGGGGTTGTCATGAAAGTGCATCAGCTACAAAATTGTTTCTCCTCTTCATGTATTTGATATCATAGTCATAAGCCTGTATTTTGCTCACCCATTTCTATTGTCTATCATTTAAATCTCTTTGGTTTAAGAAAAATCTTAGACTATTGTGACCAATTTTCACAATGAATCTCCCACAAACTAGGTATTGCTTGAATTTAGCTAGGGCATGCATGATCGTTGGCATCTCTTTGCCATATATGGAGTAGCTTCTTTTGGCTTCCTTTAGTTTTTCTGCTTTCAAAGGTTATAGGATGTTTGTTTTGCATCAATGCAGCTCCAATGCCTTCCCCAAAAGCATTACATTTTAGCTCAAATGGTAATGAAAGTTCGGAATCGCTAGGTTAGGATTGGTGCTCACGACTTCCTTTAGTCTCTCAAAAGCTTGTTGTGCCTTTATATTCCAAGCAAAAGCACCCTTCTTGGTCAAGTCGGTTAATGGGGTCGTTAACTTTGAAAAACCCTTGATGAATCTTCGGTAGTAGCTATAAAGTCCCAAGAATCCCCTTAGGTGTGCTAGGATCCTTGGTTTTGGCCAACTTCTTATGGCTTCAATTTTCTCCTCATCAGCGCTGACTCCTTGAGCATCGATCTTGTGTCCTAGGTATAAGATTTCCTCCAATCCAAATTCATACTTGGATAGTTATTCGAGTATCTCTAGTACTTTGTTTATGTGTTTCAAATGTTCCTTCCAAGTTTTGCTATAGATTAAAATATCATCAAAGAAGACTAAAAATTTGTTTTAGTTGTTTCCTAAAAATGTGGTAGCAGGAGCATTTGTTAGGCCAAATGGTAAGACAAGAGATTCAAAGTGTCCAAAATGGCATCTGAAGGCTATTTTAGGAACATCTTCCCTTTTTACCCTAATTTGATGGTACCTAGAACACAGGTTGATTTTTGAGAATATATTGCTCCATAAGTTTGTTGATTAGCTCTTCAACCATAGGGATGGGGTATTGGTTTTTGATGCACTTTTGTTTAAGTGCTCTATAGTCGATGCACATTCTTAGGGTGCCATCCTTCTTTTTTGCTAGCATAATTGAGGAGGCAAAAGGGCTAGAGCTAGGTTGGATATGTACCATTTCCAACAACTCTTTTATGCCTTTCTCAATCTCTTCCTTATATTTTTCGTGGATGGCAATAGGGTGTGGTAATAACAGGTTTTGCCCCTTCCTCCAATTCAATGGTGTGCTCAAAGCCTCTCTTTGGAGGAAGAACTGAAGGAATGTTATCAAATGCCTTCTTAAGTCTCTTTAAGACTGGTTGAACACCAATGTGAATAGTTTTGCCTTGGGAAGAGGATTTGTCAAGAATCATACATGGGACAGCCCATTCCCTTTGACCATGTCTAAAGATCCTTCCCATCTTCTTGGATGAAACCATTCTTGGTGATCCATCTGATAGCTCTCGTAAAAAAGACTTCTTATTCATCATGTTTGAAACACAGATCCAATTTTTGGATATCTAGGGAGATATGTCATGTTGTGACCTTTTTCACACATCGTCCCATTGCAAATGGGCACCCCCTGTTTTTGCTTTTTAGGGTTTTGCCTTGGCGTTGCAACTACTAATCACCAGTCTTTTTACAATGAGGAGTTAGAGTTTTTAGGTAATCATCAAAGTCAATTAGGGAAATCATGATCAAAACAATGTTTGGACACTGTCAAAGTGCTTAGAAGGCTCGGAGGACGAATAACACAATTGATTTGAGCCAAATCAGACAACTTTCTATTTTTGGAAAGTTTGATTTTTTGCTTTTTCCTATTTTTAGGAAGTTTTGTTTTTGGCACTTTGGGCACGATCCTCGAAATGGCAATTTTTTAGAAAGTTTTTCCTATTTTTTTTTAGGGATCCTTGTTTTTTTTTCTATTTTTGGAAAGGTCGAGTTAGGGTAGTGGGCTTCCTGCTTTCAAACTTAAAAATTTACACCTTTAAGGTTGAAAATCAAAGAAAATCATCCAAGTGTTAATGGCAAAAGCAAGGGAGGAGATATTTGAGGGCATGCAAGTTCGCCCAAGCATGTAGAAAGATTGCACAACACATGCTCAAGTCCGCCATGAAAGGAGATGGCAATATCGTGTGCCATCCCAAAGTCCGCCATACTGCATGAAGCAAATAACTTTGCCAAAGTCCACCAACATATGAAGGAGGAGATATTTTAGGAAGTGCAATTGCATAGCAACATGCCAAGCACGCCCAATGTTGCATGACATGTGATGAAGTTTGCCCAACACGAGGATTAGATTGCATAGCAACATACAAAGTCCACCCAACATATTGCATGACAACACATCAAGTCCGCCTTGCGTGGGAGTGTGCAAAGTCTGCCTTCCATGTTGCAAATGACTTATTAACATAGCAACTCTGCCAAGCATGAAACATAGATGGCACAGCAATCAGCAAAGTCCGCCACCTCCCAAACAAGAACTGTCTTGACCAAGTGTCAAGTCCGCCAAGGGGAGATAAGGTTTGGCGTGAGAAGGCATAAAGTCCACCCCCCAAAGTCCGAATTGTCTTGACCAAGTGCCAAGTCTGCCTTGCATACAAGCACATCAAGTTTGCCAAGGTTGGATGGTTAAGATGTCTTGACCAAGTGTCAAGTCTGCCAAAGTGTTAGAAATGGCATGTAAACACTTAAACTCCACCCAAGAAAGGATAAACATGGTATGGAGACACCTAAAGTCCACCCAAGGTACCAAGAGAATGGCATAACATTGGCATAACATATGCCAAAGTCCGCCAAAGCAAAGAGAAAGAATGGCCTAAGGCCACATGAACTTTGCCATGGTCATGAGAGAAATGACTTGATACCACACAAAGTTCGCCATGGTTAGAGTTGATCAAGTTTGGAAAGTCAAGAAATTTGCCCAACACTAAATAAATTCGCCCAACACTTAGAGAAATTTCTTGAAATACATGAAGAATCTAAAAGATTCCTTGCGAACGTATTCACCTACATGGCCAAGATGAAGACGAGTTGGCTAAGTGTGAGGTGGTGCCAAGATGCAAAATATAAACTTTCTTTTGAAGTCTTTTGAAGGGATTGAGTTGCCATTTCGAGGAAGATGAGAAGAGGACCAGGTTCAATGGATCTACCAAAATGTAAAGATGCTAAAAAGGATTGAACTTCTCAAACTTATATCAATTACAACTTGCCATTTTCATTCTTTCCTAAGTTTGAAAGTTGAAAGAGCTCTCTCTCCCAAGTTCAATGAAGGAAGATTTTCGAAGACAACAAGTGGATTTTTTTTGAAGCAAGGAAGGAAAGGAATTTCCAAAGTCCAACCCAAGTGTTGGAATTTGCCAAGAGGAAAGAAAAAAAAAGAGAATAAAAAAAAATGTCTAAGTGCTGAGATTTCCACAACAAAAGAGTCAAATCTTGGCTAAGTGTTGAAAGGTCCGCATAAAGGTGTTACAAAATGAAATTGAATAGCCCAAATTTGGCTAAGTATGGGAAATATTTCATAGAGAAAGTTCCAATTTCCTCCATTGTAGCAAAAGCACAGGGGAGTTCTTCTCCAAATTCAGGGCACTTGAAAGAATTTCATGGCATCAAGAAAGAAAAATCCTCAGACTTGGTGAAAATATAGAAAAAAGAACTTCGGATTTCTTGGGGGATTTCATCTACAATCCCAGACCTATTGAAGCAATCGGGGCAACTTCTTTAAGGATTTCATCTCCTGAAGAATTGAAGACAAGCTGCTAGTCAGAATCAGATGGTGACAAGAAGAGTATTCCTAACAAATTTCCATACTTAAGACAATTGCTTGACACAAATTGGAGAATTTAGAAGAATAACATCAGTCCAGTTTAAGCAGGAGGAATTTCAAAGCAATCGGGAAATAAAATTTAATAACTTCAAGTCCCGACATCTGCTCCAAGGGGAGAATTCCAGATCTCAAAGATTCAAATGCAGGTGAGAAGAAGTAATCAAAATATTGAAAGGAATCCCAGATTAAAGCTAGGAAGAAGCAAGAGAAAAGGACAGATCCGTTGGCAAGGAAAGGTATTCTAAGGCAAGCACGTGGAAGAAAAACAAAGTGACCAAGGAAGACATCCAACATGCTGAGGTGGTGCCTTGTCATCTTCCAACCAATAAAATTGTTCCAAGTCAACATGTCTAGTTTCAATGAACTTGACTTATCCATAGAAGCTTCTAGAAGGCACACTTCACATTGCAACGACTTTCTATTTTATTAATGGTTTATATTTAGCAAAAGGACAAGTGTCCCCAAATGTAATTTTCTCATTGGTCGAGAGGTAGTTAGTTGTAACAAACCCTAATTAGGGTTTTATTTTGTAATTTCGACCGTTGATTCGAAATCAATCCTAGCCATTGAATTGTAATTGAAGATCTTATAAATTGAGCTCACCCCTCATTTGTAAAGCATGGGAGCATGTTGCAAAACATGTTGAGATAAGTAAATTGTTGTTTACGACTGCCAAAGTAATAATTAATATATTGTTCAAATTGATGGTGATTACTTCTCTTATTTTGGAGTTTGCATGGTTCTTATCCCTTATCATAGTTTAGATTTTATTTCATGTATGTTAGGTGAATGCAAGATCTGATAAGTATCGACTTATGGTGAATTTTCCGCTCATACTTTTAATGAACAAATTATTTTTGTTCATTGTATAATTTAGTCTGAGCTTACTTTGTGGATGCTTAACTTCTATCCGGATAAATATTGTTCAATTTGATGGTAGTTATTCATGACGAAAAAATCATAAGCACACTCCTTGAAGATTGCACCCACTTTGTATAGTTGTCCTAGTGTGGCGAAGCAAATTGTGGTTATTGGTTTCACCTAGTCAATACCGTCTCTTGAATTTTCAGGAATAGATTAGACCTTCTAAACCCTTATCTCCTTTTCAGTTTTCTTGAAGTCCATGATCCAAGACCCAAACGATAGAGCTTCATTGTCTAGACCTTCATTGTGAATTGAACAAGCCAAGCGTAAGTCCCTTTGTGTACTACCAGCATATCACAACGCTCGTTGAGCTTATCCACATGTCAAGACCTTACAAAAGAAACCATGGAATCGCCATATGATCTTCTCGCAATCTTAGCATATGCGGTGATTTTGTTCAAGAGAGGATAGAGTGTCTTTGGACACTTTATTCTATGTTCGGTGAGCAATAAAATGCACACCAACACGTTCCATGGAGTGCAACCATCGGATGTCCAAGATCACGTCGACATCTAATTTTACAACATAGAAATCTTCTTTGATGGGGTGCTTTCCCAAGGTGATATCTAGTTGTGGGATTTTCTTGGCGCATTGAATAGTAGATCCATTAGCCAAGGCTACCTTAATGCCCTTAAAGTTTGTTGTTTCTTTTTTCATTCTAGTAATCAGTCTTTAGCCATTAAAGCTATTAGTTGCTCCACTATCAATAAGGGTGATTACTTTTTGACATTTTGTCCTTTTAGAGTACTTTGGATTTGAAAGGGTTGGTGTTTGGATACTCTTGAGATAGTGGCTATGGTTCCTTGTTCTTCTTCATTGCACTCTCTTATTAAGGTTTTCCTGTCCTTCCTCCCATGCTTCCTTGTCAAAAGTGTTAAATTTTTGATCAGATTTATATATATGTGGTATTTTAAATTTTTATTGTCTCTTTAGATTTAATCCAATATTATATTTCTCTATGTTTCAATTTACAGAATATAATTGTATTACTGATATTTTGATTAATCTCTGATTTTGAATTATTCACAGTTATATCTATACGTATATTTCAGCATTTACTTTAATGCTGATCACACCATATATATCTGCAGAATATCGATTGCACTTGTAATAATATCAATCAATGATATTGACAGCACTTATATTGATCTTCAGCTTCGTATATCGACTGCACCTTATCGTATCGACTGTTGTCTCTATATACCACCCAATGTGATAGCGCCGATATATCTATGCTTTTGTGGACCGCATAGAGTCGTGGCTCTATGTGGAACCGACATAGTTCCACAGAGTTGTGACTCCTATGTGGAGCCATGTCAATCAATAGCGATCAATAATAAGTGACGTTTAACCACAATTTGCAATCGGTATAATTATTTAACCGACAACATGTAATGATAACAATATTAATCATAGCACATACGGATTGATATATATAAATGCAATCGGTGCTATGTATAATTAGTAATATAAAGCTATTACTAATTATACATAGGATCGATAGCATGTATGATTCGATAGTTATATAGATGATTAAATCGTTCATCATACAGTATATTGATTTATGATCGGAATGCAATGATAGAAGAGAAAGATTAATCATGCAAATGTCTAAGGCCGTAAGGCTAGTTAGGCATTTGAAAGGTTAGGGTCATCCAATCGATGCTACCTAACTTCAACACTCCCTCTTAGCTAGGGAGGAATCCATCTATCCTTCAAAAAGTTACACCACGTCATTGTGATGATAAAAACATAATATCTTCCACTATATGTGTGAGAGAAATTTTTTACCTCACTGTGATATCAAGTGTTATGGCATGTCCACGGATATCATGTTGCATGATATCCACCATAATTCTCTTAATGTAATATCCACCGGTATTGCTTGTCCACCGTTATCACGTCTCATGATATCCACCATTATGGCATATAGATAGTACTTCATGGCATGTCCATGGATATTACGTCACATAATATCCACTATGACTATCTCCTTATGTAATATCCACCATTATGGCTTATCCACGGATATCACGTCTCATGATATCCACCATTATGGCGTTTTAAGGATATTAGATCATGGCATGTACACGGATATTTTGCACATAATATCCACCATGAATATCTCTTTATGTAATATCATCCATTATGGCTTATCCACGGATATCATGTCTCATGATATCCACCATCGACAGATATTACTTACAGAGATATCAACCATCATGACATATCCACAGATATCATGTCTCATGATATACATCATGATGGTAAAATCAATATTGTAAGATTGTCACCTTACAATAAAGATCACATATACAAGTGTTCATCATTGAGAGATCGTCACCTCCCAATAATGTTCACAAGGGCCCATCAAGCACTGAACCAATGAAGTCATGGAGTCACACACATGACGATAATCATGAACCATATCAGATTACACATCAAACATCTTAGAGAATACATTAGTACTATTGAAAACAAATCAATGTTACTAAGACTCAATCTTAGCTAGGGCTACATTTTCTACCATACCAAGCTTACCTCAAAAGTATGCAAACTTTATTCTAGAGAGAGGCTTGGTGAGGGTATCTGTAGTTTGTTCATCTGTACTATATCTCAATTGAATAACATACCTTTCCGCTTGATATCCACATGCCTTGACCTTTCATGAAATACAAGGTTGGAGTCTGCATCACTCTTGGTGTATTCCAAGCTCACCAAGTCTCCATCTATCCAGGAACCTCATGACCTAGGAGTCAGTGTAAAGGCTTTCCAACCTATATATATGAGACTCCATCTCATGAAGCATAGTCTTCTGATTGATCACTAGAGAAATTAACTTGACATAGTCCACTCCCTCTGAATCAATATGATCAAGATCCTCGGATATCAATCGAAGCATATTCTCTTAGCTACTCCCTCTGTCACGGAAGCATCCCCTGCTCACATGGTCCTAATCATGGAAGATATCTTGCTTCAGGAGACTCTCATCATCTGGTATGATTTTCATATAGTCGAAAGTGCTAGATCCACAACCACCATGGATCTACTGTCATAAGATTGAGCCCTAGGTAGGAATATGACCATCCTGAGATTTAGAACAAAATCTCCTTGCAGTATGCTCCCTCTCACTGGGAAAGCCTTCTTGTCTCAACTTGCTTTGTAACCCTAGATGCTATCATCATCTGCACAAATGCCTCCATGGCTTTCACAAGTAAACTGTTGCACTTCTACAGGTAAATATTTGTTTTATAAAAAGATGAAAATGCGAAATCTCAGAATCTCCACTAAAGTCCTTTGTATATTCCTCTTGAATTTCAATCTCTTCATCACAAATAGAACTTCAAAACTCTATAACCTCTTCCAAGTCAGAATATGAATCCAGCTGAATTCTTTTGCGGAAGAGTGTCACTAACATCTGCAATGGAAGCTTGAGGCATAGTCCTAGTTGGACATTGCATTGCATAGTGCCCATATTTGTCACATCTAAAACATTGGATTTCTGAAATATCCTTCTTTTGAATGTAGGAGCACCATTGGATTCCTCAGCTTTCTTCCTTTTGAAATATCCTTTTTGCCCTTTCATCTTTGAGGAGTGCAAGGCAAGAACATGAATATCTTCATTTATGGCTTTGGCCAATGCCTCTTATCACCAATCTAGACTCTTCTTGAATGCAATCAGTTTTAGACGATCAAACTTAGGAAGTCTAGATCGTGCACTTATCCCTTGAATGAATGATTCCCAAGAAGAAGGGAGTCCATTGAGGGCTAACATGGTTAACTCTTTACTTTCAATTGTGTGACCAATGGTGGAGAGCTGGTCTCTCAGTTCTGTTATCCTCATGAAGTATGAGGTGATAGATTCGCCCTTGATCATTTTTACATGATGGAGTTGTTGCTTTAGGGCAAGAGCTTGGCTTGTGTTGTTTATCTCATACATGTTCTCTAATGATTTGAACATGTCATAGGCAGTCTCCATCTTGGAGATAATTGGCACGATATGATCTTTCACCGAGTCAACTAACATCTTCATGGCTTTATTGTTCTTTCTCATCCATTGAAGCTTTTTATTTTCTTCTTCTGATTCCGGTATAGCTTTCTTTATGAATTCATCTAATTCGTTTTCTCTTAAGGCAAGCATGATCCTAAACTTCCAAGATACAAAGTTGGAAGCTCCTTCAAGTCGACCCTCAAATCTAACACCGTTCACCATTTTGATGTATAGAAGGGAGTTGTAGAATTTTAGGATGTAAAGGGGATAGACTTGCCTATATAAATCTGATCTGATCTTTTTCCTATGCTGGCTCTGATACCATGTTAAATTTTTGATCAGATTTATATATATATGGTATTTTAAATTTTTATTGTCACTTTAGATTTAATCCAATATTATATTTCTATATGTTTCAATTTACAGAATTTTTATTACTGATATTTTGATTAATCTCTGATTTTGAATTATTCACAGTTATATCTATACGTATATTTCAGCATTTACTTTAATGCTGATCACACTATATATATCTGCAGAATATCGATTGCTCTTGTAATAATATCAATCAATGATATTGACAGCACTTATATTGATCTTCACCTTCGTATATCAACTGCACCTTATCGTATTGACTGTTGTCTCTATATACCACCCAATGTGATAGTGCCGATATATCTATGCTTTTGTGGACCGCATAGAGTCACGACTCTATGTGGAACCGACATAGCTCCACATAGAGTCGTGACTCCTATGTGGAGCCATGTCAATCAATAGCGATCAATAGTAAGTGACGTTTAACCACAATTTGCAATCGGTATAATTAGTTAGCCGATAACATGTAATGATAACAATATTAATCATAGCACATACGGATTGATATATATAAATGCAATCGGTTGTATGTATATTTAGTAATATAAAGCTATTACTAATTATACATAGGATCGATAGCATGTATGATTCGATAGTTATATAGATGATTAAATCGATCATCATACAGTATAGTGATCTATGATCAGAATGCAAGGATAGAAGAGAAAGATTAAACATGCAAATGTCTAAGGCCATAAGGCCAGTTAGACATTTGAAAGGTTAGGGTCATCTGATCGTTGCTACCTAACTTCAACAAAAAGGTGCCTCTATATTACGTGCTTGGCTTGTTTTCCCACATATATGACATGGTTCCCATTTTCTTTGCACTTATAAGTTATAACACAAGTTTTTCCTTTTAAGGTCATTTAAGCAGCAGATATGTCCACGCTCCCATGTATCTTTGCACTTGAAAGACAATCTTTTTTCTTGGTTCTCTTCTTGTTTACAAACATGTCCACACTCCCATTTTATCTTGTATTCGAAGCATAAACTTTTCCTTCAAAAATTTTCTTGGTCTTGTTAAGAAAGAAATGTTGTTTTTCACTCGTCCTTTCCATATAAATGTTTATCTTTTAATGCTACATTTTTAGAGTAACCTTCTTCCTTTGTTTTGGTGGTATCGAGTTGTAGGGCTTTTAGGATTGCCTCATGGAGGGTGGTAGGATCAAAGGCACTTGCTAGACCCCAAATAGATTCTGATAGCCTCTCAATAAATAGATATGTGAGTCTCTTTTTCGGTTGTTTTGGGGACCGTGACAGAGAGCTTTTGGAATTCTATCATATAGTCCTCCACAGTCCCTTCTTGCCTTAATTGGGTTAATTCTTTGAAATGCCTCTGCGGATGCTTTCAATCAAATCTTTTGATGAGTTTGCTGGTGAACCCATCATAAGACGTTATGTTTTGATGGCATTGTGTAACCAAACCATGGTGGCACCAGTCGTGAGCAACCCCTTCTAAATGTAGGATGGCAAATCTGATGGCATCTTCTTCCATCATGGGGCTAAGAGATAGGCCTGTATCTAATTTTTGAATCCATGAGTGAGCAGTGACCATTCTCGACCCATCAAAATTTGGAATAGTTATTTTGTCTACTTTATGATGTAAGATTTTGTTAGGTTGACTTGTTACCCTTCTAGGGTTAATTCTTGATCTTGCCTTAAATGGAATGTTTCTCCTAGTTTTCGGGTCCAGTCTTCAATATGATTTGGCAAGCTTCTCTAAGTTATGATTTGGTTCATTAATTTCTTCTTCCTCTCTAGTTGGCCCTTCTCTAGGTATAAAGGGGGGTCTAGCTGACCTTAGTGGGATTTTATTATTTTCAAAATGATTAGAGTTGTCATCCCTTCCATTGGTTTGGTTGAGTTGTTATTGTTGTTCATATTTTGGATGGCTTGGAGAAGTGGTTGTGTTATTCTCTCATTTTGCTCTGTGATAGCTTGAGTTGTTTGTTTGTTGTGTTCCACGAAGGCCCTCAATTCGTATCCCATTTGTTTGCTCGTTGTATTGTTTTGAGTGAAGTTATTGGTGGATACAAGTTTCTTCTTTTCCCTCTCGAAGGCTCTTTGAACTCTTTGGCTACGTTGCATCAACTAGCTTTCGGCCTTCAGGCTGGCAGGAATGAAGCTCTGATACCAATTGCAATGCCCCCTTTTGGGAGGATCCTGTATCTTGCCCTAAAATCACAAATTCAATTGAAAAGGAAATGTAGTACAATTATCAACATAAATCTTGGTTTAGGTCCTGCAACCATGTTAGATAAAATTTGAAATATAATTCGTAAGACCAATTATTTCTATTTAGGGTGAGGGATCCAATCAGCAATATACGCATATACATAGCAATAATCATGTTATTTAATATAATAAATCATGCAATAACCATCCAATGTTCCACTTCCCATAATTAATTACATTTAGGGTTTGGAGTGGAAATCCACAAAGGGGTGCCTAGTTAATGTTCAGCCCCTTGGCGCACAATTGGTAGGAACATCCATCATGATGATCCATCCCTTGTGGTGGCCTACTTAATTTGAGGGAACCCGGGGCGCAGAGGAAGACTATTCAGCCCATTTAAGGCCAAGAGTGCACAACACCTAACCAAGACAACTTGCCCCTTGGCCTACAAGCGGCAAGAACATCCACCTTGATGATTCCATCTCTTGGGGTGGTGTTGTGATGTTTTCACACATTGGCCCATTGCAAATGGGGACCCCCATTCTTTGCTTTTTAGGGTAGATGTTTTGCGTAGTTTCCTAGTTTTAGCCTTTGCTTATGAGAGGGTGTCATGTCAAAATGCAAAAGGCTGTTCAAAAATTGTTAAAATGATCCTAAGTGTCAGGTTGCCTTAGAGTTTTGATTTATTCTAGCTAAGCATTGAATTTCAATTTTGCCATAAAATGTTAGCGTAAAATGATAAAGTGTTGCAAATCGATGTTATTTTGTGCTAGTGTGTCAAAAGTCCATATGGGAATCGTTTTTCCACTCCTAGGAGGTTAAGTTAAGTCGGCATGCACAAAACCCTGATGGATTCTGGTTTCCCACCCCTCAAATCTTGCTAGTGTGTTAAAAGTCCCAATGGAAATAGAATTTCCACTGAGTGAAATGATAAAATTTGATAAGTTTGGGCTTTTACAGCGTGTAAATCATCATAGTCCCAATGGAAGACGTTTTTCTCCCATGAAATTAAGGGAAATCCTGACGGGAGACGTTTTTCCACTGAGTTTTTAAGGCATGAGTGGACTTTGTCTCGATGGAAATAGAATTTGCACTGAGTTTTAAGTGTTTGTTGGGAAATTCTCGATGCGTTTGGATTCTCCACTACAGCTGTGCCGATGGGCTACGTTTTTCCACCAGGGGTAAAGTGACTAAGTTAAGTGCTATGATTTGTCTAGATGAGGTTCGAATCTCCACCAGAGGAAGAAAATGAGCGAGACGAAGTTAAGTGTGGATAAGATTATGTTGTCCCGATGAGCTGCATTTTTCCACTGGGAAGAATTGACGAGTTTTAATGAAATTTTATTGTTCAGATGGAGTTCGAATTTCCCTTGGAAGGCATTTGGTGAAGTTGACAAGTTTTAATGAGATTTTTGAGTCCAGATGAAGGATGTTTTTCCATTGGGGAGTATTTTTACGCGAGATGATCAAACTTATGTGTCCAGATGGCCATCAATTTTTCCCTTGGAGTGGAGTTTGAAGTGAAAATGAATTAAATGACAACAATAACTTGTCTAGATGAGGGTCGATTTTCCCCCCAAGGCTAAAATGTGCAAGTTGGGCAAATTTTAATGAGGATTATTGGTCCCAACGGGGATCAATTTTCCATAGGTGGCTGGAAGATTGAATTTAAGTGGAATTTTAAAGACAAATGTGTCCCAATGAAGACCGATTCTCCCCTACCACATATATTTAATGATCAAGCAAACGAAAATGTGCCAAGTGTTGAATCCCAATGCATGTCAATTTTCCCTTGTGGCTGGTAAAGGCAAATTTTAATCCCACGTTGGTTGTGGTGACTTTTCATGGTAAAACCATGAATAAAAACACAGTCCAGCCCCTTATATTTTATTATAAAGTGATTCAAGGCGCTGAGGGAGCTGATTTGAAGTTCGCCATTGCTGGAGTAAGGGGCGATTTTATCTAAGGTATCATTTGCCTCATGGTTGAAGGTTGCTGAGCTGAAAGGAGAGGCACCATGGCTGATTGAAGACTGAAATAACATTTCCAGCCATCATTTATTTGCAAACTTTATTCCCAGCTCTCATTCTTGTGCCAAGACGTGGTCATTCCTAGCCATCCAAGACCAAAGTCGCATCAAAACACCAAGGGCGCCATCATTGGAGGGGATTGTGAGCATTATAGGGGAGTGACATTGCTAGTCCAGGTCTGAAACATCATCTCCCGCTATCATTCTCAGACTAAAGACATTGTGCCCAGCCATTATCTAAGCCAAAACATGTTCATTTTCAGTCAATTGAGGACGAATTGCAGTGCATGTTGGTGTGGCACCATGATTGACATTCTTCCCAGCCATTGAAGTTAAGTTGCAGGGGTATTTTCAGACAACCATCAGACCTGGAACATCATAAAGACTCTGAAATTATTCATTTCCAGACCTTGGAGTGTGTATTCAAACTTGGTGCTCAGAAAAGCAAATCTGAGATAACTTTCCAGCACTTAAATCAACCATTTTCAGGGGTGTCCTCAGACTTTATACTTAGAAATCAGACCTGAGATTGCATCGAACACGTCATTTTCTGAGTTTACAAGGGTGTCTTCAGATTTATTTATTGCAATCAGACTTATCCTAAGTCTGAAAATCAGGCTTTCTGAGAACAAATTTTCCAGATTTTGATCAAATCCTTTGTATTTTCCAGAATTATGTTACGTAGTTCCAATTTTCTGATTGAAATCAGAACCAAAGTTAATTCTGGGAAATTAACAATCAACTTACCCATCAGAAATAAGGAAAAAGTAAGGAACATTGAAGTGTCCTGATGAGGTTAGAACTTCCACTCCATCAAATGATGATCAAACCAACACAAAATTTTCAAGGACAATGAGTCCCCTTGGGGGTCAGATTTCCACTCGAGGGCAAAATTACAAAGGAAGGGACAAATCAAGTCAAATGAAGATCAATAACAAAGTAGTCCCTACAGGTATCAAATTTCCACCGAGTGGAGGAATGGACAAAGATAATGCAGATGTTTTAGGAACTGATCTGTCCTTGTGATGATCGATTTTCCACCAAGGTTGAAATAAAGTTTATCCTATTGGTGTTTGATTCAATGTTTGTTTGTTTTGCAGGTCTGCTACAAGGAAGGGACTCAAGATGATCAAGGCTTGAGGTGAAAGAGGAAGCAACTTGCAGGGAATACTAGGGGCTCAACACTTCAAGGCAACACGTGATGAAGGACCAGCTCCAAGATGACAAGCATATTGCAAGGACAACATCACAAATGCGAATGAGGAAGATCAACATTTTGGAGATTGGAAGAGGATTTCCAAGGGCAAGGATGTGGACTAGATCAAACATGAAGAAGACTTCACCTTGATGGCGAACAAATGAAGGAAAACAAGTTTAGGGCATGAGCACAAAGCATTTCACATCAAGAAATCAGGAACTACATCAAGGAATTTCAATATCAAAGAGTGCCAAGGAAGGAAATATTTCAAGATTGGGAAAATTTTCCAATCACGAGGATGGGATTGTTCGAGGTAAAAGGACAAGTTAATCAAATCTACAAGGCAAGTTGAGGTGGCATACTAGTCCCCATTCGTTCAATCAAAGGGTACCAAGTCAACATTCATTCAAGGAGGGAATAGGTGACACATGACGCTACATTAAATATTATTTATTTTACCTACCCTCTCTCATTGGCCAATGTAATGATGGTTGTAACAAACCCTAATTAGGGTTTGTATCTTTCGATCTTGGCCATTGGTTGTGAATCAATCTAAGCCATTCATTATAATGAGACCTCTATATAAGACTCAACTCTCTCATTTGTAGAGGTTAATAGTTAGCAGTAGAAGAGTAGAAGATGGTTAGTAGTTAAATCATTAGAAGTTAGAGTAGAGTAGAGTAGGAGAAGAAGAAATTGTTGCTAAGGCTTGCAAATGAATAATACTTTTTTCATTAAAGATATGGTGAAATGCGTTGTTAAACAAGTTGCGTGGTTTCCAATTCTCATTTGCTTTTATGTTGATTAGATTAATGAAAGGAATTATGAATGATTAATGATGAATTTGTTTATCCATACCACTAGCTTTTTGCTGATTGTAAGTTTGCCTTGTGTGGTCAATTGGAATTAGAATTGAGCTTAACTTCAATTATTGCTTTTCCATTTGTATGCATTGTCTTGATGGTAGTAATTTGAACATCCATAAATTTACCTTAGAAGATTGCACTAGCTTTGTGGAGTTGTTCGTTGATGGCGAAGCAGAGCTTAGTTGAGTTTTACCCAATCGTTCATTGTCCCTTACATTCCTAGGAGTAGATTAGTCTCTCTAAACCCTTCCCCTTGTCTTTTTTTTTTTTCCGAGTTAGTTTAGGAGAGAAAGCTGTTGAGTTTTCTTACAATACTAGGAACACAAGAAGATGACCATGCACAGTAACCATAGGGTGTGCTCGATTAACCACGAGCAATGATTCACGTTATTGTTGCCGTCCCAACCATGGACGATATACTGTTATCGTCTACCCCTAGCACGCAAATTATATCTCCAATATATATATATATATATATATATATCCAATATGAATAGTGCATACAACACGATAGTGCTATAGATAATATCGGGTCTTTACAAATCCGCAGTGCAAAGGCCGACACCACTGTAGCTTCCTTGTCCGCAACATGCATCCGCCATATTCACAAATCCGTATGCTGCAGTATCACTGAACAAGCCCATGTTCATTGAGTAGTTGTCGGAGAAGGTGAAAACCTGAGTAGAAGATAATATCCACGATGCTGAAGATAATATTGATATGCTTATGTGTCTTGTTGTAGTGAAGACCCGATCTGCATGTATGTCTTCTGATCTGTGTATATATCGCTCTGCCCTTCTTATTCGAGAATCTTTTCACATCAATCGATTGTGTATCAAATGCAAGAGGAAAGGATCCTCCTTATACCCGACATGAAGACTCTCCATGAAAAGTCGGCTTCTTCCAAGATCATCGTGTTTCCTCCAAAGCATCATGGCCCTTCATCAAGGGTGACGGATGGGTTAAGCAAGAGGCACGACTCATCCAAAGGTGGCGGGGAAGAACACTAACCACATTTTGTTAACCGCTTAACAAATATTAATGTATAAGACGCCACATCAAAATGTCTATGGCCGACAAGCCAAATAGACATTTAGATTGCATGGGTCGATGTGAAGGAGTTCAACCACAGCTACAACATTAACAAAAGCATTACAAGATTGCAATATTAGACGATCAAGTTCCAGCAAAATTTATTCAATGTAAGGCCCCTTGTGATTCTAGCATCATCACATCAACTATTAAGCTTATCCACGAGTCAAGACTTGACATTTCGGAACCTTGGAGTCTTCCAATTGATCACATAGTTTAGCATTTGGGAAGATTTTGTTCAAGAGAGGATAAGATACCTTGGTATTTTATTCTGTGTTCGATTGTGCATAAAAACACATCAACAAGTGGCTTACTGAATTCGGGGGAACTCATGTCTATCACCTCTCCCTAACATGTTTCCTTCCATTCCTGTATGATTGCTTATGGGGATAAATTAAGAAGCTTAAGAAGTTTATTAGCATCCAGTAAGAGCTAATTAAAGAGCATAGATGTATATGATAACATTAATCCACATTGCATATACTAAGCATGCATAACAAATATATACTCATGCATACCACAAATGAACAAGAATGCTATTGCCTGCAAGAAATAGTAATTTCTGATCTGATCTATGTGCCCGATTGCTGAATTTCAGGAACTGATCTACTCTTTATGAGTGCCGATGCTAATTGAATTGGTTTCCTTGATGCCTTCCTCCATTGTGATCTTATGCCTTTATAGCTTCATGTCTCTTGAAGAGAGACAACTTATGGAAGGTGCTGTCCTAAGGGATGGTCACAACCTTTCTTAACAATGCCTCTTTATAACCCAAACCAATCGTTGCTTTAAGTGTCTTAATCGCTGTTAGTTATTGATTGCTGTTAGCATAATAACAGTGTTGTTTCCTTTATATTAATCATCGCTCTTTCAAAAATAGAATTGCTGTCTAATATATTGTTGCTTCTATTAATCACTGTCCTCCAAGTGATTACTTACGCTCATTGCCATCCTTATTCAGTTGCTGTCTGATTGCTCATTCTTCTTGTAATCTTCGGCATAGTATAGAATATCATGAAGTCTTAGAAATAAGATGTTTTTCTTGGGCATTGATATTGTCCTTATGGCGGGGGCATGACAAAGATATGCTTGCTACATCAACTTCTAACTTGAGGAACCTAGCATCCAGAGGTTCTGCATCTCTTCCCATGCTTAAATGTCTTTTAGAAAAGTCAACAACTCCTCAGCCATTGACTAAATCAGTCCCAACTTTCCACAAATAAACAACTGATCATGAGGAACAAGAGAAAGTAAGAGAAAGAAAGAGATGAGGATTACCCTGGAGAAACCTGCATCTTTGGAGAAAACTCTTGCAAGAGCGAGGTCTGATGGCCTCTTTGTCCACCATCTCCAATCCAATTACAATCTTAGGCTTCTTGGGAGTTCAAGAAACAAGAACTTTCAGTGTTTAATTCCAAAGATCAATTTCTAACTCTTACGTTTCCCTCTTTGTTTTGCTACAGCTTACTTAGCTGTCAATATGACTGAATTCTTCAACCAATAGATCTCTTGGACACTTGTGATTGTATCTCCCCACTGCTTGTTTCCCAATTACAGTGATTGTGATTATTGATGCTTTTACTAGGCTGCACAGAAGTTGCAGGGATGCAAGTTAGAGGAAAAACAAAGAATTTGGAATGCTACTGGCTGTTTCTGTGCCACGGGATGACACTGCTGCTTTCATCATAGTAGTGGTTACGAAACTGCCGCTTCTTGGAACCAGTGGTTGGATGTTTGCTCCCAGACAGAAATGGTGGTTTCTTACAGAAGCCAAAAGCATCTCTTATTCTTCCCCAATACACTCGCTTCCTTCATCAAAATTGACACACAGGTCTAATAAGCTAATAACACAAGAAAATCAAACATAGATGGAGAGAGAAGATTGCTGTACATTTAGAAATTATATCAGATGATGAAATTAGTGATTACGTTTGATTCAGAGAGATGGACAACCAATTGTCAATTAAGGATTAGCCACAAGGCTAAATGTAATATCCCCACAATTTTTTTTCAATTTATTTCCAGTTACAATCACAACAAGAACCTGTTAAGGTTATTAAATGAAGATACAATAATGCTGAAACTGTAACCCTTCCACTTTCTGATCACCAAGTGCCCAATATGGGAAGGTGAGAGTATACGGTGTTGAGGGGATTGTTAGCTTCAAATAACTGGAAATAATACAATGCTTGGGTGGCAAGCCAGCCCCTTCCACTTTTCAGCAGGATATGGAGAATATTAAAAATCACTTGGCGGTAAAGCAGCCAAAGATGATGGAAGAACTGAAGAACAATCACTCTACCGCTTATGCAGCAGGAGGACTAGAAATGAAATAGCAATCAACTCCACCGCTTATTCAGCAGGAGGACTGAAAATGAGATTACAATCAACTCAACCGCTTATTCAGCGGGAGGACTGAATTACAATAGATAAGAAGGCGGCAAGCCAGCCTCTTCCATTTATGCAATGGGCCAAAGAACAACAATCCAAGTATATAGCTGTTAGTACTACCAATCAGCTTTACAATGCAAACATGGATTACAAAATTACTAGAATCATTGTCCAAACTAGGCGGCAAGGCCAGCCTCTTCCACTTATGCAGTGGGACTAAGAGAGTTCAAATAAATTGCTGTTAGTACTACTAACAAGCATTACAATATGATTCATCATGGATATTCAAATGTCAAAACCCAAACTAACAGCTGCAACTTATTACCAAGACTCTTCACACCACACCCATAGACTCACACACCTGAAAACCAACTTCAACCCCCCAAAAACTAAATCTGATATGAATGAACAACAGGTTGGAAATACAGACCAGCAACATTAAAATCCTCACAAACACTTCTAAATCACTCCCCACACACTCAACTTATTTCTAAACACACTCCAAAGATCCCACACACTCTAAAACCAACTCCACACAAGGAAACACTCCAAACTAACAATTTTTCAGATTTTGATATGCAACCCATGTGCTGGAAACACACAGACCAGCAGCTTAGAAACTCACAAAAATGCTCGTAACTCTATTCACACTCAACGGGATTACCCCCAAATGGATGCAAATGAGAGATGCAAGACAGGCGATGAGATTAGAACCAACAAACTGCACCCAAAACCCCCAAATGAATTTATGCACGCATTCCCAAGCAACCCAGCATAGTACGACTAGGAAAGACTACGATTTGCATTTAAAAAATAAATACTCAACATTAAGCTCTACAAACTTATAAACTTGATCGCCTGTGGCATAGGAAGAGAACGAGCCACTACCCAGAATGATCTGACACACAAACTGAGAGTTATGAGCTAAAACGTGCTACAGCCACACCAAAAACCAGCAACACTGAAATCCACACCACTGGAAATCTGAAAATGCACACTAAAATCAAACCACACATTTAGAAGATCCAATCACAACTAGGAGTGATGTCTCACACTCGAAGTCTGTCAAGAGCCCTAGGAGGTATTCACCCTTGAAGATTGTCTGGAGTCAATCCGACAATATAACAGTGTAAATTGTCTGCGATACCAAATGAGAAGCCCAACACTCTCATTTATAGATTTTGAGGGCTCAAATTCAAATTCACATTCCCTCCAAATGAACGCCAAATCCAAATGCACATTCACTTCACATTATTTTGAAATTACATTTCATTTATCCTTTCTCCAAATCGACCTTCTCATAGGAGCAAATATTCTTTATAAAAATGACAATAAAATCATAATGTGGCATCCAAGGTAGATAAGTGAAATATATTATAAAATTAACTTATTTCTCCATAAGGCGTCCATCTCGCTGTATTAATATTTCACTTTATAAAGTATTTTTCCTCAACAATAAATCACCCAATATATAATTAAGGTAAAGACTTATATATCAATATAACTTAAGCAACCCCTTTTAAATGAATCGTCCAACCTTTGCCTTAAGTTATAATTTAATTTAAAACACCATTTTTCATCAAATACTGAACCTGCCAAAACAAGCTCCAGGGATATGGGGAAACAAGCTGAGAGAATTGCCTTGCCAGAAATAGTCACTAAACTAAGTTGATGAACCCTTGCCAAGAATAGCACCAAAAAGATGAGGGAAGACCAACTGCTCAAACTGACCTGTCGGAAATAGCCATCTGAACAAGCCTGTTGACATCTTGCTAAAATTAGAACTGCTAAAAATAGTACTTACTAAAAATAGCATATTGCTAAAAATAGCATATTGCTAAAAATAGCATATTGCTAAAAATAGTAAGTGTTTCCAAAGTGATTTTAACCACATTCAGAGCAGTCGTCGCACTTACTAAAAATAGTAAGTCTTGTAAAAGTCACCCAATGCAGATGCATGTCAAACCATTCTGAAGCTCTCTGAAAACCCAGAAGGAATCCAGAATCCAAACTGTCAAACTCCCACATATAGCCCCTGAAAACACCAAAGAATCCTCCTAGAAAATAGGAAACCCTAATTTCTGCCCCCGACTAGCCTACGGGCCTCCGAACTAGGCTAACGGCCAACATAACTAATCACTGCGGAGAAGGGGTCATTACACTAAAAGATGCACCCTCCCTTACTATTACCTGTTAGAACATAATGTTGTTTGTGGATCACACACACAAACTCTACATGAGAAAATCAAATATAGATGGAATAGAAGATTCAGTTAGAAAATGGAGAGAGAATATTGCAATGCATTTAGAAATTAGATCAGAATAAAATTAATGAATACACTAAATTGAGAGCGATGGGCAACCAATTGTCAGTTCATGATTAGTTATGCTTTAGGATTGTGCATTTATTTTCTACATCAGTATATACAAAACTGTTCTAACATATGGTATATTAAATAATTAGAAAGTTTAAATGCTTTAAATCTAGACATATTACTATCATCCTTGAGTAGGGTTATCAGTGGATTAATGTGCACAAGGTTTTGATCTGATTGTTTATTGGCTTTTTTGGCTATTCTTATGTTGGGAATTTGCATTTGAATGTGATCTCACCTTTTTGGATTTGTTCTGTCAAGTCATTAAACAGTCAATTGCTTCTATGAAGAACATAGATGCCGCATGGCTGCTATGCTTTCAACCTTTCTCCAGCCTTTATCTATAATGGGTGATTGTATACTTTAACATATTTCTGCTTTTTGTGCAGACTGGGGAACAATTGGATAGACTTGCTCATGTGTTCTCATATATAACTCATCTTCTTAATTTCAAGGCCATGCCAGTTTCTGCTATCAAACAGCTACTAAGGGCAAGGACCACACTCGAGAATGACAGAGATGACAAAGGCACATCACATCTGATGGAATCATCGAGAATTCCTGGTGTTACCCTTGCTAAATTTTTGAAGCTATTTTCAGATACAAAAGGAAACATACCAAGAGAGAAGAGGGACCTGCTTAGCAGTTATATCCTTGTCCTCACTATTATAGCAGATGGTTTTGAAACCGAACCATTGGATATCGCAAAGGATTTGAAAATAACGATGAATGATCTGGTATCTCGTTATCAAGAACTAGGCTGTAAGTCACAGAAATCAAAAGGTAGCCATAAAATAACTCTTCCAGTTCCACTTGCTTTCCCAACGTTGCAGCAAAACCGATCGAGGAAGAGAACACAGTGAGTGAACCTTATTTCAGAATACTTATGTGGAGTTTTCTCCAAGGAATTTATTTCTTGCCTCTGATGAGCCATAGGGTTTTGTTTGTCTAATTAAACTTAAAATTTCTTGGCTCATTCTTCACATGTTTCAAGCATTTAAAGATATGAAAATGTCTGCCCCTACAAAGTGATGCAACTTAAGATCTAGGGTTTGAGCTCTCTGTGGTTTGGATGAGTTCATCTTGAAATGATTATTATTAAAAGGGATTTTTGGTACAGGCATGGCCGTGAAGCCATTTTTAAAATTTTGTTTTCAATGTAAGGCAGTTCTTGATCAGATTGCATAAATGCATTGTCTTGTGCCCTAAACCTATATAATATATCTATATGTTTTAAGACTCATTGTCACCAGTGAGCTTTTATCCCAGATCATGCAGCATGATGTAAGAGATATGCATCTGGAGCCTCATGTTTATTACATTGACATCTCAATTCCTCGTGTTTTCTATCGAACATTAATATAATCAATGACATATATATGATTGCATTTCACTGGTTTGGGATGCATTTTTCATGTTTCCTTTTCATTCAGACAGTAGTGTTTAAATTTGGGATTACTTTGTTTTCCCTTGGTTTATCTGATAATCTTTTGTAGAAGAGGAAATGCTGGATATGAACTCAGGGACCAGGTAAGAGTATTGGAGAGATACTGATTCACCTAAAGGATTGGGAACCAGAACTATGTACGACACTTGATTACTTTTTTTATTCACTTGTAATCAGGCTGTGTTGGAGAGATGGATTACTAGATATACCCAAATGTTTTTGCTATAGTAATTATTGTGATTATCCTCATGGTTATGCATTCTTATAACCTATTCATGGTATTTTCTTTTACATTATATGATTGCAAGTTTCAATAAATAAATGCAATCATTGGTAACTTGTGTCTGGACTTATTGCATTATCTGTTAAATCCTTTCGCACTAGCATACAGGTATCTATTATGATTTATGAGTGTATCCAACTTATATATCTTTAAAACAAGCAGGTCATTTGCATGTTCGATGTCCAGAGGCTTTCTGGAAAACACACTATTTTATATGCTTCTATTTAAAATATCATTGTATGAATTGCAACTTTGTAATCTTTCCAAGCAAGGATCTTTGTTATCATTCTAGTCTCAGAAAAAAATGAAGGCAATGAAAAGAAGAAAATAGAAGTATTCAAATGTCGGCAATGAAAATTAAAAATGCAAGCACCCAAAATAGAAAATACCATTAAGCTCTTCTTTTTAATGAAAAATAAGACACATTCACGCTTTTGGCACTCTTTGAACATGCAACAACTGCTGTGATATTTTACAAATGAGCTGCATCATCTAGCAACTTACAGGAATTCAAGCTTCTCGCCTAACCTTCAAAAGATGAAGTTGGTGATATCGGCTAGTTAGAAGTAAGCAGGGTTAAGTTTTAATTCTTAAAATTTGATTTTATGGTTAGCATTTTGGTAATCTTTATTGTTGTCATTTGATAAGCCTAGGAAATTTTAAATCAAGAAATACAAGGCAGATCAAGCGAGATCTGTTTGATGCTTATTGCATTGCCTGTAGAAGAGTAACTTTAATGTTTTGAGTTCTGTATCTGTTGCTTTGCGACAATGTATTGCTTTTTCATTGTGACAACCATGAAGCTTGCATTAAATTGAGTAGTCATCCTCTTACCCAGGACCATAAATGTAAGGCCATTTTTTTAGTCAAGGAATAAAATTTTTCATCTCTTTAGGCCTAATTTTGTGTTCTCTGACCTGGGTAAGGCGTGGTCTATAGAATTAAGCTGTTTATGTTTAGAGGAACATTAATGTTTCTTTATGAAATAAGCAAAATAAATTTGTTCAGTGGAGAATATTGCAGGACATCAATGCAAATGGTTAGTAGTAAGAATGTATATATATTTGAACTTGTATGTCTTGTAACTAATCTGCTATTATCATATTATTTTTAAAGAAAAATGCTACTATGTAGCTTTCAATAGTAATTGTAGAAGACAAATTAAATCACGAGCAACTGAAAATAATGGGACCTTGTTAGGACTTGCTCATCTTATGGGTCTGAAAGAAAACAAAATTAGTAAGGAATGCTATATCATCTTAATTTGGAATCTTAATGTTTGGAGTCACTAAAAAATTGTGAATCAGTTTTGATGCTTTCAGAGCAAAATTTCGTCGACTACATGGAGGTACAAATTATGTCCGGGATAAATTTTGTCCATGGTTTCCACAGGTATATGATCTGAAATTGGATCCTGAAAATTAGAAAATCGCACCATTCATATTTATTTGTAAAGACAATTAGCATGTCTCTTGAAACACGTTTAAGTACTCTCAAAAAGATGAAATCAATCGAGACCAAAGTAAAAAAATTCCAGAAGGGTATTCAAAGGTTGTAGATGGTTATGAGGTGATCTAGACACCTTGGGGGCTATACGATTGAAATGGGTTAATGAATATAGATGAAACACTAAGTAGAATTTTGTTAGTAGCGAAATCACTACTTGCAAGAGCTTGGGAATTGTGGAACAACCAATTAAAGTAGGAGACGATTATGTGTCATGGCGGTTGCAGAGCTTCCATTATGTTTTTACTTATAGTTTGTGGTTTCATTGTGTTATATATGGCGCTTTTGTCAAGGAGAATTGACTGGGCAGGGGGCAATTGTTGCAAATATGATGGTTGATAACAAATCTTAGCCTTCAGGCTTTCTTCAATTGAGCTTGAGTTTTTATCTATACATATACAAATATGTTGTTAGGGGTCATTGTGTGCAGTCGCATATGCACATGCTCACACACATAAATGGTTTTTAATTGTACTACTAGTACATATATGACATCTATGTATGTTTGTATTAGTTTGGACTGATTTCTCAAGGTTCCTAATATAGATCGTGTTTTGATGGTGGGGATATGCCTTGGATTAAATTGCTTGACTATAAGGATCTCCTTTTTTGTTGTTGATGATGTTTTGCCACTGATCACCCTGCTTCTAGTAGCTTTTGGTTTACTCCCAACATAAGTGTGGAATGCCCGTAATAATCACTCTAGTAGTAAAGCTTTGACTTTGGTTGATGGTTCATCTCAAGTTGTTGGGTTTTCTCCTTTTGCTCTCCTTGCTACAACTCAATTTCATAAGGGGGTTTCTCTTGAGGTTGGTGTTGCTTTGGTGAGTCCCTTACCTCTTTCCGAGTCCTCTTCTTATGATCATACCATGGTAGCTTTTTCTTTGGTTCTATATACCCATTACATGTGTGGGGACCTTTACTTTATATATGTACATGAATTGATTGTGGGACCTGACTTCTTTGGCTAGACTCTCTTTGTGTGAGATACCTTTAGTGGAGGTGATGGTTGATGAGATACCTCTCCTCATTAACGAAAATAGGTCATACTAACTCTATTTCAGATTCTCATACTTGAACGAAAATTGGTCATACTAACTCTATTTCAGATTCTCATACTTGATTCATTGGTGCGTGGATTGCTACATTAGGATCAAGTGTTGTGGTGGTTGCTAATCCTTTGATGTTGTGTGCTATATTGTTTTGTTGTTTGTGGGTGGCAACAATGTTATACTAGGTTATTTTGTTTGTTCCTTATCTCATGTTACTCTATTAATTTGCTCGCTGTACATGGGTTTAGAGCCTTTCAAAACCCACTTTACCAATATAAAAAACATAACATCTGTGTCTTCAAACTAATTTCCAAGTTTGTCTTATCCATTTTTCTAATCTTTTTTATTACTTATAGTTTTACATTCAAAAAATGTGTTCTCAACTATTTATCATTGATTTTTTGTTAAGTAACAATCTTTGTCCCTTATCCCTTAGTTATCAATCTTTATTAGGTTTTCTTGTCTAGGTAAATAATTAGTGATAATATCATGTAGTCTAAACCAATATTTGCTGTACCAAGTGTAACAAAACTATAGGTAATTTCTATATTTTGCTAAAGTAAGACAATTTAGGAAATAATGTTAAGGTCACATGTAACACCTTGTCTTATAGGCAATCTTGAATTTTGCTTGAAATCACTTTTTAAAGAAAATGCATGATTAAGCATGGAGGGTTTTCATTCAAGAGGTTTAATCGATTGTGTTAGATCAAATCCTTTTGGATAGAATCCCCTTAAGTTTAAATGAAATTCTTGATGGTTTCTCGGGGCTTGTCAAAATGTTAACAAAAAAATCACTTAATGTTTTTGGGGATAGAATGAAGTTATTTTTAAGTACATAATCTTTAGTGTTAGCTTTCCAAAAAGTATAATAGTTTTTATTTTTTATTTTTTTAATATTATATTATTTTTAATTTTATAGTAAACATAGGTCCATTACAAAATAACAATGACCTATGCTTAAGACACTTGAGAAAATAATAAGCTTTATTAGAGAGAAACGCACTGCTATTTTTTATGGATGTACTTGTTTCAATAAATATAAAAATAATTTCAATATATATGTTAAGAGAAATGTGATATGATATATATATTTTTAAAATTTTATCTCAATTCAAAACTAATAATAAATAAGATATTTAATATAAATAACCCAAAAATTTGCATTTTAAACATTAGAATTAATGATCTAATTCTAACAAATCACGGACACATTTTATTTATAGTAAACATTACATGATAAGGGAAAATGTCATTCAATAAAAAATAAAAATACAATAAAAATATCACATGTCATTACTTTACATTTATCATTAAATTCTTGATCACTTATTTGGTATAACCGACACAAATTGAAAAATATTTACTTTGAGATTCAAAATTACACAATATTTAAATACCTCTTACATGAATACATCTAAAAACACCACTTTCTTTGTTAAAAATGCTTATATTACATTATAATATATTTCTTTCTCATCCTCATTGATCATATCAATTCACAAAGTAATTTTTTTGAATTGATGATTTTTTATGAAAAGTGAAAGTAGATTATAATACAAATTTATCAAAAGGACAACATCTATTCATATTCAAACAAAATATGTTAAAAAAAAAACATCCGATCCTAACAAAAATAATAGGCCAAAAAATCGACATATAAAAAAATTACATCATATAATCATATAATATAACATGAAATAAGTTTTACTTCCACATAGCTTCATTCATAACAACATACAATTTTTTAATATCAACAATAAATAAATATACAAATGTTTAGCACATCCCCCTCCAAATCCTAAACCAAGCCAACTTACCTAGATATGACAATACCTAGAAATTAGAGCATGAATTGATCAAAGATTGTATGCTTTATGGACATTTTCTAAATTTTTTAAGATGCACATGCTCTTATAGAGAATGTTAACATTTACAATTGGTATTCTTATTGATATATTATGCTATTTGATGTCACATAATGTGACTTCCCCCTTTGTGCACTTGTCTTATTCAAGGACCATAACATCTAGAATCATATTTTTATTTTTCTTATTTCTAAGAGATTTGTAAGAACCCACTTCTTGTAAGATTAACCTTCTTTAAACAAGCACGAAAGATTGTATGTCCTTTGGCTCTAGCAAGTAAGGTCCACTATCAAGCTTTGTGAATTACTTTATGAAGACTTACATAATTTAGTGTCATTTTTTTTTCACTTTCACTTAACCTTATTCATAGCAACATTATTTTTTTAACATTTCTAATAAATAAATATACAAATGTTAAAAATAATAAATTTTAAAGTGATAGCACATCCCCTTTACGACCATATTCCCAAAACACTTGAATAAAAATATGGCACACAAATTGATTCCTAACTACTAATCATATTTAGGCTACTCTAAATCCTAAACTAAGCCAAGTACCTAGTTATAATAAAATCTAGAAATTAGAGCATGAATTGATTAAAGATTTAATGCTATATGGATAAAGTACTTCATAAACATTACTTAATGTTCCCTCAATACTTTTAAAATGTACACGCTCTTATAGAGAATGTTTATATTCACAAGTCGTATTCTTTATTGATAAATAATGCTATTTGATGAGACATAATGTGACCTCCCTTTTGTGCACTTGTTTTATTCAAGGACCATAACATCTAGAATCATATTTCTATTTTTTTCCATTTCTAAGAGATTTGTGTGAACCCACTTCTTATAAGATTAGCCTTCTTTGAACAAGTACAAAGATTATATGTCCTTTCAAAGATAAGGAGCAACTTTAGCAAGTATAAGGCCCACTATCAATCTTGTGAATTACTTTATGAGGATTTAACATAATTTAGCTGTCAATTTTTTGAGTTTTTGTCTTCTATTTTATGGATATCAAATATATGGTTTGAATCAAAGAAATGTTGGGATAGAAATAGAATCATTTAAAGACTAGTATGATTTGTTGTAACCTGAAGCATGAGGAGTTGTAAAATATTTAGTTTTAATTTGGTTGTATCATGGTGAATTTTAAATGTCATTAGTCTATTTTATTGCATTAAAAAAAATATTTTTAAGTACAAAACTTTGAGCTCTATTGAATTTGACATTATTACAATCAAGTGGCACACATTATTTCTTTTCACTTTCAAAATGTTCTTGTGGATTCTTTCACTCATATAAATACATCTTTGTTCAATAAGAAAATGAGAGAAGCTATTATTTGATCATATTTCATAAACTTGCATCGATAACTTGTAAGCCACAATAAAAGGTATTGTCAATTCTCACCCAATAGTTAATGTATTAATTTGTGCAAAGCCATGTCACACCTTTCCAAATCACCTATCATAATTCAGCTCCTTAGAAAATCCCTTTTTGCCTTGATGCAAGTTTCTATAAACACTTGTGGCCTTTTCATGGGCATGACTAAACCATTTTATTAAAATCTATGACCTATTAAGAATTCTATATTTATAATAATTTGGTTGACAATTCAATTTCTCTCTTTTTCTTGACTTTCTATATATAAATATTTGTTCATTACCAAAACATAGCATGCAATTGTATACTTGCATGTTGTAGGTTTTTTTTTCCATTGCTTGATCATTATTACTTGAATTATTCCACATACCATCAGTCGTGCTTCTCAATTTACCTTGTGAAGATCACCTCTTTTTTCTTTCATTACTCACCTCTCTCCTAAGGCCATCAACAAGATAGCTGAGAAGCAAAGCCAATAAATCACTACAAATATAATCTAGAATGTAGATCACACATTCCTTCACCACGATTACAAAATTATGAGTGCTATATTAAGGTGGGTGCTCTAACACATGCTTTTACAAAATTAGATATGAGGTAACCTTTCTTTACAATATAAAAAGTCATCTATTTATGTTGGTAGCTTAATTGTTTGAATTTTTT
This sequence comes from Cryptomeria japonica, assembly GCF_030272615.1. Classification (NCBI taxonomy): domain Eukaryota; kingdom Viridiplantae; phylum Streptophyta; class Pinopsida; order Cupressales; family Cupressaceae; genus Cryptomeria; species Cryptomeria japonica. The sequence goes on from NC_081414.1 coordinate 659,376,361, forward strand.
CACTTTGAAAATAAATATTTTATGATGATTTATTGTTACAAATAAAATAATGATTACTTTTCTTAATTAAATTAAGTATCATTTAAATCATATTATCTCTCTTCATGACAAATCAACTATTACATTACAATAATAACTATTCAGTGCCTGCTCTGGGTGCCTCCGCTTCGGTGGGGGGTACTGATGTTTCTGACAGCTCTAATGGAACGACTCATGCTGGTGATGATGTGCCCATTGTGCCTCCATTGACGTCTGCTTGCTGTGTTGACTCGACCACCTGTATTTCGGGTGCGGATTGCTCAACTTTTGGGGTCTCTAGGGGATCTTATGCTCATCTGGCTTTGGAAGGGGTAAGGGATCTGCTCATGTTGAGACTAAGCCTTTTCTTGTTTGTCAGTCTATTGCTATTAATTTGGAAGAAAAGATAGTTGAAGAGATTGATTAGGTTGCCTCTGATCTTTCTTCTAATGCAGTTATATGCCGGTTTAGGGGTTTTTGGCCCAGTCTCTCGAGACTCCATGAATGGATCTCTAAGCATTGGGAACCCCTCATTTCAGATTCGGTTCAAATTTTTCCTTTGGCGAAGGGTTTTTATATTGCCAAGTTTGATAAAGTGGTGGATAGAAAGATCATTCTATGTGATCACTTTTTTTGGGAGAATCGTTTCCCTTTGATGATTAAACCTTGGCATGAGGATTTTAATCCCTCATCCGAATCCTTTTGCAAAATGCCGATTCGGGTTAGACTCCCCAACCTCCCACTTCATCTTTGGGTGGACCAGCTCCTTGAGGAAGTGGGTGAGGCTTTGGGAGATTTTCTTATGGTGGATGTGGAGTTCTCTGATATCCTTCACTCCACCCATGCTCGTATTTTGGTAGATATTGATGCTTCTAAGGGCCTACATGTAGAGATCAAAATTTCAACACCCAAGGGTTTCTGGATTCAACCTTTGGATTATGAAGGGTTTTCCTTTAGATGTAGAAGATGCTTCAAGACTGGGCATGTCGCGACTAAATATGATTTAGAGAAAGTTAAAGTGAAGAAGCCCTCTTCATGGTGGAAAAGTGCCTCTTCTCAACATTATACTGTATTCAAGAGCTCTTCTCAGACGGTTGGGCAGGATCTTCCCATCAATGGTTCTAAAGAGTCTGTGGTGGATTCTGCTGGATCTGTCCCCTTGGTCCCTGGGATGAGATTTGATACTCCTTCAGTGTATGTTGTTGATGGTGTTGTCCCTTTTGTTGACATTTCAAATGGTGTTCCTACTTTGATTCCTTCTGAGCCATTTGGTGGCCCTGATATTTTACAAATTGCTGGTTTTGCCCCTGCAACTGGGTGTGATAGGATTTTGGATGGTACGTCTGCTGGTGCTGCCCCTATTCCTATTTCTGTTTCGGCTTCTGATGCATCTGCTAGAGTTGTCCCTGTTTCTTCTTCCAGGGATGTGCCTGGCCCTAGATCTGTTGGTCCTGCTGGCTCTTCGATGTTTGCTGGCCCCTCCTTGGACGCTGGGTTTCCTGCATTGGATTCACTGGAGTGGCAAGCTGAGGTTGCTAAGGTTGAAGAAGGCTGGATTTCAGTTAAAAGAAAACATTCTAAAAGGTTTGCGCCCTCTTTTGACATGACCCTTAGATCCCAAAAGAAGGGATCCAAAGGGAAATCCTAATGTTAGTTGTTTGCTCCAGGTTGGGGGGGCCTATTGTTAAAACCCCTTTGGGCAACTCCTTTTTTACTGCTCGTTTGTTTCTCCTTTTGGTTATCGAACTGCTTGCAGATTTCCCATGTATATGCTTTTATTTGTCAGGCAACTTTTCTTTTTGGAGGGGTCAGTCTTTTTCGATCCCCTTTCTTGGTTTTGTTCCGTTTCGTCTTTGCTCTGTTTCGTTTAGTGGTTATTCTTGAATATCTTTAGATGTGGGTTTCAGGTTCCCCCATTTTAACCTACTTTGTACAGGATTTCGGATCACTTCGAAACCCGCTTTCCCTTATTCAAAAACTATTCAATATTATTCATATAAAACCTATCCAACATCAACCAACCATAATATATATTAATTCAAATTAATACAAATTATTTTAAAATTTTCATTTTTTAAATCTGAATATTATATATAAAAATCTTCCATTTTCCAAAAGTTATAATAGACCAGGGTATTAAATCCATTGCTTTAGTACCATGCATAGTCTAAAATGTAGATGATCAATAAAAAAGTATAAAAACTTAGGATAAATTTGCTAATAAAAGAGTGACATTTTACACATTACTTTATATAATTTTTTTATTTAGTATAACAATTACAACCGACATATGTGTAGGGCCCAATGATTAGTCATCCTGCACACTCAAAAATAAATCTTTTCATTGTAGACAATGGAGATAGATAAGATATTGTAGGTCAACTTTCCAAAATCAACTTTATTTTTATTATTAAAATTTGTTACATCAGATTAACCAAATAATTTGTTGGACTTAACTCAAAACATCCTTATCCAAGGAGGACATAGATTTGATTAGTGCCCAACTTACATTTTGTCTTTGTCTATTGCTTTTTGTTCTCCTATTTTGTATTAGTTCTCTTTTCATACTCATGATTACCAATCAAGGGGTAGGGACGGCATGGAAATTGATGTTTGTGATATTTTAGGTGGTAGTAATACTTTTTGGTAAAATTAAATATCTATTGTAGGTTATTATTTGAATAATCATTTAATATATATGAGATCTTTTAGAAATGTTAATTGTTAATCATATTTACTTTTATTGTTATTTGACACTTTAGAGTATATATCTTAATAATTAATTTTTTTGATTGATTATAAGGAATTAGATTTTTTAGTTCGGTCTATAATCAAGCAAGGTCACAAATAGAGTTGGGTTTGGATCGCATTAGCTTAGTGGAGTTTTGAACCTTGGTAACAATATCAACAATGCCACAATTTAACCATCACACTGCATTATGAATCCCAATACTAATAATATTTAATATTTATTAAAACTTTGATTTTTACTTTACAATCATTGGGTTTTTATGTGATAGGTATGATCAATTTGGAATATGAGATTGGTGGGGATTATTTCTTCCCTTTGAAATTATTTATCTTGAAAACATTCCAAACAATCTATATCTTTCAAAACTTTGTTTATGGTCCCATTGAAAGGACTAGCAAAAATTTCGTCATATAAGTAGTTTTGAGTTTTTCAATTTTGTCTCAAAAAACTTTATTGTAGAAGTGATACATTTTATATGAGAGATTATTTGTGAACACATGATTCATTTTTCTAAAATAATAAACATTTAAAAATCTCATGTAAATTGCCATCTAAACATAAAATCTTTAAATTGCTTGGAGAAACTTTCCAAATATAAGTGGTTCCATGAGTTTTTTTAATTTTGTTTCTATTTTTTTTTTTTTTACTTGAAGTGATAAATTTTAGATGAGAAATTATTTAGAAATAGATGTTTTTTTTTCAAATAATAAAATTAAGGAAATCACATAAGATTTTGATTAGATAAGCAAGATTTTGAAAGGGCCTTGATCATTTGTATAAAAAAAAAGATGAAACAATAAGATCAAAAGATCAACAAACAACTAAAAAATAATAGCTATAGAACAACAAAACCATTAAAAAAAATCACATAAATTATCATATAAACATCACAATTTGTAAATTAGTGGGGAATCTTTTTAAATATAACTAATTGGATGATTTTAAAAAAAAATTATTAATAATCTTTGTTTTTGTGGAAATGTGTGTAATTTTATATTGATTTGCATTAGTCCTCTTTTTACACCCATGATCATCAATAAAGGGATGAGGTAAAACATAGAAAATTGTTGGTTATGATTTTTTAGGTGGTGGTAATACTTTTTTGATAAATTTAAATATTTATTGTAGGTTATTATTTGAATATATTATTTAATATTTGTTGTTCCTTTAATAAATGTGATTTTTTTAGAAATGTTAATTGTTTATTATATTTCAATTAATTGTTATTTAATAAAATTAAAATATATTTTTAATAATTTAATATTAATAGTATTTAATATCTATTAACAATTGATTTTTATTTACAATTGTTACGTTTTTATTTGATAGTTATAACTAGTTTAAAATTTTAGATTTGGTAGATTTTATTGTTCTCCAACATTTCAAAATATCTTGACAACCTTCTAAAATATCTATATTTTTATATATTATCTATTTCTCCATTATTGGACCATATACATTGACATGCTATTTTTTTAAAACCATGTATATGACACTTCAAAATATTAATAAACTGCATAAAAAATTATAATAGGTAATATAGTATTATAATTTATAATATTGATAGATACTATTTTAGAATGTTTATTATAAAAAAACACATTTATTTAGAATATTTTGACACCAAAGGATATAATTCTTTCTAGTTTTATAATATTTTACTATGAATTTATAGAATGTTTTCTATTTTCTCATATCAATTTAGAAACTTGTAATTGAAATGACAAGATATAATTGTTAAATATTTTAATAAGAACAATTAGGAATAGTTTCTATTTTTATATATAGATTTAGAAACTTAGTCAATTTAATTGTAAATATATTTAACAAATTGTCTTAAACATAAATTTAGAAACTTGCCATAAATTAATTTTTTTGACAATTAATATTTTTCTTAAAACTTCAAATGAAAGACATTGAAATGACCAAATCATCATAGAAAATTCATATGATAGTTTAATAAGTTTGTCTCAAAAAAATTATAGTGAAAGTGTAGAATTTTATATATGAAGTTATTTGTAATATAGAGGATTTATATTTTTGAAATATTTTAAAAAAAACAGTTCATTTAAAATGCCATCTAAACATAAAAATCTATCACTTGGTGGAGGAAACTTTCTAAATTCAAGTGGTTGTATGATTTTTCAAAAATTGTTTTGTCTCAAAAAAATATTTAATTGAAGTGAAAAATTTTATATGAAAAAATATCTATAAATAGATGATTTTTTTTCAAGTAGTATATATTTTTTTTAAAAGTTACACAAACTGCCATACAAACATAATAATATTTAAATTGGTTGGGGAACCTTTCTAAATGTAAGCAATTCAATGACTTTCTTAGTTTATATGGAAAAAAGTTTTGGTGGAAGTGGATAATTTTATACTATAAATTATATATAAATAGATGGTTCATTTTTACAAATAATAAAAATTAAAAAGCTTATACAATTGTCATAGAAACATTTCATTCTTTAAATTGGTGGGTGAAAATTTCAAACCCATCTGCATCGAAAAAATATTTAAATACATTAGCTATATCCTCTAGGTTCTATCAAACCACTTTACAATTTTAATAAGAGCCCAAACCTCTTTCAAATTAGAAAATTTTCTTAAAATATACATTTTAAAAATAACCAATAATGTCAACCATTATTGATATTATACAAAATAAATGTATGCAATATTAAAAAATCATATTTCTTTTATTTTTTTAAATTAAGAAGTGCATTTTTAAAATTTACAATTGAAATTAAAACATAATGAACAATAATATATTTTAAATTTTAAAAATAAAAAAAAATTAGAAGAGGATGAGGTTGGTCGCAACAAAGAGAACGACAAGAGGATCATAGTTTAGTTTGACATTTGAAAAAGGTTCTCACTTTTGTCAAAGTTTAAGAGGAATATGAATTCTAACTTTTTGTTTTTGTTTCTAACATTGTCTTTAAGGTGATCACACATAATCTTGTTTTCTTTAGCAAAGCTTTGTAACTAAAACACTGGAAGTATTTTGTATGATTAGACTCTTATCCCATGTAACCTTGCAACCCATACTTTAGTAAAAATTGTCTATCTAGACTTGGTGGTTTTATAAGAGCTTTAGGGACTTGCTATGCTAGAGTGTGGAAGTGTTTGAATTTTCTCTTTTGCCTTTGTCAAGCCTCATAAATAGATGTGATAAATTGAGACAGATCCTTGAAAACATGTAGAAATGCTTGATATAACAAAGTATAATAACTAAGTGTGTGCATGCAACTAAGATAGTATGATAATGAAGTTTCTTAGGCCTATGGATTGTACTATATTGCTGGCTATGTGCACAAGATTTCTTCCTTGTGATTTTTGATGTGTGTTGTTGTGTATATTTTTTTGATTAAGGGGTAAGTATCAATTTTTGAAAGACCCTAGAGCCTTTTACATAAGTAAAGTAATGACTACTCAAATAGTTCAACCAAACTACAGTTGGAGAACAACCAATGCCAACCTACACTATGCTTGACTCCATCCTTGTAATTGACATACCCTTAACCTGAGAATGAGATTCTAAAATAGATTTAGGAAGACTTATCTTCCTTATTTGAACAGTAATCTAAGGCACACTATTATCCAAATCTTCTTAGAAAAGATGGAATATTTAATCTGTGTTTTAGAGCCACTGTAATTCTTGTCAAAAATACCCTAGAGAAATTAGCCAACTAACTAGAAAATAGAGATATTTTTTTAAAAAGAACTAATACAACACATATAACCCAAGATAAACACATACATAAACTAATCATGATCATATGAACATATATACACAAACGGAAATAACTCACTTCACGTAGATTCACAATCCCTAGGGTATCTCAACAACATTACTTACCATAGCTTTAAGGTATGAACTCATCACATGATTTTCTCCTAATAACCCTATATATATTCATCTCATAACATATAGGAAAGTAACAATTTATCTAAACTATTAAGCATACATGAATAATAAATCCATTAACACCTCTAATACCATAAGTTCGTTTTAATGCACCAATTTCAAATTTTCCTACTCAATTTTCCCTATAACTATATTTTTCCTTAACATCTCTATAATAAAATCAAAGCCATAGAATTATACCATGAGATATAACTTGTCAATCACCACGGAGATTACTACATTCTTTCTACTTCACCAATGTCCAATTGTTCTCAAGCAATTAAAAAATCTAACATGATAGAATATATTCATACCCATGTAATATAACCAACACCATTGCCACACAGATTGAAAGCATCTTTACATTACATAATACCCCTCATACGTGAATTACATCACCAATATAGGTCAATCATTACAAATAAAATGTCATGATACAAAGATCTCATAAGATATGCAAATACAAGAGTAGATGAATCTTTACATATAACAAAGATTTATATTTGTCTCATAAATCCATAACACTGGTGCTAAAGGGTAAAATTACTATCCACACGTACACGAACATCCAACAAAGGAAATTCCAATGGAAGAAGGCATCAAACCACTTGACCATGTGGAACCAAAAAGGTCCACCCCTTATGCTTTGAAGAATGACATAAGGTCCCACACACACTCTAAACCTAGGCTGACACCTAACAACCATGGAACATAAACATAGACTGCAACCACAACTGAAATTTATCTAGAAGGACTTAGCCGAATGCATGCCACAAGGATCAACTATAAAGCACAAGGCAACAAGACGCCAAAGGCTACCAATCAAACAAGCTTAAGGAACTAAGACACATATAGATAAGAGTGTCATCACATGCTATCACAACAAAAAAGGGATTATTCTTTGGTCTCTTGCCTCGATACTTGTGATACGCATGCGAAACCGTCTCAACCTTTGAGAGAATCAAGGGAGTTCGACTGCCTCTCCAAGGCCTTCCCAAATCTCATCTTGAGCCTGTACTAGCACTCTAGTCCATGAGTGGGGCACCACAAATCTTTTCATTATCTTGTTAATGCGAAAACCTACTATGCTTCCCATCTAGATTAATTAATTATTCAAGGTTATCAGTTGCTTACATCATACAAAATTTCAATGAGATCCCTTGGTAGTCTAGACTTCGACACCTATATGAAGGAAACTCCCGGCGGCCTATCTCTCATGACCTTAACACTCACTTGAAAGCCACTCTCCCTATCATGCTCCTAAACATTAGGGTATAACATAACATACTCATGCAAATATGACTCTTCCAAAGAAATCACATAATATCCATCCAAAGGATCCATATTCAATCAAAAACATAAAAATATCTGATTCATAATGCCATAATGCATAATCTCATATAATAATATTCAACCAAGACCCTATACCCTCAAACATGGTATAATTTCAAACATGAATTCCAATAGTTCTTTGCGAGACATAACCATCTCTCCAAATAGTCATATGCAACATATAACCAACTCAGAGCAACATAAACCAATATTGGAACACAAGAAAAGCACAAACATCTGAACAAGCTTCTAGTCTGGCAAAAATAAGTCTCAAATTGAAAATGACTAGTACAACACAGAACAACAAAATGACACCTTTACAGATTCAATTGGCGGGTATATAACTTACTGTTGTGCAAATGATATATGATATATCCAAAACAAGATTTCATTAGTAGATCACTATAGATCATTGCAAGGCATAACAACCTTCAGAAAAGCTATAATACAACATAAACCCAACTTAGACATAAGTAAATCAATATTGGGAATAACATAGGGATCCACAACAACCCAAAACTAGCCTCTAGTCTAACTTAAACAACAAAATCAACACAAAAATACTAAAATAGTAGAACAAATAGTTTGTGTGTAGAGGGAAACAAACTGCATGGGCAATGATAATTTATCCCACATTGTTGATGTTGCAAGGTTATCAGCTATTTATATAGCCAGACACAAGATCAATAAGTGAGCAATAGCTCACATACTTTTTCCATCCAACTTGGAGCGCACGTCAAAGTCACATTAACTGCCACACGGAAGATCGCAATGGTTAGGGTTAACTGCTAGAGAAAGTTACGATGGATTGTCAAAGATGACATTAAGTGCTCGAGCACAGGTTTGCAATTGTCAAGTTAGATCGCCAGGGAAAACTACGATGTTGCAGTCAAACGATGAATTGTAACATGAAATGTTAGGCTCATGATCGTAGTGGTTAAAGATAACCATCACTGTGATCTACAATGTTGCGTCCAAGCCATGAACCGTAACACAAAACGTTAGGCGTACGATTGCAAAGATTAGAGATAACCGTCACTGTGACATGCGATGTTGCGATCGACTGCCATGTGTCATGTTGGGGCCCACAAAGATAAAAGTAATGTAGAAATCGTAGGTTCACAATGTTTGATGATATAAGCACTTGTCAGGTCGCAATGTTGCGATCAATTTCCACGTGTCATGGCGGGGCTCACAGAGGTAGAAGGATATAACATAACAATAAAGGGAAACCACACATGGCAATGTCCCTTTTTGGAATTAATAAATTAAACAATTTTTTAAAATTAAACATACATACAAGCATAAACATTTACAAATTAAAACACATTTACAAACGAGGTGTTGTCTCTCCAAATAGACAACCCTTGGCTTCACAAACACACATAGGTCTAGGCTTGATTCTCCGAATAGTTTCCATGGTCACATGGAATAATTTTCCTGCACATCTCACTTTGCACATTAGTAATTTCCAAAAACCACATATAATATTATCATATGAAAAGAATACAATTCAGACATTGCATACAATTTCAATTATAATAATCAAGTTTCCAATTATCTAATAACATCCACATAAAATAATCTACTAAATGGCATAATCATAATCATCATGGAATTAAATCGTTTATCATGCATCCATAATTTTCTAGCATCAAAACAAAGTACCACAAATCAAAGTAAATGACATAATCATATCAATGTTATCCAAACACTGGATCATATAAAATCTATGTCCATAATGTTGGCAAATGCACACTCCAATGAGAAATTGTAGGTGATTGAAGGTTTTGTCATTGATGGCAACCTTGCAATCATATGATACTGGCAAGAAAATTATACTGGCACCGACAACGACAAACTCTACACCGGCACACAGAACACTGACAGTGAAAGAAAGGATACCGACACCCAGGGCCGACAAGAATTTTGTTGATAATATATTTTGTAATTAATTGTAAAATCATTGTAAACCGACATGGTGAGTTGTAATATGACTCATATATGTATGAGATCATTGTAGAACATTTTGTAATAAGATCATAGGTGAAATAATGCAGACCTAATATGCGAATTTTATGTTAAGGTTTATGTATGCAGCAGAGCTAAAATCGGTACTGGATCTGGCATAGCAGATGCTATTTTGAAGTAGTACAAGACATTGGATTATTATAATCCATTTTTGTCAATCAGTGTGACTTCCTTTTGTAATTGAGCAGTGAGCTCTAGGCACTTGGCCTTCCTGCATGTGCATGCCCCTATTGTGGCAGTAATATTCCCTTATTGGCTAGTAAGTGAATATTGTGGGTCACAAATCCCACCGAGGTTTTTCCCACACCAGGTTTCCTCGTGAAACTACTATGTTATGGTGTGCTCTTCATGTGGTTATTGTTTTTCTTGTTTACTGCATTACTTTTGATTTACTGATACACTGCATTGATATGCTTTACATGTTTTAGTTCAAGTAAATTAATCAACCGGTTAGATACCAATTCACCCCCCCTCTCAGTATCTTTGGGAATCCTAACAATTGGTATCAGAGCCCGGTCCTCTATTTTTCAGAAGTCTAACAACTTGAGGAAGATCTTGACACCGGTAGAGATGGATAACTTGAAGAAACAATTGGAAACAACGCTTTCAGACTATGATACAGAAAAAGCGAAAAATATCAAACTTGAAGATGATCTAAAAGCTGCTCAGGAAATTATTCAAGCACTTCAAGAAAATCTTACCATTGCAAGAAATAAGAGAAGAGAACTTTGTGAAAAGATGCAGAATGAGAACGATGAAAAGGAAACTCTTAATGATCTGGTAAACAAGCTAAGACAAGAGATCAGTACAACACAAAATGAGATGCATGATATGACTATGAGATTTTGTAAAGAAATTGAAGATAGGAAGAAAAATAAAGAAGACTTGGCCAGAAGACTAAATGATGCTGGAAATGAAAACACAAGACTCAGTCATGAAAATGATATGTTGAAGACAGATCTAATACACATACAAAATGACACAACTGAACTCATAAGATAGAAAGGAATCTTGGAAAGTGAACTAACTGCTGCAAATCATCACAATGAAAAATTCAAGAAAAGTTCAGAAGAACTTGGTGACATGCTGAAGAATCAGAAACCTAATGGTGATACAAATGGGCTTGGCTTTGAAGTTGGTGAAAGCTCTGGTACTGCAAACAATCATGATCATAACAAACCGGTAAGACAACCTACTACTTACAAATTTAATGGCAAATGCTTTAACTGTAACAAGTATGGTCATAGAGCAAATAAGTGTAGATCTAGAAATTATCAGAACACCAATACACCCACCAGTCAATGTTCTAAATGCAACAAAGTTGGTCATAATTCATAAAATTGCAGAATGAATTTAAGATGTTATGTTTGTGGAAGATTTGGACATTTATCTAATCAATGCAGAACACATACCTGCATAGGATATGGGAAAGCTATTCAGAAAAACAATGTGACTTGTTATGCCTATAACAAGATTGGACACATTGCTAAGTTTTGTAGAAGCTAGACCTCACCGGCAAATAACAAAGCTCCTAGTTTGAAAGGTAAAGAAAAGGTTGAAGAGGTAAAGCAATAATTCTCAAAAAAATGGATTAGAAAGTCGGATCAGAATGTTGATGTGAATACTCCTCCAACCTCTGAACATAGTAACACTCCACTGGCATGAGACTCTTCATCTAACTGAAGGAAAATCCTTTGAGGGTTTAGCAACTAAATGAGAAACATGCTATTATTCCCTCGGTTGATGGTAAGAAGTTGAAATTACTTCTATACCGACATAAAAGTTAAGTCATTACTTAACCGACAAGCATTAAATGTGAAAATGACATTATAAAGCAAGTGTTTTGGCTCCATTTTTCATTCACCTAGCATTCAAACTTTTGAGAGCGTGAAAATTTATGAGCGAAGGCACCCTTAGCGAAGAAATTCATCAAGCAATCATTCCTTAAGGCAGATAAAGGTATTTATAACCATGGCTTCTTCATCTACTCCTGAATTCATTGCAAACCCTACTGTTGTTGAAGTAGTTAAGCGCCCTAGACTCGTCTTCAAATTGGTTCCCAAAATTGCTAAGAAAGATGATGACATAGGTGCATTCTCCCAAATCTCTACAGGAGTAGTTTATGCTGAAGACCCTAGAATGTATATACATTGTCATATAAAGGAATTGGGTGATGATGAAATCAAAAACATGTATAAATTTGTAATTTGTGATGAATCCGGAAATGTCAAAACTGAACACAAGATAATAGAAACCCTAGGTTTTACAGAAATTCTTAGTATCCCAAATTTTCCCAAGGATATCATAAGAATTGTGCTAAGTAGGGTTCATGGTGAATTCTTTTGGTTGGACTCTATTCACAAGATTACTAAGGAAGCTGTCAAAGTTGTAAAATAGGGTTACCTTCCACCTGTAACAAACCTGACAAAACCAAGAGAGTCTCAAATGACACAGTGATAGACCTAACTGGTGCAACATTTGACAAAAGATCACTAAGGGTAAATAATGTAACGGATATCAATGTCAAATTTATCAGTATGATCTTAGGCTACAAAACTACACATGCAAATAGGTTAAACTCAGTCTCTAGCCTATGCATTAAAATCGCCTATGATATGGTAAATGATAATGCAAGAATAGACATATGTGAATGGCTTAAAGATGAACTGATTGATAATTTGGGAAAGATAAAGAAAGACAAAAAGGGAACATTTAGATTTGGAAACCTACTTGTTTGTCTGATGCTGTACATAACCAAACAAGTACCCGGTATTGGTATTAGAAATTTTGGTTTTACCGGTAGTCAAACAGTTGTTAGATTTACTGAACAACATGAGAGAACAGGGAAAAGAACTTAAATGAGTATTTTCAGGCATTGAAGGCTCGAATAAAAAATAGAGTTAGATTGTCACAAACAATTGTGGACAAATATAATGATGAAATCTATTTTGTAATAAAGAAGGATGAAATTTGGATGGAGGCAGTTATTCCTAGAACCATCCGGGTAACTGAAATGGGGTATGAAACTAATGACAACATAATAGAAACTTATGCAAAAGCCCTCCTAGAAGCTCCAAAGGAACTTGAAGAAAAAGTTTTTGGCAGTGCTGAAATAATAGAAAGCCAAATTCAATCAAGGAAAAGGGTTAAGAAGGTTGGGGCAACTGTTAGAAAAGGAACCCGACAGGCACAAGCTATCAAGGACGATGTATTAAGACAAACCGGTATTAAGGAGAGTGAACTGGAAGAACTTCAACCGGAAATTCATCTGTCACCGGTTGCAACTTCCTTTGAGAGTGACATACCGGCTAAATTCAAAAGAGTTGAAAGGAAGAGAAAAACTTCACCGGTACCCTCACCTTCTCCTAGCAAAACAAGACAGAAGTAACAAGCAGTGAGGCCCCTAGCAAAGAAACTGACTCCAAAGAAAAAGAAAATGACCCCTAAGAAGAAGAATCAACAAACTATTGCTCCCATTGATAAACTTCTCAATGAAATAACAGAGTATGGGAAGCTGAAAAAACATTAACAAATTATATGACACACTATCAGCTGATGATAAGGAGAAAGTAGAGAACAGTGTAATCTTACACTTAGATATTTACAAGAAATTTTTAATGCAAGTTGTTGATGAAATACCGACATATCTGTATAATAGACTAGAAGCTAGAAGGCTAGCTATTGTTGAGCTTGATTAGAAAATAATGTTAGGTCCCAGAGACAACTGAGAGGGGGGGGGGGGGAGTGAATCGATTGTCTAATAAATTCAAACCAAAAACAACTTAACCAACTTAATGCTTGATAACGGTAAACCAGTCTAATATGTCGGTAGACAGTTTTAACAGTTAATTGCAATACCGGTAAGGATTAATGCATGAAACAAAAAGACAAAGTCATCCACAACACATAACACCAATATTTGTATGTGGAAACCCTGTAAGGGGAAAAACCATGGTGGGAAACCTTACCCACAATCAGATGATACTACTGCAGATAGTAAGTGTATACAAATGGGGTCTGCACATGCAGAAAGGCCAAGCGCCTAGAGCTCATTGCTCAATCACAAATGGGAGTCACACTGACTACAATTGGATGGTTAAATCCAATAAGAATGTACTGCTTAAGTTAGAATCTTTCTATGTTGGATTCAGTATAGTTTTGATGTCTTTACAAAAACTCTTCTTCAATCTTCAAATGATGTCTGCATGTATAGCTCTGCTTATTCTCGCATATACCTTTACACAATCCTTTTTTGTATTCCACACTTGATCTTACAAATAAGTTCTTATATTTATATCATAACCTAAGACCAATTTTAGTAGGTCGGCTCTACAAGATATTACAATAAAATCATTTTATAAACAATACAATATCCGATGCAATAACCGATTCAACATGTCGGCTTAATGCATTAACAACAATAATAAGTCATCTCCATAGCGTTCCATGTTGATCTGGAAAAGATAAACCTGCCGGTGTATATCCTGGACCTATTTGCCGGTAACAACAAATATGCAAATACGAATATGCCAATTAACAAACCTTCAAGACAAAGTGTCCAAACGATGTCTTCGACATAACCATGTGATTTCCATTCCATTCCAAGTGCCGGTGATCATTATATCCTGCCGGTGTACTAGATATCGGTGACTGTTCATAAGTCATTTGCTTGCCGGTGAATGTTGCTGATTCTCCAAAGTGCCAGAGTTGATAATTGTTAGTAGGTGTTGACATCAATGACAAAACCATACCAAAATACCAACAAATAAAGATTGAAAAACTACTTGCTGTACATCCTGTCAACTCACCTGATGAGATTGATCAATTGATCTCTGAGGCTAACCGGTCAGTATTTTCAACTGCTCACCGACATGTAGCACTGATGGTAGGTAGAGTGAATGAGGTAACAGAAGAAACAACTGATGCTTGGGATATATTCTTTGTAGAGAAGGAGAAACAAGAAGAGTATCGAAGCCCTAAACCCATCAAGGTGTATCAAAAGGATAAAGGAAAAGGTAACGTTGGTGGACCACCCAGTATAAAAATAACAGACAACTTATCCCCACCGCCTTTAGATACTCCACCGGTAGTTACTACTGACAATCAACTGGCTACTGAGAGTATGGACACACCACATAAGGATACAATTCCTGATTCTGAGGTGTTATATACAATGAACATTGACACTCAGAAAGTTAATATTATGGTGGATAAAGAATCAACTGGAAAATCAGATGTGGCAACAAAGCCACCGGCATAAAACATTACAGTGACCCCGGACACTGGAAAGGTAAAGGGCACAGATGTACATAATGATTCATCTACTGAGCCACCAGCAACAGGTAGTACAGAAGAAAAAATGGTAGTGGACAACACTGAGAAATAGGCAGAGCAACAGGGTCCCTCATAGGAATAGGTTTATGCAGAGATAGTGCCACTGGCAATAGCTGAGAAACTCAAACCTTTGCTTAGAGAAATGCAAACACAAACTGACCTACTAGAGGTCACTACAAGCAAAGAAGTTACTCACACCGGCGGAATGCAAATTGTTGGTTCTTCCATGGCAGAATTCAAACCAACAAATGTGACAGAAGTTCTATTGGATTCAATCAAGAAAATAACAGAGTGCAGTGCACAAGCATACAAAGCTATTGATGATACAATCCCAATTTTGAAAATGATAGTACCCAAGTGTAATATGGATAATAAAGATTCTTTAAATCAACTTGACACATTGTCCAAGTATATTACTGATAACATTGTGACATTTAAACAAATAAATGAGGAAGCATTCAAAGAGAAAATTGAGAAAGAAAAACATAAATTCTTTGAAGAGGAAATAAAGAAGTGCATGAGACAATTTGACACTCTTTTACCGACACTATGCAAAACATTAAAATAACTTAAAATGTTGTACAGAGATACATGTAAAACAAACTTTTTGACAGTAGAAATAGACAAGACGATTAGTATGGTACAGGAAGAAATAAATAAATTAGCTGACAATTTCATTAATTCATCTGAACCATTATCAACTTTTGAGCAGAAAATAACAGGTTTTGAGGAGGAACTTCAGAAATTTGAAAGAGAGAAGGAAAGAGTAAAAGGAAAGGCAAAAGATCTGAAATGGAGACTTAGTCCAAAATTGGACTACCTCGCCTCCTTGAGAAAAGAGATATCTGAGGCATTGGTTCAAGGACACAATACATCAGAACAACAAATGCAACACCTCACCGGTACAATTCAGAGGATAGAGGCTGCATTAAAGGATAGTGAACGGTTCACTGAGAGCCTGAATCTGGTATCAGCAGACCTTTTTTAGATTGTAACCAACCGGTTACAGGGATGAAGCTGGAAACCACACTCAATTGACACTTTGACAACCTTTGTCATTGATGCCAAAGGGGGAGTAGTGGTAATGAGAAAAATGATTAGAAGAAGACACCATCAGCTCAGGAGGAGCACATATGATTTGGCACACAGTTTTTGGTAAGACAATTTTGGCAGATTCTTTTTGGACGACACTTTTTGGATTTTTCTCATGAGTGTTGCCATCAATGCTAAAGGGGGAGATTGTTGGCAAATGCACACTCCAATGAGAAATTATAGGTGATTAAAGGTTTTTTCATTGATGGCTACCTTGCAATCATATGATACTGACAAGAAAATTATACCGACACCGGTAACGACAAACTCTACACCGGCACACAGAACACCGGCAGTGAAAGAAAGGATACTGACACCTAGGGCCGACAGGAATTTTGTTGATAATATATTTTGTAATTAATTGTAAAATCATTGTAAGTCGACATGGCGAGTTGTAATATGACTCATATATGTATGAGATCATTGTAGAACATTTTGTAATAAGATGATAGGTGAAATAATGCAGACCTAATATGCGAATTTTAGGTTAAGGTTTATGTATGCAACAGAGCTAAAACCGGTACTCGATCTGGCATAGCAGATTCTATTTTGAAGCAGTACAAGATATTGGATTATTATAATCCATTTTTGTAAGTCAGTGTGACTTCCTTTTGTAATTGAGCGGTGAGCTCTAGGCACTTGGCCTTCTTGCATATGCAGGCCCCTATTGTAGCAGTAATATTCCCTTATTGGCCAGTAAATGAATATTGTGGATCACAAATCCCACCGAGGTTTTTCCCACACTGGGTTTCCTTGTTAAACTATTGTGTTATGGTGTGCTCTTCATGTGGTTATTGTTTTTCTTGTTTACTGTATTACTTTTGATTTACCGGTACACTGCATTGATATGCTTTACATGTTTTAATTCAAGTAAATTAATCAACTGGTTAGATACTGATTCACCTCCCCCTCTCAGTATCTTTGGGAATCCTAACACATAATGCATCAAAATATAGTATCAATAGTAGGTCTAACATGAATATAATTGAAATGCTATGACGGCTCAGGGTAGGGCCTCACACCCTCCCCCTCAAGGCATGAACTTCCTCTTGGAGTTCATAAAAAAGATGGGGGTACTGAGATCTCATATGTTGTCATGTCCCCTCTTTAGCTCTGTCTAGCAGAGACATGTGAGTTACCCTATTATGGAGTCTTGTAGGTTGGCAATGGTGGATAGAGACTCAGTCAGGATATTCAATGTTTGGATTTGGTGTTTCTGGTAGTAGTAGACTAGTTTGGAGCAGTTCCTTGATTTTAGGAGGTAGTTCCTACATTTTAGGAGGTAGTTCCTACTTTTAGGAGGTTGTGATAGCATCTAGGTTTGGGGTTCCATGAGACAATTCATTGGTTTTAGTTTCAGGAGATTTGGGTGTGTTTCCTAGTTTCTAGGAGCATCCCTAGATTTTAGGGATGAGACTGCCAGTTGATCCATGATTTCCGACATCAGTCACAAACAAGTGAAAGGTTTAGTTATAGGATTTTGGTGTGTTTCGAGCTTTCTGTAGCTATTTGGGTTATATTTTTAATATATTTAAATATTTCCTAAGTTAGCATTTTAATATTTTAAATAAGGCTATGTCTATAGTCATTTCAGAGTAATAAGGGGTTTTTGGCTTCATCTGGATTCGTATGCCCATGTGTTATAGCTCGTTGGAAAGGTCTTGAACTTTTATAAATGATTTTCACTTGCCAGGGTCCTTTTGGTGCTTGGAGTTATTTTATATTGAAAAAGTGGTGTTTTCTCTATACTTGGGTGCCCAATATTGGAAAATATGACTTTATATTAAAGCACACTTTTCATATATCTTTAGGGTTCAATTTGGAAGGAAAGAGATATAAGGAGAAGGAAACCTAATTTCTCATTATCTTTTACATATTGAAAACTTGTTTGGTGCGATATTGCTCTGGTAGAGCAATTCTTCAATCTGGGACGCAAACCCCATGATTGGTACTGGCTACAACGTAGCCCTCAACTATTGATTGGAAGTGGATTATTTTGGAATTGGATTTATTGGTCAGAGTGTATGCGCTATTCCTTGTGGAGATTCAGATTGCTTGGTGAGGGTTTCAACAGGGTGGTTGAATTTCCCAGCTGGGGCGTGATTGTTTTAGCTTGATGCCACCATTACAACAGGTGCACTATACGCTGGAAGTGGTGAAAAATTTCATTCATCCATAGCTGGTGTTCTTGGTTTGTGTTCATCATCTACCCTTCAATTGGCACCATTATTGGATGTAAGCACATCCCCAGTGCGTAGGGAATAATCTGGATATTGTAAATCAGAAATCTACCTGGTACGATTTGTATCAATTCTGATTTAATTGAATGTTCTTACTTGTTTCAGTTTCCTTCCTTATTTTCTATTCTTTATTCATTACTTGCTTATATATTAAAAAAAATACAAAAAGAAACCAAACATTCTGCAACTTCTCTCTATTATGTAAGACCATCAGCAAAAATCACAGGAAAATATAGTTTATTATTTTAAAAATTACAGCAGATCAACAAGGGGATCCATCAGGGATCTTTCAATGGTATCAGAGCTATTTGCCTCCCAACCTATGGGGTTAAGCTTTCTTTTTTCTATGCATCCGGGAAGAAGTGACATATACAGATATTATACCCGCAAAAGAGCTCAGTATGAGCGTGAGTGTGGAAGAGAACAAGAACCTATTATGGTAGATGAACAGGTGGGCGCCAGAGTAAATCAGGCTAAGGAAGACAAACAAGAGAGAGAGTTGATGAGGACCCTCATCACTACCCAGCCCAGGATTGTTCAGACCTTAGACAGAATACAGGTTACCCTGGAGCAGTTGGAAGTGGATAAACATAGAGGCAAACAGAGTTGATCAGTGTCTGTGGCTGGAAGCCAGCATAGTCATGGATCTCATACATCAGTTGAGATCTCTCATCATTCCCTAGGTGTGAAAGACATCATACACCAGTTAGAGATAGACCATTACTTCCTTGATTTATACCAGGTGAGCAGCCAGTACAGGTAGAGCCACTAGAGGTGGAATTTCAAGATTTAGTCAGGGTGGCTATAGCTGAGTGGAGAGCCCTACCCCCAGAAGTTAGGGATGCTTTTCCTTTTCCTCAATATTGTGCACAACGTAGAGATACCACCAGGTTCAGAGGAGACTAGGGCTATAGGCCTCAGCAACAGAACTATGACCTCAGTAAAGCTACTGGGAAGATCGCATTGGCTACATTTGATGGGACTAGTGGTACGAGTGCACGAGCGTGGGTGGACAAGCTGGATATATATCTATCACTGAGACCCATGCCAAAATGTGAGGCCATTCAGTTTACCATCCTGCATTTAGAGGGGGTTTCCTATGACTGGTGGCACCATGGATTGGTTACCCAGGACCACACCATGATCCACTCCTATGCAGAGTTCACTGAGCGCCTCATTTCTCGATTTGACCGTAAGGACACAGAGCTCTATTATAGGGAGTTGGCACATCTGAGACAAAGTGGGCATGCAAAAGATTATGTCAATGAGTTCTAGTGTGTTGCAATTATGGTGCCTGACATGCCCCAGAGGTGCAATGTTATGTTATTCATTGAGGGACTGCAGGACAAGCTTAAGGGAATGGTACATGCCTTCAATCCAACCACCCTTAAGGACACTGTATAGATGTGACATTGAGGTTGGATACCACTCCTACTTATCAGACAGATAAGAAACCTTTTAGAGACTCATGACCTGCACATAAGGCCAACACCTAACAGTTTAGAGATGGACAGTCAGCTAGACCTCCTAGGATGGACTAGGAGACACAGAATGAATTGAGGAGGAAGAAACTATGTTTTTCCTACAAAGAGCCTTGGGAACCCAGACATCATTGCATGGGTAAGGGCAAGGTTCACTTGATTGAGGTAACATCCTAGTTTGGGGATGAGGAGATACCAGACACTGATACTGAGGACAACCTAGAGGAGACTATGCAGGAACAACCACAGTTGGAGATAGACATTCTTGAACCCTTGGCAGCAACGGAAGTGACTATGGCTACCCTTTCCAGTTATCCCAAATTTCATGCCTTTCGATTGAAAGGTACATTACAGGGGCAACAAGTCATGAGCTTGGTAGATATAGGGGCCACTCACAACTTCATTGATCAGAAGTTGGTTGAGCGGTGTGGGTTACAGTCTGAGGTATTTGATGGTTTTGGAGTGAAGGTTGCAGATGGTGCAGTTTTGAGCTGTACTAGGAGGATTCCACAACTTAGCATTCAGATGGGGGATTATACATTGACAGATGAATTTTATATTCTACCTCTGGAGGACTATGATGTGGTTTTGGGCATGTAGTGGTTATAGGGTATTGGGAGGTATATTATTGATCACCACCACATGTAGTTAGAGTTCCTGTTTGGCGGGAAGAAGATAATTTTGAGGGCAGCTTCAGACGGTGGACCTAAAGAGGTGTCTTCTCACAGGATGGAGACTATTATTAGACATGATGATGTGATTTGGGCTACATGTTGTTTGGTGAAGTCCAAAACACCTACACCTTAGGATGGCAGGGCATTTCATGTTGACATTCAGTCGGTGATGGACCGGCATGGCAGAGTCTTTGGTGACATACCTCCTGGTGTACCTCCAGATAGAGGGTTTGAGCATGGGATAGAGATGGAGGATGGAGCTAAGCCAGTGATTACCACTCTGTGTCGTCATCCTAGAGTATACAAGGATGAGATTGAGAAGACTATTCATGAGTTTTTGGACATGGGCTTCATTCGCCCTAGCTCTAGCCCCTTTGTTTCTTCTGTGGTGCTTGTTAAGAAGAAGGATGGGACTTTGCGGATGTGTATTGATTACTGGGCGTTGAACAAGAAGACAATCAATAACATATATCCTATTCCACGCATTGATGAGTTGCTGGATGAGCTTCATGGGACTATCTACTTCTCTAAGATTTATCTTCATTCATGCTATCATCAGATTCATGTACGAGTAGAGGATGTACACAAGACTGCTTTCCGCTGTCACTATGGGCACTATGAGTTTTTGGTGATGACTTTTGGCCTTACCAATGCGCCAGCCACTTTCCAGTCCTGTATGAACCATATCTTCAACAAGCAGTTGAGGAAGTCGGTTCTAGTGTTCTTTGACAATATCCCGATTTACTGTCGTACTTGGGAGGACCATCTCAGACATGTTGAGGAGGTACTTAGCATCATGGAGAGTCAATCTCTATTTGCTAAGTTGTCCAAATGTGAGTTTGGACTTAGAGAGGTCTTATATCTGGGTCATGTGATCAGTGTTGATGGGGTGAAGGTGCATGAGGAGAAAATTCAGGTGATTCATGATTGGTCCTACCCTTGGAACATTACTGAGTTATGTGGATTCCTCGGTCTATGTGCTTACTACAAGAGATTTGTGAGGGGCTTCTCTCAATTGGTAGCACCCTTGACAGACCTCACATAGAGAGGATATTTTAGATGGAAAAAATAGGCACAAGGGGTCTTTGACAGACCCAAGGAGGTTATGAGCACTTGTCCAGTTTTGGCATTCCCTAACTTCTCGCAGCCATTTGTACTTGAGTTTGATGCTTCAGGTGTGGGCATTGGAGCAGTGTTGATGCAGAACAGACATCCCATTTCTTACGAGAGTAGGAAGTTGCATGATAATGAGAGGTTGTATTCTACACATGATAAGGAAATGTTGGCTATTATGCATGCATTAGCCAAGTTCAGACAATATCTTGTTGGCATAAAATTAGTGGTAAGAACAGACCACAACAGTTTGAAGTATTTCCTTGATCAGACAGAGCTCAATGATCATCAACAAAAATGGGTAAGCAAGATCCAGGCCTATGATTTTGACATTGAATTCATTAAGGGAAAGAATAATACTATTGCTGATGCACTTTCTAGGAAACCATCACTTGTTTCCCTATGCTCATCGAGTGAGATTTCAACAGATTGGAAGGCTCAACTTTTAGTTGAGTACTCCAAAAATCAGCATGCTTGTGAGATCATGGATGGATTGGTATTGGATGATAGGTACAGTGTGGTGGATGATATCATTTACTAGAAAGGAAAGGTATATCTTGTTCCAGGTTCTCAGTTGAAGGAATAGATTTTGCATGCTTACCATGATACTCCTACCGCAGGACACCCAGGGTATGGTAAGACTTACAGGGTAGTTTGGGAGAGATTCTCTTAGAAGGGTCTCAAAGATGATGTTCTACGTCATGTTCGTGAGTGTATGACGTGCCAACAAAATAAGTCTGAGAATACTTTTCCTATTGGTTTGTTGCAGCCCTTACCTATACTGGAACAAAAGTGGACAATGATCTCTATGGATTTCATTACAGGTCTTCCTCTGGTTTAGGGCAAAGATTGTATCTATGTCGTAGTGAACAGGTTAACTAAATATGCCCACTTCTTTCCTATTGCAGTTGATTTCACAACATCTTAGGTAGCTGTGCTATTTTTCAGAGAGGTGTTTAGACTCCATGGCCTCCCCAAGACCATAGTGAGTGATAGGGATAGCAGGTTCATGAGTTCTTTCTGGCAAGAAATTTTCAGGTTCATAGGTATGAAATTGACATCTAGTACCAGCTACCACCCACAAACAGATGGGCAGACCGAGATTGTTAATAAGTGGGTTGAGGGGTATTTGCGTAGCTATGTGGCAGGACAACATAAGGCATGGGTGCGTTGGTTGTATTTGGGTGAGTATTGTTATAATACTACACACCATATGTCTATTGCTATGACTCCTTTCAGAGCCCTCTATGGTTACGATGCATTATATTTTGTTGATCTGGCTGTAGGTGACAACAGGGCTCCTTTGGCATAGGATTGGTTACAGGAGAACTAGGATATCATGAGATCTCTTAGGGAGAATTTGCAGCAGGCACAAAATCAGTAGAAGGTCTACGCTGATCGACATAGGACTGAGAGGGTATTTGAGGTGGATGATATGGTTTTCCTATGTCTGCAGCCTTACCGACAGAGCACCCTTAAAAGGGGTGGAGCTGAGAAGCTCAAGCCTCATTTTTATGGGCCATACAAGATTCTCAAGCATGTTGGAGAGGTTGCCTATGAGATTGAGTTACCACCTAGCAGTCAGATTCATAATGTGTTCCATGTGTCCTGTTTGAAAAAGGCACTGGGGCAACATATTGTAGCATCTCCTGATCTACCTCCCTTGGATGAGGAAGGTAAGATGAAATTGGTTCCTGAGGAGATCTTGGAAGAGAGGGAACACCGAAAGAGGAGTAGGGTGATTCAGGAGTACTTGGTTCGCTGGAGGGGTCTCCTCATAGAGGATGCCACTTGGGAGGGAGAGGCTATTTTGCAGCATCCAGCTTTGCAGTTGCTTGTGGGCAAACATCTCCGAGAGGGGAGGACTCTCATGTCCCCTCTTTAGCTCTATCTAGCAGAGACCTGTGAGTTAGCCTATTATGGAGTCTTGTAGGCTGGCAATGGTGGATAGAGACTCATTCAGGATATTCAGTGTTTGGATTTAGTGTTTCTGGCAGTAGTAGACCAGTTTGGAGTAGTTCCTTGATTTTAGGAGGCAGTTCCTACATTTTAGGAGGCAGCTCCTACATTTTAGGAGGTTGTGACAATGTCCAAGGTTGGGGTTCCATGAGACCATTCCTTGGTTTCAGTTTCAGGAGATTTGGGTGTGTTTCCTAGTTTCTAGGAGCATCCCTAGAGTTTAGGGATGAGACTGCCAGTTGATCCATGATTTCCGACATCAGTCATAGACAAGTGACAGGTTTGGTTTCAAGCTTTTGGTGTGTTTCAAGCTTTCTGTAGCTATTTGGGTTATATTTTTAATATATTTAAATATTTCCTAAGTTAGCATTTTAATATTTTAAATAAGGCCATGTCTATAGCCATTTTGGAGTAATAAGGGGTTTTTGGCTTCATCTGGATTCGTATGCCCATGTGTTATAGCTCATTGGAAAGGTCTTGAACTTTTCTAAATGAGATTCACTTACCAGGGTCCTTTTGGCGCTTGGAGTTATTTTATATTGAAAAAGTGGCATTTTCTCTATACTTGGGTGCCCAATATTGGGAAATATGACTTTATATTAAAGCACACTTTTCATATATCTTTAGGGTTAGATTTGGAAGGAAAGAGATATAAGGAGAAGGAAACCTAATTTCTCATTATCTTTTACATATTGAAAACTTGTTTGGTGCGATATTGCTCTGGTAGAGCAATTCTTCAATCTGGGATGCAAACCCCATGATTGGTACTAGCTGGGACGTAGCCCTCAACTATTGATTGACAGTGGATTCTTTTGGCATTGGCATTATTGGCCAGAGTGTATGCACTATTCCTTGTGGAGATTCAGATTGCTTGGTGAGGGTTTCAACAGGGTGGTTGAATTTCCCAGCTAGGGCGTGATTGTTTCAGCTTGATGCCACCATTACAACATGTACACTATATGCTGGAAGTGGTGAAGACTTTCATTCAGCCATAGCTAGTGTTCTTGGTTTGTGTTCATCATCTACCCTTCAGTTGGCACCATTATTAGATGTAAGCACATCCCTAGTGCGTAGGGAATAATCTGGATATTATAAATCATAAATCTGCTTGGTATGATTTGTATCAATTCTAATTTAATTGAATGTTCTTACTTGTTTTAGTTTCCTTCCTTATTTGCTATTCTTTATTCATTAATTGCTTATATATTCAAAAAATACAAAAAGAAACCAAACATTCTGCAACTTCTCTCTATTCTGTAAGACCATCAACAAAAATCACATGAAAATATAGTTTATTATTTTAAAAATTACAGCAGATTAGCAAGGGGATCCATCAGGGATCTTTCATTTGTGCTGCGTCCTCCCATGATGCCGTAACCTCGTCATAACAATCCCACTGGACCCTAACCTAGTCCAGCTCTCGACCTCGAAGAGACAACATCCGACGAGCCAAAATGCGGATGGGCTCCAAATCTAGCTGCCCATCCGACTCCACCTACAAGGCATCCCAATCCAGAATATGAGACTTATCATAAATGTACTTCCTCAGAACTGATACATGAAACACATCGTGGATGCGTGACAGACTAGGTGGCAAAGCTAGGCGATATGCAATTGGTCCTATCCTCTCAAAGATCTCAAATGGTCTGACAAAGAGAGGTGCGAGCTTAGAACCCTATCCATAACAAATTGGACTCTTATACGATCATACTCTCAAGAAAACTTTATCCCCAACCATGAAGCTACGATCTATCCTCTTCGCATCTGCATACTTCTTCTGCCTATCCTGTGCCTCTCGAAGGTGATGTCTAATCAAAATCACCTATTTCTCCATATCATGAACCATCTCAGGACCTATGACTACTCTATCCTCAATGCGGTCCCAACTCAAAGGTGTCCTGCAAGGTCTGTCGTACAAAGCCTGAAAAGGTGGCATCCCCAAAGAAGTGTGATGCCCATTATTATAGGAAAACTCTACCAAAGGAAGGTACTCTTCCCATATGGTCTAATGATCCATGACGTACATGCGGAGCATGTCTTCTAACACCTGGTTCACCCTCTCTGTCTATCCATCCATTTCTGGATGATAGGCTGTACTGAAGGTGAGTCTGGTACTCATTGATGCCTATAACACCTTCCAAAAGGAAGAAGTGAAGAGGGAATCTCTGTCTGAGATAATCTTGCATGGAACGCCATGAAGTCTGACAATATCTCGCAAGAATACCTATGCCATTGCTGGTGCTGTGAAGGTAGTTCGAACTGGTGAGAAGTGGGCCACCTTGGTCAACTTATCAACTGTCACCATGATGGCATCATGACGACGCGCTGACATAGATAGACCAATGATAAAGTCCATTGATATAGTATCTCACTTCCACTCTGGTATCGCATGGGATTGGAGCAACCCACCTGGATGGCGGTGCTCTGCCTTGACTCTCTGGCACTCAAGGCATCAAGATACTAGTACAACAATGAATTGCCGCATACTTGGCCAATGATATAGCTGTCTCAAATCTATATGCATCTTCTTAACTCTAGGATGCGCTGCATAGGGAGCTCTATGAGCCTCCAACACAATGAGATCAAGCAATCCTCCGGAAGAAGGTACATAGATGCACCCTCTATGGCATAGTAGTCCATCAGAATCTAATGAATAGTCTACATATTCCCCTTCCAGGGTCTCCTGAGATCGCACTACCTGACATACCTCTAAAAACCACTCATCCTCTGGCAGCTGCTACAATATACGACCTCTCAAATATGTGTCCATAGACATGGAGCATATCTCATGACACCTCCTACTCAAGGCATCTGCAACTACGTTCTTTTTCCCCTTGATGTAGTGAACATCAAAATCATACTCACATAAAAACTCAATCCATTTTCTCTGATGAGCATTAAGATTGGGCTGAGTGAATATGTACTGCAAGCTCCGATGATCTGAATGAAGCTCAAAATGATGACCCAAAAGGAAGTGTCTCCATCTCACAAGTGCATGCACTACTGCTGCAAGCCCAAGGTCATGAGTAGGGTAGTTAAGCTCGCGAGTCTTAAGTTTCCTAGACTCATACGCTATAACTCGACCCTCCTGCATAAGGATTGATCCTAATCCATCCAAGGAAGTATCTGTGCATACCATGAAATCAGCCGAGGGGTCTGGCACAACAAGAATAGGTGCACTAGTGAGTGCCCTTTTGAGATCCTGAAAGGCCCTCTCACACCTTTCTGTCCACTCAAATTTCTTTCCCTTTCAATGAAGGGATGTAATAGGATGTGCAACCCTAGAGAACCCCTCAATGAAGCGTCTGTAGTACCCTGCTAGACCCATGAAACTCCTGACTTTTGTCACACTAGTTGGTGCTGGCCAATCCATAATAGCTCTAATCTTTGATGGGTCAACTGCGATCCCATCACCAGATAACATGCCTTAGATATCTGACCCTTGATCTAAAGAATGCACACTTCGACAGGCTACCATACAATTGATCGTCTCTCAGGAACTGCAATACCTGTCTCAAGTAATCTTCGTGCTCCTTCGCATTCCGAGAATATATAATATGTCATTGAGGAACACAATCAAAAATCAGTCAAGGAAAGTGCAGAATACCCCATTCATGAGACTCATGAATACAGTTGGAGCATTCATAATATTGAATGGGACCACGATGAACTCATAGTGGCCATACCTAGTACGAAAAGCGGTCTTGTGGATATTGCTCTCTACAATACTCAACTAATGGTACCCTAACTTTAGATCTATCTTAGAAAATACTTTGGCACCCTGAAGCTGATCAAATAAGTCATCTATCCTGGGCAAGGGATATTGGTTCTTGATGGTCACTTTGTTCAACTGCCTGTAATCCATACATAACCGAAGGGATCTGTCCTTCTTCTTCATGAAGATGACTGGTGAGCCCCAAGGGGAGATGCTAGGAAAAATGTGACCCTTCTCTAAGAGTTCCTCAAGCTGCACCTTGAGCTCTTTAAGCTCATTTGTGGTCATCCTATATGGCGCTCTCGAAACCGGCTCATCTCCTGGTACAATATCTATGTGAAAATCAATCTCTCTGCTAGGTGGCATACCAGGTAGCTCGGAAGGAAACACATCTGCAAATTCCTCAATGATGGGATGATCATCTAGGGAAGGCTCCTTCTCATTCTCTTCCTCTCTATCACTGACAGTGATGGAAAACAACTAACATCCCTTTCGCATGCTTCGCTTAAGCTGCATAGCAGAAATCATACGAAGTGATACGTGCCTCTGAATCCCTGAAATCACTATGGAGGTACCCTGATCGTCCACACACTTGATCTTTTTCTGGCAACAATCCATCTTGGCTCTGTGGGCATATAGCCAATCCATGCCATAAGATCCTAGAGGTGTGACTCAAAGGTCTACTAAGGTGGTTGTACTCCCAATCTGAAGATGACAACCCCTAGCCACTGACTCAACAGACACTCTAGCTCCTGAAGCCAACTCCACTTCCCAACTAACACCTTACCTAGTTGCCACTAGCCTGCAACACTCCACAACCAATGGAGATATAAAAGAATCCGTAGCTCCTGAATCAAACAAGATAGAAACACTGCTACCTCTGATCATACCTGCAACCTCTGTGACTATGGCCTGATGCTCTGCCTGGCGGTTGTCAACTGCTGTGAAGACTCTGTGGGACTTACCCATGTCCCCAAATGTAGGCTCTGAACCTGCCATCCGCTGACTGCTTGCCATCTAACCCTATGGACACTCTCTCGCCATTTGCCCCATGGCCCCACAAGTGAAACAAGCCCCACGTGTCTGAAACTGAACACCCTGTGGCCTAGAGTATCCATGTCCTCCTGTCCTGCTCAAACCACTGAAACCACCCCTGGAGGACTGCTGAGTCCGTGCCAGAGGTGTGTAAGGATCCTGTGATTGCTGGTCGCGCCTAGGACCCTGTGAATGCCACTGCTTGGGCTTAAAGCCCTGCTGACCCTGTGGAGGCCTTTGCTTTTGATTCTGCTATGGCTGCTACGGTGGAGGGGGTTTAAAGGACCTCGATGAATTCCTATGGTTACCCTTCTAGTGGGGTTTCTGCAACCCAAAAGACTATGGTATAGGGTTTTGGTTCTGATGCCTATCCCGCGTGTCCTGCGATCTACCCTGAATCTCCTCTGATATCAAGACCTTCTCCATGGCAACCTGAAGGCTCCCTGGAGCTGCCATCCTAACTGGTCCTGCTATCCCGACATTCAATCCTCTGATAAACTGGTTGGCGAGCAACTTCTCGTCCTTCAGGTAGTCAACGTAGGGTAAGAGTTCAAAGAACTTGCTCTCATATTGGGACACAGAGAGAGCCTTCTACTGAAGATCATGAAACTCGTCAATCCTGCATTGCCTATGGTGCTCTGATAGGTATTTGTCCCTAAATCGCTCTGTAAAGATGTCCCAAGTGATAGTGTCCCCAGCTAAATCACTCTTGTACTCCTCTTGCCTCCACCATGTGGAAGCTGTCCCTCTCAGAAGGTGAATGGAAATCCGTGCCTTCAAATTGCTCTCATAGGGATGCAATCCGAAGCACCTCTCTAGACTCAAAATCCAAGCCTCAACCTCTACCCCATCGGTAGATCCTGCAAAAGATGGTGGCTGAAGGTGTAGAATCTCTCTGATATGATCCCCAAGATCACGGGGTGCTCTCTCAAAAATAACTGGTGCCACTACTAGAGGTGCCTTAGGTAGATGGACCGACTCAGGCTCATGCTCAACTTGGGCCTCTATACGGTTAGGAGGTGGACTCCTACTCCACTCCCTAGCTGCAGATCTATGACTCCCAGAATTCTGGTGTTCTACCTGACGATCTACTACGGGGAGTCTATCCTGAACTATTCCTATCAGGTTCTGAAGTGCAACCAAAATGTCTCTATTGGGGTCAATCGGTTGTTCAGGAGGAGCTTCCTGATCCCCTTCTGGATCTGGCTCCTCTCGTACAACGTCCTCGCATGCCATGCAAGCACGTCTAGGACCCCTACCACGCTTATGAGCTTGTTGCGTAACTGGCAGCATCCTTAATGATCAATAAAATAAAATAAAATAAAGCAAATAAATAAATTAATAACAATTCTTAAAGAAAATAATATTAAAAGCGAAAAATAATTTGAGGAAGGTTCCTAGTGTTGGAAACCTTTCTCTGATACCAAAATGTCAGGCCCAAACTTTTTGGGCAAAACATAACAACATTTTTTTTTTTAAAACAACATAAATACACTAAATAATCTACATTAAAAAGTGGGATGAATAAGTTTTGTCTTAACTAAAGGTTAACTCAGGATTAAATAGATTGGTTTCCTAAAGTAAATTTAATTATCTCCATCATTAATGCGTCAATTATTAGAGTAGATTAATTAATCCTTAAAAAGGGTTGTCGCAACTTAATTAATTAATTTTTCCTATTTACAATTCTCCAAAAAGGATCAAGAGATATTAATTATCTCAATGGTAATTAAAATACTCAAGCCTAAAGTAAAATAATGTTATCTCATATTAAAAACAATTAATTAAACATACACAAATTCGCTTTTAAATTTAACTAATAAAGTTAACCAAATCAATTATAATATTTGCCAAATAAAAATCATTTTATATTAAAGTCGAATTTAAATCTCCTTCGATATTTAAATTTCAACTATTATATAATTGACCAACGACGACCTTCATAGGTTAAAAGTTTACATTAATACTTTTAATAAATTTCATTAATAAAAAAAACCCAAAAGATTTTTTTTATCCCAATAACATAATTATTCAATTATATGAACTAGCATATATGTGTGTGTGTGTGTGTGTGTGTGTTTATATATATATATATATCTCTGTGTGTGTGTGTGTATACTTACACACGCTTTCCTAACTAAAATCTATATTAAAACCAATCTTACCCTAGTCAATATTAGGGGTTAATTAATTCTACATAACGGCTTTAGGTAAATTGGGGAGAAATTCTTTTTCAGATTTTAAAAAGAATTCCCCCTTATTTCATTTTATTATTATTATAATACAACCCTAACTAGGGTTGATGTATTTATTTATCTTCATACCTAACCCTATTCTTTTCATTTCTTTATTATCAAGCTAACCCTAACCCGAAATTGGGTTAGGGCTGCTTGTTCGTCTTCTTTTTTTTTCTTCTCTTGGTGTGTGTGTGCAGGTGATAGAGGGAGAATCAGGGTTTCTCGCAAGGAGGGAAGGAAGTGGCGGAGGGTTTGAATGAAGTCGTAGAGGGTTGCAAGAGGGAGGCAAGTTGATGTTGGAGGCAGCGGCGACGACCGCTGTAGGCCGCACCTATGTTGTCTATTTGGAGAGACAACACCTCGTTTATAAATGTGTTTTAATTTTTATGCTTGGATGTGTGTTTAATTTAAAAAAAATGTTTAATTTATTAATTCCAAAAAGGGACATTGCTATGTGTATTTTAGTGATGTGTAATTCTTTTTGTGGTGTCACTTGACACGTGTTGAAAAGTGAGTTGGCAATGACATGTCCCTTGGAAGGAATTGGTTTTACCAATGCATTTTTCAATTATCCTAGTATGGTCCCAAGAAAGTCTTGGATAGGGAGCCATTAGAAAGGTCAACTCAGGGTTGACCCGTAGGTAAACTTTGGGTATCTAAGATGATTATTTACCATTTTAATATATAAACAAACTATAAAATTATTTTCAACTATTTAGCTATGTATCTTGCGTACATCATCTTTAGTTAGACATTCTTCTTTATCATCCAAGGTGACTTTTGTTGAGGCATGGGTTGAGGATACTTGTCTCCATGTCTCTATGATCAGAGGAGTTAGATAATGGCATCTCATGGGTGATTGTTCAAAGGACAAGATGTCTCCATAAATTCGTATTTGAATCCCATCTTGAAGTTGAGGGTATGTGAATTGTAAGGGGCTAGGCACTGTAAGTTGAGCATTGGTTGTTTTCCAATGGTAACTTGATTGTCGTTAAATTGTAGAAACACTTTTTGTAACCATTGCTTTACTCTTGTTTATGGTTTTTCATTTTGATGCTCGTTTGTGTTAAATAACTATTTTTTGATACAAATGAATTTGAAAAACCGATTAAAACCTATTTACCTTTTGAAATAAAGGGGTAAATTTTTTATTGAAAATCAGACACAAGAATTACAAAGAGAACCAGGGCCCCGAGACCCCAGAAAAGAACCACAAGCCCAACCCAAGATCAACCAATTTCATACCCATCCATGTCCTCAGCAAGAATCTTCTGCAAGTCTTGACAGTAATCTGAGGAGAGATGCTCCCAATCTTCAAATTTCCAATCACTACCATGTTTTGAGGCCCACTTAGCCAAACAATCTGCTGCTCTATTCCACTCACGAGGAATGTGGATGAAAGATACCTGCTCCATTGATGAGCTAATATGAAGAATCTGATGAACAATCTCTGCCAACTGCCAATGAATTCCACTCACCTTCTGCTCCGTCAACAAGTTCACAACAATTTGTGAATCCGATTCATAGATAACGTTCCTTCAACCCAACTCCCAAGCACACTCCAAGGCATAGAGGATTGCAAAACGCTCCATAACATTATTAGAATGCTGCCCTTTATGAACCGAAAAGAAGAAGACCACCTCCCCCATACCATCCCTACCAACACCACCAACCCCAACAGGGCCTGGGTTACCCCTAGAGGAGCCATTAGTATTAATCTTGATAAACTCATCTTGAGGAGGCATCCATCTTCCCACCCGTTGAACCTTCTTCAAAGAACAACTACCTCTCCTGACACAAGCTAAGGCAGGAGACAACTCCTGCAATCCCAACCTACTCACAATATCCGCCTTGTCTCTATTCAGAGGAAAATGCACCTCACATTTAGCTTCCACCATCTCTCTAATCATAACAATGATTCTATTCGACACTTGTTGAACTACCAGTTTGACCTCATGAAAGATCCTCCTGTTCCTCTTGAGCCAGATCTGCCATAGAATGAAAATGGGCCCAATGTACCAGACAGTCTGGAGGAAGGAGGAGAGGATAGGGGTTCTTCCCAAACTACTCCAAAAATCCACCAGAGAATCCGCGTGAACACAAGAATGCTTCCACACCCCCACCAATAGTGCCAAATAAGCATAGAGAAGGGGCATTTGAAGAATAGGTGTGAGGACTCTTCCTCCCCATTACTGCACAAGGCACAAATGGAAGGCCCCAAAAATCCCCTCTTGCGAATATTGTCCCAAGTTAGGCATCTGTTCAAAGCCAAAGTCCAAGCGAAGCAATTACACTTCGGCCAAGAAAAATTATTCCACACCTGTTTCCACCAGAGCACCTCTCTTCGCTCAAGTCTTCGGTTCAACAGTTCCTGGTATCCACTAGCTATAGTAAAGATGCCCTTAGGATTTAGAAACCAAGCAAGTCCATCCCTACCCTTGAGTGAACTACAATGTCTATTCGCCAAAATGCCATGCAACTCAACACACTCTTCCTCCATCCCAGCGACCGACCACTCATTAGGGGCCTTCCACCGCTCCATTTCCAGCCATCCACACCTATACACAGCCTTGAAGCCACCCACCCTAAACCACCTTGCCTCCAAGAACCTTTGGCAAAGATTCCCAAGGTTGGGAAACTGGTCCAGGATGGGGGGGTAACCATCCCAAGAGTCGTTCCAGAATAGGACCTCTTCTCCCCTCCTAAAAATCCAAAAGAGCCCTTCCTTAATAAGAGAAGCCCCCTTCTTAAGAGTACTCCAAATCGTTGAGCCTTTTCCCTCAAGCAGATATCTTGGAATTTCCTCCATTGGGATCCTGTGCATATATTTGTAGGCCAAAATCCTAGCCCAGCCACGATCCTGCTCAGCACACCACCTCCAGTATAATTTAGCCGCCAAAGCCTCCCCAAATAAAATAGCCCGCCTTAAACCAATCCCCCCTAACTGCCTCGGGCTACACACCAAATCCCAATTGACAAGACTCCATTTGGAGGAGGAAATATTGTCTGCCCATAAGAATTGCCTTGCCAAAGAGTCCAATCCCTTCAAGAACCACTTAGGAGCCACTTGAAGCATACATCGATAAAGTGGAAGAGCTTGAACCACTGACTAGATCAGCTGAACCCTCCCAGCAAAGGATAACCATCTATTTGTCCAGTGATCAACCTTCGTGCAAAATTTATCTAAGATACCCTGCCAAGATTCCCTAGGAGGGTTACCAGGAGAAATAAGAATACCCAAATAAATCAAGGGCAAACAACCAACTTGGAATCTCAAGATGAGAGCAATCCTCCTTTGAATAGAACTAGGAGTGTTGAAGAAGATGATAGAAGATTTATCCTCATTGATCAGCTGGCTCGAAGCGGCAAGATAAACATCCAAGACCTTTCTCAGATTAGTGGCCTCTCTGATCCGAGCAAGTCCCATCAGGGCCTTGTCATCAACAAACTGCAAATGATACTGTGGTTGCAAGTCATTACCCCAACTCCATCCCTAAATAAAACCCAGACCCACATCATGCTGGGATAGGGGATCCCCCTGGCAAAGACCTCTAAAAGCACCAAACAACTCAGTATGATCTCCATTGATTAGCACCGAGAAGTAGGTAGACGAAACACAACTCATAACCCATTGGATCCATTCGTCAGCAAAGCCAAATGCCTTGAGAATCTTCTGGAGGAAGGACCAACAGACTCTATCGTAAGCCTTAGCCTTGTCCAGCTTAATAAACATAGCTTTTTCCCTGGAAGTTGCCATAGAGTGAATGGTCTCCGTAGCAATGACCACCCCGTCCAGGATTTGGCGCCCTTCCACAAACCCACTCTGCTCCTCAGAGATAACCTCCCCTAGACACTTTTCAACCTATCTGCTATCAGCTTAGAGATGATCTTGTAAATCACATTGCAGAGAGAGATAGGTCGGAATTGTCCTAACCGGTCAGCCCCATCACACTTGGGGATAAGTGCAATGAAAGTGGCATTCAAAGCCCGAAGCATCTGCTTATTCCTTTGGGACTCCTGAACTACTTCCAATAAATCTAGTTTGATAATATCCCAAAATTCTTGAAAGAATTCGACCGGGAACCCATCTGGTCCAGGAGCCTTTCCCTTTCACATGTGAAAAATAATCCTCTCTAGTTCTTCCAACGAAATGGGACTCATAAGCTGCTCATTCATCTCCCTAGTAACTAGAGAAGAGATGCAATCGAGAACTTGATTCTCCTCCACCGATTCCCCCTGAGAATCCTCCCTGAAGAGGGACCAAAAATAATGAAGAGACTCCCTAGAGATCTCCTGTAAGAATAAAAGCTGCTCACCTCTATCATTGACTAGAACAGGAATGGCATTTCCATGTCTTCTTGCTTTCACTGAGTTGAAGAAGAAGGCAGTGTTCTTATCCCCCTCTTGAAGCCAATCAATACGAGCTCTTTGTTTCCAGTATATTTCCTCCCTAAGCTCCCATTCCTCTAGGGCCTTGACAACCCTGTCTTCCTCCCTAAGCAAGGCTTCAGACAAGCCATGCTCTCTGATGTCGCTGGTGATGCCATTCAACACTATCTGAGCAGCTTTCTTAGCATGTAAAATATTCCCAAAACCCTGACGGTTCCACTGTTTAAGTTGGAACTTAAGAAATCGCAGCTGCTTGGCAAAGGTGTACATAGCAGTGCCAAAGGCAGGCCTCCCTTTCCTCCACCACTCCGCTACAAGAGTTTGCAAAGAAAGATCCCAAAGCCACATAAGTTGGAATTTGAATGAAGGAGAGTGAGCGACCCGAGTAGAAGAAGAAACCATCTTGAAGGGCCAGTGGCCATACCCTCTCTAGTCAAGAATCTTAGAGCTTGTGGACCACTCCCCACCAATCCAAAAACTAGAAACCAGAAAATGATCTAACCTTTCCACAATCCAATACTCCCCTACCCTCCTATTGTTCCAAGTGAACATACCATTACCAGGCTTAATGTCAACCAGATGCAACGATGCTATATTATCCCGAAAAAGGAAAGACGAAGGTTCCAACCGCATAACAACCCCCTTCTTCTCACTCAACTCTAGGATGGCATTGAAATGCCTCGCCATAATCCAAGGGTGAACAGGGACCAACCTTTGCATCCAAGAAATATGGGGCCATAAGTTCTGCTTACCCCGAAGGTCAGTGGGGGCATAGATGTTAGAAAACAAGATATATTCCCTAGTCTCAAGACTAGAGACGCAGATAACGAAGATCTGGAGGCCACCCACCAAAGATAGCGAATCCTTAAAGGGTTCCACAAACAGGCCACCCCTCTTGAGGAACCCACAACCCCAATACACTGACACTGACATCTCCCCCAAACCTTTGGCACCATATCCATCATACTTTCCACAGAAAGTTTTGTCTCCTGCAAAAATAGGATATTAGGAGAATGACTCCTTATCAACTCCTGAATTTTTTTTTGTCTAGGGCCACTGTTCGAGCCCCTCACATTCCATGATAAAACAATCATTTAGGGGGATTGGAAAAGTGAGAATCCAGAGTCTTTACTGACCCCGACTCAACCAAATTCTCCCCCATCAATTTGATCTTCTCCAAATCCTTTTTTTCTGCCAACCTTTGAACTCTTCTTCATTGATCCTTTCTTAATGTCCTTCTGGTGGAGACCCAAATGTAAGCCCATCTTGTTACTTTTGGTCCCAATAGATTCCAATTTTTGAGCTAAAGGAGAAACATTACCCCCAGCCAGCTCCACTGCAACACTAGGAATGGTCCCCAACTAAGCCACACCTGGCAGATCCATCTCCATTTGCTGGCTCCCAACAATTTGCAGAGCTTGGGTCGAGTCCCAATCCACACTATCATTGACCAACCCTAATGCACCCTGATCCAAAGGAGTCAGCCCAGGGCTCACCTCCTACTGGGTGAGGTCGTCCAGGGCTTCAAACCTATTAAAGGTATCCTCCTCCTGTCTCTCCCGAAGGGGCCTCTTTTGTCCCCGATTCCTGTTCTTTGTCTTAACTGGGACAAAACCATCAGAATCCACAACATCCCCAATCGAGGCGACTTTTCTTTTGTCGGCCCCATCTGTGTTGCGGGTCCACTGTTGAGGTTGGTGCACTATCAGTTTATATCTAGGACACTTGCGTTGCAAATGGCCATACTCATGACACAGACGACACCGAAATGGTAAAGTCTCATAATCCAGCTGTTGAACCCATGAGTAAGAACCCGCACACATATCTATAGCATTTGGCAAAGGTTTACTAAGATCAATTTTGACGCAGATACGAGCAAAGGCAATTAACCTTCTCCCTAGGGTTTGCGATGAGGCTCCAACTGGCCTCCCAAGCACTGAAGCGAGCATCCGTAGCACATCCTCCCGACAACATTCCACTGGAAAATACGACAAGCGGACCCACACTGGGACCCTATTCGGGAGTTCCTCCGAAGGATTGAACCCTGTATGCCAAGGTTTGATGAACAACCCCACCTGGTTGTAGAAATATGGCCCTCCTTCAAAAACCCTACTCCGATCCTTAATGCAATTGAAGGTAACCATGAAGTAGTTGTTTGCCAGTAACATAATCTCCATTTCCCCTTCCGGTGCCCAAGATCTTTGAGCCCAGTTCTCCAAAAACTGCAGAGAAACCCTCATCCCCAAGAACTTGCAGTATAACGAATGTTTTGAAAAGTAATCAACATCCTCCGCTATCATCTCCGGAGGAATACTCAACCTTGGTCTCTCACTGCACCTCTCCAGGCAGCCATTAAACTTCGAGATCCAAGAGCCCCCAACACTTCCAGCCCCAGACTCTGAGGCAAAAAGGTGGTTATCAAAGGTCTTTACATTTTGGGGTGGAGATTTCAAACCCACCGCAACTTGGAAATCCATATCGTGAGGCACCTTCGAGGCCTCTCCACCAGATCTAGACATCACACAACTCGAAGAGCCCCCCTTCCAAAAGGAACTGGGCAAAGAATCCACACCCCCTTGTAGAGCCACACACTCTCCCCACCGAGCAGATCGAAGCCCCCACTGCCCTTCCCTGTGTCCACGTTGCGACTCCGCAGGAACCCCCAGCCCCTGCCTCCCGCAGCTCCTCCCACCACCTGCAGCCACTACACCACCTTCCACCCCCGCAGCCCCGTAGGTATCCGCAACAACACCCACCCCTGTAGACGCCACCCTCCCGCCGCCGCACCGATAGGAGGCTCCACTCACGAGCTAGGGGTGCGATGCCCTAGCCTACGCTTGGCTCCCACCACGCACAATGCCATCCTTTCTCAACACACAAAACGTCCTTCAAAACCTATTTACCTTTTAATAAAAAAAACTATTTAAATATATAAGGAAAACTCTTCCACAAAAGAAATTCTTTTTGCATAGATTTTAGTTCTTACTACATTTATCATGGTTTTAGATACCAATACCATGAAAATCTAATAATAGTTTAACTGCTTGACAATTCAAATCAGGCTGCCATTTCACCAAATAGAAAACGAACACGTCTATTCTGGCTCCAAAATGACAGTACGGATTGAGTAACACGCGTGTTAGTCGCCCATTTTACACCGTCGATTTTGCAATAAACGGCTGCGATTGACCAACACATCGCTATCATGCTGTATGAAAGGTCCATTTTGGAACCAGAATAGCCGCGGCCATAGAAAACTACCATATAGGTATTCATTTCATTCAAGATATTCTGTGGGGGCAAGCAAAGCCATGTACTTTGTAAATGAAACATGACTGATTGTGATGGTGATAGATTGTGGAGTGACATGATTAACTTCTCTCGTGACTCAAAATCACTGACAATTCAAAAACCAGTGACATTGAATTGTCTTTATCCATCTTCTTGTCCTCACTTTGCCGTATTAAGCCATACCAATTATTGATCATGAAATCAACAGAGCAAAAATACAAAATTCTATCATAAATTGCAGTAAACAACAGAGCAAGTAGAGGGTACTCTTTCTGTCTGTCAGTCTGTAAATAAGAAAAGAACGCCAGTGCGCTGTTTATATCCATATTTGTTTCTATCTAAATGGGTACATTCTCTTAGTGATATTTGATAATATTTCTACGTCCACATCATATTTTTTTCACATATCCCAACAACCAGGCTGCTTCCTCTGCTAATTTCTCTGCATGGAAGTGTGAAATGCTCTGAAATAGACATGACAGAGATGAAAAAATACAACGTGAAACCAACAACTTGTAGAACAAAACCAGCGGTGCTCAGGCTGTCTAAGCAGCCTAGGAAGTATAACCTCTGTAATAATGTCAGAGTAACATGAAAAAAGTTAAGGAACCTTCATGGAATGTTTGACTTACTTTATTGAGTTGTATATAGTAAAGATCAGCCTGACATTTAGGTCTTCAATTCCATTCCTAGGGACCGAGCTTCAAGGTGGAATGATAAATGGCAGTCTCACTCAACTAGCTTGTATATAAAGCAAATTTGTAGATCCATAAATAGATAGTCTGTTATCTGATTATAAAAGGATCCATATTTATATCCATGCAAATGTATGTAAGAAAACTATAGAGATAAGTAGATTTGAAATTCGTTGATGGGATATTTTTAAAACAAATTCACATTGTTTCATACAGTTAAGGAAGTTCTTTACAAAGCACGAGGTCATGAGGTTCAGTCTCCCCCCACCCACATGGTCGGGGAAACGACTATCCAGCCCTTAGGATGCACCAATACATAAGTTATGGTGTATGAGGGTAACTTATACATTGGTGCATCCCAAGAGTTGGATAACCACTTCCCATGGTATTGGAGGACGTGTCAGGCCAGCATCACCGGTTACATTAAAAAGTTTATCAAGTGCACTACAATTTATAGGGGGGCTACTTGATTTCTACAGTCTAAAAAAAGAAAGTTCTTTAAACAATTTTATGTAGTTAAGAAATCACATAAACATATTAGAATATAGACATAATTTGGATAGGCAATTTGTTTAATGATTAAAGGGGTTTTAGTTTTTTGTTGTTGTTGGTTATCTTAAGACGATCTTAGCATTGCAATTTTCTGGTCTACATTTTTGGCATGTGCGGTGGGACTCCATGTCACGGAGTTGATCTAATTTATGAGTTTTTGATGTGTTTGCAGGTCTCTGTCCATGAAAAAAGTGATTTTTGGCTCTCTGGGAACAAAATGGCACATCTGATGTACTAAGGCACTTCTAATATGTAGTCTATCACATTTGATTGAGTAGATTGGCACTATTGGTGCAAATTGGCTTCTGTTGATTGAGAAAATTGGTGCTATTGACTGATAGATTGGTACTATTGATTGATAGAGTGACACTATTGATTGGCAAAGTCACGCTTATGAAGGTATAACTGCATTATAGTTTTTAGTACATTTTAGATAGGGTTGCTATGTTAGAATTGTTTTGTTGCTTGAACTTGGTTTTACTCTTATCCCATTTGATGAAGACTCTTAAAAACTACTAACGATCTTATTGCTAGACGAAAGTGTGGAAAGGGGTTCTTTTTAAAACTTCTAATTTGTGGTGTTGTAGGGTTTTATATTTCTTTTTGATTTGCTTGATTAATAG
Organism: Cryptomeria japonica; assembly: GCF_030272615.1. Taxonomy (NCBI): domain Eukaryota; kingdom Viridiplantae; phylum Streptophyta; class Pinopsida; order Cupressales; family Cupressaceae; genus Cryptomeria; species Cryptomeria japonica. The sequence goes on from NC_081414.1 coordinate 659,416,837, forward strand.
ATTAGAAAACATTTCACATTGGTGCTTTAAAATGAATCTTATCTTCTATGTTTAGCGGGCCAAAGCACCATGCTGTGTTACACTTGGGGCTAACTGGAGTAGTTCAACCAAACTTTTTTGTTGCCATGTGGCGCTCATTGGCGTAGCCGTGGCCCCTAGTTGGCACCAAAAGTTTGACCAAACTATTTTTTATATAAACCTAGTTTGGTCGAACTTTCCTACATTTCCTGTGATGTGGCAACAAAATTAGCATTTTGTCAGCATTTTTGAAACTTTTCACTTCTGCTGTATTTTTCTTTAGGTAGAATATTTTTTTGTGCATTTTCAAGTTTGGGGATGGAGCTTTTGTGCAAATTATGGAGACATTGCTGAGTGAATGCTTTCTAAAAACAATGTACAAGTATAGAACGAATGTGGATGTAGTTTCAATGGTGATGGCTTGGGGTTTGGAGTTGGGGGAGCAAAAGGATGTCTTGTTGCAGGTGTTGTGAAGGTGTGTCGAGAATGATTGGCTCCTTGGATTGATGGAGTTGCTTGACATGGCTATGCTTGGAGAAGTGTTTATTGATAGAAATGACTAATTAAGGGAATTGGTTTCCTTTATTCGATGGCCATTTGGGATTGATAGAGACGAACGTTGAGCGAAAGCTGTTATCGGCTAGGATTCACTCAAGCTCTATTTGAAGGAGAAAGAAGTGGAGTCTCAAGGCATTGAAGCTGTTGGACTTGCAATGAAGGAAGCAAGGGGCAAGGGCAAGAGGAAAACGTTTGGTGTGCTGAGGCTGAAGCAGAAAAAAATGCCGATGGCGTGTGCTAGAGCTGCTACAGGAGGAGAAGAGTGGAGCGATGCTGGTGAAGGCTCAAGCAACCAAACTCACAACAGGCCCTAGTTTTGGGTGGGAGGGCTTCTTGGATGCTATGTGGTTTTTTGCTTTACAATGTTGATAAATTTAATGCTTGGCTAGTATATAATGTTGGGAAAATGTTATATGTGTAAATTGTTGATGTTTTTGTAGTGTTTTTTTGATGTTTGGGTCTTGGTAGAAATGATTTTTGTGGTCTGCAAGTAGGTATGGGGTACATTTTTAGTGAATTGTTGTATATAATACTTCAACAAAGGATAATGTTGGCTATTTTGAAGAAAGCCAACAGGTTGGTGGAATGGTTTTAGTATAATGACAGGGATAGTAATTGGTAGGGGTTCAGGGTGTGTTTGCATGTATGGTTCAGGCATTTTGAAACTTCTAAAAAAATGTTATGTATTTACAATCTTTTTCTATAAAATATAAATATTATTGACAAAAAAAATTCATTTGGCAAAATAGAATGTTTTTCATAATTAACTACATAAATTCCTTTTTAATGAAATTAACTAATAATAATTCATCGCTATGGCACTCGCGATACAATTAAAAAATTACACTATTAACTTTTAACAAACACAGAAAAGAGAGCTGAGAAGAAGAAGAAGACTGCAAATTAATTCATAGAATTGATATTGAAAACTTAATATATATTACAATAACAATGCATTGTTTTATAGAAGATTCCTTTCCTAAGAAAATTATACTATTAATATAATAGTTTCTGCTTGGATCTTTTGCTCATAAAAGAAAAAAACAAATTGTAGACACCTAAAACTGGCACAACTAGTTAAATGGATTTTATTCATTTAATCATCATTAATTCTTCCTATTAATTAAATTAAGATTTAATTAATATCCATATTCTTCTAATCGCTTATTAATTAAATTAAGATTTAATTAATATACCCTTCTTCTATCTAGGCCATTTAATTAAATTCACATTTAATTAAATACCCCCCCTCTCCCCCTCTAGCCATTTTAATTAAATTCACATTTAATTAAAAATATCAATTTATTCCCTTTCCCATTTTAATTCAATCTACATTTAATTAAAATCTCCTTTACATCTAAAGTAAATCAAAATTTATTTGTAAATCCCCCCCCCAATTGCAAAATCCTACAAATGCAAGTTGCATCCTCTTTTGGCTAAATTAAATCATTTTAATTTACAAAAATTCCTATTTTCCCTCATCCACTTGCCAAATCCTACATTTTCCACCTGGCCTCCTAATTTCTTCTAGAATCCCTCTAATCCTCCATTAATTAGCCTAATTCTCCTCATCATGTCCAATCCCTAAATTTGGGGAGTCACTTCCCCAAATTTGGAGAAAGTCTTCAAAATGCATTTAAGACCTTCTCCTTTCAACAAGGTAACTTGTTGAATACCCCCAAATTTGTAAGGCTCTTACAAATTTGTCCCCTAGACCACTAGTGGTTTTCCTCTTGAAGCAAGTTAGCCTCCAGAGTCTTCAAAAGACATTTAATGCCTCTTACAAGTCCACACCCCTAACCCATGATGGTTGTCCACTTGACCATCTTTTATCCTTGCACAAGAGTTTACCTCTTGGACAATAGCCCGCTTCCTTGGATAAAAGCATTATCCAATGATGTCACCCCTTGAAGCCTTCCCTAATGCTCAATTAGCATCTAACGCTTTCTTAGCATCTCTCAAGCTCTCTCAAGATGAAATTTGTCAACTTGGGATTGGATTGAATCCCTCACATGGACTGATAACTTTCAATCCTATCCCTTGTTGAGATTACTCAATCTCAACCATCCATTTCTCTATTTTATCTATAAATAGAGCCCATTTCTTCAATCTAAGGATCCGTTCACTACTATTGCATCCAATCTATAGTCTAATTGTGTTGTGCAGGTTATCAAGGAGCTCAAACCCCATCACCAAGCATTTAGGCCATCTTAATTGTATTATAGCTTAGTTTGTTTATGCATGTTTAGAATATCTTGCTAGCTTAATTCATATCATTTTCATAGCATCCTCATATCTCATCCTCATATTAGCCTAATTAGTTCACTTAATCTTTCAATTTGGAACTCATTTCATATCTTCATCTTGCATCTTGCATCTTTATCCATCATCTCATCTTAGCTAGGATCTTAGTTGTAGTCATTTTGATCCTAGAATCATCATAACTCATTCTCTAGGTTGTCATCTTGAAGATCAAGTGCTCTTCCAAGTGAGGGCCACCTTGAATCTTAGAGATCTTTAGAGATAGAGGAGCGTGGGACGGGCTTAGCAATCTTGAGATTTCTTGGACTAACAAGTAGATTAGTTTGCATTTTCGATCTTTTGATTTCACTAACGTAATGTCTCATGTGTGTGTGAGATTTGTGTTTTCTTGTAGGTGCAGGCATCCCCCACATTTTGACCACACACAAATAATAATGGAAAATATGATACTATTTTATAAACATATATAAAATCTTCAAATTTTGTTGATTTTTTTATATATACAATTTCATTTGGCAAAATAGAATGTTATTTATAATTAAATACATAAATTCCTTTTTATTGAAATTAACTACTAATAAGTCATCACTATGACACTCGTGATACAATTAAAAAATGACTCTTGTCTCAATTCTAGTCATGCTTTGAACAAATTTTGTTTTGTCAGATCTTAGGCTTGGAATTGAACCTTCGTCATTGATATTTGGTGATCCGATGATGGACGTGATTCGTAGTCTAAAAAATCTTTTGAGTACAAAATATGAATATAGATTCGCTATTCACTATCAAAATCCATCATTTCATCACTATCATATCGATTTTTCACACATTTAAAGTTAGTAGTTAATATGTAGCACAAGTGATTAGGACCAACTCACTCCCAAAGCATACATAGGGACATATGGGAAGAATCGAACAAAGGTAGTATGGGGCATTAAAACGGTTATCTAAAAGTTAAAAGAAAGGTTGGCAGGATAATAATGGACATTATCACACATTGCCAAATTGGGACGGTTGATAGGACAGTAAGTGCAAGGCAGTTGAGGTGGCTTGTGGCAGATTGGTAGTATCCTTAGCTTGGAAAGAGCACCCAAATTTAGAGTTGCAAAGTATTAGCCTCCAAGTATTAGCGCCAAAAAAATGAGCGAGATACATTAACTTCTATAAAAGGTAGATAGGGGTCCAAGGGATTTACAAAACATTTGTGTTTTAGGAATTGTATAAATTGACAAGAATAGGAGTTAGAAGCTAGTTGGTATGAAGTCCCCAATGCGCCTTATTGCCAACAAGAGGCAGACAATATTCTTAGACGAAATTAAGGACATAAGGCTCTCAGAGGTTCTGAATTATTCTCATTGTTTGACCATTGGGGCAGTAAGAAGGATACTCGGAGAGGAATTACTCTTCACAAAGAATAAATACAAAGTGAATACAGAGATACCGGCGGTTTTGATGACCACCCTACTGCATGTAGATGTCCCCAAGGACAACATTGTGATGCCATGTCAAATATTGTTCAAGGAAGCTTTTTTGGGGGAACTTGAAAAGGTTATGGAAAACATTTATGAGGACCTCACTATCCCATACCCTAAAGACTACAACGTCATCGTTAGGGATGGGAAACCCGTGCCTCGACTTCCAATTTTGGTTCTTGATGACCTGAAGGTTTTTTGAGCTAGAAAATTTGGTATTATGTAGAATGCTTGCTTCCTGTTGAAACTTTTCCATATCATACATAACGAAGGGGGTGGATGGATCCATGGTTACATGTGGGCGGATGGAATTGACACCAGCGATGAAGAGGATATGGAAGCCATGAGTCTGGAGGATATTATGAAAGAAGGAGAACTGGGTCCCAACACTCTAGATGGAAGGAGCTACACTCCTTCTAACTTGGATGTCAAAGGGAAAACCATTGCCTCTGGGTAACTAGAAACACCATAGTGACTCGCCTACTATTCCACTTTTTCAATTATTTATAGTCTAGTTATGTGTCCATGTTGTCACTCATCTATTTTTGGTGTAATTATCTAGGTATTTGGGTATGGGCAGTCATTATGCCATAAGGGCAATTTCGGTATCAATGCACTATGCTACTATGGATAGATAGTCTGGAATTGGTTTGACCATTCTACAAATTATGTAAAACATTAGACTATAAATATAATAGTTTTGGCTTTGACCTTTTGTTGAAATGATTTGCATGAAAAAAGAATAATTTTTGTCAACGAATTCATTGACTTCCATAAGCGCTTGGTTTATTAACATTAAATCCTTGCTCAACTAATAATAATACATCGCTATGTGCTCACGATACAATATAAAAGTGACACTTGTTTCAATTCCGGTCATGCATTGTACAAATATTGTTCTGTCAAAGATTAGGCTAGAATTGAACCTTCATTGTTGATATTTGATGATCTAATAATGGATGTGATTTGATCGTTGACTTCGTGTAGTCGGTCCCTGGTCACTTTAGTTGTAACTTGAGCCTAATCTACCATTGTTGTGCCCGACCCCTTGTGTTAGCCATCCATTCTATGGTCACTGTGACTTTAAGCCTTTCTATCTTATCATGCATCTTTCCTGAGATCAATGGTCCAGATCACCATGTGACTGCACAATTAGTTCAAAGTGCTCGTTACCTTAACTCTGTGGCCCCGCCTGAACACATGACACATGGACCCCACTAAAGTTTGACTCCGCTTGCGTAAACCATTAAGCTTTTGGCACATTCGAGACCATTTGACATACTAGAGATGTGATCCCGATCTATCTGCCTCATACGCCATAGTAAATTAAGAATCTATATCTTGTGTATTTAACAACCTAGATCATCACATATTTGTGCAATTGGCTCAAGTTGCTCTCCCAGTTCAACTCCGCAACTCCACCTGTAGATGTGGCATATGGGCCCCTCTGAGGATGATGATGCACATTTGGACTAATAAACGTGTGACATAAAGGATGCCACATAGCATGGCGAGGATGTGGGTCCAACTTACCTGCCTCCTAATTGTGATAACAAGCAGATGCCTTCCACAAAATCGATGGCCAGGATCTTTGCACAATTGCACAGTTAGCCAGAGATTCTTGATGAAGCTAACCCTGCAACTCCAAAAAGGTATAAGAAGCAACAAAAATTAAAAAATAATAAATAATCCGATAGAGATTTTGTTGTTAGGGCCACAATGATCGAATACAAATTTCATACAGCTAGTTCCCACCATCAAACATGCATATGTGCCCGCAGTAAATGTGCTCGATTTCCCATTGCAATCTAGAAAATTTTGGTTATATTAGCTTCATCCCAATTTTATTTTGTATTTGGTATGCTATGAAACATTTTATACACCTTTTGCAATTCTATGTTGCTATTATTAGGGTTTTCCGCACAAGTTATAGTTACATTAAATTTCATATTAATTCTTGTGCTCTGTGTGTGTGCTCCATTTTTATAAGCTGTTCTAATTATCCAAAGTTGCAGAGAAGCTTGTTTTGAATTTTGTTCCCAAACCTTGACCAATGTCTATGCTGAAATAACTTAGTTTTATGTTTTGTATATATCCCATTAATTCGCTCTAGGGTTTTTGATACAGGGTAAAGCTGAACTTATTGTATTAATTCATCTACTCTCTTAGTTTGAGCTTCAAATTTCAGAGATAATTTGATTATCTAGGATCACAAAGGGATTAATTCTGAAATTTATTTTGAAACCATAGCTATTGTTTGTGTCTATTTGGGAAAACCCTAACTTTGATAATGACTAAATATCCTAGCTTGGGCAAGAGGACATTCTCAGAGGAAATAATTGCGTAACTTCCTGGGTCTACAGAAACACAGAAGAGGTATAAGCCAGGGACTAGGCCTGATGAATTCATAATTGATCATTTTTCCGGATGTAGGGATGCTATAATCCCACCACAGGGTTTCAGCCTTTGGAGAAGAGGTTGCAATAAGAAGAAGGAACATGTCCCTGTATGTAACATTTGGACTTATAATCTTTCCAGGTTAGTGGTTCCAAATGTGTATATGAACATTGAATTGGTTGTAGCTATTGCCAAAAATTACAGGCCAGACACTAGAGAAATTGTGGCCAAGGAAGGTTGAATATTGACAACAATTACAAAGGAAGTCATTGATGAAGTATTCATGCTTAATCCTAATTTGGATTGGTCTATCAATCTAGAGGAGCTAGAGAGGGAATATAAGAATAATGAAAGGTTATATAGGGAGAAGATTGCCACATTCCAACCTCAAGGCTTGAGAATAGATTAGAAGCAATTGACTTCAAAGGAGGTTGCCCCCTATAATACTAATTTGTTTGCTGGATACTTCACAGACACATACTATGCTTTTTGTCAAGTATGTGCTATAGATTGCAGAAGAATGATCCCAATATAGGTGTTGTTACTGTGTATGGACATTCAGGATAAAGATATAAATACCTTTCGATTATGCTACTCTGGTGGTTGAGGGTCTTCACAATGCTCTCTGTGAATTCAAGAAGGGAAAGTCAATGAAGGTATTTACCGATGCATATTTTCTTATACAAGGGTCTTAAGGTCTGACATTCCAAACTTCAGGTTACTCCTGTTGTAAAAGGTGAATTACTTCTAGTACAATAATGAACTTATATTTGGGATATTCATATGAACGAGTCCAATTATCTTGCCTTTGAAAATCATTTTGTTAGAAAGTTGCTAAGAATTCTTCAAGGAGACGTAAGATGGGGTCTAATCAAGGAAGTTAGGAACGTTTTGAGGCCTAAGGGTCTTACACCCGAATTGGGAATTCCTCATAATTGGGGATCATGGTTCTACTTTAAGGACCATACTATTATTAGGGTTTTTGTTAGTTCTATTACTCCTAGGCTTTTTCCTATTATTGTCCAAGATAGAGTTTCTTTATTGGAGGTTATGCATTAATTAGCAGAAGTAGAGAAGTCATTAGCTGGAGGGGCTCATAAGAAAGGCTCATTTATCCCAACACAAGTTGTGGCAGGGATGTACCATTTTACAAATAGGAAAGAATATGAAATTTTGGACTCCATGTTGAATAAGTACAACCTTCCCTAGGCTAAGTATAGATATTATGATTCAGAATGGTTCAATCAAGGCCTTGGGAGGGTAAAATCTCAACATCATCAATGGGATAATGATGAAGATCTTATTAGAATTTTTGAAGATTATAGTGATGTCCTAAAAGAAAAGAAAGATGGTACAACATACAATATAAAGAGCACAAGAAGAAAAGAGAAGATATCTCATATTATTCTGCATGGTAGATGCTCTTTACTCTAAAGCAAGAATGAGGGCCATTTTTGCTACTTATCTAGATGTGGATGCAATTCCTTTGCCTTATGAAAGGCCTAGATTGGTGGTTGAGCCACAAATTTGAGAAGTGGAAGATGAGAGGCCTATTTCCTCAATCTATTGGTTCCTCTATTGGTCCTGTTTACCCTCCACCATCTCCCCCACCTAGCTATGATGAACCTCCATCTGCCTCTATTCTTGCTCAAATTTTAGCACCAGTATCCCAAGAGACTCAACCATCTCAGAGGATACTTGCATAAGCTGCAATGAAGAGACCAAAGGTTGTATCTTCCTATTCTAGTAGGAAATTGTATCAAGTTATAGAGAGTCCTAGAGATGTGACTCCTTTACACACATTATCTTTGGGTAGAGACACTCTACTTCAGTCCTATGAGGGCTTTGATTTTTAGGGAGAGACATATTTTCCTCCACAAATATTTGACACTAGATTGGGTGTCACAATTTATGACCCTTTGTAGGAGTGGGCATTTAATTCTTTCAAGCTTGGAGGTGATATCAAAAAGGATATAAGACTAAATGCTTGTGAGCAGTTCATGAATGATGATGGATTTGTCAACATAAGAGAATTCAAGTAGTTTGTAATAAGGAACATGGTTGATTAATTAGAAAGAAGGAGAGGAATTAGGCTTGATAGCCTAAGGGAGGATGAAAGACTTAGAATGAAGGATGAGCTCCTAAGGATAGCTAAAGAGAAAATGGCCACCATGACCCCTAAAATGGGGAGACAAATTGTAAAGAAAAGTGGTGTGCTTCTCCTTGAGGGGTGAGATATCTCCTCTATAGTAGCATTTGATGCCTTGAGGAGAAGGCACGATATTGATTTGGACACAATGGATCCAGAATACAGGAATAAGGTGCTCACTAGAGAAATTTTTCATGATCACCTAGATCAATTGGTTATCTGGTGTCTGTACCTGGTCATAAGAAGGCCATCCCTGAGCCATGAAATGGATTAATTATTTAGAATTTTACTGGTCAAAAGAGTAGCTGATACTACTGCGACAAAGGCCACATGCATGACCTTGAATGTAGCAAAATTTGCTCATAAGGTGGTAATGAAGGCATATGAGGAAGTCCATATCTTGATGGATAGGGTGAAATCATTAGAAGAACAATTATATTCAAACCCAACATACAAGCCTCCAACCATGTTATATTATTTCTCAGAAGAGGGGATGACACTAAGAAGAGACCTAGCTCAAGCTAGGTTAGATATGGCAAGGATGAATAATTAAATTGACTTATTAAAGATGGATGCCTCAAGGATAGAGAAAAGGGGAATTATAGAGATGACTCAATCCTTTCTTGAGTTAGAGTTCAACACTATTTTGGATCATGTAGATGCAGCTTGGGACGAGCATAGAGAGCTATTGGGGTTTTCTAAGGAGCACTTGAAATGGCACAAGTTCCTTGCTTGTTATTTGTCCCATATGAGAAAGGCAATTGAAATACTTGAGATTGCTCTGATTAAGCCTCTGCCTCCATATTTTTATGATGTCATGGTACAATTCAGGTCAAAGTTTTAAGGTGATGAAACAAGTCTTCACCATCCACAAGATGTATATACATAGAATAAGGGCCAAACTCAAAAGTTTCCAGTGGATTGGAAGGAAGAAAGGTGTTAAGATCTAGATTAGATTAGAAGACATATATTGGGACAACATTGGACCCAATATTGATAGACATCTTTTCAGATGAGGGACAAATGTTGAAGAAGCTAGAATCATACATGGTTACATTGTTAAGGTTGGATAGTGGGATGACAAAGACGAAGATTTCCAGAACAAAGATAGATGATGGAGACTACCAACAACATATTATAAGGCTTTAGGACTTCAAGAAAAATGGATTTGGATATTTATAATCCTCTCTTCCCTCTATTTCTGAGCATTGTAAAACTTTTTCACCAAGGGTGAATTTATACAGAAAAAGTCCATAGGTTCTGTAACCAGTTAAAGTTTCTTTGTTTTCTCCTTATCTATCTTGTTTTCAATTTTTACTTATAATGAATTATGAAACTTGAAATCTAATTCAATGACTATCAAGTAGTCTCCAATGTTGTATTCCAAAATCTTATGAAATCAATAATCAAGGGATTTTGACTATGTCTTTGCACTGTGTTGTTGATGACTGATGAGTGACGTGTGTGTAATTTTTGCTTCTTGTAAAGTAGATGATTAAAATGCTTAAATTAGAGGAAAAGAGTAAGGATTTCATGTTGGATAACAAGTATGACTTGTCGACTCATTGTTATGCAAAGATTAAAATCCTCTAAAAGAATTAAGTAAAAAAATGCTCCAAATAAAGAACTTGACAATTACAATAAACAAACATAATATAAGTATTTACTGCAAATGAATAACAAAGGACTATAGTAGCACAACCATTAATTGTATTAATAGTGGATTTGAATTACAATGTTAAATGGTACATGATTCATCCTTGAAGTTATAGATGAATTACAAATTGACACAATTGATATCAATCTGCTACAAATGTTATAGTGGAAGCAAATTTGATCCAGTTGATAGAAGAATTGAAACCCATTTCTAATAGAAAATATGCTTCTAACATCTTCGTATAGGATCAAGCAATCAAGACAGAAAAAGGATGGAATTATAGAGGATAAATCAGAGAAAGGAAACATTCAAAATTTCTTAGAAACTCCAAAGTTCCTATTTGAGGGCCCCTCTCATGCCTTATTCCACCCATCCCAATCTTTCCAATTCCACCCATCCTTAGTCTGTGCAAAATCAGTCTCTTTTTCCCTCTAAAAGTACATAACTGGAGGGAGGAGAATTTACAGTACCCCCAATAATACATTTGCATCATCTTTAATACTTTTTAACCTAAGAGAATACTTATCAGAACTGAGAAATGAGAACATTGCATTCAAAACTTATGATGATCCATCCCTCGTGCCTCTTCATAGCAAAAATATGTTGTTGACAAATTACTCCATCATTAATTAAATATCAAAATTATATCCCGATGTGGATTTTGTAGAGCCTTGAAATTAGAAATGACAACAATCTCCTTGAAAAGATAAACTCAAGTTCAGTTATGTACAATCAACATCAAAGTAACCTCGAAAAAATATATTCAACTATCATGATCAGTCATTTACAATGAAAATCACATCGATAGTAGTAATAGTTACCCTTATTGACAAAATAAGAACAAAACAACCCCTTTGTCATTGTGCAAATGAATAACCCTAAGAAGACCTCAAAAGATACTTAATACAGAGGTTCAACTTCCTAAATTGCATAAAAAGACCCCATAAAGGACCCCCTTAGTTGACACCTTCACTTTCACCTTCACTTGCTTGAAATACCAGTACAATAGAGGTTTTGGTAGAAGACTACAAGTGTTCACCAATGTTACAAGTGATCACCAAGGTTAGAATTAATCTAGTTCTGAATCACCACCAAAAATAATAGAATAAGGTAGCAGAGTCCTCGAGTAATGATATGAAATAGGACTCTACAACATTCAAATAAGACCTCACAAGATGCTTAATATAAAGCTCCCAAAGTTACACAAAAGCCCCACAGTTCCTATTTTAGTAAGAGTGGCTTCTATTGTGGATTTATTTGTTAGGTGTACAAGTAGATTTAGTGATACGAAAAGTTGTATCATTAGCATGTATTGGTATCAATACTTATGAAGAGAGAAATATGGCATTAATATTCCATTACCCATTTTTGAGAGCCTCTCTCTTGCCTTATTCTACCCATTGAATTCTTTCCAATTCTACCCATGATAATTCTAAATGGAATTAGTCTATCTTTTCCTTTAAGACTACATAATTGGAGGTAGAAACATTTACAATACCCACAATAATATGATGGTGTCATCCTTATTAACCTCAAAAATCTCATCCTTATCAAAATTTAGTACTAAAAACACTCAATATTGCATTGAAAACCATTATGTGGTTGATTCCAATCCAACTTTACATCCCTATTTATAGCAAGTTTCAATAGTTATTGTTAACTAAGTACTTGATCATTAAATTAAGGTGATGATTTTGTATCAAAAATATATTAGATGTGATGTGTTAAAATCCTTGTGTCAGAAATCACACTTGAAAAAACATTGTCAAGATCAGTTAGGTACAATCAACATCTCATCAATATTAATGCTAAATGCATTGAGATTCTAGAACATGACACTGTATTTCAGAGAGGTTTTGTACACAGATTAGAAACTACCAATTCTTTATGAATTTTTTCATTTTTGTAGTCTTTTTTTAGAAACTGCTAATTCTTTATAACTTTTTTCATTCCTGTGAATTTAATGACTGGAAAATAGGAATATCACGACAAATCGTTCACACAAGATCAACTCCAGATAGGACAATCAAAAAACTCTATGTGTGGCTGATCCAAGGAATTCAAAATGGCAACATGAAAAGCTGCATGGGTATGAATAATGGATTGTGATTGAGGAAAACTAAAGAGGCGGTTAAGTGATTATAGAGCTTGACTATTTGTAGAGCTTTTGAATTTCGTGCATTTTCCAAATTTCATGATAAATAGATTGGTTGAGTGGTATTTTGAATATCCCTCTCTGTGCTTGATCAAGAATGATTTTAGAAAAGGAGCGCTCATATGTGGGTATGGACTGTGTATGTACAAGATATAAATTCTATGATACCAGGTGGAGGATACTACAATGAATTGCCTTGTAGCTAAAGTGATACTGAAAATCCAAAAGGTAGCTAAAGGGATATTAAAAGGCAACTAAAGTTGCAAAAGGCCTTTCAAAATCTACTAATCATTATCCCTTCCTCATCTGATGGATGAGAGGCAAGGGAAGAGGAGAGGAGAACAATGAGGGTAGGGGATAGCCGACTCTAGTAAAGAGCCTATTAAATTTGAATTGATTGCCAGAGATGGAACCCTTGTTCTCATTACAACATTGCTTGATGAGCTCCTCCTCTAGCTTTACTAGCCTTTTGGAGCTCCTCTTCTAGTTTGTTGAGCTTTACTAGCCTTGTTTAGCTCCTCTTCTAGTTTGTCGAGCTCCTTTGATAGTTTGTTTAGTTAGTTTTCCATCTTCAAGGTCATTCAATAATGCAATGGTGGCACGACTCAAGTAGTTGGACTTCAACGATTTTTATTCTTCATTCCGGTGATTCATCAAGGGTTTTGACGCAGTCTATTTGTAAGTAGCTTGAAGCTTGTTGCATTCCTTGTTACTATAAAAGGAATTCCAAGGCTGTGAAAAGGGATTCTGGTGGGTGCATAGTTTAGGGGGGATACTATTGGAAATGTTAGTATCATGAATACTTTTTCAGAAATTGTCTCCACAATGTATTCCTTTCCTTACATGAATAACAATATTAACTTTTAGGGTTTTGTTATTTGTCTTTAGAAAGATCTTGTGAATGTGTAATACTGTTTGTGGGTTCTCATTGAGGAAGAGATTAATTTCCTAACATGTGTAAATATAATTTTTTTTTAATGTCAAAAATAAATATAATATGTTTTACTATGCTATTCAATATTTAAATTACAATTACTAAAAAGCAAAAAGGCAAGTATGCATCACTATGTGTAATGTGGGTAGCATTACATTAAAATTATTGCATGACATGTGTAAATATAATTATTATTTAATGCCAAAAAATATAATACTTTTTTCTATGCTATTCAATATTTAAACTACAATACTAAAAAGTAAAAAATCAAGTATTCGTCACTACGTGTAACGTGGGTATCATTACATTAAAATAATTGCCCGACATGTGTAAATTTAATTATTATTTAATGCCAAAAATAAATATAATATTTTTTTCTATGCTATTCAATATTTAAATTACAATACTAAAAGGTAAAATGGTAAGTATTCAATACGTGTAACGTGGGTATCATTATATTAAAATAGTTACCCTACATGTGTAAAACTAAATATAAATTGTTATATATCTTAGTAGCAATGACTGTTGTCTGATCACTTTTTACATTTCGTTCAACTTCAATAAATTTTATTCTTCAATATTGAGAAGAGAGTGGGGACTTGACACTCGGGAGTAGGGTTTTCTATTTCTTCTTAATAGACCTGATTTCAAATTTCCTCTTTGGCTATTCAAATTATGAGTAAGGTGCAAGATTTCAATTTTTTTTATAATTGTAATTTCTTAAGGTGCAGGGTTGTCCGTTTACAAGCAGCAACACTAACCCTAAGAAGAATATGAAAGAAAAAAAATAGACTATGTCAAACTAATTAAAACCCCAGGTTTAATTGGTGAGTACCATGATATTTATGATCCTGTAATCTATGATTATCATACCTCAAGACTTAGATATTCATGTGAGAATAAGGGAAATGCCAAGGTGCATGCTCAAAAAATACCAAACCCTAGTTGGGGGGCATCATGGATGAGTGCATTGGGTCGCATGATGTTGTCTGAGGTCTTCCCTTGCCTAGAATTTATAATGGCTTATGCCCAAAATTATGATAATGAAAAAGAAATCGTTAGGAAAGACGACCAGGAAGCAGTGTTACACATTACTGTAGAAGGACTTGGTCAATTTTTAGTGTTTACTAGCACCGCAGAAGATTTTGGAGTAATCCCCATTAACCTTGAAAGTCTAGCTAGTCAATATGAAGGAATCACTCAGTATCAAAAAAGTGATTTTCTAAAAAAAATTAACATGAAGGCATCGAACTCAAACATAATCATAGGCCTCCTCATGATATTTAATTTTTTAAAACATGGGCTCAAGAGACTTTCTCGATGTTAGCATTTTGCCTTGGATTAGATAGTAATAGGGAAGTGGGTGCAAGCCTCCTTGAAATGTTATATAATATCCATTTTGTTAGTCCACCTGCTAAATATAGATTTATTGAACATGTTGCAAAAACCACACATAAACAATTTACAATGACTAAAGGAGGTTCCACTAAGACATTCAGTTTCACAACCTACTTGTGCTATTTATCTTCAAAAATATAGTAGAAAAATTGTGGAAATGGACAACAAACTTGAGATTACATTCCATAAGACTCATGGTATTCCACTTCCAATATATGAGTGGACCCATAAGATAAGAATGCATGATAATAAGAGGAACTACAAAGATTTTGTAGACAAATTTTTGGCTCCATTGTATCAAGCAATTATAGATACTCCAATGTCTCGATTGCCCAGTTCTTGTAGAAATTGCATTCAATTGAGATAAAAAATACAATTCGCTGATTGGTACTTAATGGAAGATTTTACTGTGTTAAGATATTATGGATCAACATAACAACCCTACAAACTTCTCATTCATGTCACAAAGAGGGTTTTTGCATTGGAATATGTACGACAATTAAGTAGTATAGATGACATACACTTCCAAAAATATAGTAAGAAGACCATATTTCCTTTGTTACCTTTCTCATGTGGAGGGTTCACATTTGACAAAAAAACATTTAGTGTTGTAAAGTCTTTTTTTGAAATTTATAATTTTGAATTTGTCAGTCACTGGCAGTATGACCCATGTGATGTTATCAAACAAAAAATTGTAGCCAATCATAACAAAGCAAGTTTAATTCAACATGAAAATAAACCCATGCCAGAAAGATTGAAAAACAAGAACTCTTGGGAAGAGGTCAAATAAACAATGGAGGAAACAACCGCTGAGATAAGAGTTTCTTTTGATTAGATTTCAGCCGAAATAATAAAATTACACCAACATAAAACATCAGAGATGCCATTGAATAGCTATAAAACTTTCTATACAAGAGGTGCTAAACCATGTGCCATACAAAAAATACCAGAGAAAGTAGATAAATCTTGTAAAGAAAAAATTGGACATGGTAAAAAATCACTAAGTTATGGTCTATGATGAAGAACCTAGGTGATCCAAAGAGTACTGTAGATCTTGATGACATCCCAAAGGATGATGGATTTAGAAAATTGTGGAATAAAGAGCATCCCAATGAAGATGATAGTGACGTTGAAGATGTTGGTGATGATGATGAAACTGTGGAACATGATGGTGGTACTAGTTAGGTAAAATATGGATACACACCTTGGTAAAATATGGATACACACCTTTTGCAAATGAAGCCACAAAACCAAAATATTCTTCAGGGGCACAAATTGATGAAAAAATGGGTTATGATGGTGTTGCGTTAGTATCTAGTGGACAAGGAATTTTTGTTGTAGCAGAAGTAACCCCTAGAGATGTGCATGATAAAACTAGAATTGGAGCACCATAACAATCTAAAAGTAAAATTTCCAAAGGGGAAACAATTGCAGAAGGACCAGTTCAATTTGTTTCATCTCAAACTTCAATTCCACAACCTCATATTGATAGTTAGAAGAGATAACATCTACAGGAGTCTGAACAACTATAGGATCTCAGTGAACAAACCATTACAAAGAAGCAAAAGATTATTGCAGCTCAAAGTCCAAAGGAATTATTTCTAGAAGTCACCCCTCCAAGTCCATTTTTTAGTATGACCATGATTGCAAGTAGTTCCATTTCTCCATTCAAGCATTCAATTGTTTCAACAATCCAAGGTTTTGATCACACACAATTTGAAGTTGAGATTAAAAAGAAAAGAGATACGTATTAAAAAGGAAAGAAGCAACTGTTAGAGAAAATTATTATAACTTTAGATCCTGCAACAACCAGGGTGCTTCCTACATATAATCTAGATAAAGAAACCATGGAGTACACGATTTTAGTGCCTAGAGTCAACAATAAACCAGAGCATCAGATGGATCCATCTGAATATGAAGTTAGCACATACCAAATATATTTTTTAGGAATGAAAAATACTGACAAAATCAATGTATCAAGAGGAAAAGTTTAGGCATAGGTGAAACTAAGTAATAGAAAGGAAAAGTTAGATGAATTGAAGAACAATTGTGAAAATATGAAGAAGAAATATGAAGATGAAAGAGCCCATAGGAAAAAAATAGAACAAAACCTAGCACAAGCCAATGTTGCAAAGGACAAAAGCAATAAAAAAGGAGTACAATTACAAATTGAGAATAACAATTTGAAACATGCCAATGAAAAGTTGATTGAAGACATAATGAAAGAATGAGAGGTAAATGAGTCATTTACAAAAATACTATTTGAAGTATGTAGTCAAACAATAAGGAATACAAAACAAAAGATTTGGGGGGAAATAATGAAGATGACCAATAAATTGTTAAAACCCCTAAGGCCTAAATTCTAAACCCTTAAGGCTTTTGCATTAACCTTCTTTGGCCTTATTCTTTTTATTCATTGACCGGACAAGGTGGTCATTTCACTTAAGAAATTACTAGCTGGAGGGTCCGTTCTCCATGGCGGGACTGACCCCTTTCACCCGCTACTGATTAGCAGAGTTCTTTGTTATTGCTGTGTTGCGTAGTTGGGACGTTTCCACTTTTGTTCCCTGCTACAACTATTTTATTTTCGCGCGACACCGTGATGAGCGATGCTGGCGGGAGTTTTTTGCTATTCTCACTTGATAGGAAGGTCATCATTATTTTCCCACAAACTGGAACACTATGATTGTTCTATTTTCATGCAATACAACGATGTGCGATGTGGCCAATGATATGAAGGAAGAGTGCTATCACTCCTTTGCAGTGATCAAGAACTAGGTCCCACCCTTGGCTACGAAATTGCGATGCGATAGGGTTAAGTAAAATGTTATCGCCATTTTGCAGTGGTCAGGAACAATGGTTTTCCTGAGGCTACGAAATAGAGATGAGGCTCATGGGGCCAGTTGATTTAACAGTTAATAAGGGCCATCCAATATGATTGAAGAGCTAGTTTGACGATCCTATTTTAAACTCTTTTATGAGCCCTTTTGAAGACTTCATGGCACAATCTCTGTTGTCCACCTTCATGCGATAAGGAGGATCTAATGGTCTAAATTCAAATTGGAGGTGATTGTTGAAATTCAAACAGGTACAGAGGGTGGTTGCTAACTTAATGGGCCAAAAATTAGTTTATGACCCATCGGTGGCCCAAATTAGATCAAATTCCTTCCAACCACTTTCAGATGGCTAGGAGGCAAGTGCCATTACTTTGTAGAGGATTTTCATACTCTGTCCTTGTCCATTTATTGTAGAATGAAGACTTTTGGGATAGTAGATGATATTCATATGCTTCAACATAGGATTCTCCCTATTTTGTAGGGATCATTTCTCTTTCCTAGCTCTGAGAGATATTTTTAGACAGATAACCATCAGATCAATATGTTTGATCTGATTCTCCTCTCTTTTTTGTAACCTAACCTTAACTAGTTAGGGTTTTTGAACCCAATATTCATCTGATTTATGCCTGACCTATAAAGGCAAATTTGGTATCTCTTTCAAAGGGTCCTCTCCCTGTTTCTCTTATAGAAAATTCATACTTTTCTACAACTGTAATATTTGCCTTACATTTATATCAATAAAATTGTTTGTCTTGCCTTTCTTTTAGTTCAAATATTTTATGTAATGCATATTACCTCTTATTTGAATGCATTCTTTTTTGATTCTTAGCTTATGTGATTTTGTTAACACCCTTATAGATGTTATCTATGAATTTCTTTAATTCCTCTCTTCATCTTCCAGGATTCTAACCTTTGGTTCTTAGGGAGTTGATTAGGATAGAAAATTGTGCATATCCTTGGGTAGTTTTCATTGATGTCTTGTGTAGTTATGGGCAGGGAGGATCAACTTTCAATCTAGGAGCATCACCTCTTTTCCCTTTCACCATTCCTTCTACCCTTTTCCCCTCAGATTATTAGAATAGGTTTCATAAGTATTAGGTTGGTCCAACATCGCACCCTGATTGATAAGGAAGCTGATCTTCTCTAGAGACTCAACCTAACTTTGCCCAAGGTCCCATACTTGGAGGTTGTTTCCATATTTCACACAAGGGTGCAAAATTTTGTGACAATAGTTTTTGGCATACTCAGTGGGACTGATTGAAATATTTCTAGTTCAAGCTCTCTTATCTTATTGATGATAGTGAATGTGTCTGTCAACAAGTTTTTTCTTTGGAGGCAACATTTTACATACCTAGCAACTCTAAGAAGAAATCTACTAGTCAAGTAGTCCTAAGCCCAAACCAACTGAATACTCGATGTGTTCTTTAGTTCATCAAGCCTTTTTGGGGCAACATTTTTCAAGCACTTAGCAACCCTACAATCGTTTGGTGAATCTATGGTATGATATCTATCTTTGGTTGGGCATATCTATTTGCCCTTTTAAGCATTTTGTTTAACAAGATCTATTTCTTTTACATTCTTTAACATGAGTTCATACCATGGGTGTAACTTCTATTCACCCCCGTGTTATGAGAATGCAAACATTTCCTCCCCTACTTACCAACAAGCCCAGACTATAACTGCTCCTAGTTTTAACCCCAACAACTTTTCTCCAACAACAGGTGGGTATTTTCCTAATGATCACCACACACCCACCCCTGCTCAACCTTCTTGGTAGTCTAATCAGCCCCAAAGTGATGAAAAAATGATTATTGTTGAGATGACAAGCATGAATAGCATGATGCAAAATATGATGCTCGATTTCAAAAAGCAGATAGATGAGATCTAGGAGATGTTGGCCCATCAAGATAAACGTCGATAGCAGGAGGAGATGGCCTATCAGGCTCATCAACAACAACAAGAGTGGGAGGCCCAAAGACAACAACATGAAGACTTCCTTGTAGAGAAACTTGCTTATGCTAGGAAGGAAGAAATTAGGCAGTTCACGGCTTTGGAGATGCAGATTATGAAAGAGGAAGGTTCTGCACCTAAAGACCCTAAGGTCAAAGTCACAAGATTCAAGAAGAGGAAACCTTCCAAGTGTATTCAGGATTCTACACAAGAGAGCCCCAAATTCAAAGTTCCAAGTTTTAGACAAGGTGGGTCTCATGCATCTCCCAGGTCTAAAATTCCTAGTTTTAGGAGTCCTCCCTCATTTAAAGAGCCTGTTCTTGAGAAAGTACATCCTTATGAGGAGCCCATTCATTAAGACCAATCGGTTCCTTATATTATAGATGAGCCTATAAAGGAGGAAGTTCATCAATTTTCCTTCCCAAGTTTTAGAAGATACCCTCCTTTGCATGATTATTGGACTACACAAGTTGTAATTTATCAAGACCATCAGGTTGTAGAATAGAAAGAAGTTATGTTTGAGGAGACAAAGATAGATCTTTCACATGCTGTTATGACTGTGCATGAGGTTGAAGATGATAAATCAGATCTACAACACAAAGTAGAGGTGGTTGTAGATGAGGAACATCAAGTTCTAGATCATGAGGAGGTCGATAGTTTTCAGCTTCAAGATGATTTATTTTCAGAGCTTCCCTCATTTGTTAGTTTTGATGAGATAACAAAATTGCCAGGTTGTGATTAGCAAGAGAAAGAAAATTAGCAAGGCATATATTTCCAAGGTATCATTGAAGATTTTTGCTCCAACCTTGATTATATTTTGACACCTTTGGAAAGAGAGGATGATCAATTGTAGCACGCTAGTGTTGAGGAGGCCGCAGTGGGTAATATTTTGTAGCAGATGGCATGGTGGATGGGTCGTGCCATGAACCCAACTTGGGTGTTGTAGTTAGTTGCCAAGAAGAAGAGACAAAAATAGAGAGACAACCTGAAGATTTTAGATCTTCTTGTGAGGTGTCTCATAAGCCTAAAGTTTATGCTGATTAGTCGGTTGTCAACACATAATATTTTGATTTGCCTGAGGAGTCCCCTTATGCAAACAAAGAAGGAGGTATGAAAGGATTCACATCCTCATGTGAGTTTGAGAGCTTTTCTTTTGGTTTCAACTCATACCTGGAGCAGGATAGTGGTGATAGAAATGATTCTCCCTTGTGTGAAGAGGTTTCTTTCTCTTTTGTAATGGTTAAATCTGATACTGGCCTACCCTTGGTGCATTTTCCTTTTGTTACTGAATGTGCATTTGATGCATCTCCATTTGCTTCATAGGCTTATCTTATATGGATCCCTTATGGCAGCAAGGTGAATGGTGAAGTGTTCTATCACCATGTGAGGAGTATGTATGGTCTGATACATGCATACAAGAGACTTCAACTATTGTAGCTAGGTGGTGACTACAACCATGGCATGACAGAGATCAACTCGTTCATAAGGTTCATTTTTCATAGAGGCATAAGGCATTAGTTAACTCTTATTGTATCCATGCAAATATTAGTTAGGTTTCTTGTTTTCCAAGAGGTGCACGAGCACAAGCCATTCTTTTCCTAGAATGACAAAATTTTATTTTTTTGCAGGTTGCGAGGGTAGAAGTTTATCTTCATTTTTCAGTCTTGACTCTGTGCCCAATGGATCTCCCATGCTATTGATCATGTGCCAAGCAAGCTTTCCATCCCTTACGAGTCACCAAAAATGTTGACCATTTTTGTGTCAACCTTATCCATGTAGACAATCGATTTGAGATATCTTCAACGGCTAAAAAACCCTGTTAAAACCCCTAAGGCCTAAACCCTAAACCCTTAAGGCTTTTGCCTTAACCTTTTTAGGCCTTATTCTTTTCATTCATTGACTTGACGGGGCAGTCATTTCACTTAAAAAATTATCAGCTGGAGGGTCTTCTTCATGGCGGGATCGACCCCTTTCATGCGCTACCAACTGCCAGAGTTCTTTGTTATTGCTGTGTCATGTAGTCGGGACATTTCCACTTTTGTTCCTCGCCACGACTATTCTATTTTCATGCAACAACGTGATGAGAGATGTTAATGGGAGTTCTTTGTTGTTATCACTTGATAGGGTGGTCATTTCTCTTTTCCCACAAACTAGAACATTCTGACTATTCTATTTTTGCGTGACATGACGATGTGCAATGTGGCCAGTGATATGAAGGAAGGGTGCTATTGTTGTTTCACAATGATCAGGAAATAGGTCCCACCCTTGGCTACAAAAACTGTGATGCGATAGGGTTAAGTAAAATTTTATTGCCATTTAATAGCGGTTAGGAACAAGGGTTTTCCCAAGGCTATGAAATAGATATGAGGCTTGTGGGGCTAGCTGGTTATATAGTTAATCATGAACGTCCAATTTCACTAAAGAGCCATATCGACGATCCTATTTTAAACTCTTTTATGAGCCCTTTTGAAGACTTCGTGGCGCAATCTTTTCCATCCACCTATGCACGGTAATGAAGATCTAATGGTTCAAATTTAAACTGGAGGTGATCATTGAAATTCAAACAAGTGCCCAAGGGTGGTTGCTGACTTAATGGGTCAAAAATCAGAATTTGACCTCGTTAGTGGCCTAAATCACATCAAATCCCTTCCAACCACATTCAGACGGCTAGGAGGTGAGTGCCATTAATTTGCCATGACTCTGTAGAGGATTTTGATATGCCAACATCGCCCATTTATTGCAGAATGAAGACTTTTGGGCTGGTAGAGGACATTCAGTTGCTTCAATGTAGGATTCCCCCTATTTTGTAGGGTTTGCTATTATTTCCCATTTTTGGGAGATATTTTTAGACACACAACCATTAGATCAATCTGCCTAATTTGATTCTCCTCTCTTTTTTATAACCTAACCCTAGCTGGTAAGGGTTTTTGAACCCAACATTCATTTGAGTTATGCTTGACCTATAAAGGAAAATTTTGTAGCTCTTTCAAAGGGTCCTCTCCCTATTTCTCTTATAGAAAATTCATACCTTTTTGCATCTATAAAATTTACCTTATCTTTATATTAATAAAATTGTCTTTCTTGCCTCTCTTTCAGTTCAAATATTCTAATTAATGCATATTACCTCTTACTTGAATACATTCTTTTCTAATTCTTAGCTTATGTGTTTGTGTTAACACCCCTATAGATGTTGTCTGTGAATTGGTTTAATTCCTCTCTTCATCTTGCAAGATTCTAATCTTTGTATATTCTTAGGGAGCTGATTAGGATAGAAAATTATGTATTTCCTGTTGGTATTTTGGTATGGTTTTGTCATTGATGTCAACACCCACTGAATACACCTACTTTGGAGACCCAACAACATTCATCGGCAAGCAGTAATATGTGCAACAGTTACTGGTATATGATTCACCGACAGGATATATTGTTCATCGGTACCTGAAATGACATGGAAGACACTTGGTAATGTCGAAGAAATTATGTGGACACTTTATTTTGAAGAAATAATCATTGGTATATTCATATCTGCATATTTGCTTTTACCGACAAATAGGTCCAGGTTATCTAGGGTTACACCGACAAGTTTATCTTTTCCAGATCAACATGGCACACTATGGAGATGATTTATTATTGTTGTAAATGCATTAAGCCGACATGTTTAATTGATTATTGCATTGGATATTATATTATTTGGAAAATGTTTTTATTGTAATATCTTGTAGAGCCGACCTACTAAAATTGGTCTTAGGGTATGGTATAAATGTAAGATCTTATTTGTAAGATCAAGTGTGGAATGCGAAAAAGAATTAAGTGAAGGTATATGCGAGATCAAGAAAAGGCATACACAAAGACATCATTTGAAGGTGAAGTTAGGTTTTTGTAGAAGCATATCAGATTACACCGGTACTGAATCCAACATATGAAGATGCTATTTTGTGCAGTACATTCTTATTGGATTTAACCATCCAACTGTAGTAAGTGTGACTCCCATTTGTGATTGAGCAGTGAGCTCTAGACTGTTGGCCTTTCTGCATGTGCAGACCACTTTTGTACACTTACTATCTGCAGTAGTATCATCTGATTGTGGGTAAGGTTTCCCACCGTGGTTTTTCCCCTTACAGGGTTTCCACGTACAAATATTGGTGTCATGTGTTGTGGATGACTTTATGTTTATGTTTCATGCATTAATCCTTACCGGTATAGCGATTTACTGTTAACTGTCTACCGGCATACTTAACTAGTTTACCGGTATTAAGCATTAAGTTGGTTAATTAGTTTTTGGTTTGAATTTATTAGACAACTGATTCACCCCCCCCTCTCAGTTGTCTCTGGGACGTAACAATTGGTATCAGAGCCTAGTCCTCTTTTTGTAGAAGTTTAACAACTTGAGGAGATCCAATGTCTACTAATTATTTCAGGAAGGATAGTCCTAAAATTGATGGAACCAACTATGGGATATGGAAGATCAGAATGGAGACACATCTGAATTGCATTGGTAAAGACATCTAGGAAGTTACTAAGAATGGTTATACTACTACTGTAGTTGGTCAGACTGCTCCAACTACCTTAGCCAAAGATGAAGAAAATGATTGCAAAGCAAGAGAAGCACTCTTGAGTGCATTATCAGATCAACAAATCATGGGATTATCAGATAGGTCTACTGCTAAAGCTATCTGGGATCATTTGGAAACACTGAATGAAGGAGACTCCACAGTCAAAATTGCAAAACTTGAAAGCTTCCGAGTCAGGTATGAACATCTGAAAATGGAAGAAGATGAAAGGATTTTTGCTTTTATGGAAAGAGTAAATGAAATTGTTTTGGGTATCAAATGTTGTGGAGGAACCTTGAGTGAGGATGAGATTGTTTCAAAAATCTTAAGAGGTTTGCCACCAGCATATAAAATGAAGGTTACTGCTATAAATGAGTTGAGAATAATGCCTAATACATCAGTAACTAGGGATACATTGATTGGAAAACTTTCAGCTTTTGAGATTGAGGAATTTGGTCCTGTTGCTACTGTATATGGTGAAAATGAATAACAATAATAACGATATTGAAAGGCTAAATGAATTCAACCACAAAACCCTAGCCTAACAACAACAAAGATCCACCATAACATATGAAGATTACCTAAGACAATGCAAATCAAATGAAATCACAAAGATTATACCATCATATGTCCAATAGGGTTTGGATCTCCATTCTTCCTATCTCCATTGATCTTGCTTGATATATTTGCTTTTAGATTTTATATGCACAAGAGCTCAACAAAGAGCAGAATGTGGTTGCAAGTAGGATCGCATATGCCAAGTAGTCAAATTGATCAAGTGATTAGCCATGGTTTGATAATGAAGAAAGCATCTCTTTATATAGAAGACACTATATGAAATGAAGGGATAAGATTGAGAGGTGTAAAAGGAGGTCGGCTATGATTAGAGGGTAGGTAAAATAAATAATAAAATAATGAAAGGGGTAGGTAGTGTATGAATTGAGAGATGAATGACATGTGTCATGGGTAGAAAAGGCTAATGAATTAATTAAATAAATAAAGATTTATTTAATTAATAGAAGAAGTGGGATCAATTAAATAAATAAGATATTTATTTAATTTGGGAAAATGATAATTTAAATAAATAAATGTATTTATTTGAATGAGAAATAAGGCTAGAAGAGGATAAATGAATTAATTAAATAAATAAGGATTTATTTAATTAATAGATGAATTAGGCTAAAGTAATTAAATAAATAAAGATATTTATTTAATTAGACATGACAATTTTAGGTGTCTACATTTTGCCCCTCTTTGAGACAATGCGGCTTGTTGCATTGTTTCAAAGAAGATAAGACTGATACAGAGTTACCCCAAGATGGGAATGATATGCCCCCTCGAGAGATTGGATGAAAATGTCTGAAAAGATCGCAGACAATCTCTCGATAGGAAAGAAAGGGATAGAATGGACTGACCGGATAAAGTGACAGAGTCACGGGATAATGAAGATTGACTCGGGAGACGAGGGCTAGGGCTAGGGTAGTCTATAAGATAGACCACGAGGGAAAATACATCCTCATTGTCATCCACACATCCACGAGAGAAGAGTGCAGAGCAAAAATAGAGCAGCAGCAGTCAGCAATGATGACTTTTGTTGACAGATTCGACCGCGTTCGCCGATTCCAGAGGCCAGCAGAGGTAGGAGAGCTGGTGAGTACCACAAAACCACCTCGTACTTTGTTGCATTTATTGTTGTCATTAATGCATGCTAGATAGGGTAATAAATGCACTCTAGGTTAGGGTCCAAAAAATGTCAAAAACATCCAGGTGCATCTGCGTTGGTGCCAGGCGCGTCTGTTCTTGCTAGGCGCATCTGTGTTTGTGCTAGGGGCGTCTGTGCTAGAAAATGCATCTATGCAAAATGCGGCCGCGTCTGTGCAAAATGCAGCCGCGTCTGTGCTATGTAGGTGCGTCTATGCTAGGTAGGCACATTTGTGTCGTCTAGGCGCGTCTATGCAGAGCATAGGCACGTTTGTGTGCTTATGGCGTGTCTGTGTAAAACAGGCGCGTTTATGTAGTCTGCAAGCGCGTTTATGTCAGGAAAGCGTGTTTGTGTCCAAAAATGTGAATTTGTGTCTTCTAGGTCAAATCGACAGTTCTGTGATGAACATATGCTGTCGATTGGATAAGCTGCTAAGAGGATACACTCAAGCAGGTCCTCTAGGGAAGACTAGGATAGCAAATAGGGCTAGGATTGACAATTCTGTGATAGAACATACGTTGCCAATTAGGAAACTACTCAAGAGGATTCACTCAAGCAGAGGCCCTAGGATAGGATAGATCAAGGCACTTTGTGATGAACACTGAGTACCAAGATATAGTACTTTGTGATGAACAGGGAGTACTAAAATATGAGCAACACTTTGTGATGAACAGTGAGTGCAAATGTGAGCAGTACTTTGTGATGAACAGGGAGTGCAAATGTGAGTAGCACTTTGTGATGAACAGTGAGTGCCAAACACGTAGTACTTTGTGATGAACAGGGAGTACCACTAGGATAGAAGCAACACTTTGTGATGAACAGGGAGTGTCACTAGGATAGAATACCATATGCACTTAGATAAAAAGTAGCATTTTGTGATGAACAGTGAATGCCACTATGACTGACATGATTGATTTGCTTGACTGTAGGAGTATTTGCCTATGTTGAAGTCACAGGAGAGATTCCCGTCGACGTAGAGATTGCGACCTGAGTTGACCTTCGAGGATCAAGCAACTATTGAGGCTATGGGTCTGAGACATATTCTGTATGTGCCTGAGTTTCGGGCAAACATGGGACTGCTGACTGCACTAGCGGAGAGGTGGCACTCCGAGACTTGCACCTTTCATTTGCCGATGGGTGAGATGACAGTCACCCTAGAGGATGTATACAAGATTCTAAGGATACCGATCGATGGGGAGCTAATTCCCTATGATAAAGATGGAGACAGGGAGGCCCTGAGATGAGTGTTCCGAGACCCAGGACTAGAGATGAGGGCAGGGCATGTGGCTTAGGATACCATGACACAGACATGATTGGCACTACCGGCAGTATTGGTAGGAGTTATCAATGGGTTCCTCTGTCTAGATAGAGCGACACGAGGGTTGGCTGTAGGCTAGGGGAGCACATTGGAGACACTGGTGACACAGCACACCAGATATGCCTGGGGACCGTGCGTGCTGGCGCACCTACATTACGAGTTGCATCAGTTTGTGTACCATGGGTCAGTGGGATTGGGCTATGAGGTCACATTGTTACAGGTGTGAGCCTATGAGAATCTACCAGTGACGAGACCGATACACTTCAGGGGCAGAGGTCACGGACGCAGTTTCATGCATTTGTACGACATGATCACCTTGCAGCCACGGATTGGCAGGTTAGAGCACTGGCGACAGGTTATAGATGACATTGATATGGTTATATGGAGGCCATACCTGGGATGTGAGCAGTGGGAGGATGATGTAGTAGAGCTACCCTACACCTTCCAGAGCAGGTATCTGATTGGGCGGATGCCCTATGTACTAGAGAGGCAGCTAGTGGACAGGCAGTTCGGTAGGATCCAACGGATGCCACAGGGTTTAGGCATGTATGCACGGACTGTCAGGGATCAGGTGCAGTTTGGGCCCTTACTATCATATGATCAGGCTATTACACAGCTAGTAGAGATGATGCCCCTACCCTGGGACATATGGCCAGAGATTGAGGATGCCGGCATGGATGCTGAATACACAGCATACTGGGCCAAGCATCCATTCCCACGCCTCACGGATCCAGGAGAGCTACTAGATGGAGATGGTGGTGGGGATGGTGATGATGATGGAGATGATGGGGGTAGAGGTTGATGGAGGAGGAGGGGGGCAGTTGGAGAGAGGAGGGTGGCACCGTGGAGGGAGGGTGGAGAGGACAGGCAGGCTCGGGTGGTGAGGGGTCATGGTGGATTACCGCTACAGGTGCCAGCAGCACAGGGTCCCAGACAGGTGCAGAGACAGGGATAGGTATAGGGACAGGTACAGGTACTGCCACCAGTACAGGCACAGGCATAGGGATAGGCACCCATACAGGGGGAGCCATAGGGGGCTGAGGCAGAGGAGGATGAGCTGATTGAGCTGAGGGAGATCTGCCAGGGATAGGTAGATGAGATCTAGGACCTGGAGAGGGAGAGGGATAGACTCAGGAGGCAGCTCAGAGATACTGAGCGGGAGTGGGACCAAGCCATTCAGCGCTACATAGAGGCTGAGACAACACTAAGGGTTGGGAGGCAAGCAGTAGAGGACACAGGGGCTGGATATGCCTACATCCTGCAGGCAGGGGAGGAGATAGGCTACTAGCAGGATCTCTATTATGGTGCGGTGCCAGCTGATCAGTGGGTGAGGAGCTTCCATAGACCATCGCGGACAACGACAGCTATGGGAGGGAGCTGGAGGAGACAGGCATCTAGTGGTGGGGTTATGGGTCCTCCACCACCACCAGATAGAGGGGACAGGAGGGATGATCCTAGGGCAGGTCCTTCGGGGGCTCAGATTCCATCAAGGCCAAGCGGCTCCGAGGGAGGGAGTTCATCATAGCCGTAGAGAGCTCCCTATGTATCAGTATTGTATCATTTTTGTATGATGATGTAGACACCTGCGGGTGATTGTAGCCATATGATTTTGACATCATTGTATCATGAAAATTTATATATATATATGAGATGATTCATCTTTGCGGTAGCTATATGCATGTATACCTATGTGATGAGATGTTCTTATGTGATGCTTATGATATGGATGCAAATATGTATATGATGCAATGCAATATATTTTTTTTTGTTCTTTTATGTTTTATATGTGTATGCATGATGCAAATGTGAATGTATGTAATGCAGATGAATATGATAATGCAAAAGTAAATTGTGCTAACAGGTGTTGTGTGCAGGATGTGATGTAGTTGTGATATCTATATGTATGTATGAAATGCTTATATGTGGTAATGCAGGTGCAACTACATGAAATGCAAATGTTTTTGGTGTGTCATTATACTCAATCATATGATAGCAAGCTACGCAGACTCGAGAAGGATGATGGAAGTCAATCAAGAAAGGGGGATGAAAGATAGAAGATATGAAAGTAAAAGAGCTTCTTGTGCTTTATCATCATTTAGCTTTATTATGGCAAGTAGGTTATGACAATCGAGGCATATGTTCGACCCAGAAAGTCATTGTACCTGTTTGCATGGAGATAAGATAGTCACAAACAAGGAATGGCCCAGTTCACACTAGACTCATAGTGTCCTCATATCCTTGGACAAGTCATAGCATTACTAAGAGACAATCCACAGACAACAAATACAATTAGGTGACAATACCCCATCCTCACCTTTCTAGTCAAAGACATCCCGGAGATAGAATCTCTATTCAGAGACATCCTGGAAAAGCTAAAAGACATGTCACCAAAAGATAAAATCAAAAGAAAACCAAGACTCGACACCAATATCCACTGTAGTCCTCAAATTTAGTGTCTCTTGTCACTTGTATAAGTCTTATTTGATTGTGGTCATAATGTTCACTTTCACAGAAAGGATAGATAGCACTAAACCGTATGTTGTCCGAGTCTGTTGAAAGATTTGATTTGTTGAAGCCCATTATTGCTACTGTGTCTCATCTGAAACTGACAGAATCCATGAAACTAATATTTTATTGCTGAGAAGATGAAACTTTATTGCGGATCTGTGATGTAGATGTTGCTTTATTGCGGATTGTGCACGGATAGACTGAAGGAAGCTGGAAGAAACTGTACTCCTCGAAACATGTGATGTTCTTAGTTTCACACCCATCACTAGACGTAGGATTTGCCTTAGCCACAGATAGGATCTGATTTATTATGAATAGAAAGGGAGTGAAAATGGAGGTTTATTATGAATGGCAAACCAATCTTGGGTAGATGAATAACAAGCCATGATGGGAATGTGTAAGTTTATTATGAACGAATAGGTTGTGAGTGTGTGCAAAGTGAAAGGATGAAAGTGAATCCCGAAGGAGGGAGGAGCAATGTCTCTACACATGGCGCCGGTGACCCAGTTTTCACCATGGTGCTTGCCCAGGGCGCCACCGAAGTGGTTTTCACAGTTGGACGAAATTATTTCTCTTTACTTTTTTCGATTTTTCAATGTTTTTTTTTTTTTTGTTTTATAATTTTTTTTGTATTTTTGAATTTTTTGAATTTTTTTGTATTTTTTGAATTAGGATACTATGAAGAGCTATGGGTAAAACCTGTGAAGGTGCATGCTATTTGTAGCTAGGAATCTGGAAATCATCACAAGCATTATAAAATATTAATTTAGCCCAATCACGAAAGCTTAAATGTAATGATCTATCCTAAACACACTCAATAGAGACATGAAAATTGAAACATTCAAAACTAAATACTATGCAAACCAAACATAGATATGAATGCTTCCTTCATGCGGCTCCATTGTTCTTCTTTTCTCTCCAAATAGCCTTTGTTTGTGGATCTCACTTTCAAGTGCATACACATAAGATGAAAGCAAATAGACAAGATTATGGCGCAAGAGTACTCGAAATGTGATTTGACAAAGTGATTAGAAATTCGATAATCTGATTATTCTCATTCTCATTCTCATTATTAGCCAAGATTGAAGAAATTCATCCAATTTATAGAAAAATTGGAGAGATGACAAGATTAGCATGATTCAATTCAAATGGAAATTGCAAATCAATTATGTCAATTATGACAAGTTATGACAAATTATGCACTTTCTATGCAAAATTTGTTGATTAATAATTTATGACAAAATTATGACAACTTTCTATGTCAAAATTGATTGATTGTCAATTATGACAAATTATGACAAATTGAAATGTCATTCCCATGAAATTAGGAGGAAAATAGGAGAGAATTGAAAAATAGATGAAATATAAATTAGGAAATTAGGAATTAGAAATTGATGGAAATTAGGAAATAGGTAAATTAATTAATAATTTGTCATTTATTAATTAATTCACAAAAAGAGGAATAATTAGCCAATTAAATGAACATTTTAATTGCGATGAGAAGACTTAGGATAAATAAATAATTTATTAATCCTAGAGAGAGAAATGACAAACAAGGTTAAATGATTAAATCACGAAACCCTAGAAGATGAATTAGAAATGCAAAGACGACAATTAGGTCTTGACAAAGGATAATTGATATCGATTCGATCATGATTTTGAATTAATAAATGATTTGATTGATAAATGCACCGAGGAACAATGACAAATTGATCCAAATTGACATGATTGAAGAGGACAAGGATCGATGACAAATCGATCGTAAAATGACGATATTGACAAGTTGATAAGAGATTGACAAGATCGACCAAAATCATGATTAAAGATTGTTATCGACAAGACCAAATTCGAAAGCGAGACAAATGAAGAATGCAGAAGAAAGACTCGATGCTTGCAAATGATAAAGACCAAGTGCATAAAATAGGAGAAATGTTAATGCGATGCAAAAACCTAAAATGAGGCAATGCGCAAATGTTAAAGTATGATCCCGCAAGCGTTGACCATTTTTAGGTGTCTACATTTTCCCCCTCTTTGAGACAATGTGATATTAAGCGTTGTTTCAAAGAACAACAATGAATATGCCCCAGACAATGACAATGACATATGCATGCCCCCTCGAGGAATTGGCCGGAAACATGCAGAGAAGAGGCCAATTGATCGATAATAATGATAGAAAATGATAGGTTCAAACGGCTCGCCAAGACTGATGGAAGAAATGTTAGTAAGAAGAAATTAGACAGAGGACAGTTAGAGATGAAGAAAAACTTGCTTTCACCAATGCACAGAAGTAGGTGAGAACCTTTATTTAATGTAGCAAAGTGGATGCAGAGCATCATGGCATTGAAGGCCAGAGCTGGAACACAACCCTTTTTTGCAAAAGACAGACACATCGCAGACAAACAACAATCACAACAAAAAGGAAAAGGACCATGAACCATCCCGGTCACTCTAAATCACTCAGTGACATCATCGAGCAACATAGGAACATGATCGAAGCCAAAGATAAATCAGTAAAAAGATAAGATGCACAAATTCCAACAAATCAAACAAACATCTTGATCTTCATTGTCAAAAGTTGAAAGTGTTGATAGGACGATCATGCTGTCTGATTTCAGGACATGCGGTACCCCGTCTAAGACAGGACACAGTCTGGTTTCGAGTATACCACACCCTGTATAAGACCCATGATAGTAGAGACAAGGACAAATGATTTTGAGGTTGATTGATATGACAATGTTGATCAGTTTGAATGTCTGGTTTGATGGAAAAAGTTCATCTATTAACACATGATTTTATTTAAAGCACAGTGTTGGATTGCGTGTCGTTGGAGGGATGCTCAGTGATTTGTCTTATGCACAAAAAGAGATCCTTTATTGACAAAATGCTTGTTTTTAGATTTTAATGTTTTGAAATTTTTTTTTTTGTTCATTTTTTCAAGACTTTATATGACCTTTTTGGATTATTCCAGGACATTATTTGATTTTTAGGGATTTTTTTAGGACATTTTTCAATTTTTAAGAGATTTTTTCAGGACATTTTTCAATTTTAAATTTTTTTTCAGGACATTATTTGATTTTTTTTTGAATTATTTCAGGACATTATTTGATTTTTATGATTTTTTTCGAGACATTATGTGATTTTTTTTGGTTTATTTCAGGACATTTTTCAATTTTTATGAGATTTTTTCAGGACATTTTTCAATTTTTTAGAATTATTTCAGGACATTTTTCAATTTTTATGATTTTTTTTCAGGACATTTTTCAATTTTTTAGAATTATTTCAGGACATTTTTCAATTTTTTTTTTTATGATTTTGCCCCCAGTGTCTAGCAAGGCAAGGAATATGATAGGTGAATAAATAGGCTTTTTGAAATGATGGTGGATAGGGGGAAGACAAAGGCCTTTTAGTATGGAGACAATACGGATGCAATTTTCAAGGGCTATTGCATGATGGGACAAGAGATTGGATATGACAATGTAAAGCAGTGACATGGCATGAGGGACATGTCAAGAGGTTTTTGAAACCATGTTTAAATTTTTGCGTCCTTATGTCAGATCAAGATCAAGGAATGAAAAAGAGTGTATGGATAGTGATAAGATATGGATAGGATAAGCAAGACCAAGAATGGATAAGGGACATGGACTGAAGGTCGGGGTAGGCTAAGGGATAGTGGCAGAAAGTTGCAAGAAGATAGGGAATATGGATGAAAGGTTGTAATAAGCAAATGGATAAAGACCAAAAGCTATGATGGACTAAAAGCTACAAACAAAATGCATGATGCTCATGAAGATCCTCAGCCTTGTCAAGATCAAATGTGGAAAAGGGAAACTGGACATGAGGGACAATAGGATATGAAGGGTAATGACAGGGGTTCGATAGGATAATGAAGGGTAATAGGATATGAAGGAGGAAACCTGCCCCCAAGTGTGGTGTGCAAGAAGTTCATAGACTACGCATGACGCCTGTTTGCCAGGTTTTCATCATGGTACTTGCCCAAGGCACCTGTTTGCCAGGTTTTCACCAGTGGACTAATTATTTTTGCTTAACTTTTTTCTTTTTTCTTTTTTTTTTACTTTTTTTTTTTTTTTTCACTTTTTTTGTATTTTGACTTTTTCAATAGAAGATGGACACATGATAGGGGATGGAAGAAGGACTCAAGCGTCTTTTTTTTTTGGATAGTAGCCCTGAAAAAAAATGGACCATGACCTTTAAAAGTATGCTCAAAGACGTTGGTAGGATAAGGACATGGAAAAAGAGATGAAACTAAGGCAAGGATTTATGCAAAGGATCGGATCAAAGGGATTGAAGGATGGAAAATATGCATTGGATAATGGATAGGGTATTGGAAGAATTGGGCTTCAGTGGATGGAAATGAAGGCAAGATCGACATTGGCACACACCTTGAGGGGTGATGGACTGATGGAGGAAAAATGGATCTCAGATTGTGAGATTTGGATGGAGGAAAAGCTATGGATTTTGGGACATAAGGGCCCAAAATGGATGAAGAAGGTGATGGAGGAACAAATTTGAGAGGTTTGGATGGAGGAATATCAATTTTGGATGCCAAGTTGGATTTTTCTTTAGGCTTTTGTACTTCAAGGAGCTGCTTAGGGATCCACATGGTTTTTGATTTTTCATGCTTTTGTGGTTCCTTGGAGTGCATTGCTTGCACAAGGGATTTAGGAACCCATATAGATTTTAACTTTGCTTTATTTTTCTCAATGGGCCTTTGTGGCCTTTTGGATATTTCTTTTTCTTTATAGATCATGGTGTTCTTTGTTTTGACATGTTGATTATATTGGACATGTTGATCCTTGAATACATGTGGATTGCTAGACTTGTGACGTTTACACTTGGCATCCAAATTGCTTGGAGGAGGAAAGGAATGCATGGATGGATATGAATGAAATGGACTTCTTTTAGATTGATGAAATTTACTCAAGGATGTGTGCCTTTACTGACCTTACATAGAGGACAAATGGATATAAGGACCTAAGATGGATGGAAGGGATGATGGGGAAGGGATATGTTTGGATTTTGAAGGGATGTTGGATTTAGTAGGGGTACCCATGTCTTGAGGAATTTCACTGAGGCCATGACCCTTAATATTTTCTTTAACATGAAGGGATTCTTGCTTATGGAAATCTACTCCTTTGCCTTTATGAATATCTTGACTTGTAGGATACTCTTTTCTTTGGGAAGAAGACGCGAGTCCATTATGAGGTGGATATGATATGAGAGAAATGATGAGATCTTGAAGTGGATCGGATTGCACCAAAGTGGAAGAACCCATTATGCATGTCGAGGGTTCATGAACATCTTGCACTGACATGTTAGAATCATGAGGGATATTAGGATCATGAGGGGGACTAGGATTGTGTAGTGGACATGGTTCAATGACAGGCTCTTCAAGAGATGGAATGGAAGAAATAATGGGATCATCAAAAGAAATGCGATTTTGGAGTGTATATGGAGTATTAAGACGTGGAGATGGAGGAACAAGTGGATCTTGTGGAGGATATGAAGGAATAATTTGATCTTGACAAGGAGGAAGATCATTGGAATCCTCTTTAAAGGTGCTTTTCTCTTGACTTTCAATGAGATCATCGAAAAGGATGGAAGGGATATCCAGAATGTCAATGGGATTTGAAAGGACATTTTTTTCATGAAATGGAAGGGGATCGTTTGGGATTGGATGGACTAGGATATCTTGATCTTGCTCGGGGAATGGAGTGTCAATAGGACTTTGGATAGGATGGACAAGAATAGGGGAATCATCGTGAGTGTCTGGGGAAATGGGATCCTAGTCAACAATTGGATGGGATGATAAGGTTTCAAGATCTTAATCTTCATCTATTTCAAGACATGTTTCTTCATGCTCTAAATTATCCTCTTGACATGGGGTTGGACTTTGGATATGCATGGGGGATTCTGACAAGGAATCAATGTTTTGGCATGAAGGAGATGCACTTTGAACATTTGTGATGGATTCTGGCAAGGAATCAATGCTTGAACATGAGGAAGAGGGACTTCGAATGGGGTCCTCTAAAATAGGTAATGGCAATAAAGTGCATGGTTGCATTGGGTCTTGTATTTCTGAAACATGACAAGGATGTGCATCATGAATTGGATTATCTTGGCAATCAATTATGGATAGCTCTTGGATAATTGCATCCTTGGGTGTATTGTTTGATGAGGACAATATGGAAGGTTCTTGTGAAACTTCTAAAGGTGTAGGGATAGATGCCACTGGAGAGTCAATTTGTTTGCGAGGGGATGAGGCATTGCTAGACATAAGTGTATTATCTTGATCTTCCTCAATAAACTCACTTGGTAATTTCCTTAAGAGCATTGCAATAAAGCCACCTTTCTTTCGAGGTTTTGACATGATTGGATCTGGAATTTGAACTTTTTTTTGGTTAGATGGCATGTTTTGATATTGGACTTGGTTCAATTGTTCCGACATGTTTGAAACTTGGGTTAATGTGTGCTGCAACCTTTTCTTTTGAATGTTTGGTTGTGGTTGTTGACATTGATATTCCACCATTGGTTGAACCATTTGTGGACATTGTATAGTTGGTTGGACATATTGTTGAAATTGGACCATTGGTTGTATTGGTTGTATATGTTGAAATTGTTGAACAATTGGTTGTGATGGTTGAAAATCTGATTGATAGTGAACACCTTCTTGTTCTTGTTGCGGAGGCACATAATGTTGAAATTGATGTTGTCTCTTTTCTTGAAATTGTTTCATCATCTCTATTTGGGAGAGGAGAGCTGGTATGTCTGATCGTTCAAGAAGAGATCTTACATCAATTGGCTCAATCTTTGGATTTTGACCTGGAAATTTTTGAAACACTTTGGACATTTGTGATCTATTCTTCTCAATGTTTTTCACTCTTTGTTCCAATATCTCTTCTTCTTGAGCTAGTTTCTCCTCTAGTTTTTGTATTTGGACATTTACATCATCATGATAAGTTTGATCGATGTTGCTTTGTTGTTGGGTTGGATAGAATTGTGATTGCATTGTCGGTTGATATGTCAAACTTTGTTGCATCATTGGTGCTTGGAACCTTATTTCAATAGACATGTCACTATGCAAATGCAACATTTTTAGAAATTTTCAAGGATAATGTATGATATGCAACTAAATGCAAACTAAATAGATGAAAATGCAATCTATGGTAAGAATGCAACCTATGTTTTTGTTGTTTTTCAAGTTTTGGACAAACTTTTTGAATGCAATTCTAAAAATGAGACCCTTAGGAAATTGAAATGATGTCTAGACCTCAAAGGACAAAAGGACCAAGTGACAAAAGGACAAAATGACAATGTCTCCCCTATATGCCTGGATACTAAGCAAGGTTTGACCAAATGGCATTGATGACAAAAAGACAAAAGTTTGACAAGGTCTAGACTTCCTAACAATGACTTAGGTTTTATCAAAGATTTGGATTACTCAAGTATGACAAAACCTAGTTTTGGCACTATATGCAAAGGGACAATTACTATGCAAGTGACCCTAATATGATATGATAATGACCCAAGATTGATGAAGAGACCTAGGGTATGCAATGTATGACAATGTCAACCTAAGGCAAAACCTAAGGTTGAATTATGAAATGGTATTGCTCTAATGCAAGAGGACACATGCAAATGGATGACCCTTATTGATATGCAAAGGAGTATGACCTAGGTGAAACTTAACCTTGGTAGTTGACAATGAACTTTGCAAAATGCAACCTAGGATGAACTTAAATGTAAGTGACATGAATGTTAAGACAAGATTTTGAACAATGTTTGACAACCATGTTTTGAAAGTGTTTTGAAGTTTGTTGGATGAAATGCTCTTATGTTTAACCTTGTTTTGAATCAATTTGTCTTGCTTTTGAAATGAGATGCAATTCAACTTTTGACAAGTAAAGAAGACAAGATATTTTAACATAGACTCAAGACAATCATGCTCATTCCCACATTTCTTATGGTAGGCAAGGACATTAGGTACTTGAGAGGTAGACTTGTTATGGAATTCAAGGAGAATACATAGATGCTTGACCCCACGGGCTCCCCTCCATGACACTCACTTCTCAGGGCAGCCAAGCATCAGTCCCCATGGAAATTTCCCCATGGCGAACTTAGTATCTCTTCCAAGTATCCGAACTTGTCCTTCTCAAGCAACTAGAAGGGTTTTTGGCCTCTAAAAACAAGGTGTTTAGTAAGGATTTTTGTTAAGTGTTACTCCTTGATGTCATGCAAGCATGATTGAGACATTAAGCCCACCAAGATACCAAACAAATGTAGTTGCGCAAGCACGATTTAGACCGTGAGGTCCTACTTAGATGTTGATATGAGAAAGAGTCCAAGGGTCATCACTTCCCAAGTAACTGCAATTCCCACGTAACCCTTCCTTCAAAGCTTTCGCTCATCAGGTATTTGTTTATAGTGAGTTAGAATGCCAAGGTATTCTATCTGTACTCACTTTGGGTCATTCCCTTCTCATGATTATCACTTGCTTGCAAAAGCAAATGGTCGGGAAGGCAGGCCCTCTAAAGGTGACACACAATCAAAACAATGAGCATGGTATCGAAAATCTGGATTTCTGATCACCCTAAGAAGGATGAGAGCATACTCTCCTACTCAAATGTCACACTCAACAATCAAAGCAAAAAAAATGTTCATTCCAACCTATTTAGAAATCATACTAGGTGCCTATAACATTAATGGCAAACACCAAGTTTAGTTGTTTCTCCAAGGCAACCTGCAAAACCCAAGTTAGAAGTTTGAGGTGCTTATTCTTTGACTATCGATTCTGCATAAAACATGTTAGTAGTTTCATTTGTTGTCTTTACCATGCGTATGCCAAGATGCTGCACAGATAATTAGTACCAAAAACCAAAAAGCAGAAAACAGAATGCAAAAACAAACAATTTTCAAGTAAAACACTGCATTTTTACCTCTGTTTCTGGACTTTACACAGGCGTAGAACTCATGACACAAGCACAAAACTCATAACATAGGTGCAGGTTGCTTGACACAGGTGCAAGTTGTCTTACACAGGCGCAGAAGTCCCTAGAAAACCCTGCACTGCCCTGTTTTTGGGTTTTTTGACCTGCAAATCAACTCAAAAGCACTCAAAAACACAGTTAAGGGGTTAGATGGTTAGTGTTCATGTCGGGTTCACCAATTAATGTAGCTAGGAATCTAGAAATCATCACAAGAATTATAAAATATTAATTTAGCCCAATCACGAAAGCTTAAATGTAATGATCTATCCTAAACACACTCAATAGAGACATGAAAATTGAAACATTCAAAACTAAATACTATGCAAACCAAATGTAGATATGAATGCTTCCTTCATGCGGCTCCATTGTTCTTCTTTCCTCTCCAAATAACCTTTGTTTGTGGATCTCACCTTCAAGTGCATACACATAAGATGAAAGCAAATAGACAAGATTATGGCGCAAGAGTACTCGAAATGTGATTTGACAAAGTGATTAGAAATTCGATAATTTGATTATTCTCATTCTCATTCTCATTATTAGCCAAGATTGAAGAAATTTATCCAATTTATAGAAAAATTGGAGAGATGACAAGATTAGCATGATTCAATTCAAATGGAAATTGCAAATCAATTATGTCAATTATGACAAATTATGACAAATTATGCACTTTCTATGCAAAATTTGTTGATTGATAATTTATGACAAAATTATGACAACTTTCTATGTCAAAATTGATTGATTGTCAATTATGACAAATTATGACAAATTGAAATGTCATTCCCATGAAATTAGGAGGAAAATAGGAGAGAATTGAAAAATAGATGAAATATAAATTAGGAAATTAGGAATTAGAAATTGGGAATTAGAAATTGATGGAAATTAGGAAATAGGTAAATTAATTAATAATTTGTCATTTATTAATTAATTCACAAAAAGAGGAATAATTAGCCAATTAAATGAACATTTTAATTGCGATGAGAAGACTTAGGATAAATAAATAATTTATTAATCCTAGAGAGAGAAATGACAAACAAGGTTAAATGATTAAATCATGAAACCCTAGAAGATGAATTAGAAATGCAAAGACGACAATTAGGTCTTGACAAAGGATAATTGATATCGATACGATCATGATTTTGAATTAATAAATGATTTGATTGATAAATGCGTCGAGGAACAATGAAAAATTGATCCAAATTGACATGATTGAAGAGGACAAGGATCGATGACAAATCGATCGTAAAACGACAAGATTGACAAGTTGATAAGAGATTGACAAGATCGACCAAAATCATGATTAAAGATTGTTATCGACAAGACCAAATTCGAAAGTGAGACAAATGAAGAATGCAGAAGAAAGACTCGATGCTCACAAATGATAAAGACCAAGTGCGTAAAATAGGAGAAATGTTAATGCGACGCAAAAACCTAAAATGAGGCAATGCGCAAATGTTAAAGTATGATCCCGCAAGCGTTGACCATTTTTAGGTGTCTACACTATTGATAGGATCCTACAAAGGTTCACTTTCTGTAGTTGAGAGCTGATATGCACCAGATCGATATGCTGCTATAATGATGTAAGGACCAAGCCAGTTTGGTTCGAACTTGCCTTTATTCTCTCCGTCTTGCTGATTTTTGGGGTTTTCTTTGAGAACTAAATCACCTACCTCAAATGTGCGAGGCTTGACCTTGTGATTGTAGCTGTGACTCATTCGTTGTTGGTAAGCCTTGAGATGATTAAAAGCAGTTTGTCTTCGTTCATCCAGTAGTTCAAGTTCTTGTAAGCGAGAGACCCTATAGTCTTCATCACTGATAATATTTTGCAAAGAGACTCGTAAAGAGGGTAGCTCGACCTCGATAGGAAAGATGGCTTCAGTGCTATAGACAAGTGAATAGGGTGTAGCTCCCGTAGGTGTGCAAACACTTGTGCGGTATGCCCAAAGTGCAGGATTAAGTTGGATATGCCAATTACGGCCAACGTC
The DNA here is from genome assembly GCF_030272615.1 of Cryptomeria japonica. Taxonomy (NCBI): domain Eukaryota; kingdom Viridiplantae; phylum Streptophyta; class Pinopsida; order Cupressales; family Cupressaceae; genus Cryptomeria; species Cryptomeria japonica. The sequence continues at coordinate 659,457,689 of NC_081414.1, forward strand.
ATCGACTATATTTTTTAGGATCTTAAGGATTGTCTTATTAGACGCCTCAGCTTGACCGTTACCTTGGGGGTAATATGGCATGGAGAAATGATGGGAAATATGGAAGCGGTCACAGAGTTCATGAACATCCTAATTTTTGAAGGGACGCCCGTTATCAGTGATAATGGAAACAGGAATACCGTATCGGCAAATGATGTAGTTGAGGATGAACATAGTAATCTGTTTTCCATTGACTTGTGTGAGAGGCATGACTTCAATCCATTTTGTGAAATATTCTGTAGCAATGATAATGAATTTATGACCATTGGAAGAAGGAGGGTGAATCTTGCCTATGAGATCGAGTCCCCACTGACAAAAGGGCCAAGGAGACGCAATTGGTTGAAGTTCTTGTGCTGGCGCATGTATGAGGTCTCCATGAATTTGACATTGCTTACATTTCTTGACAAACTGATATGAGTCTTTTTCCATATTGGGCCAGTAATATCCAGTCCTGATGAGTTTCTTGGCTAAGGTAGGACCACTAGCATGTGGACCACATATCCCTTCATGTACTTCACGTAACGCAATCTGAGCTTCGTTGCTTTCTAAACATCTAAGAAGAGTGCCATCTAGACCTTGCCGGTATAGGATATCGGCCAAAATGACATATCGAGAGGATTGGTGAATGAAAGTGCGACATTGGTTATTTGATAGATGAGGAGGTAGGGTATTGTCATGAAGGTATGTGAAAATGGAACCATATAACTGGGACTCGGGACCAACAACACATATCATCTCAGTAGGAATGATTTCATATGAAGGAACCAAAAGGTTACACACCAAGAACTCATAGCGGGTTTCATTTGGAGGTAGATCGATCAGTGAAGCAATTGTAGCCATGGCATCTGCGGCTCGATTCTGCTCTCTTGGTATCTACTCAAAGTCTATCTTTGTGAAATGTTGTTTTAGGTCATCCACCATTTGTTTGTAAGGCATTAATTTTTCATCTTTTGTTTGGTAGTCATCAGTTGCTTGACGGATTACAAGTTGAGAGTCCCCAAAAACATGAAGTTCCTAGATCTTCCACTGAACTGCAATCCGTAATCCAGTTGTTAATGCCTCATATTCTGCTATATTGTTAGTGGAAGGAAATGATAAGCAGTATGATTTGGGTATAGAATCCCCTTGAGGAGTTCTAAAGAGGATGCCAGCTCCTACCCCATGCTATGTGTATGAGCCGTTGAAGTACAGTTTCCATGGCTTTGCATGTGACATTGTTAAAATGGATTCATCTGGAAATTCTGAACTTAGAGGAACATCATCTATCATGGGGGTATCTACTAATTGATCTGCGATGGCTTGTCCTTTTATTGCTTTTCTGTCCACATACTCGATGTTGAATTCACTTAGGATCATTACCCATTTGGCCAGTCGCCCAGTAAGTGTTGCTTTATTGAGAAGGTATTTCAATGGATCGATTCTTGCAACCAACTTAGTCTTATGAGTGAGCATGTAATGTCATAATTTCTGTGAAGCAAAGACCACGATGAGACATGCACGCTCAATTGGTGTGTAGTTTAGCTCATATCCCACCAAGGTGCGACTGATATAGTATATTGCTTTTTCTTTGCCCTCAGCAATTTGTTGTACTAAGAGTGCCCCTAGTGCTGTTGGAGTAGCTGATATGTATAGTAACAGAGGCTGATATGGAACTGGTGGCATCAGAACTAGTGGATTCAGAAGATAATCTTTGAGTGTCTAGAAAGCCTATTGACAGTTATCATCCCATTTTAATTTGATGTTTTTATGTAGCAGGTGCTGAAAAGGACTACACTTATCTGCAAGTTGCGCTATGAATCTTCGTATGGACTGGAGTCTCCCTTATAAAGACTGAAGTTGACTGATATTTCTTGGTGGTTGCATCTCTAGGATGGCCTTGACTTTTGCTGGATCAAACTTTGATTCCTCTTTTTGATACAATGAATCCTAGGAGCTTCCCGGAGGTTACTCCAAAGACACATTTCTTGGGGTTTAACCTTACTTTGTATTTTTCCAACCGATCAAAGACAACTGAAAGTATGTCCAAGTGTGTATTTCTATCTATTGATTTGCCCAAGAGGTCATTGACATAATCTTCCACAGTTATGTGCATGAGATCATGAAAGATAGTAGTCATGGCTCTTTGATATGTAACACCTGCATTTTTTAGCCCGAAGGGCATGACATTCCAGCAGAAGGTTCTCCAAGGACAAGTGAATGATGTTTTATGTTGATCCTCAAATGCAATCTTTATTTGATTATAACCAGAGAATCCATCCATCAGTGATAACATTTCATGACTTGCTGTGAGATCGACAATCAAGTCAATATTTGGTAATGGGAAGTCATCCTTAGGACAAGCTTTGTTGATGTCTCTGAAATCTGTACATATTCTGATGCTATGATCTGGTTTACTGACAGGCACTAAGTTGGAGATCCATTCAGGATAATCAATTGGACGTATGAATCCAACGTCCAATAATTTCTCAAGCTCTGCTTTGACCAATAATGCAACTTGTGGATGCATCTTTCTTAATTTCTGTTTCACTGGTTTTGCCCCCGATTTAACTGTCAAATGATGCATTACCAAATCCAGATCTAATCTAGGCATATCAGCATATGACCATGCAAAGTTGATTTGTCGTTCTTTGAAGAAACTTATGAATTTTGACCTTTTTGACTTCGTCAATGATTGAGCGAGGAATATGTTGTGTGGAACCTCTTCTGTACCAATGTTTGTTTTGATAGTCTCCTCTACCAATATGGATGACTTTTCCTCATATGATGCTAGGAGAATGTTGAGCCTTCCATCTTCAGGTGCCTTAGAGAGGTTTTCGCTCTCAGATATGTCCTTTCTTTTTACTTTTTTGGGGTCAGATAGCACCACAGTGTGGTTTTCACCATAAGACCCTTGGTTTGTTCTTATTTTCACATTTTTGTGATTGGAAGGTCTGAAGCCCTCACCAAAATATGCCACGCTATTGAGTTCTATAGTGTATCCTACTTTATGGTCCCCAGGGGGAAGATCATCTCGTATGCCAAGATAGTCAATAAAAGCTTCATCATTTTGGAATGTGTCAAACTGTGCAGGTCCTTCATGATCCCAGTCAATGAGTTGGTGGTGAACAAGGGGAAGGCCTTTAATGTCTTCGAAGTTAGTAGGGCTAAGAGTGAAGATGCAGTTATATTCGGGCATGTCAAGGTAATTATCGAGGTCATCGATGGCACTCTCCTCATCAGTCTCGACCGTGAACAAATCCAAATTATCATCACTAGTAGCGCATTCTAGGACAGTTGTTCTCATCCTATGTGATTTCAACCTATGACCTTGAGACAAGGACTGTGTGGAATCCTCATGGGTTGTTTCTTGACCAACCTTGAATCTTTTATAAAATTCCTCTTCTTCTGTGGGTTCATCTGGCTCTCTGAATGTCTCAGTGAGCTCGTAGTCACTGGAGGATTTGTCTGAACCCCATTCCCATTCATTGGAGTCTGTGGAATAGCGATCCTCTTGTTGAATTTTGGTAGCTTTGATTTGTAAGGCTTCTTCTATCCTTTGAGTGTGGACCTTGGAAGTCAGGAAACCAAGTCCCTTCGAGCGTTCCTTTTTGAAAGTCAATTCAGGTTGTAAAGGTTCAATGATGCCTTCCTTTCGTAACCCAAGAGGGCTTTTTCCATCATACCCAAATTTTTGTAGGATCTTGAAACCTTTGCCATATTTCTCACATGGTAGACTGATGCAATCTTGTGTATCATCTTCAATGTCTTTGTAAAGCATTTTGTATAAGTCTTCCTCTTCCAGTTCGCCCCATCTTTGAAAGGTAGTAGGGTCCCATTTGAGTACAATGATGGATACTTGCTTGTTAGGATGTGGTCTTCCATATTCTTTTGGTGAACTCATGACTTGTTGTAAGTACATGGTCTAATTTAAAGTGTATTCCCCCATGCCCTTGTCCTGAAATTTGCCTTTAAGCTCACCTTGTTTTGATGTCGAAGGTTTAATGACTCAGGATCAATGTATGCCGAAGAAGGAACAACTTCGCGATTACTGGGAATGATGGTCTCAGTTTTTGATCTCAGGTTATTGCAGTATATGAATGGATTAGGATCACCGTTAACTGTTACCTCCACTCCATTGTGAGGAAATTTAATGCATTGGTGATATGTAGATGGGACTGCCCTCATTTCATGAATCCAAGGACATCCTAGCAATATGTTATAAGTGAGATCTAGATCTAGAACTTGACAAACCACATCCTTCGTAACTGGCCCAACTCTAAGAGGTAAGGTGACTGTGCCCTTGGATGAATGCTCTTCATCATCATATGCCTTGATGGTGATTTTGTTTGTAGAATTCACAGTTTTATCAGAATATCCCAATTGTTTAATTGTGCTCAATGTACAAATGTTTAGACCAGCTCCTCCATCTATTAGGACTCATTTTATTTGATGTTTGTGTATGAAGACTTCAATGTGTAGTGGTGCATTATGTGGCTGACTTACGGAGGCATCGTCGACTTCTGTGAATATAAGGGAATGTGGAACGGAAAGGTATGCCACCATGGCTTGAAACTGGTCCATGTTCAGATAAGTAGGAACGACAGTGTCTCTCAAGATTTTGTCAAGAATAGCCTTATGTGTGAGGGATATGCGTAGGAGCTCAAGAATGGAGATGAGCACAGGTGTTTTCCCTAATTGTTCTACAAGGTCATACTCAGGCTTGGTTGATGAAGAAGGGGTGTTTTTGGATGGAGCACCTTGCAAAGTGAATTTACCTCGATGGGTTGTAACATGACATTCAGAGGTAGGTTCAGAAGAAGATCCAACACCTTTTAGGATAATCTTGGGTCTCCGGGTAGAATTCTCATGGTTTTTGTCCTTGATGATAATGGTAGAGACGTAATTGTCCATCGAAATGTGATTGATAGTTGAATCATAGTTATAGGTTGCTCTGGTATAGTTGGTTTGGTCATCTGTGGCTTTAGCTTTTCCCTTGTCATGTTTTGGGAATGGTTCCTTAAACATCTCATGTTCTTGATTGGATGAGTGTCCCTCAATCTCAATGTCACCTCTATCAATGAGATCTTGTATGATGTTATTTAGTCGATGACAATTTCCTATCTTATGACCCTTGCTCTTATGAAATTCACAATACTCATCATCATTCCACCAATTTGGTTTAACCTTTGGTTCATATGGAGGAAAATCTGGAACTATGATTACCTTGTTTGCCACTAGCTTCTTGAAAATTGACTCAAGTGGTTCTCCCAATGGAGTGTACTTCCTTCATGATCTAGAAGTTGTTTGAGTATTCACTTGATTGTTTGTAGAACTTGATCCTGAAAAAATGAATTTGGGTCACACTGTGTTGGCATCAACAACACCATCATTGACTGTGTTCTTGTTTTTATTCCAAAATCTTGGCTTGTCCTTTCCTTTAAAGTCATCTTTGTTTTCCTTGAATATCTTAATGACTCCTTGTTCAATTAGGACCTTCTCTGTCGCTAAACCTTTTTCAATGATGTCCTTGAAGGTGGACAAACAAGCTTTCCTTAGATCATATCCAATGTCTTTGTTAACATTTTGGGTGAACATCTCTACCATTTGTTTTTGTGGAATTTCACAAGAGCATCTGCTGGCTAGATTTCTCCATCTTTGTAAAAATGATGAAAAAGATTCTCCATCCCTTTGCTTGGTGTTGCACAAAGTAGTGACTGATATGTCTGTCTCTATGTTGTAGGAGAAATGTTGGATAAATGCCTCTGCTAAGTCACCCCATGACTTAATACCAGGTGGGAGTTGGGAGAACCATTTCATAGCTTGATCACCTAGGCTTTGTGGGAATAATCTCATCAAATATGTCTCTTCTGCTGCTACCTCAATACAAGTTGTGAAAAACTATCTTATGTGTGCCTTCGGATCCCCTTTTCCTCTATACTTATCAATTTTAGGCATCACAAAGTGTGTAGGAAAGGGAGGCATTGTAATGCTCTTGTCAAATGGATAAGGACATATGTCTCTCATTGTGTATGTTGGCTTTGGTGTATTTATGTCCTCCATTTTCTTTTGTAAGTCCCTGATTTGTTGTTCCAAATTGCTCTTAGGTGGAGATCAACTTCTTGGACCATACCCCATGTTTGAGGCACCAATTGGAGGAGAAGCATGTTGCATATATGGATGATATTGATCATACACATGTTCATATGGAGGAGGTCTATAGTGATGCTGCATATATGGACCACTTGGTATAGATTCATGTTGAGGAATGCCATATCTATTTTGTCCATGTATACCATACTCTACAGGTATGTCATGTTCTAATGTGTTACCCCCAAATTTGACATGAGGTTTCCTTGTGTCCAAATTTTGAGCATGCCTTTGAATATCCAATTGCTTTGGTGGTTGATCCTTAGCATTGGTATGTGATTGAGCATATCTTTCTGCATAAGACTTCCATAATGGTCTGCGAAGGTGAGTATCATATGCTTGACCATGTGTATGTGGGACCTCTGGTTTTTGAAACAAAGATGATGGTGATTCAAGTACCATATGTGGTCCTCTATTGCCTCCACTATTAGGTCTCCTTTGATTCATGTTGGAGTGAGTTTGTTGCAAAGGTCGATTTTCCATTATTTGAGACATGTCAAAATCATGAGGTATCTTGGCTCCACTTTGTGCCATCATTTGTAAGAAGTATTGTCTATCTCTCCTCATTATTTCTTCAATCAATCGATTGAAGCGGGGTTCCATAATGGATTCTTCCACATCTGCTGAATGTACGGAAAAGTTGTCCACATTGTCATTGTGTGTATCATTGTTGTTTGTAGTGTCAATGTTCTCAACATTTGGAATGTTTCTATAGGCATCCATGTCAGGTAATGTGTTATGATCAGTATTGAAAAAGACATCATTGTCATACTCATAGACACTCATGTTTGCGGACTCTTGAGCCTCTTTAGTTTCTCTCCTAGATCTTTGAAGACGGGTTTCAACCATGAACTAGGTATTGACTGAGATGTGTTAGACTAGATGAAAATGGAAAAAGTATGGAAGACCAAGAGTTGGATGGAATGTAAATGAATCTGAGATGTACTTGCAATGTCCAAAGTGTAAGACCAAGTATGTATGTAGTAGAGTAGGTGTGACTTCCAAAGAGAGGATAGTTTCTCTTGATGAGGTAAGTTGACCTTGACTCTAAGTAAAACCAAATGAGACCCAAAGGTGATAGACCTTGATGAGGGACCACTTAGCAAAGTGTTTGTTGTATGTAGTGTGTTGACAAAGTATGATGAGGACAAGCAAGTGACCTTTTGACTCAAGTTTTGACAAATGTGAATGTAATGTAAGGTGTGAAGCAATGATGGACTATGTGAGACCCAAAGATAGGTTGAATACTAAATGAAACCCTGGAGAAACGACCTAGGAAGCTCAAGAATTCTGAAACTGACTGTGTTTGTTTGCTGGACTGTAAATTTTTTTTCAATTCTGAACACAGACGTGCCTGTATATTGCACAAACGTGATTTCTTGACATAGACGTGCTTCTGAGATTTTTTTGTAAAGTGCACTGTTGATTCTTGAAACACAGATGCGTTTCTACCCTTCACAGATGTGGTTATACAACACAGACGCTATTATATCAGACATAGACGCGTTTCTACAAAATTTGTGCAATTTTTTTCAATCTGTGAAGTCATTTTTGTTGTGACCAAATCTGACTATTTGACTGTTTTCGTGACAAGAGGACACAATGTTGATGAAGACTCAATGTTTGCAAGTGTCTAGACTCCAAAATGACTCCAAGAAAAGTGTGTTGTTTGATGTAAAATTGTTCTGCATACACTTGAAGACACAAAAGACACAATGTTTTGTTGTTTGGTCTTGAATGTTTGAATGTTTAAAATAAGTCAAGCACAATTCTTATGGCTGGCCAAGACAATAGTTGTTGATCCCACATGGGGTTTTACCCCCGAGGCTATGCTATTCAGAGTGGATACTTAGATGCTTGACCTCATTGGCTCCACCCTCGATAGTCACTTCTTGGGTTAGCTAAGCATCAGTCCCCACGAAAACTCCCCGTGGTGAACTTTGTATCTCTACTAAGAATCGTATGTGTGTGGGCCGCTACCAGAGGTCCGACCTCCTGCCTCAACAACTAGAAGGATTTGGGCTTCTAAAACAAAAAGGTGCTAGTAAGGGCATCCACTCGTGTGGCCATACATGTGACACTTTCAGCTCTGTAAATATAGAAGGCTCCCAGCTGGTAGGGGTTACGCCCTACAAATGATCAAATAAATTTGATCAAATGGGTTTATGGGGAGACATAGTGTCGGTATGAACTAATCAGCACACATTATTCATAGTTTTCACCATGAATACAGTTATTTATAGTGGTTTGGAAGAAGATGGCTTTTCTTTTGCTACCACTTGGGTCATTCTCTTCTCACTAGTAGTCCTAATGACCACACGAGAAGACAGGCCCTCTAAAGATTAAACAAAAAGAGCCTATTGCTCAAGACACAAAAGACGATGATTCAATTTTAGTGAACCAATTGAAGTGTTTGCTAGTCTATGAAAACAAAGCACACAATAAAAACCCAAAAAACCCTTGCCAAGGACCTGCACCAAAGAGTTGTTAGTAGTTTGGATTGTTTCAAATAATCACCCCTTCCTGCAAGCACACAAGCTAGGTAAATTTCAAATCCAAAAGACTTTGTGAAAATAGGGGCCTTCAACAAAATGATTTTGCTTTCAAGACAAGCTGCACCAATTTCGTTAGCTAGATTTGAAAATGTTAGCTCAAAATAAACCGGATCTGAAACCTTAAATGCAAGACCCAAAACTAAATCAATAAACTCAAAAAATAAAATAAAAATGAAACCAATGCACATAGAGGTGGTTACCTTCGACACAGACGTGACTCCCTGATGCATACGCACTTCTGTGAGACACAGACGTGGCTCCGAAACCTAGATGCGACTTCTAGACACAGACGTGTCTAAAAACACCGTAGACGCGACTGAGGAACACAGACGCGGTTTCCGAAATCTATAAAATAAAATACTATCAAGGACATAGACACGATTTCAGATGTCACCGATGCGCTAGAAAATCAAAAATGTGATCCGAAAGTATGCATATGCAAAAATATCAAAATGCTATCAAAAATGTCAGATCTGCAACTTCAAAACACAAAATTTGCAACAAGGATGTTAAATGCAAAAAGGGACAAGTGTCCCACCGGGCATGCCAAAATGTATATGGTGAAAATGAATAACAATAATAACAATATTGAAAGGCTAAATGAATTCAACCACAAAACCCTAGCCTAACAACAACAAAGAGCCCCCATAACATATGAAGATTACCTAAGACAATGCAAATCAAACGAAATCACAAAAATTATACCATCACATGTCCAATAGGGTTTGGATCTCCATTCTTCCTATGTCCATTGATTTTGCTTGATATATTTGCTCTTAGATTTTATATGCACAAGAGATCAACAAAGAACAGAATGTGGTTGCAAGTAGGATCGCATATGCCAAGTAGTCAAATTGATCAAGTGATTAGCTAGGGTTTGATAATGAAGAAAGCATCTCCTTATATAGAAGACACTATATGAAATGAAGGGATAAGATTGAGAGGTGTAAAAGGAGGTCGGCTATGATTAGAGGGTAGGTAAAAGAAATAATAAAATAATGAAAGGGGTAGGTAGTGTATGAATTGAGAGATGAATGACATGTGTCATGGGTAGAAAAGGCTAATGAATTAATTAAATAAATAAAGATTTATTTAATTAATAGAAGTGGGATCAATTAAATAAATAAGATATTTATTTAATTTGGGAAAATGATAATTTAAATAAATAAATGTATTTATTTAAATGAGAAATAAGGCTAGAAGAGGATAAATGAATTAATTAAATAAATAAGGATTTATTTAATTAATAGATGAATTAGGCTAAAGTAATTAAATAAATAAAGATATTTATTTAATTAGACATGACAATTTTAGGTGTCTACAGCTACTATAAAGACTGATTTGGCCTTAAAGCATCAACATCATCTGCTCCATCATTTGACAAATCAGATTGGAGAGCCTTTTATGCAAGAGAACTTGAAGAAACCAGAAAGGAGAATGAAGAACTTGAAGAACTTGAAGCACTTTTTGCAAGGAAAATGCCAAAAGGTCCAATTGGAAGTAAGTATGAAGGTAAAGCACCCTTTAAATGTTTTAACTGCAATAAGATTGGTCATATGGCTTCAAGATGCCCTGATAGACATGCTAGACTAAGAGAAGAAGCTAGAAGAACATACAAGCCTAATCCTGAATATCAAAGATACAGATTTAAGAAGAACAAAGATAAATCTTGTTACATTGCTGATGAAGGTGTGACTAATGATTCTGATGAGGACCCAACAAACAATGGATGGGTTTTTGTTGCTATAACAGAAGATCAATCGACACCTATTGCTCAATTGGTAGAACAAGCCCTAGAAGCTAAAGTTGAATCAAAGGATGAATGGATTATTGACTCAGGATGCTCACATCATATGACTGGAGACAAAGGTAAATTCTTGAACTTTCAAGAATACAATGGAGGTTTAGTAAGATTTGGAGATGACAAAGCCTGTTCAATCAAAGGTAAGGGTTCAATATCTCTTGATGGTAAACATAACACTGGCAATGTCTACTATGTTGAAGGATTAAACCATAATCTTTTAAGTGTTGGTCAATTAGTTGAGAAAGGTTTTCAGTTATAATTTAAAAATGGAAAATGCAAAATCATGAAAAGAACTGGTTTGGAAATTGCAACCAGTAATCAGACTAGAGGGAATATCTTTCATTTGAATAACAGTGAAAAGGCATGCTTAATTGCATATATAGATGAAATTTGGTTATGGCATAAGAGACTGTGTCATGTAAATTTTGATTGTATGGTAAAAATCAGTACTTCTAAGGCAGTTAGAGATCTACCTAAAATTGTGAAACCTCAGAACACAATTTGCAAGGAATGTCAATTTGGAAAACAAGTTAGAGCTAGTTTCAAAAGTATTCCAGAAAAATCCAATAATGCTCTTGATTTAATTCACACTGATTTATGTGGTCCAGCTAGAACTAAAATCTTACAAGGTGATAGATATTTCATGCTAATTATTGATGATTATTCTAGAATGTGTTGGGTTACTTTTCTCAGAGAAAAATCATAAGCACTTGGGAAGTTCAAACTATTCAAAGAAATGGTTGAAAATGAAACCGGTAAGAAAATCAAATGTTTAAGATCAGATCAAGGAGGATAATTCACATCTAAGGACTTTAATACATTCTGTGAAGTGAATGGAATCAAAAGATAGTTATTAGCACCTCGGACACCACAACAAAATGGAGTTGTTGAAAGGAAAGACATAACTATCTTGGATGCAACAAGAAGTATGTTATCAGAAGAAAATCTACCACATGTGTACTAGAGAGAGGCAGTAAGCACTGCTGTCTATACATTCAACAAAGTTCACATCAAAGGTGAAACCGGTAAGACCCCTCATGAACTATGGTTTGATAATATTCCTACTCTTAAGTATTTCAGAATTTTTGGAAGTAAATGTTATATTGAAAAATTTGATCCTAAAAGTGATGAAGGAATATTTCTTGGTTATTCATCTAAGAGAAAGGCATATAGATGTTTTAATAAAAGATTGCAGAAATTTGTTGAGAGTACAAATGTAAAGATTGATGAACAATTCAGAGGAACTTCAAGGTATATAGACTCTGAACCGGAAACAGAAGTTATGACAAATAAACCTACACTGAATCCACCGGTACAGAATGAAGATCCTGTTACCCCGGTATCATCAGAGGATTCCACAGTAATTGAAGAACAACAGCAAACTAAGACACCCCGGTACGTAAGACTGAATCATTCTGAAGATCAAATAATTGGAAACAAATTTAAAGGAGTTATGACAAGAGGAAGATTGGGAAATGAAGAGGTATATCTTATTTCTCAAATTGAACCATCATCTATCAATGAGGCATGTGAAGATAAATTTTGGATTAAAGCTATGGAAGAAGAATTAGGACAAATTGAGAAAAATAATACTTGGACATTAGTTCCCTGGCCTAAAGATAAAAATGTAATTGGAACCAAATGGGTATTTAGAAACAAACTTAATGAAGATGGTAAGGTTGTCAGAAATAAAGCAAGACTAGTGTGTAAGGGATATTCTCAGAAAGAAGGAGTTGATTACAATGAAACCTTTGCACTGGTAGCCAGAATTGAGGCAGTTAGATTATTCTTGGCTTTTGCAGCTCACAAGGATTACAAAGTTTATCAAATGGATATTAAATGTGCATTTTTGAATGGAGATCTTGAAGAGAAAGTTTATATTGAACAAACTGATGGATTTTCTTTGACAAATGATAATGATATGGTTTGCAGGTTAAGAAAAGCTCTGTATGGATTGAAACAAGCCCCAAGAGCTTGGTATGCAAGATTGGATAAGTATCTTTTAAGATTGGTTTTACTAAAGGAAATGTAGATAGCAATTTATATTACAAAGTAACTAATGATGACATCTTGATTATTGAAGTATTTGTTGATGATATAATCTTTGGAGGAGAAGATGGATTATGTAAAGAATTTTCTCTTGAAATGCAGCAAGAATTTGAAATGTCTATGATTGGAGAAATAAAATTCTTTTTAGGATTGCAGATTTTACAGATTGATAAAGGTATATTTTTGAGTCAATCTAAGTACTTGAAAGAATTACTTAAGAAAATTGGGATGGAAAACTCTAATCCGGTAAGCACACCTATGACTACAAATGACAAATTATCTCAAAGGGATGAATCTACACTTGTTAATCCAACTAGATACAAATCTATGATAGGAGGTTTACTGTATTTGACACAAACTAGGCCTGATATTATGAATGCAATATGTATTGTTTCTAGATTTCAGAGTAATCCTAGGGAAAATCATGAATCAACAGTAAAAAGGATTTTCCAGTACTTACAAGGCACAACAAATCTTGGATTATGGTATCCTAAAGATGAAAATTTTGATCTATGTGCATATACAGATGCAAATTGGGCAGGAGATGTGGATGATAGAAAAAACACCACTGGAGGAGCATTCTTTCTTGGAAAGAGATTAGTTTCTTGGTTGAGTAAGAAATAGAGTTGTACATCTTTATCAACAGCAAAATCAGAATATGTTGCAGCAGCAACAAACTATACATAGGTACTTTGGCTTAAGCAAATGTTGAAAGACATAAAGGTAAAATGCAAGGAACCTATTACTATATACTATGATAACACTGCAGCAATTGATATATCTAAAAATCCGGTATTACATTCTAAAACAAAACATGTTTCTATCAAACTGAATTTTCTAAGGGAAAAAGTTGAAGAAAAAGAGATAAAACTGGTTTATGTGAATACTAAAGAACAACTTGCAAATATTTTCACAAAACCTTTGCCTAAGGAAACTTTTGAGTATCTCAGAGATTAGCTTGGAGTCATACCACCACCGGTAGAGACTTAGACAGTTGATGATTGTCATCAACTAGTAGAATTAAATGGACAAATATTTTATTCCGGTATTTGATGAGGAAGCTACTTCTCAGGGGGAATAGTTGGTATATTAAATTGGTTGGTATTTTGTATGAACTTGAATTTTTGTGACTTTGGCATTTGATGTCAAAGGGGGAGAGATATCTATGGAAAACCACATTATCTTTTTGATAAGAAAAAGAGATTTTAGGGGAGAGATTTTGAAAAACACATTTAAGGAGAAATTGGTATGAAAGATTGGTATAGTTACTCCCAAGGGGAGAAATAGAGATTGTTGGTTTTTGTATTTGGCATTTCTGTTTTGGCACTGTGATGGTTTTTCCATCTCGTGTTGCCATCAATGCCAAAGGGGGAGATTGTTGGTATTTTGGTATGGTTTTGTCATTGATGTCAACACCTACTGAATAAACCTACGTTGGAGATCCAACAACATTCACCAACAAGCAGTAATCTGTGCAACAGTTACTAGTATATGATTCACTGGCAGGATATATTGTTCACCAGTACCTGAAATGACATGGAAGACACTTGGTAATGTCAAAGACATTATGTGGACACTTTATTTTGAAGAAATAATCATTGGTATATTCATATTTGCTTTTACCGGCAAATAGGTCCAGGTTATCTAGGGTTACACCGGTAGGTTTATCTTTTCCAGATCAGCATGGCACACTATGGAGATGATTTATTATTGTTGTAAATGCATTAAGCCGACATGTTTAATTGGTTATTGCATCAGATATTATATTATTTGTAAAATGTTTTTATTGTAATATCTTGTAGAGCCGACCTACTAAAATTGGTCTTAGGGTATGGTATAAATGTAAGATCTTATTTGTAAGATCAAGTGTGGAATGCGAAAAAGAATTAAGTGAAGGTATATGTAAGATCAAGCAGAGGCATACACGAAGACATCATTTGAAGGTGAAGTTAGGTTTTTGTAGAAGCATATCAGATTACACCGGTACTGAATCCAACATATGAAGATGCTATTTTGTGCAGTACATTCTTATTGGATTTAACCATCCAACTGTAGTAAGTGTGACTCCCATTTGTGATTGAGCAGTGAGCTCTAGACTGTTGGCCTTTCTGCATGTGCAGACCACTTTTGTACACTTACTATCTGCAGTAGTATCATCTGATTGTGGGTAAGGTTTCCCACTGTGGTTTTTCCCCTTACAGGGTTTCCACGTACAAATATTGGTGTCATGTGTTGTGGATGACTTTATGTTTATGTTTCATGCATTAATCCTTATCGGTATAGTGATTTACTGTTAACACTATCTACCAGCATACTTAAATAGTTTACTGGTATTAAGCATTAAGTTGTTTAATTAGTTTTGGTTTGAATTTATTAGACAATTGATTCACCCCCCCCCCCCCCTCTCAGTTGTCTCCTGGACCTAACGTTTCCTTGGGTAGTTTTCATTGATGTCTTTTGTAGTTATGGGAAGGGAGGATCAAATTTCAATCTAGGTGGATCACCTCTTTTCCCTTTGAACATTCCTTCTCCCCCTTTCTCCTTAGATCATTAGAATAGGTTTTATAAGTGTTAGGTTGGTCCAACACCACACCCTAATTCAAAAGGAAGCTAACCTTCTATGGAGAATCAACTCACATTGTGCAAGGTCCCACACATGGAAGTTGTTTCCATGTTTCATAAGGTTGTTGAGCACAAGTGTTTAACAAGGGTGCAAAATTTTGTGACAACAATTTCTAGCATGCCTGGTGGGATTGATTGAACTATTTCTAGTTCAGTCTCTCTTATCTTATTGTTGATAGTTGGTGTGTCTCTCAACAAGTTCTTCCTTTGGAGGCAAAATTATACATACCTGGTGACTCTAAGAAGAAATCTACTAGTTAAGTAGTCCTAAGCCCAAACCAACTGAAAATTTGGTGTGTTCTTCAGTTCATCAAGTCTTTTGGAGACAACATCTTTCAAGCACCTAGAAACCCTGCAATCATTTGGTGAATCTATGGTATGTTATCTGTCTCTTGTTGGGTAGATCCCTTTGCCCTTTTAAGAGTTTTGTTTAACAAGATCCATTTCTTTCACAAGATTTAACATGAGTTCATACCATGGGTGTAACTTCTATTCACCTCGATTCTATGAGAATGCGAGCCTTTCTTCCCCTGCTTACCAACAAGCCCAGACTAGAAATGCTCCTTGTTTTAACCCCAACAAATTGCAAGTGGGTTTTTTCCTAATGCTTAGAACCCACCCACCCTTGTTCAACCTTCTTGGCAACCTAATCAACCCCAAAGTGATGAAAAAACTATTTTTATTGAGATGACAAGCATGAATAGCATGATGCAAAATATGCTGGTTGATTTGAGAAAGCAAATAGATGAGATCAAGGAGGGGTTGGCCTATCGAGATCAAATTTAACTGTAGGAAGAGATGGCCTATCAGTCTCAACAATAAGGACAAGAGTAGGAGGCCCAAAGAAAACAATATGAAGACTTCCTTGCAGAGAACCTTGCTTCTACTAGGAAGGAAGAAATGAGGCAGTTGGCAACTCTGGAGATGCAGATCATGAAACAAAGTCTGCAAGTTCAAATTCCCAAGCTTCAAGCAAAGGATACCTTACAAGCCTATTAAAGAGCCTATGCAAGAGAGCCCCAAATTCAATGTTCCAAGTTTTAGACAATGTGGGTCGCTTGCTTCTCCCAGGGCTGAAATTCCTAGCTTTAGGAGTCCTCCCTCATTTCAAGAGCTTGTTCTTGAGAAAGTACATCCTTATGATGAGCCCATTCAAGAAGCCCCACCAACCCATTATATTCTAGATTGGCCTATAAAGGAGGAAGTTTGTCAATTTTCCTTCCCAAGTTTTAGAAGATACTTTCTTTTGCATGATTATCAGACTTTACAAGTTGTAAATTCTTAAGATCATCAGGTTGCAGAACAACAAGAAGTGATGTTTAAGGAGACAAAGATAGATCTTTCACATGCTGTTATGATTGTGTGTGAGGTTGAAGATGATAAATCAGATGTACAACATGAGATAAAGGTGGTTGTAGATGAGGAACATTAGGTTCCAGATCATGAGGAGGTTGATAATTTTCAGCTTCAAGATGATTTATTTTTAGAGCTTCCCTCATTTGTTAGTTTTGATGAGCTAACAAAATTGCCAGGTTGTAATCAACAAGAGCAAGAAAACTAGCAAGGCATAGATTTCCAAGGTATCATTGATGATTTTTTCTCCAACCTTGATTATGATTTGACACCTTTGGAAAGACAAAATGATCAATTGCAGTAGACTAGTGTTGAGGAGGGCACGAGGGTTAATGTTTTTGTAGCAGATGGCATGGAAGATGGGTCATTCCATGAACCCAAGTGTGTTGCAGTTAGTTGCTAAGAAGAAGAGACAAAAACAGAAAGACAACCTGAAAATTTTAGATCTTCTTGTGAGGTGTCTCATAAACTTGAATTTTTTGCTGATGAGTTGGTTGTCAACATATGTGATTTTGATTTGCCTCAGTAGCCCCCTTATGCAGATCAAGAATGAGGTATGACACACTTGCCATAATCATGTAAGTTTGAGACCTTTTCCTTTGGTTTCAACTCATGCTTGGAGAAGGACAATGGTGATAGAAATGACCATCCCTTGTGCAAAGAGGTTTCTTTATCTTTTGTAAGGGTTAAATATGATACTAGCCTACCACTGGTGCATTTTCCCTTTGCTGTTGAATGTGCATTTGATGCACCTCCATGTGATTTAGAGGCTTATATTATATCAAGGTGAATGGTGAAGTGTCCTTTCACCATATGAGTAATATGTATGGTCTGATACATGCATACAAGAGACTTTAGCTATTGTAGCCAGGTGGTGACTCCAACCATGGTATGGTAGAGATTAGCTTCTTCACAAGGTTCGTCTTTCATAGAGATAAAAAGCATCAGTTACCTCTTATTGTAGAAATGTAAATATTAGTTAGGTTTCTTATTTTCCAAGAAGTACATGAGCATAGGCCGTTCTTCCCTACAATGGGAAAATTTTGATTTTTTGTAGGTTGCAGGGGTAGAGGTTTATCTTCATTTTTCAATCTTGACTCTGTGCCCAATGGATCTCCTAGGATACTGATCATGTGCAAAGCAAACTTGCCAACTCCTCCGAGTCACCAGAAATGTTTACCATTTTTGTGTCAACCTTAGCCATGCAGACAACCGATCTAAGATATCTTCACTGGCTAAAAAACCTTGTCAAAACCCCTAAGACCTAAACCCTAAACCCTTAAGGCTTTTGCCTCAACCTTTTTTGGCTTTATTCTTTTCATTTGTTGACCGGACAAGGTAATAATTTCACTTAAAAAATTACTGGTTGGAGGGTCCCTTCTTCATGGCAAGGCCAACCCCTTTAACCCGCTACCAGTTGGCAGCGTTCTTTGTTGTTGTTGTGTTGCATAGTAGGGACATTTCCACTTTTGTTCGCTGCCACGACTGCTCTTTTTTTGCACAACACCGTGATGAGCGATGCTGGTGGGAGTTCTTTGTTGTTATTGCTTGGTAGAGTGGTCATTGCTCTTTTCCCACAAACTGGAACACTGTGACTATTTAATTTTTAAATGATATAGCGATGTGCGATGTGGCCAACGATATGAAGGAAGCATGCTATTATTGTTTCACAGTGATCAGGAACTAGGTCCCACCCTTGGCTGGTAAACCACGATGGGATACGGTTAAGTAAAATGTTATCGCCATTTCACAACAGTTAGGAACAAGGATTTTCTCGAGGCTACAGAATAGCAATGAGGCTCGTGGGGCCAACTAATTTAACAGTTAATCAGGTCCGTCTGATTTTATTGAAGAGACAGATTGTCAATCCTATTTTAAACTCTTTTATGAGCCCTTTTGAAGACTTTGTGGCACAATCTGTGTTGTCCTCCTGCATGTGATAAGAAGTATCTAATGGTCCAAATTTAAACTAGAGATGATTGTTGAAATTCAAACAGGTTCCCGAGAGTGGTTGCTGACTTAATTGGTCAAAAATCATTTTCTGATCTCGTCAGTGGCCCAAATAAGATCAAATCCCTTCCAACCACTTTCAGGTAGCTAGGAGGTGAGTGCCATTACTCTGCCATGACTTTGTAGAGGATTTTCATACACTGACCTTGCCCATTTATTGTATGATGAATACTTTTGCATCGGTAGAGGACATTCAGAAGATTCAATGCAGGATTCTATTGGACATTGCTACTGCTAGGATATGTTGTTGTCATTGATGTCAACATATTCCTGTAATTTATTGCTTTGGTGGTTGCAGATTGGCTTATTGGGATCATGGTTTGTTATATGGAGTATTTATAGTATCATTATATCCTTTTGCATTGGTTTTACAGATCTAGGAGCTTGATTGATCATATCATATGATCCGGTTTACAATTTGGTTTTTCTAATCAATGCTTTGCAGAGTTCGGTATTTCCTCTGGTATATTCCGACGTGATCAAATCATGAGTTGTAATTTTGGAATATTGTTTGGGATGTTCATGTGTATCTTCATTTTATGTGGATCATGATTTGGTGATCCGCAAGTTATCTTTCCTTGTGGCAGTTGTTGCTATTTGAGTGTTGAGTTTTAGATGTTGATCGATGAAGATTTGATAAGTGGTGTTGGTGCAGCTGTTACATATAATTCTAACGTGCTTGCTGGTGTTTCCTAATTATGTCCTATTTGTTTTGATGATCTACATTGATCATTGTGCATGATTTTGGTGTTTTGTTTATCCAGTCGTGTTCTTCATGAGATGAGACCTATTTGATTATGTAGTGTGTTACGGTTGATCTTGGCGTGATTTCTGGTGGTGTTGTGTGCTTGAGCATTTGGCTTAGGTCCATGTTATGTAATGTATCATAATATTGGTCTGGTGGTCAATCTTTGTATTGTGTGATGTAATTTTGTAATTGTGAGTTGAGGGTTTGGCCGACCTTGTTGTCAAGGTTGACGATCGATATATATATAGATGGTATTGTCATCTAAATTAGGTATTGATGAAGTGTCTGCATTATCAAAGAATGGTAAAGGTGTGAACAAGCAAATACATCCTTTGATATTGTGATTGAGAAAATATTGGAGTGTTGTAGAGAAAACATATGTGCTTAATTGGAACTGTCACCAGGCATTTGCAAATGCTATTCTTTCAGTTCATTTGATTCTGAATTGTTGTTTGAATATTTTGTAAGTCAGTGAGACTTCCTTGTAAGGTAGTGAACCTCCCCTAAGGGTTGTAGCCTTCTGGGTTATTATATTTGAGAAGTGAGCTCTAGGTAGTGAGTCTGAATGCATGTGCATTCCCCATTGTAATTATTTTCACATACTACTGTAGAGTATCATCTTATTCTAGGTAGGTTCCCACCGTGGTTTTTCCCTTAACTGAGTTTTCCACGTCAAAATTTTGGTGTTGTGTGTTTTCCTATCAATTTTCTTATCTTTTTTGTTGGTGTAGTTAATCAGATTTACATTTGAGGTTAAGTTTGCTAATCCGGTGAAAACTGATTCACCCCCCCTCTCAATTTTCCTTCATTATTTTTGCCAACAATTGGTATCTGAGCTAGATCCTCTAGAAGAAGCTTGATCACTTGAGGTGATTTGGGATGACAACTGGAGATGTTATGTTTAAGGAGAGTTAAAGATTTGATGGAAGTAACTATGCTATATGGAAGAACCAGATGGAGGTGCACTTGAGATGTCTTGGAGAGGATTACTGGAAGATTACAAAGGATGCCTATTCTATTCCTTAGAATGGACTGGTTACTATTACTAAGATCAAGGATGATGAAAATAACATTAGAGCTAAGGAAGCATTGCTGAGTGTCTTGACTAAATTTGAGATGACTAATGTGATGGGACTGCAGAATGCACATGATATCTGAGAGAAGCTTGAGACCTTGTATGAAGGAGATAAACAAGTCAAAGTTGCTAAGCTGCAGAATTGGAAAGGGAAGTATGAGATGATAAATATGGGAGAAGATGAGAACATGTCAACCTTCATGGATAAGGTGAATGACCTTGTCCTAGGTATCAAATGTGCCGGTGGAACCCTTGAAGAAGATGAAATTGTTGATAAGGTGCTGAGATCATTTTCTTCTACTTACAAACATAAGGTAGCTACTATTGATGAGATCCAAAGTGTGACGAATGTGACAAGATATATGTTGGTTGGAAAGATTGATGCATTTGAACTGAGCAAGTTTGGTGAATCACATGGAAATTCTGAGACAACATTTAGAGAATATGTATTCGGAAAGCAGAAGTATGATCCAGAAGAATGCAGAATATATAGATATGAAAAAGAGAGAAGAGAGATGGAAGAGAAAGAAAGAGAATTGGATGAGCTTGAAGCATTGATTACCTAGAGATTGCCTAAAGGAGATGGTAAGTATGATGGAAAATTGGCTCTGAAATTTTTCTCTTGTAATAAGATACGACATTTTGCTTCTAGGTGCTTGGAAAGAATGTCTAAATATGATAGGCATGATAAATTTAATGAGCATGATAGGAATGATAGATATGAGAAGCATGCAAAGTATGATAAGCCTTACAAGTCTAACCATAAGTATAAACATTAGAAGAACTATTATTATGTTGCTGATGAAGGTGTTACAAATGAAGAATCATAAGGAGATGAAATTGTGTTTATTGCTATTAAGGAAGATGGACCGGTACTTGTTGATTCTACAAGGTACACTATTGAGGAGAAATCTTTAGTTTCTAAAGTTGAAGAGAAAGATGAATGGGCGATTAACAATGGTTGTTCACATCATATGACTAGTGATAAAAGAAAATTTGTAAGTATGGAGAAGTATGATTGTGTAATAGTAAGATTTGGAGATGACAAATCTTGTGTGATCCATGGTAGAGGTTCTATTTCCTTTGATGGTAAGTATAACACTGATGATGTCTTGTATGTTGAAGGTTTGAAGCATAATATTTTAAGTGTTGGATAGATGGTTGACAAAGGTTATGATTTGCAATTTAAAAATGGAAAATGCAAGATCCTAAATGCCTCCGGCATAGAGATTGCATTAGGAACTAAGACTGAAGGTAATATATTTCATTTGAATGCCAGTGAGAAAAATTATTTGAATGCTCAGATTGATGAAATTTCATTGTGGCATAGGAGAATGTGTCATGTTAATTTTCAGTCAATAATAAATATTAGTTCTACTCAAGCTGTTAGAGATTTGCCTAAAATTGTTAAGCCTACTAATCTGGTATGCAAGGAATGTCAAATGGGAAAGCAAACAAGAATTTCTTTCAAGAGTAAGCAGTATTCATGTGATGGGTTGCTAGATCTTGTGCATATTGACCTATGTGGACCTACACGTATAAGAAGTGTGCAAGGTGATAGATATTTCATGTTACTTATTGATGATTATTCCAGGATGATGTGGGTTGCCTTTTTGAGGGAAAAATCAGAAGCATTAGACAAATTCAAGATATTCAAAGCAAAGGTTGAGACTGAGACATGACTAAAGATGAAATGTCTAAGATCTGAAAGAGGAGAATTTTGTTCTAGTGAATTTGACTCTGTTGGAATCCAAGAACACTGAGAGGGGGGCCGAATCAGTGTTCTACTAGTAATTAAGAATTTAATTCCTTTAGATACTTTTTCAATTAACAACCGATAAGAATATAAATAAGATATAATGAAGAACAAAGCAACCACAAAGATCAACACCATAAAACCACATATTTATACATAGAAAACCTCAAAGAGAAAAAACCACGATGGGATTTGTGACCCACAATATCTATCCATTGGTCAGTTGAATAAATATTATATAAAAATGGGGCTTACACATGCAAGAAGGCACACTGCCTAGAGCACACTTCTCATAACAAAGGAGCCTCACTGACTACAAATATAAAATATTAAATTACAAATAAAATTCAAAAATCATAGTGTGCATCTGATATACTGGATGAGTTTCAGTTTTAAGCACTAACTGTACTGGTTAACACTATCTCCTTCCTTACCAATAACCTAATTTTCTTTCCAATCCTCTTTACAAATAACTAAGACCGACTACAAATCATGACATTCATATTATTTCGATCAAGATCTCACTCACACAATTGCATAAATCCTATCACATCTATATCCCAAAATGACCTAAGCGAACTAACTTATATACCCTTACATACATGAACACGAACTCCTTCTGTCGGCTTACAATCATATTACAAAAGATAAATACATGTCGGCCCAAAATAAAATATAAACATTAATCTTTATGACCGTTGCCGCTTTAACCTTTGTCGGATCAATCTCCTATGTCGGCCTCCAAATACCAGTTCCTAGTTTGCTAGTTTCCCTCACTTTTCACAATGTCGGTTGTCAATCCTAGAATACTGGTGAGTACTGGATAAGTATCCAACCCAAAATGATGTGTGTTGCCATCAATGACAAAACCATGATCCCGAATGAGTGTCAATTTCCAACAATATCCCCCTTTGACATTGATGGCAACACTCACGTGAAAAATGGATCATTGAAGTTCTGTTTCGGTTCTTGTCCAAAAACTTCCCAAAAACTGATCTCTAAAAGCTACTCCCCCTGAGCTATACATTACTTCTTATGTCCCTTAACATTTTTCACATCCAACCTCTCCCCATTTGACAACAATGCCAAAGCCAAGGAAAATAATAAGAAATGAATGAAATCAAAATTTGTGTTTACCAGATCTAGATGTACTTGAATATATTAGGGTAAGCACTCTTCAAAATTCTCAAGTAAGTGTCCCAGCCGGTTTTCAATGTTCCCAAAATTGATACAAACCCATTAAGAATGTAGGCATGCAATTCTTATTCTATTAATTTTTCCGGTGTGGGCTTACTCATCTATTCTATACATTCTCTTTTGTGAAGCAATAAAGTGTTTAGCTAGGGATTGACCAAACTTCTCAATTCTCTGGCCTGCCGGATGAACCTGTCCCTATCCTTTTCCAAAGTAGAAATCTCCAATTCTGAAAGAAAAATTTGACCATCAATAGAGCTGGTCAATGACTGAGTACCATCAAAATTATTTACAACGTGCTCAATCTTGTCCTTAGTCACCTTTATTTTAACTTCCAAGTCTGCTGTTAATTTAGCCGTGTTAGTGCAAGACTGGTAAATACTACTGCATTGATGAATGGATTCATCAATCCTTGTCAATTCTACTATCAACTTTGCCTTATCAGATGCGATCATCTTATCACAAGTAAACTTCCTAGTTGCATTATACCTCTCCACCAATTGCCAGTTTGACACTTGTTGTAGCGTTTTGTACTCCTTGGCAATGTGTTCTATCAAACACTTTAGCTTTCCGAAAGGGCTAGCTATCTGACTGATCTTGTATTCTGGGGCAAGCTACTGTAGGATTGGAATGGCTTATTCTATAACTTGCTTGTCCTTGGATCCTTCCTTCATAAGACTTCATGTTGAAACAAACATTAACTCAGAATTGCTCAACTGCTCAATATTCTTCTTCTCAAAATGACTAAAATCTACTTGATCGAATGTGTCAAGTGCCAATGATGAGGGACCAACAATCGGTGATGGTGCCAGTACCCTGACTTCAACCTTTTCTTGTTCTTTCTCCTTGGCATTGGTGGCTTCACCACTTGGTGCAATTATATCCTTTGCCACTACATCATGAATCTCAAACTGGAGGAAAATTGTCCTCAATATCTGCCGGTTTATTTTCCTCTATATCCTGTATATTTGTAACCACGGGAGGAATATCCTCAGTTAATTTCTTATCCAAAACCAATGGGTCTTCACCTAATATGCCTTTACCCCTAGCATCAACTGAGATGTCTGGAATGTAAGACTTAGGAGGAACTTCTGATGATGTGAAGAATCCTGGATTATCAACAAAGAATTTTTTCCATGCCTCGTGAGTCTCTTTAACTATTTCATTCACTCTTCCCACCATTAATCTAACATGCCTTTGCCTACTCTGGAAAATCATTTTATTTTCAAATTCAAGGTACTTCTGCATCTCCTCTTCAATTATTGCACCACAAACAGTTAGCAGTTCCCAAATCTTTATATGTCTATCTTCCTCAAGCTTTTAGACTTATTCTGAGGTACAAAGCTTTGATACCAATTGTTGGAATCCAAGAAAACTGAGAGGGAGGGTGAATTAGTGTTCTACCAATAATTAAGAATTTAATTCCTTTAGATACTTTTTCAATCAACAACTGATAAGCATATAAACAAGATATAATGAAGAACAAAGCAATCACAAAGATCAACATCATAACACCACAGATTTATATGTGAAAAACCTCAAAGAGGAAAAACCACGGTGGGATTTGTGACCCACAATATCTATCCACTGGCCAGTTGAATAAATATTACATAAAAAGGGGGCTTGCACATGCTGGAAGGCACACTGACTAGAGTGCACTGCTCATCACAAAGGAGCCTCACTGACTATAGATATAAAATACTGAATTACAAACAAAATTCTGAACTCTGAGTGTGCATCTGATATGCTAGATGCGTTCCAAATTTAAGCACCGACTATATCAGTTAACACTATCTCCTTCCTTACCAATAAACTAATTTGCTTTCCAATCCTCTTCACAAGTAACCAAGACCGACTATAGATCATTACATTCACATTTTGTCGATCAATATCTCACTCACACAATTGCATAAATCCTATTGCATCTATATCCCAAAATGACCTAACCGAACTGACTTATATACCCTTACATGCATGAACATGAATGACTTATGTCGACTTACAATCATATTACAAAAGATAAATACATGTCGGCCCAAAATAAAATATAAACATTAATCTTTATGACCGTTGCCGCTTTAACCTTTGCCGGATCAATCTCCTATGTCGGCCTCCAAATACCAGTTCCTAGTTTGTTGGTTATCAATCCTAGAATACCAATGAGTACCAGATAAGTATCCAGCCCAAAATGATGTGTTTTGCCATCAATGACAACACCATGATCCTGGATGAGTGTCAATTGCCAACAATCTCCCCCTTTGGTATTGATGGTAACACTCATGTGTAAAATGGATCATTGAAGTTCTGTTCTGGTTCCTGTCCAAAAACTTCCCAAAAACTGATCTCCAAAAGCTTCTCCCCTTGAGCTATACATTAATTCTTATGTCCCTTAAAATTTTACACATCCAACCTCTCCCCCTTTGACAACAATACCAAAGCCAGGGCAAATAATAAGAAATGAATTAAATCAAAATTTTTGTTTACCGGATCTATATGTACTTGAATATATCAGGGTAAGCACTCTTCAAAAATCCCAAGCAAGTGTCCCAGACGGTTTTCAATGTTCCCAAAATTGATACAAACCCATTAAGAATGTAGGCATGCAATTCTTCTTCTATTAATGTTGCCAATGTGGGCTTACTCATCTGTTCTATACATTCCCTTTTGTGAAGCAATAAAGTGTTTAGCCATGGACTAACCAAACCTCTAAATTCTCTCGCCCTCCAGATTAACATGTCCCTATCCTTCTCCAAAGTAGAAATCTCTGATTCTGAAAGAAAAATTTGACCATCAACAGAGCTGGTCAATGACTGAGTACCATTAAAATTATTTACAACGTGCTCAATCTTGTCCTTAGCTGCCTTTATTTTAACTTCCAAGTTTGCTATTAATTTAGCTGTGTTAGTGCAAGACCGGTAAATACAACTGCATTGATGAAGGGATTCATGAATCCTTGTCAATTATACTGTCAGCTTTGACTTATCAGACGTGATCATGTTATCATAAGTGACCTTCCTAGTTGCATTATACCTAGTTGCAATATATAATTAAGAACAAAGCAACCACAAATATCAACACCATAACACCACAAATTTATATGTGGAAAACCTCAAACAGGAAAAACCACGGTGGGATTTTTGACCCACAATATCTATCCACTGGCCAGTTGAATAATATTACATAAAAAGGGGGCCTGGACATGCAGGAAGGTACACTTCCTAGAGTGCACTTCTTATCACAAAGGAGCCTCACTGACTATAGATATAAAGTATTGAATTACAAACAAAATTCTGAACTCTGAGTGTGCATCTAATATGCTAGATGAGTTCCGGTTTTAAGCATTGACTATATTGGTTAACACTGTCTCCTTCCTTACTGCTAACCTAATTCTCTTTCCAATCCTCTTCACAAATAACCAAGACCGACTATAGATCATTACATTTGCATTCTGTCAATCAAGATCTCGCTCACACAATTGCATAAATCATATCGCATCTATATCCCAAAATGACCTAACCTAATTGACTTATATACCCTTACATACATGAACAAGAATGCCTTATGTCATCTTACAATCATATTACAAAAGATAAATACATGTCCACCCAAAATAAAATATAAACATTAATCTTTATGACCGTTGGTGCTTTAACCTTTGCTGAATCAATCTCCTATGTCGGCCTCCAAATACCGGTTCCTAGTTTGTCGGTTTCCCTTGCTTTTCACAATGCCGGTTGTCAATCCTAGAATACTGGTCAGTAGCAAAGTATCCAACCCAAAAAGATGCATGTTTCCATCAATGACAACACCATGATCCTAGATGAGTGTCAATTTCCAGCAGACTCATTCTGTGAGAAGCATGGAATTGGAAGACAATTATCTGCTCCTAGAACCCCACAACAGAATGGAGTTGTTGAAAATAAGAACGTAACTATCTTGGATGCTGAAAAGAATATGCTGATTGAAGGGAATATTTTGAAGATCTATTGGAGAGAAGCTATTAGCACTGATGTTTACACATTCAACCGAGTGCATATAAAAAGTGATACCAGTAAGACTCCTTATGAGTTATGGTTTGGTCATTTTCCTACTGTGAGATATTTCATAATTTTTGGAAGCAAGTGTTATATCAAGAGAGATGAGGATATAGGAAAGTTTGATGCAAGAAGTGATGAAGGAATTTTCTTGGGATATCGAACAAAGAGAAAAGACTACTAGTGCTACAATAAGAGACTGAGAAATATAGTGGAAAGTGCACATGTAAAGGTTGATGAGAACTGTGGAAAATAAATCATAACATGTAGATATGATGATGATCAGAATGCTATTTTAATACAAATTCAGACTGAAGAATTGAAGCATAATAATCTGGTAGCTCGATAGTTAATCCAGATATTGCTACTGCCAGTGAAGAGGTGCAGGAACTTGAAAATCAGAATAATCAGAAGACTCCAAGGTATGTAAGATTGAATCATTCTAAAAATAAGATCATTGGTGATAAAAATAAAGGCGTAATGACTAGAAGAAGGCTAGTTGCTGAAGAGGTATGTTTGATTTCCAAAATCGAACCTAAAGATGTTGTTGAAGCTTGCAAAGATGAAAAATTGGATAAAGGATATGGAAGAAGAATTGAATCAGATTGAAAAGAATAACACATGGGAACTTGTGCCTAGACCTAAAGACAAGAATGTGATTGGTACTAAATGGGTATTCAGGAACAAATTGAATGAAGCTGGCGAAGTTGTCAGAAATAAAGCAAGATTGGTATGCAAAGGATATTCATAAAAGGAAGGAATTGATTATGAAGAGAATTTTGCTTTGGTAGCTATACTTGAAGCTATTAGACTATTGCTTGCATATGCTACTTACAAGGATTTCAAAGTATATTAGATGTATGTCAAGTCAACCTTTTTGAATTGTGATCTTGAGGAAGAAGTTTACATTGAGCAACCTGATGGATTTTCATTATTAGATGATAGAGGCATGATATGCAAACTAAAGAAAGCTCTTTATGGACCGAAACAAGTCCCTAGGGCTTGGTATGCTAGATTGGATAAGTATTTGCTGAAATTGGGATTTCATAAAGGTACTGCTGATAGTAATCTATATTTCAAGATTGAGAATGATAATATTTTGATTGTTGAATTTTTTTTTGATGACATTATCTTTGGAGGAGATGATGACTTGAGTATGAAGTTTGCTGGTGATATATATAAAGAATTTGAAATGTCTATGATAGGAGAAATGAAATTTTTCTTAGGTTTTGCAGATTTCACAGATTGGAAAAGCTATTTTTATATCACAAGCTAAAAATGTGAAGGAATTACTGAAGAAGCTTGGGTTAGAAGATTCTAAATTGATTGGAACTCCTACTATGGTGACTGGCTACAAATTGTCTAAGAATGATGAATCTCCAAAAGCTAATCAAACCTCTGTATAGATCTATGGTTGGTGGATTTCTATACCTGACTCAGACTAGACTTGACATTATGCGTGCTGTGTGCATGGCTGCTAGATATCAAGCTGATCTGAAAGAGTCATGTCACTATTGTGAAGAGGATATTCAGATACTTGAAAGGAACTAAGGATTATGGTTTATTGTATCTGAGGAATGACAATTTCATGTTATGTGCTTACACTGGTCCTGATTGTGCTGGTGATGTTGATGACCAAAAGAGTACCTCTGATGGTGCATTATTTTTGGGTAAGAAATTGGATTCATGGGCAAGTAAGAAACAAGATTTAGTTTCCCTATCTACTACTGAAGCTAAATACACTGTTCCTGCTAGTAACTATACTCGAGTAGTTTGGATGAAACAAATGTTGAAGGATATCAGAGTTATCTATGATGAGCCTACTATCATATATTGTGATAATTCTAGTGCTATTAATATGTTAAAGAACTTGGTGCAAAATTGAAAGACTAAACATGTATCAATCAAGTATCATTTCTTGAGAGAAAAAGTTAGTGAAGAGGAAGTGAAGTTAGCAAC
Source organism: Cryptomeria japonica (assembly GCF_030272615.1). Classification (NCBI taxonomy): domain Eukaryota; kingdom Viridiplantae; phylum Streptophyta; class Pinopsida; order Cupressales; family Cupressaceae; genus Cryptomeria; species Cryptomeria japonica. Next base: position 659,487,013 of record NC_081414.1, read on the forward strand.
AAATTACTGATATTTTCACCAAGCCTTTGCCTATAGATACATTTGTCTATTTGAGAGACAAGTTAGGGGTATCTACCCCTCCTGATGAGAACTAGATGCATTGAGTTGCATCACTATGGCGGACTTCATAGTTTTATCTTTTTTGTCTGGATTGACGAGTTTATGTTGCTCCTCTGATGGAGTAGTTTATTTGTGGTTCAGATGGGCTGGTTATAATCATGATTTGTTTATCAAAGGGGGAGAGTTTGGTTTTTTGTTTTGAGATCCTTTGTCATTGATGTCAAAGGGGGAGAGAAAGCACGTGAAAAACTATCTTATCTACTTGATCTTAGGGGGAGTTTGTTGGAGATATTTTCTTTCTTTGCATTGATTGTTTTTCACATCCATATGTTGCCATAAATGCCAAAGGGGGAGATTGTTGGACATTGTTGCTGCTAGGATATGTTGTTATCATTGATGTTAGCATATTCCTATGATTTATTTCTCTGGTGCTTGCAGATTGGTTTTAGTGATCTGCGAGCTTAATTGATCATATCATATGATACAGTTTATAGTTTGATTTTTCTGATCAATGCTTTGCAAAGTTTGGTATTTCCTAAGGTATATTCCAGTGTGATAAGATCATGAGTTGTAATTTTGGGATATTGTTTGGGATGTTAATGTGTATCTTCTTTTCAGAAGGATTGTGATTTGGTGCTCTATAAGTTATATTTTCTTGTGGCAGTTGCTTTTGTTTGAGTGTTCTTGAGCTTCAAAGGTTGATCAATGAAGATTTGATAAGTGGTGTTGGTGTAGTTGTTACATATGATTCCAATATGCTTACTCGTGTTTCCTAATTATGTCCTATTTGTTTTGATGGTCTACATTGATTGTTGTGCATGATTTTGGTGTTTTATTTATCTAGTGGTGTTCTTCATGAGATGAGACCTATTTGATGGTGTAGCGTGTCGCGGTTGATCTTGGCATGATTTCCAGTGGTGTTGCATGTTTGAGCATTTGGTTTAGATCCATGTTATGTCATGTATATCATAATATTGGTCCACTGGTTGATCTTTGTATTGTGTGATGTAATTTTGTAATTGTGAGTTGAGGGTTTGGCTGACCTTGTTGTCAAAGTTGATGATCGGTATATATAGATCGTATAGTCATATAAATTGGGTATCAATGAAGTGTCTGCATTAACAGACAATGGAAAAGGTGCGAACAAGCGAATACATCCTTTGACATTGTGATTGAGCAAAGATCAGAGTGTTGTAGAGCAAAAATATGTGCTTAACTGGAACTATCATTAGGCATTTGCATATGCTATTATTTCAGTTCATTTGATTCTGGATTATTGTCCAAATATTTTGTAAGTCAGTGAGACTTCCTTGTAAAGTAGTAAACCCTCCTTGAGGGTTGTAGCTTTCCAGGTTATTATATCTGAGCAATGAGCTCTAGGTAGTGAGCTTGAATGCATGTGCATTCTCCATTATAATTATTTTCACATACTATTGCAAAGTATCATCTTATTGTGGGTAGGTTCTCACCATGGTTTTTCCCTTAACTGGGTTTTCCACATCAAAATATTGGTGTTGTGCTATCAATTTGCTTATCTTTGTTGTTGCTGCAATTAATCAGATTTACATTTGAGGTTAAGTTTTCTATTCCTATGAAAACTGATTCACCCTCCACCTCTCAGTTTTCCTTCATTGTTGTTGCCAACAGATTCTCCCTATTTTGTAGAGATTGTTGCTCTTTCCTAGTTCTGGGATATATTTTTAGACATGCAGCCATGAGATCAATTTGTATAATCTGATTCTCCTCTCTTTTTTGTAACCTAACCGTAGCAGGTTAGAGTTTTTGAACCCAATATTCATCTGAGTTATGCCTGACGTATAAAGGAAAATTTTGTGGCTCTTTCAAAGGGTCCTCTCCTTATTTCTCTTATAGAAAATTCATACTTTTCTACAAAGGTAAACTTTGCCTTACCTTTATATCAATAAAATTGTCTATTTTGCCTCTCTTTCAATTCAAATATTCCATGTAATGCATATTACCTCTTATTTCAATGCATTATTTTTTGATTCTTAGCTTATGTGATTGTGTTAAAACACATGTAGAAGTTGTCTGTGAATTATTTTAATTCCTCTCTTCATCTTGCTGGATTCTAACATTTGCATATTCTTAGGGAGCTGATTAGGATAGAAAATTGTGCATATCCTTGGGTAGTTTTCATTGATGTCTTATGTAGTTATGGGCAAGGAGGATCAAATTTCAATCTAGGTGCACCACATCTTTTCCTTTCAGCATTCCTTCTCCCCTTTTCCCCTCAAATAATTAGAGTAGATTTTATAAGTGTTGGGTTATTGAGAACATGTGTTCAACAAGGGTGCACATGTTTGCGACAATAGTTTCTGGAATGCCCATTGGGACGGATTGAACTATTTCTAGTTCAGGCTCTCTTGTCTTATTGCTGATAGTTGGTGTGTTTGTCATCATGTTATGCCTTTGGAGGCAACTTTTTACATACCTTACAACTCTAAGAAGAAATCTACTAGTCAAATAGTCCTAATCCCAAATCAACTGAATATTTGGTGTGTTCTTCAGTTCATCAAGCCTTTTGGAGGCAACATCTTTCAAGCACCTGACAACCCTACAATCATTTGGTGAATCTATGGTATGTTATCTGTCTCTGGTTGGGCAGATCCATTGGCCCTTTTAAGCATTTTGTTTAACAAGACCCATTTCTTTCACATGCTTTAACAAGAGTTCATACCATGGGTGTAACTTCTACTCACCCCCATTCTATGAGAATGCAAGCCTTTCTTTTGATGATCCCATTATTTTTCCCATTCCATCTCTTGAAGAGCCTGTCATTGAACCATGTCCACTACACAATCCTAGTCCCCCTCATGATTCTAACGTGTTAGTGCAAGATGTTCATGAACCCTCGACATGCACAATGGGTTCTTCCACTTTGGTGAAATCCGATCCACTTCAAGATCATTATTTCTCTCATATCATATCCACCTCATAATGGACTCGCGTCTTCTTCCCAAAGAAAAGAGTATCCTACAAGTCAAGATATTCATAAAGGCAAAGGAGTAGATCTTCATAAGCAAGAATCCCTTCATGTTAAAGAAAATATTAAGGGTCATGGCCTCAGTGAAATTCCTCAAGATGTGGGTACCCCTGCTAAATCCAACATCCCTTCAAAATCCAAGCATACACCTTCCCCATCATCGCTTCCATCCATTCTAGGTCCCTATATCCCTCCATCTCCTATGCAACATCAACAAAGGCACACATCTTGGAGAACCTTCCATCCATCCCACACGCCTCCATTTCATTCATATCCATCCATGCATTCCTTTCCCCCTCCAAGCAATTTGGATGCCAAGTATAAAAGTCATAAGTCTAGAAATCCACATGTATTTAAAGATCAACATGTCCAATATAATCGACATGTCAAAACAAAGAACAATATGATCTATAAAGAAAAAGAAATATCCAAAAGGCCACAAAGGCCCACTGAGCAACATAAAAAAAAGTCAAAATCTATATGGGTTCCTAAATCCCTTGTGCAAGTAATGCACTCCAAGGAACCACAAAAGCATGACAAATCAAAAACCATGTGGATCCCTAAGCGGATCCTTGAAGCACAAAAGCCTAAAGAAACATCAAAATTGGCATCTAAAATTTCTATTCCTCCATCCAAACCTTCCAAGTCTATTCCTCTACCACCCTCTTCATCCATTTTGGGTCCTTATGTCCGCAAATCCATAGCTATTCCTTCATCAAAATCTCCATATCCAAAACCCACTCTTCCTCCATCAATCCATCACCCCTCAAGATGTGTGCCAATGTTGATCTTACCTTCATTTCCATCCACTCAAGCCGAATTCTTCCAATATCCTATCCATTATCCAATGCATATTTTCCATCCTTCAATCCCTTTGATCCCATCCTTTGCATAAATCCTTGCCTTAGTTTCATCTCTTTTTCCATGTCCTTATCCTACCAACGTCTTTGAGCTTACTTTTAAAGGTCATGGTCCATTTTTTTTTCAAGGCTACTATCCAAAAAAAAGACGCTTGAGTCCTTCTTCCATCCCCTATCATGTGTCCATCTTCTATTGAAAAAGTCAAAATTTAAAAAAAAAATGTGAAAAAAAAAGACAAAAGAAAAAAGTAAAGCAAAAATAATTCGTCCACTGGTGAAAACTTGGCAAACAGGCGCTTTGGGCAAGTACCATGGTGAAAACCTGGCAATTAGGTGCCATGTGTAACGAGATCATTGCTCCATCATCTGTCATGACCTCTAGCTATGCTATCGGGTTTATCTTTGTCATGACCCAATGTTATGTTCCAGGCCTGTGATTGGTCAACATCATTGTCTTGCATACTCCGGTTTCTTGTGCATATGTTTCGGTCCTGGTCTCTATATATGTCTTTCTGATGTGCATTGGGTGCGTTCCCCTTGTCATGATCAATCATTGGAACTTTCAAATCAAATACTGTCCTGAAATAATCCAAAAAAATTGAAAAATGTCCTGAAATAAATCCAAAAAAAATTGAAAAATGTCCTGAAATAATCCAAAAAAATTGAAAAATGTCCTGAAATAATCCAAAAAAAATTTGACAAAATGTCCTGAAATAATCCCTAAAAATCATAAAATGTCGTGAAAAAAAAAAAAAACACAAAAAAAAACATTATAAAACTCGAAAAACAAAACAAAAATATCCCCCCTGTGCATAGACAGATCGCTGAGCATACATCCAACGACAATCGATCAAACATTTGTGTAGACAACAAACACTGCACTTTACTGCAAATCACACATTAACAGATGAACTTTTTCAATCAAACCAGACATTCAAATTGATCAAAATTGTCATATCAATCAACCGCAAAATTATTTGTCCTTGTCACTACTATCATGGGTCTTATACAGGGTGTGGTATACTCAAAACCAAACTGTGTCCTCTCTTAGACGGGGTACCGCATGTCCTAAAACTAGACATCATGATCATCCTATCAACACTTTCAACTTTTGACAATGAAGATCAAGATGTTTGTTTGACTTGTTGGAATTAGCGAGTCTTATCATTTATTGATTTATTTTTGATCATGTTCCTATGTTGCTCGATGATGTCACTGAGTGATTTAGAGTGACCGGGATGGTTCATGGTCCCCTTTCTTTTTTTTTGTTGTGATTGTTGTTTGTGGAATGTTTGTTGCAAACTAGGGCAACTATATCATTGGGTGTTTGTGATAAGTACGTTCGCTTTGTGAACGCCGCACATACCTCAACCCTTGATGTATGCACCCTAGGATGCTTCACTCATTCCTTGTGTGCGATGTGTCTGTCTTTTGCAAAAAGGGTTGCGTTTCAGCTCTGGCCTTCAATGCCATGATGCTATGCATCCATTTTGCTACATCAAATAAAGGTTCTCACCTACAAAGTGCATTATTGAAAGCAAGTTTTTCTTTGCCTCTAATTGTCCTCTGTCTCATTTCTTCTTACTAACATTTCTTCCATCAGTTCGGATAGTCAGTTCAATCTAGTTCTCTGATCTACATAAACAAATGCACATATGCTGCATCCTGCATCCATTTGGTTAGTACATTTGCATTATATCAAACATCACATCAAGCATCACATCAAGCATTTTATCCATTTCATATTATAAATGCATCAAAAACACATTAAAAAATATATCCATACATGTTCCACAATAATACATCAACAATGCATAAGCCATCCATACATGGAAAATAACCATAAGTCATAACATAATGTATCCCATCATATCGATGCATATCATATCATATATCAAAATAATATCGGAGTACAAAATTGGACTGTCTGTCCTAAGTATGGCCCGCAGGTTGACTACATAATGTCACACTACATAATGTCAACTGTCTGTCATAAGGAGCATGTACCTCTATCACTGGGTGCTCCCTCTATCCTCCTCATCCCTGCCATGTCCCAAGGATGATGTCCCTCTTGCCCCAGGTCCTGGCTGTGGTGGTCTCATAGGTCCACTCACCCCCATGCTGCTCATTGACCTCCGAGAGTGTGCCCTACTCTCTATCCTCGATCATGCCCGATATGACGATGCTCTCTGCTCTGGTGGAACTACACTCTCATATAGTGTCCTCCAATGGCATATCTCCTCGCTGGTCTCTGTGCCATTTCACGTGCACTGGCGTCCCTAATCGACCCAATATACTCAGTGACTCTTTGTTCTTCTCGCTGTGCCTATGCTATTGCTGTATCTCGAGCCACTGTCAATCTGGCTATCTCTGCTCTAAACTGATCATGCTCTATCCTCAAGATGGCATTCTATCTCTCTAATGTCATAATGTGATCATGCTGACTCGCTATGGTAGCCCTGCATATCTCCATCTCCTCTATCCTAGCTGTCTTCAGCTCTATGGGTATATCCTGCAATGATTCCTGATCGGCTAAATCTGGCTCATAATTGTCATCCCCCTTATCATCTCTATCCTCATCATCCCCCTCATCCTCATCACTACCCTCATCCTCCTCTCCTACGAGTGGGAAGTCCTCCTGTCTCCTGGGTACTGGAATATCAGGATCTGTCAATGGCACTGGCCGTCGTCGTGCAAACCATTGCTCATACTCCTCTGTCGTCCCTGTGTCCACCACATCTGATCGCCAATCCCACTATCTTTGTTGTAGCTATGTGAAGTCAGCATATGCTATGTGTGGCTGAATCATCCTCCCCCACTGACTCGTCTCTCTATGAGATTGGGCAAAGTGTACAGTCCCTCTAAATACATCCTGCCTCTCTCCAAACTCTCATCTGACTCTATCTGGCAGGTACATCTCAATCACTCTCTGGTGATTCACTGGTCACCCAATCAGGTATCTCTCCTATCTACAATATGATAGCTCATCATTATCATCTGACCATCCAGGGCAATCAAGATTTGTCCTCCATGTGAACTCTCTCAATCTGTCTAGCTCATGTCGCCAATACAGTATGTATCTGAAAGGACCCTGTCTCAGTGCTCCCCCATAATAGTACACATATGGTCGGTGTGGTACTACCTGTCTCTCTGTAATCGGTTGACATATGGCTATGTGCTCAAATGCCCATACCTGTAGTAGTGTGACTCCATAGCTCAAAGTCTGCACTAACTAATATGCTATTTGATGCAACTGAAAATATAGCATAGCAAGCACACATGGTCCCCATGCATACACCATCCCCTCTCTCACCATCTACTCTAGCACTCTTCCCCATCCAATAGGGAATCCATGTCCTCATCTGTCCCCTGCTAATAGGCATGCTATCACCACTGCTATCACCACATATCGTCGATCATACTCTGATGCCATATTCTCCCAGCCAATCTCCCTCTCTATGATATCCAGATCATCTGTGTTGCACTCAAATAATCTACACAAAGCATCTCTCCTTGTCACTGGGTCATACTCTATCATCTCTCCATGAATCAAAATGCGGAGGATACGCCATACATCCTCTAGTGTCAGAGTCGCCTCTCCAGTTGCCAGATGGAATGAGGAGGTCTCTAAATGCCATCGCTCTGCCAATGCGGTAAGCAGTCCTATGTTTGCCCTAATCTCGGGCATGAATGTGATGTAGTATATTCCAAGTCCTACTAATGTATCTCTGTCCGTGCTCCTGAGTCTATGTCGTAACATGAAGCAGTCAGGTTGGTTCTCCCGCATGATCAATGGATACTGTCGACTCTGCATCACAATTGGGGCACATTTTGTCAGTTTTAGGGTTTGCTCCTACGGGCTGCATTTCCTTGTTTCATGTCCAAATCAGGGTGTTTTTAATCTATTTTGACCTATCCTACCCTTATCCCCCTTTTCGGATCATCCGCATGCTGTTTTTGACCAAAATTGACTTCCCAGGGAACAACTGCACCTGTGTGCTATATCCTACACCTGTGTTGCATCAACTTGTGCTTGTGTACCCTACACAAGTGCAGGATACCCTACACAAGCACAAGATGTGCTCACACAGGTGCAAGAGTCACTTTCTGCATTCCCTGTGGGCCCCGCAATGTCCCGCAAGCAAGTCAAATTCATGAAATTGACAATATGGGTTTTTGAGATACATACCACTTCTCCCACGTTGTTCAATCGTCTGTAGGTGCGTACACGTTCCCTAAGGTGATCTACCATTGGAATGTTCACCATCTCTCTGCAAGTGTCCTTTTCCAGAGCAACAAATCCTCCTCTTTGGCTAGTGTAAATGAGCACTTTTCACTCTCTTTGTCTCATTTATAGATCTTTGTCAGTGCATAGATGGACATGCACTCTCTCCATCTCATGCTGGTCACGGTCTTTTGCACCTTCAATTGCTTGTCCTTCGTGCATCCAGTCTCTGATTGTCAGTTTGTTTTCTCCTATCATGTTCTATCATTATTATCGATCAATTTGTTGAAATGTGGTGACTGATCAGCAAAGTACTGTACACTCAGCACGTATCCTTGCCAAGGTCCGGGGCCGGGCCGGGCCCTAGGTAGGGGTTTGGGGGCGGCAGCCCCCGAGAAATTTTTTTTTTGCCTTTTTTTTGTTGATGAAAACCAACATTGTAATAAAACCCTAAAAAAGGCTGACTTTGTTCGTTGCCCTAAAAATGCATGTTATAAGCGGCTGGGATGCTTAAGGCATTGTAAGGTTGATGTACTATTTTTGCTGGATAATAAGAAAGATTGGACGGCTGTGTATGGTGGACGTAACCCATTCTGGGTGAACCACGTTAAATCTCTGTGTTATTTGTGTCCTGTTTTATTTCTTTATCTTTTGTATTTAAATCTGCATATAATTGTTAGTTCATATTTGCTTCGGATCTGCTTGAAACCCTAACAATTGGTATTAGAGCGAGGTTTTCTGTAAATTGGCAGGACTTTCGGATTTGAGTGGGAGCAATGGGGGATTCCAAATTCAAGGTCGAAAAGTTTAACGGCCAGAATTATCAGTTATGGAAAATGCAGATGGAGGATTACCTATATCAAAAGGATTTGTGGCGGCCATTGGAAGGAAAGGCAAAGAAACCGACCACAATATCAGATGAAGAGTGAGACATTTTAGATAGAAAGGCACTGGGATCCATTCGATTGTGCCTTGCGTCGTCTGTAGCATTCAATATAACAGAAGAAAAAATGACTGTAGATTTGATGGCAACATTGGCTAAGCTGTATGAGAAACCCTCGGCTTTGAATAAGGTATTTCTTATGAAGCGTTTGTTTAATTTGAAAATGAGTGAGGGAGGATCTGTAGCAGAGCACTTAAATGAATTTAATACAATTACCAGTCAATTGTTTTCGGTAAAAATTACCTTTGCAGAAGAGGTTAGGGCTCTCTTGATTTTATGTTCTTTGCCAGAAAGCTGGAATAGCTTGGTTATGGTTGTAAGTAACTCTGTCTCTGGTAAAAATACTTTGGTATTTGATGATATTGTTGGTGTTATCCTAAGCGAGGAAATGCGAAGGAAAAGCACAGGTGAGACTCCAACATCATCGGGTAGTGTTTTGAATGTGGAGAATAGAGGAAGATCAAAGGAAAGAGGAAAAGGCCCTGGGAATGAGAAGTCACGAGGGAAGTCAAAGAAAGGATGCTCTCAATCTAGAGGAAAGAAAGATTGCTGGTACTACGGAAAGCCTGGTCATCTAAAGAAAGACTGTTGGTCTTGGAAAAACAAAGAAGGAGACAAAAATGAAAATGACAGTAAGGAAGCTAATATTGCAAGTAATACTTTACAAGATGCTTTAATCTTATGTTTGGATAATGTTAATGATTCCTGGGTAATAGATTCTGGGGCTTCATTTCATGCTACACCCCATAGAAAATATTTTCTAGATTATGTTCAAGGTGATTTTGGACAGGTATATTTGGGTGATGATGAGCCCTGTCAAATTGTTGGAAAAGGAAAGATAAAGATCAAGTTGCAGAATGGTAATGACTGGTTTCTGCAGGAGGTAAGACATGTTCCTAATTTAAGAAGAAATTTAATTTCTGCAGGGCAACTAGGGAGTGAAGGTTGCATAGTTACCTTCTCAGACAGTATGTGGAAGGTCACTAAAGGATCGTTAGTAGTAGCTAAAGGTGCGAAGGTAGGCACATTATATCTGTGTATTGGTAACACTTACTCTACCTTAGCTGCTACAGATAAATTTACTGCAGGGACAACAACAATAAATGTTGCAAGAACAGATTTGATAATGTGACACCATAGGCTTGGGCACATGAGTGAGAAAGGGATGAAAATCCTTCACTCCAAAAATCTATTGCCAGGACTAAAGAAGATTGATTTAGAGTTCTGTGAAAACTGTGTTTATGGTAAACAGAAAAGAGTCAGATTTCTCAAGGTTGGGAAAGAGAAGAAGAGTGAGAAGTTAGAGCTTGTACATTCAAATGTATGGGGACCGGCTCAGGTATCATCTCTTGGTGGCTCTTGTTATTATGTTATTTTTATTGATGACTCAACTAGAAAAACATGGGTATATTTCCTAAAACAAAAATCAGATGTTTTTGAAACTTTTAAGAAATGGAAAGCTTTGGTTGAGAATGAGATAGGAAAAAAGTTGAAGTGTCTCAGATCGGATAATGGAGGTGAGTATTGCAGTAATGCATTTGATGATTATTGTTCCTTAAATGGGATTCGAAAGCAGAAGACAGTTCCAGGAACTCCACAGGAAAATGGTGTGTCAGAGAGAATGAATAGGACCATCATGGAACGTGCGAGGAGCATGAGATTGCATGCTGGATTGCCCTTACATTTTTGGGCAGATGCTGTACATACTGCTGTCTATTTGATAAATAGAGGACCTTCAACCCCTTTAGATTGTGGTATTCCAGAGGAGGCATGGACTGGTAAAAAGGTAAATTATTCTTTCCTAAAAACTTTTGGTTGCAAAGCTTTTGTCCATGTTGATAAAGAAAACAGAACCAAGCTTGATGCTAAATCTCATAAATGTACCTTCATTGGATATGGGATAGATGAATATGGCTATCGGTTATGAGTTTTGAAAATAAGAAAATAATTAGAAGTAGAGATGTTATATTCAATGAGAAGGTTATGTATAAAGAACAGATGCAGGAAAAGAAGCATGAACAGGACAAACAAGAATATGTGGTGTTGGATGAGATTCCTGAAAATGAAATGCCACAGGTACCTGATGCTCAGCAACAATAGATTGTCCCACAAACTCTTGCAAGTGTTAGACATTCTACGAGGACAAGTAGACCCCCTGAAAGATTTTCTCCTTCTTTGTATTCTATTTTATTAACGAATTCTGGTGAACCAGAAGAATATGAAGAAGCAATGCAGGTGGATGCCAAACAACAGTGGCAGCTAGGCATGAAAGAGGAGATGGACTCTTTGATGAAAAATAAGACTTGGGACTTAGTCCCTTTACCTGCAGAAAAAAGAGCCTTGCCTAACAAATGGGTTTATTGGCTGAAGGAGGAGGAAGGAGGTCAGAAAAGATATAAGGCCAGACTTGTGGTAAAAGGTTTTGCACAGAAAAAGGGTATAGATTATGATGAAATATTTTCTCTAGTTGTAAAAATGACTTCAATTAGAACTGTACTTAGTCTTGTGGCTGCAGATGATTTACATCTTGAACAATTAGATGTCAAAACAACTTTTCTCCATGGAGACTTGGAGGAGGAAATTTACATGTTGCAACCACAGGGATATGAGGTCAAAGGTAAGGAGAACTTGGTGTGCAGGTTGAAGAAAAGTCTGTATGGCCTAAAGCAAGCACCCTGACAATGGTATTTAAAATTTGATAGTTTCATGGCTGAACACGGTTATCATAGATGTCATTCTGATCATTGTGTATATTTTAAGAGATTTGATAATGGCAGTTATATTATCCTGTTGCTTTATGTTGATGACATGCTTGTTGCTGGGTCTAACATGCAACATATAAATGATCTTAAACAGAAATTAGCCAGGTCATTTCCTATGAAGGATTTGGGTGCAGCTAAGCAAATTCTCGGTATGAGGATTACACGGGACAGGAAAAATAGAACCTTGAATTTGTCCCAAAGTGAGTATATAAAGAAGGTGTTGAAAAGATTTAACATGCAGGATGCAAAAGCAGTTAGTACACCTTTGGCTAGTCATTTCAAATTGACTAAGGAGATGTGCCCAAAGGCACAGGAAGAGGTTAATAAAATGTCTAACATCCCGTATTCATCAGCTGTTGGCAGTCTGATGTATGCAATGGTATGCACAAGGCCAGATATTGCACATGCAGTGGGAGTTGTAAGCAGGTTTATGAGTAATCCGGGTATGGAACATTGGAATGCTATGAAATGGATTCTTCAGTATTTGAAAGGAACTACTATGAAGGCATTATGTTTCAAAGGATCTAATGCTGCTCTAAGTGGATTTGTTGACTCTGATCTGGCGGGTGATATTGATTCACGGAGGAGTACTACAGGGTATGTTTTTACTATAGGGGGAACTGCAGTCAGTTGGATTTCTAGGCTGCAAAAGGTTGTTGCACTTTCAACCACTGAAGCTGAGTATGTTGCTGCTACAGAAGCCAGCAAAGAGATGATTTGGTTGCAATGTTTTCTGAAGGAATTGGGCCAGACACAAGAGGATAGCCCATTGTATACTGATAGCCAGAGTGCCATTCATCTTGTGAAGAACTCTGCTTTTCATTCAAGGACAAAGCACATTCAACTCAGGTACCACTTCATCCAGACTATTTTGGAGGAGGGTCAGTTACGGCTTGAGAAGATTCACACAAGTGAGAATCCTGCCGATATGTTCACAAAGGCAGTTCCACAGGAGAAGCTGATTTCTTCATCAGTTTCTGTTGGTCTTCTTGATTGATAATTATTGAATTTATACCAGTCAAGTCCTAGTGTTTTATCCAGTGGATGTTGCATGTACAGTGGTGTCGTGTAGTATCAGTCTCCAAGTGGGAGATTGTTCGGTGTGGAGCCTGATCAGTCTCCAAGTGGGAGATTGTTGAAATGTGGCGACTGATCAGCAAAGTACTGTACACTTAGCACATATCCTCGTCGGGGTCTGGGGCCGGGCCGGGCCCCGGGCAGGGGTTCGGGGGCGGCAGCCCCCGAGAAAGCGGGGGTTCAGGGGCGGCAGCCCCCGAGAAATTTTTTTTTTTTCTGTTTTTTTTGTTGATGAAAACCGACATTGTAATAAAACCCTAAAAAAGGTCGACTTTGTTTGTTGCCCTAAAAACGCATGTTATAAGCGGCTGGGATGCTTAAGGCATTGTAAGGTTGATGTACTGTTTTTGCTGGATAATAAGAAAGATTGGACGGTTGTGTATGGTGGACGTAACCCATTCTGGGTGAACCACGTTAAATCTCTGTGTTATTTGTGTCCTGTTTTATTTCTTTATCTTTTGTATTTAAATCTGCATATAATTGTTAGTTCATATTTGCTTCGGATCTGCTTGAAACCCTAACACAATTGGCCTCTTTTCTAGATGTTTTTGGCCAATTCCTCGAGGGGGCATGCATATGTCATTGTCATTGTCTGGGGCATTTTCATTATTGTTCTTTGAAACAATGCTTAATATCGCATTGTCTCAAAGAGGGGCAAAATGTAGACGTCTAAAACTGGTCAACGCTTGCGGAGTCGTATTTTAACATTGGCGCATTGCCTTATTTTAGGTTTTTGCATCACATTAACATTTCTTCTATGTTGTGTACTTGGTCTTTATCATTTGCGAGCATCGAGTCCTTCTTCTGCATTCTTCATTTGTCTCGCTTTCAAATTTGGTCTTGTTGATAACAATCTTCAGTCATGATTTTGATCGATCTTATCCTGTCGCATCAAGGTGCGTGTTAATTTGTCATCATTTTGGACATCGTCAATCCTAATTAGGGTTTTGTCCTCTTTTCAATCTTGTCATCTTGCGATCGATTTGTCATCGATCCTTTTCCTTTGATCAAATTGTCATCAATCTTTTCATCTTGCGATCGATTTGTTATCAATTGTTGTCATTTTCAATCTTGTTGTCTTGCGATCAATTTGTCATCGATCATTGTCCTTCTCAATCATGTCAATTTGGATCAATTAGTCATTTTTCCTTGTCAATTGGTGCATTTATCAATCAAATTACTTATCAACATTGGTCCTTTGTCAGTCAGAATCATGATCAAATCGAATCGATGTCAATTATCTTTTGACAAGACCTAATTGTCATCCTTGCATTTCTAATTCATCTTCTAGGGTTTCATGATTTAGTCATTTAACCTTGTTTGTCATTTCCCCCTCTAGGTTAAATAATTTATTATTTATCCTAAGTCTTCTTGTCACAATTAAATATTTATTTAATTGGTTAACTAATTCCTCCCTCTTTGTGAATTAATTAATAAATGAAAAATTGTTAATTAATTCATTTGATTCCTAATTTCCTCATTTCTAATTTCCTAATTTCTAATTCATCTAATTTCAATTTTCTCCTATATTTCTCCTAATTTCATGGGAATGACATAGCAAATTTGTCATAATTTGTCATAATTGACAATCAATCAATTTTGACATAGTAATTTGTCATAATTATCAATCAATCAATATTGCATAGAAAGTGCCAATTTGTCATAATTTGTCATAATTGTCATTCTTGATTTGAAATTTCCATTCAAATCTCCTCATGCTAATCTTGTATTTTCTCCAATTTGTCTACAAATTGGATGAGTTTCTTCAATCAAAGCCCCTGGCCAAATCAATCATGCTTCTAGTATCCTTACGCTGTCAACTTGTCTTGTCAATCTTTCTTTCATATTATGCTTATGCACATTTAGGTGAGATCCACAAAACAAAGCCATTTGAAGGAGAAAAAAGGACAATGGAGAATTCTTGAGGAGACATTTCACATTTGTGATGGTTTGCATTTGAATTGAATGTCTTGTTTTTCATGCACCTCTATTGAATGTAATTAGGATTTATCACTGCATTTTAGTTTTCATGATTGAGCTAGGCTAATGTTTATATTGCTTTGATGATTTCCAGATTCCTATCTACACCTATAAAGAAGGAAGTTCATCAATTTGCTTTCCCAAGTTTTAGAAGATACCTTCCTTTTCATGATTATCAGACTACATAAGTTGTAATTTATCAAGACCATCAGGTTTTAGAATAGAAAGAAGTGATGTTTGAGGAGACAAAGATAGATCTTTCACATGCTGTTATGACTGTGCATGAGGTTGAATATGATAAATTAGATCTACAACACAAGGTAGAGGTGGTTGTAGATGAGGAACATTAGGTTCTAGATCATGAGGAGGTTGATAGTTTTCAGCTTCAAGATGATTTATTTTCAGAGATTCCCTCATTTGTTAGTTTTGATGAGATAACAAAATTGCTAGGTTGTGATTAGCAAGAGAAAGAAAATTAGCAAGGCATACATTTCCAAGGTATCATTGCAGATTTTTGCTCCAACCTTGATTATAATTTGACACCTTTGGAAAGAGAAGATGATCAATTGCAGCACGCTAGTATTGAGGAGGCTATAAGGGGTAATGTTTTGCAGTAGATGGCATGGTAGATGGGTCATGCCATGAACCCAAGGGTTTTGCAATTAGTTGCCAAGAAGAAGAGACAAAAATAAAGAGTCAAGCTAAATATTTTAGATCTTCTTGTGAGGTGTCTCATAAGCCTAAATTTTGTGCTCATGAGTTAGCTATCAGCACATGCGATTTTGATTTGTGTGAGGAGCACCCTTATGTAAATCAAGAAGGATACATGGAATTCTTGTCATCCTCATGTGAGTTTGAGACATTTTACTTTGGTTTCAACTCATACCAAGAGTAGGACAATGGTGATAGGAATGAATCTCCCTTATGTGAAGAGGTTTCTTTCTCTTTTGTAAGGGTTAAATATGATACTAGCCTACCCCTGGTGTATTTTCCCTTTATTGTTGAATGTGCCTTTGATACACCTCCATGTGCTTTAGAGGCTTATCTTATATGGATCCCTTGTGGTGGAAAGGTGAATGGTGAAGTATTATTTCACCATATGAGGAGTATGTATGGTCTGATACATGCATACAAGAGACTTCAACTATTGTAGCCAGGTGGTGACTGCAACCATGGTATGATGGAGATTAGCTCCTTCATAAGGTTCATCTTCTCACAAAGGAAAAATGAATTAGTTATCTCTTATTGCAGCAATGCAAATATTAGTTAGGTTTCTTGTTTTCCAAGAAGTGCACGAGCATAGGACATTCTTCCCTAGAATGGTAAAATTTTGATTTTTTGCAAGTTGCAGGGGTAGAGGTTTATCCTTATTTTTAGTCTTGACTATGTGCCTAATGAATCTCCCTGGCTACTGATCATGTGCCAAATAGGCTTTCCATCCCCTCTGAGTCACCATAAATGTTGACCCTTTTTTTGTCAACCTTAGCCATGCAAACAGTCAATTTGAGATATCTTCAATGACTAAAAAGCCCTATTAAAACCCCTAAGGCCTAAACCCTTAAGGCTTTTGCCTTAACCTTTTTCGGCCTTATTCTTTTCATTCGTTGATTGGATAGGGTGGTCATTTCACTTAAAAAATAACCATTTGGAGGGTCCCTTCTTCATGGCGGGATCGACCCATTTCACTTGCTATCAGTTGGCGGAGTTCTTTGTTATTGTTGTATCACGTAGTCAGGACATTTCCACTTTTTTCCCTATTACGACTGTTCTATTTACGCATGACACCATGATGAGCGATGCTGGAGGTGAGTGCCATTACTCCACCATGAATTTACAGAGGATTTTCACACTCTGACTTTGCCCATTTATTGCAGAATGAAGAATTTTGGGTTGATAGAGGACATTTAGATTCTTTAACGCATGATTCTCCCTATTTTGCAGGGATTGTTGCTCTTTTCCAGTTTTGGGAGATATTTTCAGACACACAACCATCAGATCAATCTGTTTGATTTGATTCTCCTCTCTTTTTTGTAACTTAACCCTAGATGGTTAGGGTTTTTGATCCCAGTATTCATCTATGTTATGCTTGACCTATAAAGGAAAATTTTGCAGCTCTTTCAAAGGGTCCTCTCCTTGTTTGTCTTATAGAAAATTCATACTTTTTTGCAATTGTAAACTTTGCCTTACCTTAATATCAATAAAATTATCTATCTTACCTCTCTTTCAGTTCAAATATTTTGTGTAATGCATATTACGTCTTATTTGAATGCATTCTTTTCTAGTTCTTAGCTTATGTGATTGTGTTAACACCCCTGCAGATGCTGTCTATGAATTGCTTTAATTCCTATCTTCAACTTGCAGGATTCTAACCTTTGGATGTTCCTAGGGAGATGATTAGGATAGAAAATTGTGCATATCCTTGGGTAGTTTTCATTGATGTCTTGTGTAGTTATGGGCAGTGAGGATAAACTTTCAATTTAGGTGCATCATTTCTTTTCCCTTTTAGCATTCCTTCTGCCCTTTTCCCCTCAGATCATTAGAATAGTTTTAATAAGTGTTGGGTTGGTCCAACTCCACACCTTGATTGATAAGGAAGTTGACCTTCTCTAGAAACTCAACCTCACATTGTGCAAGGTCCCACACTTGGAGGTTGTTTCCATGTTTCACAAGGTTGTTGAGCATAGGTGTTCGATAAGGGTGCAAACTTTTATGACAACATGAACATTTGACACACATATCCATTTTGGAATATATATATATATATATATAAAATTTGCCCAAATTAATGCAAAATATTTGCTAGCATTATCAATTCACAATGCCTATTTATTTTTAAAACAATCAAATTGTCATACTTTTCTAAGGAGAATTTAGAGTTGTCTGATACATTATTTATAATTGAACACACCACTTATTATTATATAGAATAATGTACGTATGATGATTTCCTTAATCCACTACCCTCATTAAGGGTCGGCCACTTCTTGATGGAAGGTGTGTGGAAAACCACTAGTCTTTGGTTGGAGGAAAAGCACTTAGGTAATGCTATCCTTATTGTAGTTGAAGAATATAAAAGACTTCGTTACTCATAAATATTATTTATATTTCAAAAATGACATTATTGATGATTTAAAATTCTATAATATGTTATTACTATGTGGATTCTACTTGTAATATGTAATTTATATAATGAAACATTCTTGAGAGGTGAATTATTTGATAAAATGATTTCTTTAAATCTAAAATATTCATTGTATGTATGCATTAATTTTGTAAATGATTTCCATAAAGAGATAATTTAATAGTTTTCTCTTCGGTCCAATACTGAGATATAGAATTGTAAAAAAAATAATGATTTGTTAGTGAAATTTATTATGATATGTAATTAGTCACACATTAGTTATAGTAAAATGCAAGGACATTACCAAATAATCATTATGAACACATCATTCATTATGATTTAGGTACAAATATATTACATAACATACCTTTGGTTGAGAAGAGTATATTTGCAAATAGATTTGCAAGAGATGTTGGTGAAATTATTCTCCCTATATTTTCCTTATTAGTGAAATAACAACATTATTTTTTTTATGAATAAGTTAATGCAAATGGTTACATTTGAATTGGGTTTAGGTATATCTCCTAAATTATTATTTTTTATCTCAATATTAAAATACAGTCAACTCATAGATTAAGCTCAACCAATATATATGATACTAAGGATTATATGTTGTATAGGTCAATGCTTTGAGTAGACAATAAGAGTTTGGATTTTTCTTGTTGCTTTGACTATAGTATAGGTAGACTTGTAATGCCCCACTAGGAAACCTTGAAGGGATTAAACTAAAACACTTGAAAAGAGCATAAATTTTAAAAAAAAAACTATAATAAGTTAAATGATACATGAAGTTAACATTTCGTTTAGATTACACAACGAAAGACTTAACTTAATACCTAAAGGGTTTCACAACTTGGTTAACATGATGTAAACTAACATTGCTTAGCACTAATTAATCCAATTAAGATGATTAAACATAAAACATAATTACATTTAACCAATGGTTAATTTATCCAATAGTATGAAATATTATTAACATGTCTAGGTTTCATTCATGAGAATTCTTTCCATTACATTACATCTGATATTCAAATAAAACATATGCATTAACATTTAATTTCCATTCATACATTTGTTTTGCATCATAAAATAGAAATAACATTACATTTCACTAAATCACTAAGTCTCAGATAATCACATAATGCTTACAATTTACATTTTGCCATGAAGGCATACATATCAAATAATTACAACTGACCATATAAGGTCCATGATATACAAGGAATGATCCAAAATGACAAATAGGATCCAAATGGAAATACAAGACGCTCAAATCCAAAGAGAAACTAGAACACCTATGAAGCCAACTCCCGCAAGAGGGAACAAACACACCTGATGGAAAGTGCCACTACCACCCGACCATGTGGCTCAAAAGAACCACCCCACCATGATAGGAGATAGAAATAAGACCTATCATGCCTGTGAAGTAGGGTATCTGCAACTGACACAAACACTCAATAGATCATTACAAGCATGGTTAGCAAATTGAAATCAAACGAAAGATAAACCAAGACAAAGTGACCTATCACCTCCTAAGAGACGCAAGTATGGATTTTCTCTCAGATCTGGATAAGCAATCTCAGTGACTTGACTACACCTAGATGGAGGATTTGAAATGATGATGATATGCAAGCTAGATGAGATTGATTATGCTAGATTGATCCAAGAGTCTAATTAAGCTAATGATATGCATGATCAAGCTATGATGATGATGCAATTAAGCTAGAAAAGAGATTGATTAAGCTACATGATTCAACAATTATGCTAGAAAATGATCAAATTAAGCTAATGCAATTGCCTATAACAATGCTCAAATGATATGCCTATAGTAACAATGCCTAAATTGACAATGAGATGGGATCCTTTGTGCTCCAAAATGAGGGATATTTATAGGATTTCCAAGGCCAAGGGTGAGGTGGCAGGAATCAATGGTCAAGATTGAGTTTGAAGATATCAAGGGTGAAATTGGAGGAGGTTGGAGAAGAGGTTGGAGGAAGGGAAACTTGTCATCTCTAAGGTGACAAGTGTCAAGGAGCCTTGCTCATAAGAGGGCAAGTGTCCAAGAGAGGAGACATGTGGCCAAAGTTCCATGTGTCTCAAGGGGAGAATATCCAAACCATAGGAGGTTAGGATAAGGAGGTTAGAATGTGCAAGATAGGATAGGGTTAGTTAAACCCAGGGTTAGATGGAATGGGTTAGGTTAGGGGATGGTTAGGTTAGGTGGTTAGAAGTTAGGAAGCATGTGGGTAATTTGAATTTGAAAATTCAAATAATAGGAAAAGACTAATTAATTTTCAACAACTCATAAATTGATTTGTTTTAATTAATTAGGGGATTACAAGAAATGAATTTAATGGGGGGATTAGTCAATTTAGATTAATTAATCAAAGAGGACTATTGAAATGAACCTATTAAATAAATCCTTAGATTTATTAATAAGTAGATGAAAGGGAGAATTTAATCAAATTGCTAATGAATTCAATTAAATTAGGGAGGGGGATTAATTAAATAATTACTTATTTGATTAATTATCTTCAGACCATTTTTAGCTGTATACAAGAACCACTAGCAACCTAGAAGGTATGCACAAACATGGTCGAAACACAACATTGAGAAACTTGCATAAAGCATAAACTTGCAAAACCTGACTCCACAACAAAAGTCCATTGATACCAACAAGGCTACACACTAGTGACCATAAGGGAAGAGTTTCATCACATAGCTTGGTATGGTTATCCTGATAGGCCTCCATAGGTCCCAACCCCTATCTTGGGTTATCTTGGTAACCTCTCCCGAACCCCTGACCCCATCCAAGTCTCATGCGGACCCAAACAATCCTTTCGTGAGGACAAGGTTGTTGGTCTGCCATTCTAGGCCTTCCCAATGCATCCTAAGTCTGTACAAGCACTCAACCATGAGTGAGGTACAACTATCTTACTTAATGTTTTAGCTACACAACCCCCCTAATATATTATTAGGTTATCACTTGCTTAACCAACTTTCAATGGGTTATCCTGCTAACCTCTTTGGGCGTGACCCCCACTCGAAAGCCACTCTTCCTTATGATACTAAACAAAAATATCTCAAAAGAACTCCAAAGCCAAAGCACAAAGACCAACCATACCCAAGGAGTTCAACACAACTAAACAGTTCACTTGGTCACTCAAATCCTACCATCTAGGTTTAACCCACTAGATAATTTGGTCTACTCATGAGACAAGACCATTATAGAAAAACAACATAAAAAGGTCTAAAATAACAAATGACTAAATTAACTTGCAATAAGACATATTTACGAAGCCAGTCATATACGAATAGAAAAAAAACATCATTCATTGGAGAACAAATCTCATTGTTTTCCATCTAATTCGTTTGAACAAGTTTACTATAATTTTCTAAATTTGCGATAAAAATCATCTACTATAATAATAATTTTCTCCAATTTCAATAATAACTTCAAATTCGTATTTACTAATCATCTATTTAAAATTTCAATACCACAATAGATAATTAAAACAAATGTATGTATATATATATATAAAACATATTTTTAAATCTGATTATCAACATCATAACTATATTCTTTTTCTAAAAAATATGAATACATTATTATATTCATATATATTTATATTCCAAATATAATATATATATATATTAATTATAAATATATATATTAATATATATACATATAAACATCTACACACACACACACACACATATTTATTGGCTGGGTCCCACGAACCCCCATGGGGTTTATGTGGGTCTTGCAGCCCCATGTGATGGGACTACAGCCCCCCACTACGTGGGTCTGCAGCCCCACGCAGTGGGTTGCAGCGCCCACTACGTGGGTCTGCATCTCCACTAAGTGGGCCTGCAGCTCCACATCGTGGTGCTGCAGCTCACGATAGGGAAGGGGGGCAGGTGTGGGGTTCAACCATGACTTAGCCCATGGGTCCCCAATTAATTTTTTTTATTTTTTTAATTTTTTTTTAAACAAACTTTCACTAAAATTAAAAAAAAACTAAAACCTACAACACCCAAATCTGGGAAAATTCTAATAGACCCCCCAAATTTCATAAAACAATTTACCAGTCAATCCAAAATCAAATTGACAAAATTTTAACAGCATATCCTCAAATTTGGTAAACATTAACAGTTAAAATCTAAGGAATTTTAACATCTCAGATTAACAAAATTTTAACATCTTCATACTAAAAAAAATTAATAACAAATTATAACCATTTATACTTTCCTCGTCATTTTAAAACAAAAGATTCGAGAGGGAAACAAAGAGATTTCATTTTCAAACAAACAAACCAGAGATTTTTTTTTTAAAATCCAAAATTTATGCAAACATAGATTTAAAAAAAAAAAGAACCAACCTGATAAGCTTCCTAGAAGACAAATTTTGATGGAGAGCACCCAATTCTTCCCTGAGGAAGAATTTCTTCAACCAGACAATTTTCCTCCAAAATACCTAGACTCCCATATCCAACAAAACTCCCAGCATATAAAGAAACTTTTTCTAAAAATATCTATTAGGTCAAGTTTTTTTTTTCCTCCAAGCAAAACTTTACAAATGAAAATTAAAATACTTTCCCTCAAATTGAAATACTTTTAAAATTTTAAACTTTTGAATTGAATTCAATTTTTTTATAAAGCAAAAGTCAACATGAGAATATATTTACTTTTCAAAAATAAATTAATTTTTTTCAAAACATAGGATATAAAATTACATCTATAATAAGATTTTTTTTTTTGACAACTAATTTAATTAGCTAGCTAGGGTAATTAATTTAATTGCTTTATAACATTATAGGGGTCCTCTTTAATTTAACTATTAATTTAATGAATTAAAGCAATACACATTAATTATTAATAACCATAAGGTATTAAATATTAATCTTACATTAAATAATACTAGAAGAAATTTAATAGTCACAAAGCACATAACCCATAACACACAAACCCAACTAAACAACACATGAAAGGTTGACAGATGATTGACAATGCTCTCTATCGAGCAAAGGTAAGGGTGAAACTTAGGGCCTTAAGACTATCTCCTCCACTTTCATCAGATTATTTAGGTACGCTCAGACCTGTAGAACCAGGTGAACTCAGTCACTTTTACCTGTAATTCCTGCATCACCAAACCACGCATACATATATATGTATTCCAAACACGGTAGACACATGGGTGAAGGAGAATCGTGACGTTCCCTGTCTCACCATAGTGAGTGAAGGAAAATCATCTCCTCGCACCCCATACACTTTCACATATACATGATAACATATACATAACACATCTCACACATAAAGTAAATGTGTTAGTCCATGGTCAGTAATCCAATAAAATTAACTTCTAACCATCAATAAAGAAATGATGCATAAAAACATTCACTAAATCTCAAATCAAAACATAACACAACATAGCATAATATCTAAATAAACATCACCATATAATGTATCCACTAATATCCACTGAAAAAGAACCATGGTCAAAATAAGTATCTAAAAAAAACATTCTGATCGAGGAAGGGGTACTACATCCTGCTCCCCAAAACTAGGCTTACTCCTGGAAGCATAAAACAGATAAGGCTAAAGCTCTCTCATCTTCACTGCATCCTCCCATGTAGCCAAGGTCTCATTATTTGGGTCCCATAGGACCCTTACCTGGTCGATGGTACGACCCCTGAGGGTCAAACCCCAACACTGCAGAATGCGCATGGGCTCCATGGAAAGCTGCCCGTCTTTGACTTGCAATGCGTTCCAATCAAGAAAATGGGTCACATCAGGATGATAAGGTCTAAGAATAGAAATATGAAAAAGATCGTGGATGTAGGATAGGCTTGGTGGAAAGGCAAGATGGTAGGCAACAGGTCCTATGCTCTCAAGGATCTCAAAAGGGCCAACAAAGCGAGGCACTAACTTAGAACCCTTTTCGTAACAGATTGGACTCTTTCGCGGATGCACTCTCAAGAATACATGGTCGCAAATAGGAAACTGATGATCCACTATGTGAGCATCGACATACTTCTTCTGCCTATCCTGCACTGCTACCAAATACTCATGAATCTGCTCAATCTATTGCTCCATCTCTCGAAGCATATCTGGTCCTATACGCACCGTGTCCTCTAATCGATCCCAACTTAAAGGAGTACAACAAGGATGACCATACAATTCCTGGAAGGGAGACATACCTATGTAGCTATGATATCCATTGTTATAAGCAAACTCCATAAGATAAAGACATTCCTCCCAGTGTGACTGCTGGTCCATAACATACATGTGAAGCATGTCCTCCAAAACCTGATTCACATGCTTGGTCTAACCATCTGTCTCTGGGTGATAAGCTGGACTAAAGTTCAAATGGGTCCCGAAAGTATGCTGAAGTAAAGATATGATCTCTATCTGAAATGATCCGCCTAGGAATCCCATGTAGCCTCACCACATCTTCCATGAAAACTCGTGCCACCACTGTTGCTATATAAGAAGATTGAATAGGAACAAAATGAGAAACTTTGGTCAATCTGTCAACAATGACCATGATGGCATCATGACGACGCGAAGAAACAGGCAACCCAACTATGAAATCCATGGAAATGATGTCGCATTTCCAATCTGGTACCAAATCAGGTTGTAAAAGCCCTGTAGGGTGCTAATTCTCATCCTTAACTCACTGACACTCCAAACACTTTGACACAAAATCAACAATGTCACATTTCATGCAGACCCAATGATATATATGTCTCATATCTGTGTGCATCTTCTTGACACCAGGATGTGCCGACTAAGGTGCATGATGGGCCTCAGTCATAATCAAAGTACAAAGTCCATCCAAAGGAGGTACATAGATACACCCAAGGTGTCGAAGAAGACTATCTACCTCAAGGTTATACCCAAAATATCTGCCCTCTAATGGTCTTCCAATCTCAGTCATGAATCTAACCTCCTGATACCAGGTGTCCTGAGGAATAATCCCAAGGATTCTCTCTCTCAAATCCATCCCAAGAGACAATGTTGCAACCTCATTCCATCTACAACTCAAAGCATCTGCCACTGCATTCTCTTTACCTTGAATATATCGAACCTCAAAGTCATATTCATAGAGGAATTCCATCCATCTCTATTGTCGAGCATTCAAGTTTGGCTGAGTAAAAATATATTGCAAGCTACGGTGATCACTGTGCAACTCAAACCGACGCCCTAACAGAAAATGTCACCACCTGACTAAAGCATGAACTATAGTTGCCAACTCTAAGTCATGAATTGGATAGTTCAGCTTGTGGTCCTTCAGTTTGTGAGACTCATAGGCTACCACATGACCATCCTGCATAAGCACTACTCCTATGCCTTCTAGAGAGACATCTATACAAACCATGAAATCTCTGGATGGATCAGGAACTACCAAAATTGGTGCACTAACAAGGAGTTCCTTCAAAGTATGAAAAATTGCCTCACATTGCTTCAACCAAACAAAATTCTTCCCTTTCCTCTGAAGTGAAGTGATCGGGAGACTTATCCAGGGAAAATATGAACAAAGGGGTGGTAATATCTGACCAAGCCCATAAAACTCCGAACCTCAAAAATATTAGTCGGCGCTGCCCAATCTACAATGGCTTGGATCTTAGAAGGATACACAAATACACCTTCTCCTAAAACCACATGACTAAGATAGTTCACCTCAAATTGGAATAAATCACACTTAGCCAAGTTGGCATAAAGTCGATTCCCCCTCAAGTACTGCAATACCTATCACAAGTGGCCCTCATGCTCTTCCATAGTTATAGAATAAATAAAAATATCATCCAAGAACACAAGGATAAAACTGTAGTGTCATAAATTGTACACCCTTGCTAGGGTGGTACAATTTTACACTTAGTTTAGCACTCGCCTTAGCGTGTTTTGTATCTTGCATTTCTAATATCTTTTAAGCATTTAATTAATTAATTTAATTAAATCTAAATTCATATTTCACCTCTTCACATGTTATAAAGTTGGTCCCTTTACCCTAAGCGTGCCCCTTTTCAGCTTATTCCTTCAATAAATCGTTTAATCATAAACCCTAATTATGTTTTATTTCGACTTTGAAGGCCCGATTTCGCATATTAAAACATCTTGAAATCAGCTGTAACTTTGGGATCCACTCTAATATCATCATATCTAACAACCCCAAAAATTTGGTGAAAAGTTGGTCGGACCATGTTTAAAGTGCACATGGTCCTTGGTTTTTTTCTCAAAATTTTGGGAGCATAATCCTATGATATAATAATTCTTAACCCCAAAAAATTGGCAGGAAATTCAAATCCTAGGTCGGCCTAAATACGAAATTAAGATCTAGGGTTTCGTACTTAAGAGCCCTCTTTCTTCATTTGAAGAGGTCTTCGTCTAAGAATCTAAGAGTAGGTTTTTGGAGCATTAAAAGCCTTCTTTTCAGAAAAAGAGTAGATCTCTGAAGTCTTCAACAACGTTAAACATTCATCAAACATCGATTGGGGGATTTTGGAGATATAGAAAAGCAATAGGAGATCACCGACTAAAGATTGGCTTGTACCCCTCCCTTGGGGTTGGGTATGGTTTCATGTTGTTTTCATGTCTTTGTATAAGCTTCATATTGATTCATATTCATGCTTTATATCACTTTGCATCATGGATTTAGAGCATTTACTTTGTCAATTATAAGCAATTAGGGTTTACTCTTTGGGGTTGCTCTAGATTGTTTGCTTTCATTTTAGGATCTTGCACACACACAAGGTTCTTGCACACACATTTTCAGTACATTATCAACTATTTGTTGAGGTGGAAATTATCAAAACAAGGGTTTGACTAAGGAAAAACCCATATAGCCACCCAAAACCCTCTTTTTTAGCTACAGGTACATGTTCGAATCCAAGCGTCGTTGGAAGTTACAGGACCGACAGAGCACACAAAGGATATCCCGGGGTTTAGAACTCATTAGAAACCCCTAAGATAGGGGTGTGGCACCATGGTCTTACCTAGGATAGGGGAGTGGCACACTAGCCCTGCCCAGGATAGGGATGTGGCACCTTGGTCCTGCCTATTTTCAACAAGATTTAACAGTGCATCAGGTTGCAGAGTTCAGATCCCATCTTGTCAGGTGCAACTTCAAACTTGCAGAATTAGGACAGTGGTGTGACACCTTGGTCCCATACATTTTGACTCAGATTTCAAACATAGGTGTACCTCTGATTTTGCTTCTTAATCAGTACTTTTCAACAATTTATCAATTGTTTTCTATTCTGCATTTCCAAATTGGGGTTTACTAGCTTGCTTAAATTTTAGATTAAATTGCATTTTGCATCATTCCTCTCTCTCATTTGAAGCAAAGGAATATAAATCCTAAGAATTAATCCATGACTATCTCTTTCCCACAAGAAGTAGTCGAAGTGCATTACCTCCCCAGGCTCTTTCGTATTCTGTTAGTGTGTATGAGAGTGGGGTTAGGGTTCCCATACTTAGTCTCACTTTTCCCCTTACACATTTTGGTGAAACTGACATGAATCCAATTGCATTTTCATTATATTGAATTGTTAGATCTATATTTGGTATCTTTTCATTTTGCTTTATAAACATAAAATTCCAAAAAAAAAAAAAAAAATCAAGAAAAAAAAAAAGAGAGATTTTCTTTTATTTGCTTGCATTGTGTGTTTAAATTTCATTCAATTTCCATTTCAAAATGTCAGATTTTTATTTGCAATATGTTCATGCTTTTGATGATGTATGCAATTTGTTTTATTATGATTTTAGTAAGGATGAACTAGATGAATCTCTAGATGTGTTTTTGAACCCTAAGCCTTCTAAACCCTCATTTTGCTAAAAACTAATCAACCTTGTTACTATGCCATTTTGTGGTGATGAGAAAGATGAGTTGAATGATTCCTCTCATGGGTACATTCCTATCAACTCCTCCACTAAATCTAGCAACATGGTTGACCTTCACAATTCCCTTTATGAGGTTATGTCTCCTTTTGAGTCCAAAGATAAACCTTTCAATCACTATGACCATGCTTTATTGGAAGATTCCCTTGATGACTTTATGTCTTTACCTAAACCTCCAAATAAAAAATATACATCTAAAAGGTTAATCAACATCATCAATGTGAATGAACATAGTAAACCTCTTTTTCTAGTCCAAGGTGCTTATCCTTCCTCACCTCTTTCTAATCAATCCATTTTCACAGTTCAAGGTGGATATATTCATGATTCCTGTACCACTCCGAACAAACCTATCATTACTGTGCAAGGAGGAAATCCCACTAAGAGTCCTTATAGCTATGCTAAACAATTAACTAAAGAGAGTTATAATGCAATTGCCCATACCTATAACATGAGAAACAATAAGAAACCTAATCTTCCTTTGGTTATCCCAACTTCTGTTCCTGATCCTCAACCTATTCTTCCTCAAGTACCTCACATTTCACAAGCTCTTGGTAACGATTATGATCTTGTTGAACAACTTAAAGCCACTCCTGCCAAGATATCCCTTTGGGATTTGATTCAAACCTCTTCAACTCATCATGGATTGCTACAAGATTCCTTGAAAACATTGAATGTCCCACTCGTAGTGACATCTAATAATATGGCCTCCTTGATTAATTCTATTACAAATCCTAAGGCTCAAATTGTGTTCACACAAGATGAGCTACTCACTAGTGAAATTCAACATCAATATGACCTGTTAATGATTGTGGTTATTATAAATGATAGTGAAATAATACAAACATGAGTGGACAATGGTTTTGGCCTTAATGTTTGTAGCATTAACTTGTCGCATAAGATCAATGTCGATTCATCTCTTATTAAGGCCGATTCTCTCACTATCTAAGGCTTTGATAATGTTGCTAAATCTTCATTAGGTATCATCACCTTGCCTGTTAAGGTAGGTCCTGTAACTTTACCCACACCTATCCATGTCATGTCTGGAGAATTAACATACAACTTGTTACTAGGGAGACCTTGGATTCATAGAATACAAGTTGTCCCCTCTACATTACATAGGAAAGTTAAGTTCATTTACAACAATAAGACATATACCCTGCTAGGTGACACAAATCTCCAGGCTTGTCTGCAGACATAAACTTCCAAATCCTCTTCAATTGGTTCTTCCCCAACTATCCTAGATGATTCCTCTAAAACTTCAAGTGTGTCCACTTCATCAAACCAATATCCTACTTTTGAATCGCTTCCCAGTACTTCCTCAAGTGGACCTAAAGTTCTCGAGGAAGAGTCTTCTCAACCCGATTTTACTTTTGAGGACACTTTCTCTCCTGAAAAGGTTCTTGTAGAAGATAATTGGGGATCCCTTGATTTTAATCCTACCTTCGTAGGGGAATATAAAATTCCCCCTAGAGAACCAAAGGTTGAAAGGAAGAAAGAAAAAGAAGAACCTAAAAAACAATCCACTCTGTCTAGGCCTTTGAGTAATAACTTTGTGGCGGCTTCCCAGACTTCATCTCCCTTAGTTTCTGACCTAGAGGACTTTGACTTTTCAATTTATGAAAAATCATCCTTCTCTCTTGGAAATGGCTAACCTTTATGGTCCTGGTTTTCACATCCTAGCTAGGTGTGGATATAATGGTAATGGATGTGGTGCTCAAGAAAAAGGGATAAAGGCTCCCTTGGAAAACAACTTTCGTGATATGACATTTGGGCTTGGCTATGATCCTTTTAAGCGTATTAAAGCCTCTAAGAGACCATCTATCAGTGTTAATGTCATTTCTGCCTCTCTCTCAATGAAATATCTAGAGTATATTGACTGTGACTCTCCTAGTTTCCTCGCTTTGGATGTTTTTCCTACTGATGATTCCTTAGCCGAATTCTTAGGATCTTATGATAACCTTCCTCATCATCACCATAATTGTGGCTTTCCCTATTGTCCAAATGTGAAAGCTTACTTTGGGAAAGAAAGAAATAATGATGAGATAGTTAAAGAGTTTTCTCAGTTAAAAGACACTCCTCAACAAAGCAATCTCCTAATAAGTGACACTATTGATACCAAGATAGATCCTTATGTTGAAGATAAAATCATCAAGATAGGGAAATGTCTTGACGAAGAAGAGCATAAACAATATTATGAGTTATTGCTTGAATTTCCTGAAATATTTGCTTGGATATACTCTAACATGCCTGACATAGATCCTAAGATTGTCACTCATAACATTGTCCTAATTCCTGATGCTAAACCTGTGAAGCAAAAGATTTGAAATATTCACCCTAAAGTGGCATTACTTGTGAAAGCTGAGATTGAAAAATTGTTGGATGCTGGATTCATCCATCCTATTGATTATTCCCCATGGATTTCAAACATTGTGTCTATGGCTAAGTCTGATAATAAGATTAAGATGTGTATAGACTTTCATGATCTAAACAAAGTCTCTTTAAAAGATGATTTCCCTCTCTTGAATATCGATATGATCGTGGATTCTATGGCAGGTCATGCCTTATTATCCTTCATGGATAGTTTCTCTGGATATAAACAAATCTTTATTAATTCTCAAGATCTGTACAATACTGCTCTCACCACCCCTTGGGGCATGTTTTGTTGGGTTATGATGCCTTTTGGATTGAAAAATGTAGGCACAACCTATCATAATGCTATGACTCTTATCTTCCATGACTATATGCATAATACTTTAAAATATTGCGTTGATGACATCTTAGCTAAATCTGTCCTTCGCATAGATCATGTCAAGATCCTTCGTTAGATATTTGAGAGAATTAGAAATTATAACATGCGCTGGAATCCCCACAAATGTGTTTTTGGTGTGGATAGTGGAAAAATATTAGGGTTCATAGTTTCGCATCGTGGAATTGAGGTGGATACAAAAAAAGATAGATGCCATTGTTAACATGTTGCCTCCTAAAAATGTCTCCCAACTCAGAAGTTTGTAAGGAAAGATTCAAGCTATTCGTAGGTTCATATCTCAACTTGCGGATCATACCTTTCCTTTTCCTCAATTTCTTAAAAAGAACGTCACCTTTCAGTGGAATGAGGATTACCGTGAAGCATTTGAAGACCTAAAAACTTATTTGGCCAATCCTCCTGTTCTTCAACCCACTGACCTTTCTAAACCCTTTTTTGTATACACAATTGCTTCCCTTCATGCTCTTGCAGCTTTATTGGCACAACATGATAAGGATGGTAGAGAATGTCTGGTTTATTATATAAGTCATACTCTACTCGATTACGAGGTCCGATATTCTGCGATAGAAAGGCAGTGCCTTGCTTTGGTCTTTGCAACCCAAAAGTTAAGGCATTACCTTTTGAATGCTGAAATCCATGTTATCATTAAATTTGATCCTCTCAAGCATCTTTTCTCTAAAGATAATCTTTTAGGATGCTCAACTAAGTGGGTTATGATGTTGACTGAGTTTGACCTTATGTTTGTCTCACAAAAGGCAATAAAGGGTCAAGCGTTGATCGACCACTTAGTTGAGGCTCCTTCACCCTTCACCCTTCTCCCTACCTCATCCAGAGTCCTTTCTTGATGACTACATTTTATCTATTTAGATTGATGAGATTTGGGAATTATATTTTGATGGCTCTAGATGTCGTACAAGATCGGGGGTAGGTGTAGTCTTAATTTCTCCTAAAAATAAGCCTATCCCCTTATCATATCATCTCAATTTCTTATGTACCAACAACATTGCTGAGTACGAGGCTTTTATAGATGGAATTAAAGAAGCCTTAGCATTAAATATAAAATATCTACATATCTATGGAGATTATCAACTAATCATAAGACAAGTGACAAGAGTTTATAAAGCTAAGCAAGACAAATTATCACAATATAAAGATTTAGCTATATCCATGTTACAAAAATTTGACTCTTATACCATGGAGCTTGTTCCTAGAAAAGATAATCGATATGCTGATGCAATGGCATGTAGCCTCTCTTGTATCTTTAGAGGATCCCTTGGTAGATCTTAAATTCACTATTGACAACCTCACAACACCAACTATTATTGATAATCCTAGTGATGTGGCGTATTGTTGCATTATCAATTCTGATGAATGGTACTCACATATCATGAGATATTTGAGTGATGGCACATTTACTGACTCTACAAATAAGAATACTTAGGCTAGGATTCACAAATTGGCCGTTAGATACATTATCCTTTCTAATGTTATTTATAGAAGGAGTTATAATGGTCTTCTCCTTTAATGTCTTTACAAAGCTGAAATCCCTATTGCTCTTGAGGAAGCACACTCGGGTGCTTGCGGGGGGCATTTTGGGGGTAGATCCTTAGTTCAGAGATTTCTTTGAATGGGATCTTATTGGAAAACCATGGAAAAGGATTCTTTTGCGTTTGTTAAGAAATGTCATCAATGTCAGCAACATAGCAATTTGATCCATGCTCCTACCCAAGAGCTTTGATCTCAAGTAGTGTCTTGGCCCTTTTCTACATGGGGTTTGAATCTCATTGGTAAAATATCTTTTCCTTCATCCCAAGGAAATACTTTCATCATCACTGGAACTGATTACTTTACGAGGTGGGTGGAAGCAGTTCCCCTTCGATCCACTACCGCTGAGGTAATTTGTTAATTCATCCTAGAGAACATTATTTCCCGATTTGGAATACCTTCTGCCTTAGTTTCAGATAATGGAACGTCATTTAAAAATAAGGATGCGAAGAAGTTCCTCAAGAAATATCATATTCAACATAAATTTTCTACACCTTACTATCCTCAATCAAATGGTCAAGCCGAGTCTTCTAATAGGATAATTGAAAAGATTCTTTGAAAGACTATAAATAAGCATGGTAAGGATTAGCATACTCAATGAACCTATTCTCTTTGGGCCTATCAAATGAGTGTACGAGTTTCTATGGGTTGTACCCCTTATAATCTTATTTATGGTGTTGATGTCATTATGCCTTTGGAGTTAGAAATTCCTTTTTTGAGAGTTTCTCTTAGGGGTATAGTAGATGATGATTAATATAGAGAACAAATAATTCAACAACTTGAGATGCTCAATGAACGACGTATAAATTCTCTCAAGCATATTCAAGCATATCATAACACTTTACAACAGAGTTATAATGATAAAGTCATTTAACGTTCCTTTTCAGTGGGCGATCTAGTGCTTTATGAAAATCAACGTAACGTGAATGCTTTACCTGAGGAGAAAGGAAAATTCAGCCCTAATTGGCTTGGACCATACATTGTTATCGAAGTCTATGGATCAAGTGCTTACAAGATAGCAGATGTTGAAGGTATGCCTCTCAAGGAAAGTATAAATGCTATGCACCTTCGTCGATACTATGCCTAGCCTCTATATCTTTCTTTCTCTCTCTCTTTTTCTCTTTTTAGTTTATCTTCTCTGTCTTTGTACCTTTTCTTTCTTCAAAGTTGGATAATGTGTTATCATATCTTCATTAAAGTATATGGTATTAAATGATAGTGTATTGTTTAGTCTACATTACTTCATTCTTGACAAGCATGTTTCTTTACTATATTGTTTGTCTTGGATTCATTTATGTAAATTGTAATAGATTTACATTTAGTATATGCTAGCATGTTATACAATTTCTTATGTTTTAAGTAGGATTATATCATGTTGTGTTTAATTAGAGTTAATTAAATCACATTAGTCATATAGTTCTTAAGCTTAACATATTTATCTTCTACATCATCAAAGTAGCATTTAATTAAATACTTAGTTATTTAATTAAATCACACATGTATCAATTTAATCATGAAGCATTGAGAAATCAATCATATGGAAATTAAATTAGACATACATGCTCATCACCAAATGTGTTACTTTTAATCTAAGTAATGCATACATTGTTTAAGTATTACAATAACATGCTTGAGATATAACATGGGCATACATACATACATATTTATGAGTATCATGACATATACATCAACAAAATGTCTCCTAATTGAGCAAAGTCATCTCCTATCCCTTGGACTAGTAGCTGGAGGATGGTGACTAGATTTCTCCTCCTGATCTGGCCGTGGGGGTGGGCCCATGGGTGTGTATCATGATACAGAAAGTGAGTGACTCCTTGAGGAGCTCCTACGATCCCTCTCCACCATAATCCCACGGTATGTGGCTGCCTCTATCTGAGACGCTGTTAGATCACGCTCTGTCTGCTATAATCTCTCTATATTTTGCCAGACCTCCATCTTTATCTGAATGAGGGTAAATAGGTCCTCATTTTGTCCTGCCCTTTACTTGCAAGGAACTGGGGATGTGTGTAGACATGATGAGGTTTGTCATTGCATGTTGGATAAGGGAGTGGCATTCCTGGACGCTAGCTGCAGAGAGAAAGGAAAAAAGTTTTCATTAGTAACATTCTATTTCATCAAATCTAAGCAAATAAGATGCATGAATTAGACAATCATAAAACACCTTACCTAGATCTCCCTCTCACCAGTAGGGGTTGTGGAATGGAACTGCTTGAGACTGGGACCCACTAGGCTCTCTGCGCTCATACTGTCTCTACATAGTAGGCATGGGCCGGTGGGGACTAGAATCATGACCCCTTATAGGGTCCTTCTCCACTTGCGATGGGAGGCTCGGTGGATCTAGTGCTATGGTGTCATCCCCAAAGTGATGAGGAACTGCATTTGAATCATCCTCCTCCTCCTCCTCCTTCTCATCATTCTCCTCATTGATGCAGAGAGTCTTGGAGCTTGGTTCAATACACCTTCTTGAGTGACTTGTCCTACTCAACCCTTCAACTACTCAAGTCCATCCATTGGCACTTAGTAGGGGTTATGCTAATGAGACCTCCATGTTCTGAACCTCTTTTGGCTTGCCTCCTAGGTATAGCCAATGGTTTTTGGACAATCAACTCCACCTCTTGAGGTTGCCACCTCACTGACACACACTCCACTCCAGGGCTCCAACCACTCCTGCAAGGATCTCAACACACAACCACTTCCCGTGGGCTCCCAATGTATCTACCAAGTGTCTTTAAATCATTTTGAGGCTTTTGGATCACCAAACCCATCGCTTGGGCTTTCTAACTTTTCTAGGTCTCTATCGACTCAAAATAGGCCTAATTGCATTAGCCCTCCCTTGGCAGTTTTAGGGTCTTAGTTTGTAAAATTACCAAACAAGGATAGAAATAAATCATGGATTTGAGTACCCTTTTGGAAGTTAGAAACAATGCTGGAAAGTGCATCTGGGTTATCTATACAAGTGGGGTTTCTAATGCTTCACTATTTTGGAGGGTTTAGGCCTCACCGGGTGACTTGGCAAGATGGGTCTAAAAATCTTCACCAGTCAAAAATCCTACTCCAAACAATGTAGTAATATTCAAGGGAACTCAGAGGGATTTCTATTCATGTGACACTTTCTCCTACACCAATCCCCATGTGCTCACAAATCACACTTTTCTTTCTATCCTAACTCACCTACTCCCAGCAATGAGCGTAGGGATTCATTGTTTCTCCTCCTCAAGGACCTAAAAAACCACAAATCCTATCCTAAAGCTATGTACAAATTATAACCTACCATTATTAATTATTTCAATAGGTTCCATCAAAGAATGCCTAGGTTAGAGCCATTTTCTTGCTCTTAAACCCTACTTGCAAGGGTTTTGCACCTAGTTGCAAAGTATGGAAGAAATCTCTGCAACCTAGGACAATAAAACCTGCAAATAAAAATTAATGAAGACAAATAAAATGAACACTCATGAACTACAATTAGATTACACCATCTAGTCCGTACTGGACCATACAAGCAATGAAAACAAGTGAAAATCTGTCAAAAACTAGTGAAAACAAGTTTGCTTCACAATCCAAAAACTTTCTCTTTCATTTCCAATCCTCCAACCCATAAAATGAAGTGAATGTTGAATTTTATGCTCTTGTTTTAGTTGGTTCAACCAAATTTTTAACGCCTTCAACCAAAAATGCAACTTTTGCAAGAAATTGCAAAATGTTGCTAATCAACTTTTTACATCTTTTGGCTCCAGGATGCAACTTTGCATTCTAATGCATTTTAAGACTCCTGAAGGTCCTCAAACACCCTAGAAGACCTAAAAACAACACAATTGACCCCTAATACATGAATACATTCATTTGGAGTACTTCACCCTATGAACTACCTCAGCATCTCACTTCTCAGGCTCTCAACATCCTGAACACAATTGACTCAAACCAAAACTTGGACAACTCAACCATGGCTCTACTGAGTCCTAAATGGTTGGTCCATTATTACATCACAAAGATAACTCACAAAATTGAAAGGAAACAAAAATTAATACTTGGAGTGTTAGGTGCCCTGCACCATACTCCCCTGAGACAAAGAACTGAAGTCCCTTGAGTTAAAAGGTCTGCAATCTCCACTCCATGCTGAAGTATATCTGCCTCTGACATCCACATGGCATCTAAATTAGGTAACCCTTCCCACTTTACAAGATAGTTCTTGTAGACTCCTTTCTATGTCTTCTTTACTATCTTGGTATCCAAGATACTCTCCAACTTAACCGGTTGACTAGGTGGCAAATCCTTTATCCAATCTTCATGAACCGGTGATGGCATGCCCAACTAATTTTTTGGTGACTCTCCCTTGTATGGATAAAGATCACATACATTAAAAATAGGAGATATCCCCAAGGTAGGAGGAAGTTCAACCTCATATGCATTCTGCCCATACTTGTGCACCACCTTGAGAGGTCCAATTTTCTTCATCATGAGTTTGATAGGCTGCCCTTTTGGAAGTCTCTCCTTCCTAAGGTATGCTAACACTAAGTCTCCCACTTTAAATTGTACTTTCCTCCTTGTTTTATCAGCTTGAACCTTATACTGCTCGGATTTTTGTTGTAAGGACTGCCGTACCTTATCATGCACTTCTTTAATACCTTCTGCAAAGTTCTCCCCTTTTGCACTCTTAGGTGCCATTGAACTGAGATCTATGAGCTCTAATATGACCCTAGGATGGAATCCATACACTATCTCAAAATGAGTTTTACTTGTGCTACAATTTAATCAATCATTATATGCATATTCTGCCTGTCCAAGTACTAGATCCCAAGTCTGCCCATGTTGTTTTGTAGGACATCTTAGCAAGTTACCCAATGACTAATTGACTACCTTTGTCTGACCATTCAATTGAGGATGATAGGAAGATGAAAAATATAACCTGGTGCCCAACTTCCTCCAAAGTGTCCTCCAAAAGTGGCTCAAAACTTCACATCTCTATCAGTAACAATGTTGATTGGAAGACTGACTATCTCCTTGAAGAAGAGGCCTGCAATATAGGTGGCATCATTGGTTCTCTTGCAAGGTATGAAATGTGCCATTTTGCTGAGCCTATCTACCACCACATACACACTATCAAATCCTCTTGGGGTCCTAGGCAAGCCTAACACTAAATCCATTCTCAAACATTCCCAAGGCCTCTGAGGTATGACCAAGGGTTGTTATAGACTTGCATTACTTGATGTTCCTTTTCCTCTTTGGCAGATGGTAGATTTCTCTACAAACCTTCTTGCTTTTGATTGCAACTTGGGCCAATAATAAAACCTACCAACCTGCTCCAAAGTCTTATCAATGCCAAAATGACCTCCTAGACCTCCTTGATGCTTCTCTTGGATAATATTTTACCTCATAGAACATTAAGGTATGCAAAGAAGATGACCTTTGAATAAAAAACCCTCCTATATCATGTATTCTGAGTAAGAGACATATGAGGTGTTAGATAAATCAAAACAAACATTATATATCTTTGCAAAATCCTTATCATCCTTGTAGAGGTCTTTTAACTCACTCAAACCCACACTTTGCAATTGTATCTCCTGCATAGTCATGACTCTCCTACTTAGTGCATCAGATACTTTGTTGGTTGTCTCTTTCTTGTGTTTGATAGTGAATGTATAGGATTGTAAGTACTCAACCCACTTTAGGTGTCTTTGGTTCAACTTCTCTTGCCCATTGAGGAAACTAAGGGCATGATTATCAGTGAAGACTACAAATTATTTGGGCAGAAAATAATGACACCACTTTTTCAATGCTTGAACCATTTCATACAACTCCAAGTCATATGTGGAGTACCTTTTCTTAGCTTCATTTAACTTTTATGAGAAGAAAGCTATAGGATGTCCCTCTTGGCTTAAAACTGCCCCTATCGCCCTTTGGCTTGCATCACATTCTACTATAAACAACTGATTGAAATCAGGAAATCTAAGGGTTGGAAGCTCTGCTATCTTGGTTTTCAACATTTCAAAACCCCTTATTGGCTTCCTCTATCCACTTAAAGTGACACTTAATCCCTCCTTTAATGGTATTGAGAATAGGAGCACAAACATGGCTAAATTTTCACACAAACTTCCTATAAAAAGATGCCATTCCATGAAAGCTTCTAACTTCACTTATGCCCCTAGGGATAGGCCAATTAAGTATGGCTTCTACCTTACTTGGATACATATTTAAACATCCATGAGAAATAACAAAACCAAGGTATACAAGCTCTATTTTTCAAAAACTCACATTTTTCAAGGTTAATCTTGAGTTGAGCCTCCTTTAACTTCTTCAAGACCATCTCCATATGATTGAGGTGTTCCTCCTTGGACCTGATGAAGATCAAAATTTCATCAATATACACAATAACAAATCTACCAATAAACTCAACTAAGACTTCATTCATGAGCCTTTGGAAGGTACTAGGTGCATTGGTGAGGCCAAATAGCATCACCAACCACTCATATAGGCTTGTATTGGTTCTAAAGGTTGTCTTCCATTCATCTATAGGTCTAATTCTGATATGATGATAACCAAACTTCAAGTCCACCTTTGTGAAGTAGCTTGCACCTCCTAGATTGTCCAATAGGTCCTCAATCCTTGGCACGAGAAATCGGTACCTTATAATAATCTTATTGATTTCTCTGGAGTCCATGCACATTCTCCATTTGCCTCCCTTTTTAGGCACTAAAATAATAGGAACAACACATGGACTCAAATTCTTCTTGATAGACCCTTTGTCTAAGAGTTCTTGCACTTGTTTGGCAATCTCTTCATTTTGACTAGGTGTCATTTTATAGGCAGCTTTGTTTGGCAGATTGGCCCCTGGTATTAAGTCTATTTGATGATTCACATCTCTCATTGGAGGAAAAGAATTAGGCATGTCATCCCCTATCACTTCTACACATTGTTTGAGTAGACCTTGCACCTCTTGAGGCACTTCACTCATTGGATCTTCCTTAGCTTCATCTCTAGGCTTCAACACTATAGCATGGCCTTGATGACCTTCTTGTTTCAACACTTTGAGAAACTCTTTACCTCTCATCAACATCACACTTGAGCCTATTTTGTTTTCTTCCTTTGGATCAGGTAGTGGATCCATTTGGTACTTCTTCCCATTCTTGGTGATAAGATAGTTATTCTTTTCTCCATCATGAGTAACTCTCACATCATATTGCCATGGATGGCCCAACAACAAATTACAAGCATCCATAGGCAATATGTCACATAATGATCTATCCTTATACTCACCAATTTCAAAATCCACGCATGCTTGTTCATCAACCAAGACATGTTGACCCCGGTTGAGCCATGATACCTTGTAAGGAGTGAGATGAGGTAATCTTTTCAGTTTGAGTTTGTCCACCATTTCAACTGAGACAATATTCTCAGTGGAACCTGAATCTACAATCACCTTAAAAATCTTCCCATGTGACCTACAAGTGGTCCTAAACAAACTTTTCCTCTATGTTGGCTCTTGACCTTGGGGTATCTTGAGCATTGTTCTCCTCATCATGAAGTTTTCTCCATTTGTCACTATCGCTGCCTTGCTGATTGAAGAAGTTACACTCTGATTGTCCTCCTCTTGCAACAATTGAGTTCTTCTTTCCCCCATGTATGAGCTTGTTGAGCTTGAGGATTTTCCCAAGAACTTACTCATGGTATGCCCAACTTGATTGAAATGATAACACCTACCAGTGAAGACCATGTTTCCTCTTCCTGAGTTTCCAAACCTGCCCTTAAAATTGCTCCTTCCTCTATAGGGTCCTCTAAATTATCTTTGAGAGTCCCCACTACCTTCTTGGCCTTTCTTCTCTTCATTTCTTGGTGATTTCTGCCCTCTACCAAAGCTTCCTCTACCTCTGAAATTCTTACCCCCCCTATGGTTCTAATTTTGTTCACTCCTCCTTTTGATCTTCTCTTCTGCCCTTAGGGCCAAGTGAAAACACTTATGGACAGTGTTTGGTGTGAGGATAGTTATCTCATCTTGTATATTCTGTCTAAGGCCATTCATGTACCTAGCCAACTTCTCCACTTCATTCTCATGCTTCCTACCCCTCAAACTAAGTTTGTGGAATTACTCAGTGTATGCATTGACATCTAGCTCCCTTTGTTTCAGATTTTGTAGTCTCTTATGGATTTGAACTTCATAATCCCTTGTAAGGAATTGTGCCTTAAGTCTGATCTTCATACGCTCCTATGAAGTTATCTTCTTCTTGCCTTCTTGTATCCTTTCTTCTTGCATCATATTAAACCAAACTAATGCTGATCCTCTCAATCTTGATTTGGCCACATTTACTCTTTTCTCTTCTGCGACCTCTTTGTAATCAAAATGATTATTGAGAGCCTCTATCCAATCTAGAAACTCTTCTCCATTGAGGTTTCCTCTATAGGTGGGTAATCCATCTAAGTTGTCTTTGGAAATGGATTTGACTGCATCCAAGAATAGTTTTTGGTCTT
This sequence comes from Cryptomeria japonica, assembly GCF_030272615.1. Lineage (NCBI taxonomy): Eukaryota > Viridiplantae > Streptophyta > Pinopsida > Cupressales > Cupressaceae > Cryptomeria > Cryptomeria japonica. The sequence continues at coordinate 659,527,732 of NC_081414.1, forward strand.
GAGACATGGCTACTACTATTGGTTCCTCTCCATATTCCACTTCTTCATCAGTCTCATCACCCCATTCTATCTTAACCTTCCCCTTCTCCTTCTTAACCTCTCTAGTTCCTCTACTTCCTTCTGCATCCTTCAATCCTTCTATCATGTCTACCACCAAATGCCAGATGGCTTCTGGAGTCATTGCCTTTGGAGGCATTGAACTTGCTTCTGATTCTTCACAATCTAACATACACCAAATCTTTCAAAGAATGGCTCTAATACCACTTTGATGCAGAGACTCTTGGAGCTTGGTTCAATACACCTTGAGTGACTTGTCCTACTCAACCCTTCAACTACTCAAGTCCATCCATTGGCACTTATTAGGGGTTATGCTAATGAGACCTCCAAGGTATGAACCTCTTTTTTCTTGCATCCTAGGTATATCCAATGGGTTTTGGACAATCAACTCCACCTCTTGAGGTTGCCACCTCAATCACACACACTCCACTCTAGGGCTCCAACCACTCCTGCAAGGATCTCAACACAAAACCACTTCCCATGGGCTCCCAATGCATCTACCAAGTGTATTTGAAGTACTTTGAGGATTTTGGATCACCAAACCCATCTCTTTGGCTTCCTAACCTTTCTAGGTCTCTTCTGGCTCAAAATAGGCCTAATTGCATTAGCCCTCCCTTGGCAGTTTTAGGGTCTTAGTTTGTAAAATTACCAAACAAGGCTATAAATAAATCATGGATTAAAGTACCCTTTTGGAAGTTATAGACAATAGTGGAAAAGTGCATTTGGGTTATCCGTACAAGTGGGGTTTCCAATGTTGCACTATTTTGGAGGGTTTAGGCCTCACCGGGTGACTTGGCAAGATGGGTCTAAAATTATTCACCAGTCAAAACTCCTGATCCAAAAAATGTAGGAATATTCAAGGGAACTCAAAGGGATTTCCAATCATGTGACACTTTCTCTTGCACCAATCCCCATGTGCTCATAAATCACACTTTTCTTGCTGTCCTAACTCACCTACTCCCAACGGTGAGCCTAGGGCTTCATTGTTTCTCCTCCTCAAGGACCTGAAAAACCACAAATACTATCCTAAACCTATGTAAAAACCCTAACCTATAATTCTTAATTATTTCAACAAGTGCCATCAAAGAATGCCTAGGTTAGAGCCATTTTCTTTCTCTTAAACCCTACTTGCAAGGGTTTTGCACCTAGTTGCAAAGTATGGAAGAAATCTCTGCAACCTAGGACAATAAAACCTACAAATCAAAATTAATGAAGACAAATACAATGAACACTCATGAACTAAAATGTGTTTACACCATCTAGTCTATACTGGACTGTACAAGCAATGAAAACAAGTGAAAAATTGTCAAAACTCGGTGAAAACAAGTTTGCTTCACAATCCAAAAACTTTCTCTTGCATTTCCAATCCTCCAACCTGTACAATGAAGTGAATTTTAGATTTTATGATCTTGGTTCAGTTGGTTCAACCAAATTTTTAACGCCTTCAACCAAAAATCTAACTTTTGCAAGAAATTGCAAAATGTTGCTCAACAACTTTTTACATCTTTTGGCTCCAGGATGCAACTTTGCATTCTAATGAATTTTAAGACTCCTGAAGGTCCTCAAACACCCTAGAAGACCTAAACACAACACAATTGACCCCTAATACATGAATATATTCATCTGGAGTACTTCACATTTGAACTACCTCAACATCTCACTTCTCAGGCTGTCAGCATCCTGAACACAATTGACTCAAACCAAAACTTGGACAACTCAACCATGGCTCTACTGAGTCCTAAATGGTTGGTCCATTATTACATCACAAATATAACTCACAAACTTGAAAGGAAACAAAATTTAATACTTGGAGTTTTAGGTGCCCTGCACCACTCATCCCCTTCCTCCTCTCCTCCATCCTCCTCATCATCTCCATAGTGACATCCCTCTCCCGTATCAAGATCATTATCGCCAACCTGATCATCTATGCCCTCCTCAAATGTATCAGGTCCCTCCTCATCTCTCGTCTGTCTCCATGGTTTAGGATTCCCTCTAAGATAGTCTGCTGGAAAGATGGCTCCAGAGTATGTCCTCCCCCACCATGTGATGTACCGTCGGTGCGCACCCACATCATCTCTATAATCTATCATGATATCTTGATCTGATCAATCTGAATCCATGATGTCAATCTCATTTCTCGTAGGCCTCAGAATAGCTCCCGGCCTAGGAATCACAGATGAGTGTCAGATGTAGACGTGCACATCAGTAGGAACACATTGCTGGAACCCAAACTAGTGCAAATCTTGGTCAAAGTAGAAGGGAATGACTATGTGACTATACTATCCCTCCAGTAGATAGTTCCTCTGCATGCAAAATAACTACCTGTGTATCCCTGCCCACATATACATCCTGAGGTAAGGTATGCATATGATCATACCCAGTGTCAATCTATCCAGACTTAATCTGTAATGCAGTAGATCCTCGAACCGCCACTCACACGTAAGTGGATAAGCAAATACCCTAGGCTACTCTGGAACTAAGTCCATAGGGAATCCAATAGGCCTAGTGCATGTAATATGCTAAAAAATCCACACCTGTAGTCGTGTGTAGGTCATCAAACTGCACCCCTGTCCAAATACATACTCTCCAAGGTCATGATAGAGATGTGCAAGCATGCTCTGACCCTAAGAGTATACTCTCCGATGTATCTCCATGGCCCTAATTATGTAGGTGAGACCTCCATGCATGTGGGTGTCACGCCCATTAGGGCACATGGCTAATGCAATGGTAGTGATCATGAGCTACCTCACCAGTGGAACCTTGCTGGTAGGGTGTATGATCCAACTAACCATGATGCAGCCCCTCGTCTCACTAGGAATCAATCTCCCTACGTAGTAGACTTTCTCCCTCCTGTATTCGGTAGCAGAGTGATTGACTTGATATCTGACAGTCTCTCCCTTGATGGGAAGGTATGGAATACGATATACATCCTCAAGGGTAACCGCCATCTCCCCCATAGGTAGGAGGAATGTCGAGGTATCTACATCCCACCTCTCCATTAATGCCATGAGCATCACAAAATGAAACTTGATGCCAAGCATAGTCATCACATACCACAAGCCTACAACATGCATCAACTATCTCTCCTCTAGGGTAAGCCTCGAAATCTGACCTTGAAGGCTCTAGAAGGTGTGACTAGTAGTGTACTCATGAATGTATGGAAGAATTTACAAATTGAAATATCAAATTATCAGTAATCCATTATCAATCGTAATCATCCAAAATAAAGACATCATAAATATATTCTATCAGGTTGATGCCTAATCCCATGCACCCTTTGGCTGGCCTCAATAGGGACCAGGGCACCCTAAGTGAACCAGGGCGCCCAGGTGGGACCGGGGTGCCCATAGAGGACCAGGGTGCCCTCATGGGACCAAGGCGCCCATGGAGGCCCATGGTGTCCTAGGAGACCATGGTGCCTAAACAGGGGGCATGATCATGATCTTGGTGATGACATCATTCAACATCAAATTCAGTACAAAAATAAAAAAGTCAAAGACGAGTCTATGACAAGTCAACTCACCTCATCCAAGGGTTGGTCGGCGAGTACGGACCGACGTAAGATGTCCATCCACGTAGGTTACTCAGGTCATCATCAAGGCATGTTGGCGAATAAGTGGGATCCTCTATAGTGAATAGTGTTGAAAAGTCAAAAGTGACAAATGAAGGTGTCACTTTCATATTTATGAGGTATGCACTTTTTCATTTTTATGATTTTAATTTATAAACCCTAATTTATGCACTGTTTCTTCAATCTATCATATCTTGAGCTAGAGAGCTCTGATTTTTGCACCCTCAGTGGCATTGGAATCGGAAATTATCCCTCTCACTCCACATTGGTTCCATAAATTGCTTGGATGCACAACCAAGCCTTGTTGTGAACATGTGTACAATATGGAGTTTGCACATATAGATAGCATGTGTGTACAATATGGAGTCTGCACATGCAAAAAGGCCAACTGCCTAGAGCTCACTGCTCAATCACAAAATGGGAGTCACACAGACTACAATTGGATGGTTAAATCCAATGATAATGTACTACTTAAAATAGCATCTTCATATGCTAGATTCAGTATCAATTTTGCTTTGATATGCCTTCTTCAAACCTTCCTTCAATCTTGAATGATGTCTGCGTGTATAACTCTGCTTATTTTTGCATATACCTTATTCACACTTACTTAAATTCCCATATCAATCTCACAAATGAGATCTTACATTTATACCATGAAAAAAAACCAATTGAGTAGGTCGGCTCACTAAAGATATTACAATAAAATCATTTAAAAATGAATCAATATCCGATGCATCATGTCAGCTCAATGCATTTACAATAATAACAAATCATCTTCATAATGTGTCGTGCTGATCTGGAATAGATATGATTGCCAGTGCATAACCTGGACCTATTTGCCAGTAACAACAAATATGCAAACCCAATTAGATCAATAACCAAATAGCCATAAAAAAGTGTCCAAACAATGTCTTCGACATAACCAAGTAATCTTCAAGTCATTCCAAGTGTCGGTGAACAATATAACTGCCAGTGAACCAAATACCGGTGACAATGCATAAGTCACTAACTTGTTGGTGAACATAATCAAGAGTCTCCTAGTGCTGATAAGTGTTGACAAGTGTTGACATCAATGACAAAACCATATCAACATATCAAAAATACCAACATATGTTGGCCTAAAGATGAAATTAAGATCTAGGGTTTCATACCTAAGAGCTCTCTTTCTTCATTTGAAGAGGTCTTCATCTAAGAATCTAAGAGCAAGTTTTTGGAGCATAAAGAACCTTCTTTGTAGTGAAAGAGTAGATCTCTGAAGTATCCAAAAATGTTAAACATTCATCCATCAAACATTCATCAAGCATCATTTCATCGATTGGGGGATTTTAGAGATATAAAAAAGCAATAGGAGATCACCGACTGAAGACTGGCTTGTACCTCTCCCTTGGGGTTCGATATGGTTTCATGTTGTTTTCATGTTTTTGTATAAGCTTCATATTGATTCATATTCATGCTTTAGATCACTTAGCATCATGGATTTAGAGCATTTACTTTGTCAATTATAAGCAGTTAGGGTTTACTCTTTAGGGTTGCTCTAGATTGTTTGCTTTTATTTTAGGATCTTAGTACTATTTGATTTAGGTGCTTCTGATTCCTTTATATTTTCCTCCATTATGGAGCGGTGTGGGCTCGTGTCTGATAGACATGCAGATAGATGGCAAGTTGAGTTGGCTACTAGTTTTTGGGTTTACTCTTTAGGGTTGCTCTAGATTGTTTGCCCTAAGAATTAAAGAAATTATTCCAGAAAATAACAGTCAAGAAGTGTGGATCAGCAAGAAAGTCGACCACATGCCAAAGAACATCAGACAAGACCCCAAATAGATCCACATGCCAAGAAACCTCTCTGGAAATGAAGGAAGACCAATCGGTAAGCACAAGAATTGTCCCAGAACTCAGAAACAGTCAACCGAGAGCGATAACTAACTGGAAAGGAATCAACATGGATTGAAAATTTGGAATTAAGCACATGAACTAGCCTGTAAACTAAAAATAAAATCTACAATTAAAAGCAAGCAACTACCGACACCTACAGGCAGGAACACAAAAGATTGCACACTCTACTAAACAAGAACTAAACTGAAAGGAAATATATTTTGGTTGATGCAAGATCACTCATAGACCAAGGATGCTCCTTACCTGGACCTATTTGCATTGGTGATCTACTGGATCCCCTTCCGTAGCTTGCGGAGCCCAAAGCGTTGATTCTGATGTTCCTTAGTGTGTGGCCGACCTTTTCATGTGATCTAAATTTCATCCTTTGGGTTTTCTAGAAGAATTTCTTTGGCGGAGGTTGACCTTGTTGATTTTGCATGTTAGGTCTTGTTCTTCGGGTTTTGATCCCTTTTTGGGCCAATTGGATCCTCTTGGATCATATAAATCATTGTAATAGAGCATTAGAATGTAATCAAGAAGTAATCAAGAAGTTAGACTGAGCATAGAAGATATATCTTAAGATTTGAGGTCTTGGTTGTGACCTATTTTGTATTTTGAGCATGTTCTAGTAGGCCCGTGAGCTGGTTTCTGTAACCCAGTTGTTACCGGTTGGTTGTAATCAGTTTTCATAATATAATTCAATTTGTTATGCATTGCTTCCATCATGTCCTTGTGTTTCCATTGCATTTACTCTTGCTGACTAGTCTGGACTGATCTCTCTGAGGTCCCTTCTAGCCGGTGACTGCTTCAAGGAGACAGATGGTTGCAAGATTGAAGGTCAAGTTCATACCGAGAGACTATGAGTTGGAATTGTTTAAGAAATTGCAAAACCTGAAATAGAGAAACATGACTGTAAAAGAGTACACTGAGGAATCGTACAAGGTGATGATTAGATCTAGACATGGAGAGATGGATAGAGAAAAGGTGGCATGATACATAATGGACTTGCATTTAACATTCAGGATGAGATGAGTATGTTGAGGGTTTCCATAGTTGAAGAAGTTTACCATTATGATTTGAAGGCTGAGGAGAAGGTGAGAATAAGACAACCAAATAACCCTAGAGGGAAGGAGAGATTCGAGGGGCAGATAAGTACAAAGAAGCAGAATGTTGAAGAAGAATCAAAACCTAAGTGGAGTAAATAACCGAAACAAAAAACATAGAGGAAAAGCAGTGGCGGTACCAATAGAGAATTTAACGGCAAATGTTTCAAGTGTGGAGAAACCGGGCATAGTTTTTATGAATGTAAGCAGGGAATCACAAGAAGTTGTGTGGCAAATGAGGAATTGAAAGGTGAAGTTACCTAAACTAATTGTACATCGCAGCAAGGAGAATCCCTTATGTTTAGAAGAGTCATGATGGAGCAGAGTAGTGAAGATACCAGATCTACTAAGAGAAAGAGTCTTTTTTGGACTGTGTGCAAATCAGGTGGTAAGTGTTGCAAGGTTATTGTGGATAGTGGAAGTACTAATAATTTGGTATCTGAAGAGATGGTAGTGAAGCTTGGGTTGAAGAGGTTTGAGCATCCTTTTCCTTACAAAGTAAGTTGGTTACAAGATGATCAAAAGTAAGAAGTAAAGGAACAATGTTTGTGAATTTAATTATTGGGCCTTTTAAGGATGAGGTCTTGTGTGATGTTGTATCTATGAGTGCTTGTCATGTCTTGTTGGGAAGACCTTGGCAGTTTGATAGAGGATCTATTTATTATTGTAGAAGAAACCTAATCACTACTGAGAAAGATGGGAAAAAGTTCACATTGACTTCTTTGAAGGAAAAAGAGGAGGCGAAGAATCAGAGTCTTGAGAAAAGTTACAATACTGAGAAACCAGTTGCAGAGGTTATACTGGAAGATGGTATGAGTCTACAGAAGGATCTAATAGATAAGCCTAATGGTCAAATAGAATTGGATGATAGAAAGCTTATGCTGACAAACCGGATGAGGTCTTGTGGTAGAAACAAATCAAATTTGTAGAAGAAATAGAGTAGTAAGCAGAGATAATGTGCAGACCTAAAGCAAAGAGAGTTAGGGGTTAGAGAATCTGGTTGAGGTCCTAGAGGAACTAAAGAAGAGGTTTGCAAATAAGGAAGATGTTTGGATTAGAAATGAGCATGGGGTCTTTATCTTGAATCCTTTTCGATGTTCATGATTTGCCTCTCATGGAACATCTCTTTCTACCTAGGGTGTCTGATGCAGGAGCATCCTTGGTCTATGAGCGATCTTGCATCAATGAAAAATATTTCCTTTCAGTTTAGTTCTTGTTCAGTTCAGTGTGCAGTTTTTTGTGTTCCTGCCGGTAGGTACCAGTAGTTTCTTTCTTTTCATTGCAGATCCTATTTTCCGTTTCCAGGTTGGTTCATGTGCTTAATTCCAAATTTTTAATCCATTTGGATTCTTTTCCGGCTAGTTATCGCTCCTGGTTGACTGTTTCTGCGCTCTAGGATAGTTCTTGTGCTTATCGGTTGGTCTTCCTTCACCGAAGCAATTTCTTGGCATGTGGATCTATTTGGGGTCTTTTCCTAAGTTCTTTGGCATGTGGCCGACCTTCCTGTTGATCTACACTTCTTGGTTGTTAGTTTTCGGAAGAACTTCTTTCATTCTTAAGGCCAACCTACTTACACGTTTCATTTTTCCTGTATTGGTAAATGTAATCTTTTGTGGCTGACCCAAATATTTTACAAAGGGTATATATACGGTATTATGTAATCATTTGTGGGGGAGAGAAAGTAGAAATCAAAATAGGGATTGAGATTCATGATTAGTGATCCGGTTGATTCTGAGAGTCCCAAATGGATTGTATCTGGCTTGTAGCATGCATGTAATTGGTTGACTACTGGATGTTCTATGATGATAACCGGTTGGTTGCCGAAGGTTCTAAGACAATAATATGATCTATTTTTGTAATCTTGTTGCTTTTGTTGTATTACTCTTGCTGCATAAGCCGATCAATTCTCTTTTGAGGGTTTACCGGTTTTGGTTGCATCATAAATGTTCTACCAACATTGCCTCATCATTACCAATATTGACATACTGTTTGAGCTGATAGAATTTATTCTCATATTGGTCAACAGTCATGCCCAATTGGTGTAGCTCATGAAACTAATCCGCGTGACACTCTTTCCACTGCACCGAGAGAAATTGAGCTCTGAACCTCTCTAAAAACAACTCCCATGACACTGTACCAATGTCCACACTGATCCTCTACTCGTCCAACCTCTACCAACTAGAAGCAAAATTCCTGAGATGCATAATAGCGTACCTCACCTTGGTGTTACTACCATATGGATGCATGGCGAAACACCTATCCAAGTCTATGAGCCAAGTCTCAGCCTCAAGTCCGCTGCCCAAACCATCAAAAGTAGGAGGATGAGATCTCAACAAATCCCTCATATGACCAATGGCTACTGCCTCCTGGTCCACTACAACCTCCTGGGAGACCTCTCTCTCTCTCTCTCCACATGATTTTGAAGGTGGGATTCCCCAAAATAAACATTTCCCTACTGCTCGGCCTTGGGTCTAGGACCAAGTCGAGCCAATACCTCCTGGAGCATCTACCACAACTCCTCCCTTTCGGGAACCTGTTGTGCAGTACGCTGCTCACTATGCTGACTAACCTCTCTGTGCTCACTCTGGTGAATGGACTGAACCTGCTCAACACTCTCATGAGTAGGCTACAGTGAAAGACTTTGATAACCTGCATTACAGCCATGACCCCTACCTCTACCACGGTCATGGTCGCGATCACAACCTTTACCTTTCCCAACCATAATCCTAACAATCAACACAAGAACACAAGTTTAGATCTACAACAAGGATACTAACAAGGTAAACATAAGCACTAAGACTTAGCGATAAGTCTAATTAGATGGGCTCAATTTAAAACCAGAGTAACCAGTGTTGAAACTTGAGATCTGATACCAATATTAATACCCCGCTAGGAAACCCCGAAGGGATTAAACTAAAACACTTGAAAAGAGAGTAAATATATATATTTTTTAAAACTTTAATAAGTTAAATGATATATGAAGTTAACATTTCGTTTAGATTACACAACGAAAGACTTAACTTAATACCTAAAGGGTTTCCCAACATGGTTAACATGATTTAAACTAACATTGCTTAGCACTAATTAATCCAATTAAGATGATTAAACATAAAACATAATTACATTTAACCAATGGTTAATTTATCCAATCGTATGAAATATTATTAACATGTCTAGGTTTCATTCATGAGGATTCTTTCCATTACATTACATTTGATATTCAAATAAAACATATGCATTAACATTTAATTTCCATTCATACATTTGTTTTGCATCATAATATCTAGAAATAACATTACATTTCACTAAACCACCAAGTCTCAGATAATCACATAATGTTTACAATTTACATCTTGCCATGAAGGCATACATATCAAATAATTACAACTGACCATATAAGGTCCATGATATACAAGGAATGATCCAAAATGACAAATAGGATCCAAATAGAAATACAAGATGCTCGAATCAAAAGAGCAACTGGAACACCTATGAAGCCAACTCCCGCGAGAAGAAACAAACACACCTGATGGAGAGTGGCACTACCACCCGACCATGTGGCTCAAAAGATCCACCCCACCATGCTAAGAGATAGAAATAAGACCCACTAGCAACTTACAAGGTATGCACACACATGGCTGAAATACACCGAGAAACTCACATAAAGCATAAACTCGCAGAACATGACTCCACAACAAAACTCCGGTGATACCAGCAAGGCTACACACTAGTGACCATAAGGGAAGAGTGTCATCACATAGCTTGGTATGGTTATCCTGGCAAGCCTCCTTAGGTCCCGACCCCCATCTTGGGTTATCTTGGTAACTTCTCCTGAACCCTCGGCCCCATCCAAGTCTCATGCAGACCCAAACAATCCTTTTGTGAGGACAAGGTTGTTGGTCTGCCATTCCAGGCCTTCCCATTGCATCCTGAGTTTGTACAAGCACTCAACCATGAGTAGGGTACAATTATCTTACTTAATGTTTTAGCTACCCAACCCCCCTAATATATTATTAGGTTATCACTTGCTTAACCAACTTTCGATGGGTTATCCTGCTAACCTGTTTGGGCGCGACCCCCACTCGAAAGCCACTCTTCCTTATGAAACTAAACAAAATATCTCAAAATAATTCCAAAGCCAAAGCACAAATGCCAACCATACCCAAGGAGTTCAACACAACTAAACAATTCACTTGGTCACTCAAATCCGACCATCTAGGGTTAACCCACTAGATAATTCGGTCCACTCACGAGACAAGACTATTACAGAAAAACAACATAAAAAAGGTCTAAAATCACAAATGACTAAATTAACTTGCAATAAGACATATTTACGAAGCCAGTCATAAAAGATTACAGAAAAACATCATTCATTCAAGAACAAATCTCATTGTTTTCCATCTAATTCGATTGACCAAGTTACTATAATTTTCTAAATTTGAGATAAAAATCATCTACTATAATAATAATTTTCTCCAATTTCAATAATAACTTTAAATTAACATTCACTAATCATCTATTTAACATTTCAATACCACAATAGATAATTAAATCTTAAATTTGATTATCAACATCATAACTATATTCTTTTTCCAAAAAATTATGAATATATTATTATATTCTGATGCTCTGCAAAATGGACAAGGTTAGTCTGAGATAAATAACACAAGACACAAGAAAATCATTAGTGTTAATCAATCAAAAACTAATCTAAACAGGCATATCAAGAGAGATACTAAAAACATGAAAGCATATTTAACTAAAGAAGCAAATATGATGAGGCATCTCCAAATACCTCCTAACATGCCCTTAGTTCCTTCTCCCTTGTTCCTCTCCTCTCCAAGTTCCAAAATAGTGTAGCTCTCAGTAGCTTTTTGCACTATGGATGCTTATGGAGGTTTGAGATTGAAATATTGCTCTAAATGTAAATAAAGAAGCTAATATTGAGCTATTGATACTAGAATGATTTATTTTAACCAAAATGACAATATAGGAGTTTGCTATGCTAAATGCTCTCTAAAATGCCTATAGGTTAAATGCATACAAGTTTTCAGGATCTGGATTATGAAGAAATGGGCTCTATTTATAAGGAAAATGGAGCAATAGATGGTTGAGATTGAGTAATCTCAACAAGGGTCAGGATTGAATGATTTCAAATCCATGTGAGGGCTTTCAACCCAATCTCAGGATGACAAGTGTCAATGTGAGATAGGTTGAGAGGGGAGGGAATAAGCATTAAATGCTTGATATGACCTTGGGAGTTAAAGTCAAGGCAAGTGGATTTGGTGGATGAGGGAAAATAGGATTTTATTAAAATAAAAATTCATTTATTTCAATAAATGTGTGCAAGTTGCATTTGTAGGAAAATGCAAGTGGGGGGGGGATAATGATTTAAATAAATGTTTTTATTTAATTTATTTAAAAGAGGAAAAGGGGATTTTAATTAAATAAATAGATTTTATTTATTTAATTGATTGTGAATTTGATTTAATGAATTAATTAAATAAATTGAATAATTTATTTAATTAATAGAAGAATGTTTGGGAATGAATTAATTAAATATTAATTTAATTAATTGATGGCTAGTGGATTTTTAATCAAATAAATAACGAATATTTATTTAATTAAGCTGGATAGATTTGTGTGACTACATTTGCCCCTCTTTGAGACGGTGCGGTTTATCGCGTCGTTTCAAAGAAAGAAAAACTGGTGTGAAGAAATACCCCATAAAATGTAAATTTAATGGGTGGTATGCCCCCTCGAGAGATGGGCCAATTTTTTTTGAAAAATCGAGCGATCTCTCGAAAAAGAATGAAAATTGGCAGGTTGTTAGAAGAGAAGAAGTGAGCAATATGGGTGAAAAATAGAAGAACATGGGGGTAAAATGGAGAAATGGGGGGATCGGAAAGTTCACGGGGACCATGACGGTGAGAAGGGGGAAGTTATGGTGACGGCAAAGGGTATAAATGGGGTGAAAGGGGTGAAAACATGATAATTTGTGACTGCGACCACTGTGAAACCAGAGCTCTGATAGTGACCTTTTGGAGGAGCAAGCAGCAGTTAGGATGCCGATACCGATTACCGAGCACAGATTTGAGCGAGTCCAACGGTTCCAGCGGCCAGACGACTATGGACCAGTGGTACGTAAATTGAAAATTTTACGCATTTTTGATAAGCTTTTTACTGGGTCCAAGTCGAGTCAGAGCAAGAGCGCTGGAACTATGGTTTTGGCGCTTTTGCTCCATGAACTAGCGCTACTGTGCCGCAATGGCGCTATTGCCCCATTGTTTGAGTGCTTTTGAAATGTTTTAGCGCTATTGTATGCAAGTTTAGGTGCCATTGATAAAGAAGCGCTATTGAGGGCTTGATTGAGCGCTATTGATCTTAATTAGCGCTACTGTGTAGTGGTTTTAGCGCATTTGTAGTTTGAGCGCTATTGGATAGCTTATTGAGCGCTTTTGTTAGGGTTATAGCGCTATTGTTGAGAAACTAGTGCTTTTGTTGGTAAAATAGCGCTTTTGTTTTAGGATAAAGAGATGCCCCAGTTTGGATGAAGACAAATCTCCCGATGCCAATGATGGATGGATGGCGATGTGAAGTGGGAGTTGTTTTGAACCATAGCAGCCTGATGAGACTTAGGTCATTAGGATAAATGCATGTTGAAGTCTAGGTTGCCATGATTGCTTACTTGTTGAGACCCGAAGATACTTGATCAAAATATTTGTTGATAGTCTAGGTTTAAACTTAAGAAAGTTTGAAAACAAAACAACTGATGATGATTGGTGAATGTCCATGTGCAGGAGGAGCTAGGCGTGTTGCAGTTATGCGAGAGACATTCTACGACACAGGGGTTGCGGGATCGATTAACAGAGGCAGAGAGAGATTGTATTGCCTCTACGGGATTGTATGAGGTGATGCACATGCCCGTGATTCGGATGAATCACGGTTTGATCACAGCGTTAGCCGAGCGGTGGCACAACGAGACGTGCACCTTCCATCTAGCATAGGGGGAGATGACAATGACCCTAGAGGATGTGTGGCGCATGCTACGGATTCCAATTCGGGGGGAGCTGGTCACATATGACAAATCCCGGGGACTCTTGTAGTTCAGAGGATTTTTGATGAGAATGTGTTTATTGATGATGGCTTGATTGCCTGGGAGGAGATAGCGGCGTTATATGAGCCTCTTCCAATAGTTTTATCAGGTATCGTGGTAGGACTTCTTTGTCCAGACAGGCGATCACATGGTTTGGCCATGGGGTGGGGATAGGTGATCGAGATGATGATTATCGAGGGGACTCGATTTGCGTGGGGGCTGTGCGTGCTGACACACTTGTACCAGGAGCTCCATGAGGTGGTTTACCGGAGGAGGGGTTCTTTAGCAGTGGGAGTGACGCTGCTGCATATTTGGGCCTGGGAGCACCTACCAGTGACTCGACTAGTGAGTCTGAGGTTTCGCACAGTAGATCAGCCGTACATGTTCATGTATAGCGGCATGATGAGTCAGCCCCACCTAGGGAAGTTAGAGTGGTGGCAGCGAGCATTAGACGACCTGGATGCAGTTATATGGTGACCATACTTGGAGTGTGAGCCATGGGATGACGATGCAGAGGCACTGCCGTATGTGTTTATGACTCGATTCCTCATTGGGAGGACCTTGTACCATGTGGAGAGACAGGTGCCCGGGAGAGTGCTGAGATAGTTTGGACGGTAGCAGGGACTGCCTAGTGGATCAGGGGAGTATGCACGTGTGATCCGGGAGAGGTATGCATGGGGGCTAGTGCTACTGTATGATCAGGCACTGGCAGAGTTCCAGACACTGCAGGCGAGACCATGGGATATACAACCGAGGGTCATGGATGCATGAGTGTCAGATGAGTACACGCAGTACCAGGCAGCGCACTCGATCTTATGGATATCTGATCCAGCAGAGCCGATCCCGAACTTTGAGGATGAGAGGGGATGGAGATGGAGGAGGGCAGGAGGTCAAGGACCGAGGGCAGGGGGAGGAGGAGAGGGAGGAGGAGGTGGAGGAGGTGGTGGTGGGTTGGGGATGTGGAGTCAGTGGAGAGGGAGAGGTGGACTGCCTCTATAGATATTACAGGGACTATTGATACAGAGAGGAGTTCGGCTGAGTGGGAGGGGGATGGAGAGGGAGATTCCGATGGACAGAGGGGAGGGAGCTACTGGAGAGGGTGGTACAGGTGAGGTGGCAATGGATACCAGGGAGGGAGCCACTGGAGATCTTCAAGATCATATGATAGCACACTTGCAGACCCGGGTAGAGGATTTGGAGGCAGAGGTGGTAGCTAGGGATGTGCAGCTATTTGCACGGGAGTCAGAGTTGGCGGTGGTGCTGTGGGAGAGGGATAGTGCAGTGGAGAGATTGGCAGAGATGCAAGAGAGAGTTCGGGTCGGAGTAGGAGCACAGGGGCCTACGGGGGAGGTGATGAGGGAGATGCAACGAGCACAGGCGGAGATAGACTATTGGCGAGGTTTATATGAATAGGTGGTGCCAGTTAGTTAGCAAGCTCTTAGCTATTCTTAGATGTGACAGGCTAGATCAGAGCGATCGCAAAGGGTGCAGAGTAGTGGGGGTGTGATGGGTCCTCTGCGGAGGGAGAGATCAGGGGATGCAGGAGTGAGTGGTGGTTCAATGAGGCCTCCTCGGAGAGATGGATCAGGTGGTGCGGGCACCAGTGGTGGAGCAGGTGGAGATGGTGGAGGTGGTGGGACAACATCTGGCCAGAGTGGCATTTGAGAGAGCATTTTTGCATATATGTATTGTATCATTTTTTATTTTTTGGACTGTATCTTGGATGGCTCTTGGTAGCCGATTTTGTAGACTTCATTGTACTCTGATATATGAGATGATATATATGAGGAGATCCCATATTTTGATGATATGCAGTTGATATGTATGGATGTTTATGCAGGATGATGAGTTATTGCTTAGATGGATATGTGTACATGTATGCATTTGATGAGATGTTTCTTATATGCATGTGTTTTATGATGATTTATGATGTGGGATACTGACATATGAATGCAGGTTTATATATGTATGATTTGTTTGATTTTGGATGTAATGCTTTATGTATGTAATGCCATGATGATGATGATGTATGCTTATGATGATTTATGAACAGGATTTTGATGTTTCCTATTTATGCGATGATGTTAATGCAATGTTTGAATGAATGATTTTATGTATGGATATGCATCTAGATGTTTTTAGATGAATGTAATATGGATAAACAAAATGTAAAGTACAAATGTTTATATGATAATGCCTAAATGAATGCATATGTAAAATGCATATATATAAAATGGTATGAACCAATGTGTGGAAACAAATGGATTTATGATTCTAAATGCTTAAATATGATTTTAAGTAAAAATGATAATGTGATGGTACTATAACTTATGGTTTTTAATAATTGCACCTTAATGCAATTTAAAAAAGAGGATAATGAAATGCATTGTGAACGAATCCTAAAATGAGCATAATAAGATACTTAATAATGAATGAATGCACCTTTTCACTAATGAATAGATAAATGAATGTATGCAATAATAAATGATAAAGAATGATGAAATGATGATAGATAAATGACACTAAATAAATGCCTAGTAAATGATTTAAAACAATCAAAGACAATTTGATCCTACGAATGAATCTAATTATTTATGATTGATGCAATGATGCAAATGATTAATGAAAACTAATGTCAAAAAATGAACTATATGCAATGTTAAGTTAAAAATGACATGAATGTACTTAATGCAAGATGCAACTAAATGAGATGATGATATGACCATGAGGAATGTAAGGTTTTTAAGACTTTGCATGATGTATCAGAGTACTCGGTCGTGATTATATCCAAGACCAGCTTTAATGGTCACTTTTGCATATAAAGCCTACATATGAATAAATGAATGGATGGGTGATATGCAACAAAATGCTAGATATAAACAGATGAGATGAAATGATGATCCATAGTGCTCTATTTTCATCATTGAACTTTAAAATGTTGGAAGAGAATACAAGCATCTTGACATAATGATTCAAAATGACCTGAGTATTCCTTACATGAATTTTGATATAGCAAGTTAATACAAACAACTTGATATAAGGGTCAAGTCGACCAGAGTATTGCTTGCGGAACAGACAAGGATTATCTCTATTTATGCATAACTTGGATTGTCCTCCTTGATCTTATGCTGATCATATCCTGAGACAAGTGCATACCGTACTTAAGAGATAAAAACCTTTATCCAGTTTGGATGAGGTAGAAGGAACCAAAGGAAGAGCATTGTACCTACAAACAAATAGTATATACATAAAGAATAAAGAATAAGGATCCTTGGTAATGGTTCATGCTCATATGGTCGAGGTATACGCTGTAGTCAGCAAGCCATAATGATCTATGATTGCATTTGGCATAAGATCACGTAGCTTGGTGAACTTCCCACGAAGACACCATTAGTACATGCCCCAGAACTTCATCGGAATAATGCACAAATGATACAAAACAATGCTGAAAGATCCCGATACAGATAAACAAATGATTGTACTCACAAATCAACCAAGTATTTGATAACTTAACATAATTTTCTTGTCAAAGAAAACGTCACTTTTGTCTTTGTTTTGGTAAGGAAGGATGCATCCTTGTTTGAAAGACAATTTCTGATTTGTTAATGTTGATTGTGTGGGTTGATTGGTAAATGGTCATTGTGTGAGTATTATGTCAATGTTTGTTTTGTATCTGCGCGGATGAGTATGTACAAAGTGTTGCCATGTTTTTGTGTGATTTTTGATGGTTTTTTGATGTTTTTGGACTTTTGTGAGACATTTTTGAATGTTTTTGGATTTTGTGAATCATTTTTGAATGTTTTTGGATTTTGAATTGTTTTGAATATTTTACCCAATGAATCACCAGTAATGTAGAATCCACTTCCACCAACTAGATTTAAGGTCATTTCCCCCATGTGTAGACATGACTATGACAAAGTGGGATGCAAGACGCATGAAGTACTTTCTTTGATTACAGATCAAATAACAAGCCATGGTTTGGATGGATGGATGTGTGTATGTATGAATGTGATCGCAACGAGCCTGAAAGATACTTGAGCCATTGTTTTTATGAGTGGCGCCTGTTTGCCAGGTTTTCACCATCGCACTTACCCAAGGTGCCATTGGAGTGGTTGTTCACTTTTTGGATGCATGATTTTTTTTTTCTTTACTTTTTTGAATGTTTTTGTATTTCTTTAGGACATTTTTCTGAATGTTTTTGGTATTTTCTAGTATGCAGGGGAGCCTGATGCTCTGTTCAGCTTAGGTATAAAACCGTTTGAGGTGCATGTTGTTGATTGGATCTGTGAGCGGTTCTCCTTCTGATGTAGCCAACTGATACGCCCCGGACCTGAATACAACAGTGACAACATATGGGCCCAGCCAGTTTAATTCAAACTTGCCCTGATGTTCTTTGTTTGGTTGGTTGCGAGAATTTTCTCAGAGAACAAGATCACCTACCTCAAATGTATGAGATCTAACTCGGTGATTGTAGCTTCTGCTCATGCGCTGTTGATAGGCTTTGAGGTGATTGTATGTAGCTTGTCGCTTCTCATCAAGTAGCTCTAAGTCCTGGAGGCGTGAGACTTTGTATGCTTCGTCATCTATCAGATTATGCAAGGAAACCTGTAGTGATGGTATCTCAACCTCAATAGGTAAGATAGCTTCGGCACCATAGACCAACGAGTAGGGAGTTGCACCTGTAGGGGTTCGAATGCTAGTTCGATATGCCCATAATGCTGGATTCAATTGAACATGCCAATCACGACCGACATCATTGACTGTCTTCTTTAGGATCCTAAATATGTTTTTATTGGATGCTTCGGCCTGACCATTGCCTTGTGGGTAGTAGGGAGTGGAAAAGCGGTGTTGGATATGAAATTTCTCACAGAGTTCACAGACATCCTGATTTTTGAAAGGAAGACCGTTATCTGTGATGATGGACATGGGTACACCATACCGACATATAATATAGTTGAGGATGAATGAGGCGATCTGCTTGCTGGTGACTTGGGTAAGTGGAACAACTTCGATCCACTTTGTGAAATATTCGGTGGCGGTAATAATGAATTTATGGCCGTTGGATGAAGATGGATGGATCTTACCTACAAGGTCAAGGCCCCATTGACAGAATGGCCATGGTGTTGTGATTGGTTGTAGTTCCTAGGCTGGTGCATGTATCAGGTCACCATGAACTTGACATTTCTTGCATTTTCTGACAAAGTAGTAGGAATATTTTTCCATAGATGGCCAATAGTATCCATTGCGTAGGAGTTTCTTGGCTAGTGATGGACCACTCGAGTGAGTCCCGCAAATTCCTTCATGGTCTTCTTCCACAGCCTTTGTTATCTCACCTTGTTCCAGATATTGAAGGAGAGTACCATCAAGACCGCGTCGGTATAGGGTTTCGGCAATAATGGTAAATCGAGCAGTTTGGCGAATGAAGGTTTTACGTTGGTTATTCGATTGGTTGGGAGGAAGGGTGTGATTGCGGAGATAGGTGTAGAATTCACCGTACCATAGAGATTCAGAACCGACAAGGCGACATATCATTTCGGATTCGGGGATATCATAAGCGGGAATCCAAAGCTGTTCTACCAAGAACTCGTAGCGTGTTAAATTCTGTGGAAGATCTAGGAGAGATGCGATGGTAGCCATAGCATCAGCAGCTCGATTCTGATCTCTTGGTATCTGCTCAAAAGTGATAGTAGTAAATGATGTCTTTAGATTGTCCACCATTTGCTTATATGGCATGAGTTTATCATGCTTGGTCCGATATTCATCTGTTGCTTGTCGAATGACCAGTTGGGAGTCGCCATATACTTGCAGTTCTTGTAATTTCCATTGTATGGCTAACTTGAGTCCTGTGATCAAGGCCTCATACTCTGCTATGTTGTTGGTGCATGGGAATGTGAGCCTGTAAGACTTCGGGATGCTGTCACCTTGAGGTGTGATAAACAGAATGCCTGCCCCCAAACCATGTCTAGTGTACGAACCATCAAAGTATAATTTCCATGGTTGTGTTGTTGTGATCATGAATATCTCTTCGTCTGGAAAATTGGAAATGAGAGGATGATTGCCTATGAGAGGCGCATTGGCCAACTGATATGCAATAACCTGCCCTTTGATAGCTTTACGATCTACATACTCGTTGTCAAATTCACTTAGAATCATCACCCATTTGGCCAAGCGACCTATCAACTATCAATGCTGCTTTGCTGAGTAAATACTTGAGTGGATCAATCTTTGCAATGAGTTGTACCTTGTGTGTTAACAGATAGTGCCTCAGTTTAGTGGCTGCTAAGATTACTGCTAGGCAAGCTCACTCAATAGGCGTGTAATTGAGTTCATAGCCCACCAGTGTGCGAGAGATGTAGTAAACAACACACTCTTTTCCTTCTGCATTATGTTGTGCCAGTAGTACACCCAATGCTGTACTTATTGCTGAGATATAGAGTAACAACGGTCTACTTGGATCTGGTGGGATCAGCAATGGTGGTTTCATGAGATAGTCTTTAAGTGTCTAAAATGCTTATTGGCATCGGGCATCCCACTGAAAGCGGATGTTCTTGTGTAGCAGGTGTGTGAATGGGTGACACTTATTAGCCAATTGTGCAATGAATTTTCGAATGGATTGAAGTCGCCCTTGTAATGTCCTTAGCTGACTGATATTCTTTGGTGGTGGCATGTCCATGATTGCTTTGACCTTTGCTGGATCAACCTCAATACCTTTGCTTGAGACAATGTATCCTAGAAGCTTCCCGGAGGTTACTCCAAAGACACATTTCTTTGGGTTGAGTCAAACACGGTATTGTTCCAGTCTATCAAAGATTTTATCTAAGATGTGGAGATGCCCTTCTCTGGTGAGTGATTTTTCTAGTAAGTCATCCACATAATCTTCCATCATAGTATGCATCATGTCATGGAAGATGGTGGTCATTTCTCTTTGATAGGTCGCTCCTGCATTCTTGAGACCAAAAGGCATTACATTCCAGCAATATGTGCCCCATGGACATGTGAAGGCTATCTTATGTTGGTCCTCTGGTGTGATCTTTATCTGATTGTATCCTGAAAAGCTATCCATGAGTGAAAGTATGGCATGTCCTGCTATCAGATCCACTATGATGTCAATATTTGGAAGGGGGAAGTCATCCTTAGGACAGGCTTTATTTAGATCTCTGAAGTCAGTACAAATGCGGATGCCCCCTTTTGGTTTGCCAATAGGAACAATGTTGGAGATCCATTCTGCATAATCAATTGGTCTAATGAAACCGACATCTAGGAGTTTCTTGAGTTCTGTTTTGACTAGAACTGAAATTTGAGGATGCATCTTACGAAGCTTTTGCTTGACAGATTTGGCTCCTTTTGCTACGGTTAGGTGATGCATGACTAAATCAGGATCAAGCCCAGGCATGTCTGCATATTACCATGCAAAGTTGATCTGACGCTGTTGAAAGAACTCTATAAATTTAGGCTGTTCCTCTGGAGTGAGAAGAGATGCCAGATGTATGAGATGAGGATTTTCAGGAGTCCCCACATTGTATTCTTTGGTTTCCTTGATGAGAATCATTGATCGTTCCTGTTGTGTACTAGCAGGGAGGATGTCAAACCCTTCATCCTCAGGTGCCTCGGAGAGGTTTTCACCATTGGATACACTCTTTCTTTTTACTTTTGTTGAATCAAATAGTGCCACGGTTTGGTTTTCACTGGAAGATCCATGTTTTATTGTTATATTTTTGCAGTTGAAAGGTTTGGCATCCACCCCAAAGTATGCTACACTATTAAGTTCAATGGCAAATCCAGCTTTGTGATCCCCGCTTGGTAGGTTATCCCTTAATTCCAAAAAGTCAATGATGGCCTCATCATTTTGGAAGAAGTCAAGGCATGAAGGATTTGGTTGGTTCCATTCGATGAGTTCAGGGTGAATAATGGGCATTAATTCATCAATTTGGTTAAGTTCATTAGATGTATCAGTGAGGGTTAAGACAGTGTGGTGAAGGTTGTTGATGGTACTCTCCTTGTCAGAATCAGGCGTAGGATGAGACGTAGGGTCTGTGGAAGATGTTTCCAGATCAGGAACCCAAGAAGTCTTTATCTGTGCTTCTCCATAAACAGGGATGTCTTTGCGTGGTGGAGGTAGTGATGTGTCTTCCTCATCTGAAGTGTTAAGTTGTACAGAATCAAATTCCCACTCATGTGAGTCAGTCTCTGAGTCACTTTCCAGCATCCGATTACTATACCATACTGGGATGTCTTTTGAGTAAAATACTGCAGGTGTGATTGGTTGATGTACCTTTGCAGTGATCAGTGTTGCAAAAAGGTCGATGGGGATTAAAGAATCTAGTACAGGGAGTATCAGTAGTGTTGACTCAGTGGCTTCTGCTGGAACTGCTGGTGCCATAGATGCTGCTGCGGGTTCTGATACAGTTGCTGCTGCTAATGGTGTTGTTGATGGGGTTACTGGTTCATTTGGTGGGATGAGTGGCATTGGTGATGGTTGTGTTGGGATTCTGAGCCTCGGTGGGGCAGTTGTGATGGTGTTTGATGCTTCTTTGATAATGAAAGGTGTCCTTTTGGCAGTAGGCTAACATAATGGTTTGCTGGGTTTTCCTTTGAATTTGAGTTTAGGAAAGATCTCTTTTTCAAAGCCTAGGCCTGTATTACTTTTGGGTTTTAATTCTGGTAGCAGAGGTTCATGTCGTCCTTGTTTGCAATATCCCAAAGCACTCTGACCATCATAACCCATTCTTTGCATAATGAGGAGACCTTTTCCATACTGATCTGTAGGAAGTTTAACTTGCAGTATATCAATGGTGATGGGATCTTTATAGATCCATTCCGCTAAGTCCTCATCTTGGGTTTCTTCTTCTTGACTTTTTCCAAGGATGAAAGGTGTCAAAGCACACGCTGGCGTGATTAGTGGTTGCTGGAGTAACTGCTATGGTTTACCATGTGTTCTAGGAGAAATGGGCATTTGTCCCACACAAAAGAGTTGACTCAAGTTGTATTCCCCTAGACCTTCCTTTGCTATCTTCATCTTAAGATTTTCTTGCTTGGGTATAGTGGTGTTTGAACTGGCAAGAGAGGCAGGACTTATATATGATGTGGAGGAAATGGCTTCTCAATTATTAGGAATGGTAATCTCTGGTTGATGGCTAATATTATGGCAATACGCAAAGGGATTTGCATCACCCAAGATTGTGATTTCTACACCGTTATGTGAGAACTTGATACATTGATGGTAGGTAGATGGAACGGCTTGCATGGCATGTATCCAAGGTCTTCCTAACAATAGATTGTATGGCAGAGGAAGGTCCAGAACCTGACAAATGATGTGCTTTACCATAGGGCCTACTCGGATTGGTAGTACCACAGCTCCTTTGGAGGAACGCTCCGCATCATCATAGGCTTTGATTGTGATCTTCTTATGGGGATCCATAAATTCAATGGCATATCCCAATGTTGTGACCAACTGTAGTGTACAAATATTCAGGCCTGCTCCATTATCGATCAAGACTCGCTTGATCCTATGCTAGTTGATAAGGCCTTCAATGTGTAGCGAAGCATTATGAGGTTGTTGGAAGGAAGAGTTGTCACTTTCGAAAAAAGTGAGACAAGGTGATGACTTTAGACTTCCAACCATGGCTTGAAATTAGTCTATATTCAGATTTGCAGGGACTGACACCTCTTGGAGTGCTTGATCCAAGATAGTTTTATGAGATGGAGATAGGCACAATAGCTCTAAAATGGATATAAGCGCAGGCATTTTGTCTAATTGTTCGACAAGATTGTATTGCTTTGGTATGGAGGTGGTGCCTTGTGGAGCTGCCTTTATGGTTACTTTGTCACGACGCGTAACAACATTGCAATTTGAGTTGAGATTTTTGAAGGTTATAGTTGCAACTTGTTCACTGGCATCATACAGATGATTTACAGTGTAATTATACGCAGCCTGTGTATAATCAGTGGTATCAGTGCCTCGCCTGGAAGTGGAAGGACCCCTTTGATCTTGTGATGGAAGTAGATTTTTGAACATCAGATGATCATTATTTGTTGTTTTGGGGTCATGGCCTTCAATTTCAATTTCTCCTCGGTCAATAAGATCCTGAATAAGATCTTTCAATCGGTGACAATTACTTGTCTTGTGTCCTCTCCCTTGGTGGAAATCATAGTGTTCAGTATCTCTCCACCATGCAGGTTTGACTCGAGGCTCATAGTTTGATATTTTAGGTAGAGTGACCAAATTTTGAGAAATGAGTTGTTGCAATACTGTTTCAATGGGTTCCCCTAAGGGAGTGTATGTGCATTTTTGTTTTTGCTGACGAGGTCTTGGTTCATCATGAGATGTGATGCGACCTTGATTGGAAGGAACATTTGTGTTGTTCTGAGGTGGAGGATTTTGTCCTGCAAACCGAACCACCGGTTGTGCATTTTGGATAGTCTGGGCATCCACAACCCCATAGTTGACGACATTCTTGTTTTTGTTCTAGAAGCTTGGTTTATCGCTATTGAAGCGTGGGTGAGGACCATCCTTTGGTTCATTATAGATTTTGATGAGTCCTTTCTTGATGAGGGCCCGCTCACATTTCAAACCCTTGGTGATCATATCATTAAAAGAGTCTGTGTCTTTGACATCCAGGTGAAATTCCATTTCTTCGTTTAAGTTGGAAATGAATATTTCCACTAGTTCTCATTCAGGTAACTGAAGAGAACGTCTGCTAGACATTTGGCGCCATCGTTGCAGGAATACTGAGAATAGTTCACCTGGTTTTTGTTTGGTGTTGCATAGATCAATCATGGTGATGTCGCGTTCAATGTTATGAGAGTAATGAGCTAGGAACTTCTGGATGAGTTCCTCAAATGTTCTAATGCCACCTGAT
Source organism: Cryptomeria japonica (assembly GCF_030272615.1). NCBI lineage: Eukaryota > Viridiplantae > Streptophyta > Pinopsida > Cupressales > Cupressaceae > Cryptomeria > Cryptomeria japonica. The sequence goes on from NC_081414.1 coordinate 659,552,290, forward strand.
AGTCGGGAAAACCATGATGTGGTTGTTCCTCCCAAGCTTTGGGAAAAAAGGCGCATTAGGTATGTGTCTTCATATGCCACTTCGAGGCAAGCGGAATGAAATTCTCTGACATGATCGCGGGGATCTCCCTTTCCTGTATATTTTTTGAATTTGGGTGTTTCGAATCCTCATGGAAAGGGTGGCATATAAAGATTCCTATCAAAAGGATAGGGATAGATGTCATTGAGTGAGAATTGGTTAGTCTTGACACCACTATGAAGTTGTTGGGTGAGATTCTCGACTTGTTGCCGCAACATCTCCATTTCAGTTGGAGGAGGAGGTGGTGGGTTACCTCGAGGAATGTTATATCTGATGGGATCTCTACCTCTTTCCTCTTCATGGCGACTTTGTCTTTCTGATGCTTGTCTTAATTGGGCAAGATCAAAGTTAGAGGGGAGTTTTGCTCCTTCTTGAGCGAGTTTTAAGAAGTGAGCATCCGCATTGCTCCTGAGTATTTCGTCAAATAGTCTGTTAAAGAGAGGGTTATGTTGGGCCCTTTCTATTGTTGCAGGAGTAGGAGTACTGGGGTTTTCATCATTCACATTTCCTCCAAGTGCTTCTTGAAACTCATTGATATTTTCCTCTTCTTCTTCTTCTATTTCCATTTCTCGTTGCCTTGATTGTGATCGGGTTTGGGCCATTTTGTTTTACAAGCTTTTGTTGAAGTTGTATGAAAATGATGATGAGTTGTTTGATGAAATGAAAGATTGATGGTTGGTGAATTGTGTTGCACGTGGATCTCTAGCACTTTTAAGGTAGATGTAACCGAAATTCCTTCTTTGATTTGCTTGCTTGTTTGATAAGTTTTGATGTGATAAGGTGTAGAGAAATCTGAGATGTGTTACAGATTGAACTACCTAGTAATGAGAGGATTCACTCATGAACTAGTTTTAACCTGCGTAGATGTGTCTCTTAGGATGAGCTTATCCTAGATGTAGAAACAATCTAAAAAGTAATGTGATGCGATTGATTCAAGCAATATCTAAAAGAGAACTTGGGTCAAGAACCTCTTAATGTTTTGAGAGTTGGAACGGATTGATGATGAAGTGATGATGGATGAAATGGATGAAAAATGTTTTCAACTTCAATAAAAACTGTGTTACAAATGGGACAAACTCTACCTCTTCCCTTTCAGGTGTTGGTGGTATTTCTCGAGCTGTGTTGTAGGTGATACAGACGTTTGGGAAAAAGTTGGGATTAATCTTACCTCCTTGGTTTTTGTGATAACTCAAAGCTCTATATTGCATAAAAGCTCTGTGGTTCAATGATTCTGAATCAAATTCGTTTGTTTTGCCTTGAAAGTAGAGGCGCATGTGATGCAGAAAGACTCTATGTGAGACAAAGATTTGTCTATTTATATAGAAGAATCTCCTCCTTTTGATCAAAGCCTTTGAGCTTAATGGTCTTTTTTTCAAGTTGATATTCTGATGATGCTTCTTCTTTCGCAAGATGTGAAGAATGGTCATAAAATCTGACTCTTTTGTTGTTTGCACTTTGTTTTTGATGTGTTTGGTTGGATGAATACTTTGTTTTTGGAAGTGATTTTCTGATTTTTCTTTGACAAGAAAACAAAGCAAGCACACAAACACAAGAATGTTGCCTAAAAGGCACAAATGAGTATGGGTCTAGATCAACCCAATCCTTGGACTTGTATATGACCCTTCCTTTAGATGTATTTTTAAGGTGTATTTCCAAAGCCTAAAGTCGGCTCAATTTGTACTTGGTCTTTGACTAAAATGAACACACTTCAAACACTTTTTTTCCCTAAGGTCAAATGGCCAGTTGTGATAAATTTAGCCCACATCTTGATATTTCTTCGACTTTGGTACTATATACCTTATGAATCCTGTCGTGGTAGGTAAGGATGTGATATACTAAGTCTTGCACGAGCATAACAAATAGATGATCCCTATGATGGGGGAGTCACCACTTTTATCAAGTCACAAGTGACTTTTCAAAAAGCTATGTTTCTACTCAAGGAAATATGTATGGTGAGTATCTTGGGAGCAAAACCATCTATGCTCTTGCACTAAATTATATTGCAAATATCCTCAATCAATAGAATGGGTGGGCTACTACTTAAAGGTGTTTAGTCATGTTCGATGTTTTTGGACATAAGTTCATTCTGTAGTGACTCACTTAAGAGCCTTGTAACTGGTGGTGGGGCCCATTTGTCCTTTCGGCCAGTTACACTATAGGAACAGCTATACCCAAGGCTACAGCTTTCGCTCTCACCTGATTTCTATAGTAGCTCGAAGGATTTACCATGCGAGGTCGTTCCCAAGAGTGATGTGTCTCTTGGCAGGCCTCTCTTAAAAAGATAAAATTTTGAGTGTTACTAACACTTTTCTCTTGCACCTAGGACCACGAAAGCCAAGGGAGAGGATAGTGTGTGTTAGAAGTAGGACCATTCGACTGACTTTTTGCACAAGTGTGCCAAGCATGAAAAACACTTGTTCTTTTTAATCTTCCATTGCAATGTGATCTAGCTATTTGGAGATGTTGCTCCAATAGTCATGGTGTTCTTTTTAACTTCAAAGGCAAAATATTTTGTAAACTAGGAACTTTGAAATCCTAGTCAACTGAATTGAAAACACGTCTTGCTTGAAGTAAAGTTCTTTTTGAGCTTGAAGGAAAAATGGCTTGTTGTTTTTAGATTGCCCAAAACAAAGTGTTGATTGTAAATTTCTTTAAGTTGATACAAGAAAATAAATTTTGTTTTGTTGATTTTAAGCACCAAAACGAAGTTTGTTTCCTAACTTGCAAGAAATAAAGTTGTTTTGTATAAGTTTGTGGTTCTTTTTACCTTGGACCAATGAAATTCTTTTTAAGAGCCCAAACAAATGTGTGATTCTTTTTTAAAAGCCCAAATTTGAAATGTGAAGTTAATTTTAAACCAAAATAAAAAGTGAATTCATTTTTAAAACCAACTTCGAAAACAAGTTAGTAAAAACTATAAATCTACCTTTTAATCTAATTTAAATCTGCACAAAAGAGAAAAATAGTTAGTAAAATCCGCCTATTCGGTGGGCTTCTACAAGCCTAATTTTTTTTGGTTTTTTGGTTAGAAGGTGATTTGTACAACACTCTGTTACAATAGCGCTAGTCTGTGTTTGAACAGAAGCGCTATTTAACACAAACACGCTAAAAGAAAGGGAAAGACTGAGAAGGCAGAAGCACTGAAAAAGGGTGAATAGCGCCAAAACAATGTCAAACGCGCCAAAACAGTGTCAAAAGCGTTGAATTTGATACAATAGCGCTATTGTAAGAACAATAGTGCTAGAACAACAAGTATCAATAGCGCTGGAATGAGTTCAATAGCGCTGGAACGAGTTCAATAGCACCAAAGCGCAACCTGTGTGACATTTTCAACACTCAAACATGTTATTGGTTAAAAAAAATTGATCTTTTTGGTGTTTGGATTCACGTCGGGTTCACCAAATGATGCTCTGCAAAATGGACAAGGTTAGTTTGAGATAAATAACACAAGACACAAGAAAATCGTTAGTGTTAATCAATCAAAAACTAATCTAAACAGGCATATCAAGAGAGATACTAAAAACATGAAAGCATATTTAACTAAAGAAGCAAATATGATGAGGCATCTCCAAATACCTCCTAACATGCCCTTAGCTCCTTCTCCCTTATTCCTCTCCTCTCCAAGTTCCAAAATAGTGTAGCTCTCAGCAGCTTTTTGCACTATGGATGCTTATGGAGGTTTGAGATTGAAATATTGCTCCAAATGTAAATAAAGAAGCTAATATTGAGCTATTGATACTAGAATGATTTATTTTAACCAAAATGACAATATAGGAGTTTGCTATGCTAAATGCTCTCTAAAATGCCTATAGGTTAAATGCATACAAGTTTTCAAGATATGGATTATGAAGAAATGGGCTCTATTTATAGGGAAAATGGAGCAATGGATGGTTGAGATTGAGTAATCTCAACAAGGGTCAGGATTGAATGATTTCAAATCTATGTGAGGGCTTTCAACCCAATCCCAGGATGACAAGTGTCAATGTGAGATAGGTTGAGAGGGGAGGGAATAAGCATTAAATGCTTGATATGACCTTGGGAGTTAAAGTCAAGGTTAGTTGAATGAATAAACTCTTTATTCAAAGAATAAAGCTTTTATCCAATGGATAAACACTTGTGCAAGTGTAAAAAGGATAAATATGGTCAAAACAATAAATGTTTGGGGAGACAAGTTTGAAATAACCATAAATGGTTATGTAAGAGCCATAAATGGTCATGTAAGAGCCATTAGTGGTCTTGGAAGACTTTGGGGGTTAATTTGTTGAACACACAAAGCATTAAATGTTTTTCAAAGACTTTTGAAGTCTTTGAGAAGTGACTTCATTTTGCCTAGGAATGTGACAATAATTAGGGGATGGATTAGACTAATTAGGAAGGGGTTAGAACAATCTAGAAGGGGATTAGATTTTGCAAGTGGATTTGGTGGATGAGGGAAAATAGGATTTTATTAAAATAAAAATTCATTTATTTCAATAAATGTGTGCAAGTTGCATTTGTAGGAAAATGCAAGTGGGGGGGGGATAATAATTTAAATAAATATTTTTATTTAATTTATTTAAAAGAGGAAAAGGGGATTTTAATTAAATAAATAGATTTTATTTATTTAATTGATGGTGAATTTGATTTAATGAATGAATTAAAATAAATTGAATAATTTATTTAATTAATAGAAGAATGTTTGGGAATGAATTAATTAAATATTAATTTAATTAATTGATGGCTAGTGGATTTTTAATCAAATAAATAGCGAATATTTATTTAATTAAGCTGGACAGATTTGTGTGACTACATATTCATATTCCAAATATAAAATATATATATTAATTATATATATATATATATATATATATGTACATCTATATACATATTTTTATTGGTTGGGTCCCACGAACCCCCATGGGGTTTATGTGGGTGTTGCAGCCCCACGTGGTGGGACTACAACCCCCCACGTAGTTGGTCTGCAGCCCCACGCAGTGGGTTGAAGCCCCCACTACGTGGGTCTGCATCCCCACTATGTGGGCATGCAGCTCCACATCGTGGTGCTGCAGCTCACGGTAGGGAAGGGGGGCGGGTGTGGGGTTGAGCCATGACTCCCCCACCGCTCAATTAATTTTTTTTAATAATTTTTTTATTGGTTTATTTATTTATTTTAAATCAAACTTTCATTAAATTAAAAAAAAAAACTAAAACCTACAACACCCAAATCTGGGAAAATTTTAACAGACCCCCCAAATTTCATAAAACAATTTACCAGTCCATCCAAAATCAAATTGATAAAATTTTAACAGCATAACCCCAAATTTGGTAAACATTAACAGTTAAAATTTGAGGAATTTTAGCAACATCTCAGATTAACAAAATTTTAACATCATCTTCATACTAAAAAAATTAATAACAAATTATAACCATTTATACTTTCCTCATCATTTTAAAACAGAAGATTCAAGAGGGAAACTGAGAGATTTCATTTTGAAACAAACAAACTAGAGATTTTTATTTTTTTACAATCCAAAATTTATGCAAATAGAGATTTAAAAGAAACAAAACCAACTTGATAAGCTTCCTGGAAGACAAATTTTGATGGAGAGCACTCAATTCTTCCCTGAGCAAGAATTTCTTCAACCAGATAATTTTCCTCCAAAATACCTAGACTCCCATATCCGGCAAAACTCCTAGCATATAAAGAATTTTTTTCTAAAAATATCTATTAGGTCAAGTTTTCATTTTCCTCCAAGCAAAACTTTACAAATGAAAATTAAAATACTTTCCCCCAAACTGAAATTCTTTTAAATTTTAAACTTTTGAATTGAATTCAAGATTTTTATAAAGTAAAAGCCAACATGAGAATATATTTACTTTTCAAAAATAATTTATTTTTTTCAAAACATAGGATATAAAATTACATCTACCATAAGATTTATTTTTTTGACAACTACTTTAATTAGCTAGCTAGGGAAATTAATTTATTTTCTTTTTAACATTATTTTTAATTTAACCATTAATTTAATTAATTAAAGTAATACACATTAATTATTAATAATCATAAGGTATTAATAATTAATCTCGCATTAAATAATACTAGAAGAAATTTAATAAAGTCACAAAGCGCATAACCCATAACACACAAACCCAACTAAACAACATAATAAAGACGTGACTCGCAGAACAACACAGGAAAGGTTGACAGACAACCGACAATGCTCTCTATCGAGCAAGGCTAAGGGTGAAACTTAGGGCCTTAAGACTATCTCATCCACTTCCATCGGATTATTTAGGTACGCTCAGACGTATGGAACCAGGTGAAGTCAGCACCTTGTCCCTGTAATTCCTGCATCATCAAACCACACATACATATATATATGAATTCCAAACACGATAGACACACCCGTTAAGGAGAATCATGATGTTCCCTGTCTCACCGTAGTAAGTGAAGGAAAATCATCTCCTCACACCCCATACACTTTCACACATACATGATAACATATACATAACACATCTCACACATAAAGTAAATGTGTTAGTCCATGGTTAGTAATCCAATAAAATTAACATCTAACCATCAATAAAGAAATGATGCATAACAACATTTATTGAATCTCAAATCAAAGCATAACACAACACAACATAATATCTAAATAAACATCACCGTATAATGTATCCACTAATATCAACTGAAAAAGTCAACCATGGTCAAAATAAGTATCTTAAAATAAAAGTCTGATCGAGGGAGGGGTACTACAAGACTACATAAGGGCCATCATATTTATACTAAAGTTATAATTTAATGATAGTTTTGTGTGCAATATAATCTCACTAACAGTAACTACTCTTATATAGTAATAAAAATGAATATATTTGTATATGTATATTGTATATACATATAATGAGATTGATTTATGCATGTGCCTATAAATGAAAACATAAAAAGTTGAATGGGTTAGGTAAAAAATCCACAACCTTTGTGGTCTACGATAGTTCTTATATTAGACTTCAAGGTGAACTTGAACAATATAAAATAATGATTTATATTTTGATAAATGTTGGAGGCAATTTTTAAGTACTTGGTCATTAAAGACACGACTTCTAGAGATTTTGTTAAAAGTATTAGTTTGAATAAATACTAGGAAAACATAGTAGTGCACAATCCTAACATTCTTTTACTACATTAATTTGGATAATACTCTTTCACATACTTGTTTAAGTGGGTTTTAGTTGAGTTAAACTCATAAATGAACAAGCCAAGCCAAGTTAACTTACAATATTGTGTCCCACTTTTTTTTATCAAAGTAAGATTAACTATAATTTAGACATGGGTATGTGTAGGATCATGAGGGGCCAAAAAGTGGTGATATTCTGACTAAAGTCCTGATTGATATGCTGATTGATAAATATTTATAACTTTCAAATGATATCACATTTTTTGAATCTGAAACATGCATTACATTCTATTCTTTGTATAATATAGGATTAAAAAATAAAAATGTATTTCATAAAGTTTAGACCAATTTATGGTGGCCAGCCATACAAGTTTTTATATTTTTAAAAAGTTGTAGTAAAAAAATCATAATTAACTATTTATTAAAAAAAAAAATACGTCACATCTAGACATGAGTCTTCTACTTATATCTAAAATCTTATTAAAAATATTATGATTTGATTATGATTACCGTGGTTAGACAAACACAGGTGCTTCTTATATTTTCCTAAAAATTTAGTACTACTGCATTGAAATTTTAATTTTTTGTCAAATAGATTTTTTTTTTTATAGAAAACAACTAGTAGCTTAGAAAATATATTAAATTTGCTACAAATTCTATTCTTACATATTTTTGAAATAATGATAGCTTATTCAAATTTTTACGTCAAGTTGTCTAACTCTATTTTTTAATTTTCATTGCCATTTAAGGGCCTGTTTGGCCCACCATGATCCTGCACACTCACATATGCCAATATGATTTGGATGTGCTCATTTAGTATTACATAATTTTTTGTACGCATCTAAATTAACTTCTTCTCATTGAAATACAAACATTAATAGCTAGGAAATGAATATTTTTAGATTTTTTTCCTATTTTATTTCTTTCTTTTGCATGTGTGAAACATAGACCTTAATGTTCAGTGAAGATCCTACATTAGCAAGAAATAAAAATAAATATAATAGTCAAATTAATTATATTCAATATTATACTTTTCAGAAAGCAATTCATTTGATCCCCCAAAATGTAAAGTAAAATTAGTTTTTTTGTCAACAATTTGATAGGTGCAAAGGAGAATTCATTGTGAGTATGATTTAAGACTAGACAGGGTCTATACAAGGGTATTTCATCTAACTCTTCAATTAAAATCCTTTAAATAGAACATTTAGAGGATTAAAATCAATAGATTTTCAATATATATATATGTGTGTGTGTGTGTGTGTGTGAGAGAGAGAGAGAGAGAGATTTTAGACAAAATTAGAATGTCCTAGAAGTGGGAGACACTATTGTGACAACACACAGCCTATGATAGGAGAAGTATTTTTTATTTATGTAGATATTATTGTATTTGAAACAATATACTGGTGTGTATGCTAGAATGTGAAATAATAATTTCTAATAACTAGTTTGATATAAAGGTGTGTGAACATTCGACGCACATATCTATTTTGCAATGTGTATTTTTTTTTTCAAAACTTGATCAAAGTAATGTAAAATCACTACTAGCATTATTGGTTCACAATGTATATTTATTTGTAAAACATTTAAATTATGCCATACTTAACTAGAGGGAATTTAGAGTTCTATGACAAATTATTTGTAATTAGAAACAACACTAATTTTTCAATAGCATGATATACTTGATGATTTCCTTAATCTACTACCCTTGTGAAAGCTAGGGCCACCTCTTGATTAAATGTATGTAGTGGATCACAAGTCTATGGCTAGAGGAAGAGTACTTGAGTTATGCTCTCCCTCTTGTTGTTGAAGAATGTTGAAGAGTTGGTTACTTAGAGACATTATTTATATTTCACATAATAGTATTTTTTGATGATTTATAAAATTATATAACATGTCATTACAATATGGATGGTAGTTGTAATATGTACTTTCTATGATAAAATATTCAAGAGGTGATTGTTTAATTAAATTATTATTTAAAATCTCATAATTTAAATTATGAGTTAATTAAAGTATTCATTAGAAGTATGTAATATTTATTTAATGTAAATGGATTTGCATAAAGAGATAATTTTATATTTTTCTCTTAGGTGCAATAGTGAAATACGAAATTAAGTTAAAAAATAGTGATGTGTTGGCAAAATTTTATTATGTTTGGAGATAACAGATAGATAGTTCATCACACATTAGTTATAGCTAAATGCAAGGATATTAATAAATAATTATTAAATGGACTACATCATTCAATATGTAGATGCAAATAGTTAACTCAATACCTTTGGTTGAGAAAACTATATTTGTAACTAGATTTGCAAGAGATGGTAGTGAAATCATTTTCCCTGCATTTCTTTATTTAGAGGAACAATGGTGTTATCTTTATACAAATACTTAAATGCAAATGGTTATGTTTGTATTGGGTTTAAGTCAAATCTCCTAAAACGAGTTTTTTTCTCTTAAACTAAAATACTACTTACTTATAGGTTTGGATTAGCAAGTGAAGCTTGGCTAATATATATGGTACTAAGGATACTTGGAGAGTTATAACCCCTTGAAAAAAATATTAGTAAACAAACAAATATTTGTGTGTTGATTAAAAAAATTATTATCATTATTCTTTTATATGAACATTGCTTGCGTTCAATAGGTAATTTAAATCTTGTTCCTTAATATATCTTTCTCAATAGGTCTAAGTGGACTATGCTATATATTGTATGCGCCTTGATCATTTCGTGTAATCCAAATTTCAAGCATACAACCTAGTTGTGGAGGAATTGAGAACTTAATTTGTTGATTTTTTTTTATAAATGGAAAGTTATTTTCTTATATTTGCTTTATTCAAGGTTAATATTTATTTAGCTTTACAAATAATCAAAGGTATTGAGTAATTAGTGACTTTATTGACTTTATTCAAATGTTATTATTTATCGACTTTTACAACTAGACCAAGTAAGTATCTTGTGACTTCAATAGATATTTTTTTCTTTTTGGAAACAACTAGATTGCCTTAATATTAACATTCAAATTTACAAGAGCTGGATGATATGAAAAACTCCGCGATCAATATGAAGCAGATGGTGGTTCATGCGGAAGAACTCATAAGAAATATCTAGCTGTCCTTGTCCTTGAGCTGTCTCGGTGTTGTCTTTGTGTTGTCCTTAGGTTGTCTAGTGTTGTTCTCTTTGTCTTGTGATCCCTTTTTGTTTTAACTAAGATCTGTTCTTTGTATGGGTGTCCAGGCACTGTTATTTCTTGCCTTTTTAATGCTTTATCTTTCTCCTGCTATGTAACAAGGTTCTGGGTTCCTTTCAAAAACCTATTTTTAATTAATCAAAACATTCAAATTTACAATATTATTAGAGTACATACAAGATAAAAGCTATTCTTCAACTAAACTGTTACAAATAAAAAGATTAAACCTAATCCACTTACATCTCCACAAGATTAATTAGACAAAACAACATCATGCTTATTAAACTGATTAAGAAATTATTAAAAATCTCTCTGTAAAATGTATGTAATAATCTAGTCTTAAACTAGATTGACCAAATTCAGTTAATGTTAGCCTCCAAGAATTTTTAATACATACCTTGTCCCAAGATTTGTAAGCAGTTTAATCTGAAATAATGATTGAAAGTCAAATCTCAAATCATTTCCTCACTCACATACACATTGCTAGTGTGTTGTAATTGACGTATAGACGACAACATCAAAATGAACGCAAACTTTCAAGACTACAAAAGCTCTCTAATATTAAAAAAAAAAAACTTGTCGGAATACCATAAGGTTTTAACATTCCATCAAACCATTTTTTTTATTTAATTATAATACCGTTGGGAGCACACAGCAAATTAAGCGACAAATGACATAATATATTATACAGCAGAGATCTCTGTACCTTTTATTTAATCGATTTATAGTTCCAAAACATAAGCGCATAATAAATGCAAACTTTGTATATCAAAAACAAAAGTAAAAAAACGCGTCTGCTGAGGAATTTCTGTGACAAAACAGAAATTGGTAACTGAGCTTGTCTGCAGTGAAGCTGGAATTATGGGTCTGGTCTTCTGTCACTTCCGACATTAGCTAGTGTTAATTAAATTTATGTGATAAACACGTTGTTTAGGAAACTTCACACTACGACCATAACAATTGTATAATAATAATGTATGATAAACATTAAAAATTTGTTGTTTTTGGTTTCAAATGTTGCATCAAGGATCGCATTCTTCAATCTATTATAATAGATTGTGGTAATCTAATGTGATTAACTTTGTGAGATTTTTTGGAGATCACATTCTATGATCCATCATCATAATAGATTGTAAAAATAATAGATGGTAGAATTCTAATATCATTGATTGTGTGAAAGTTTTTGCATCAATGTTTCAGATCACATTCCACGATCTATCATTATAATAGATTCTGGAAATCTAATGTCATTAACTGTGTGAGACTTTTTGCATCAACGTTTGATCCATCATCATAATAATTGGAAAAATAATAGATTGTGAAAATCTAATATCATTTACTGTGAGAGAGTTTTTGCATCAACATTTCAGATAAGTGGATCTATCATTATAATAGATCCTGAAAATCTAATGTCATTAACTGTATGAGACTTTTTACATCAGTGTTTAATCCATTATCATAATAATTGCGAAAATAATAGAACATGAAAATCTAATATCATTTACTGCGTGAGAGTTTTTGCATCAACGTCTCAGATAACATTCACTGATCCATCATCATCACAATAGATTAGAAATAATAGATTATAGAAATTTAATATCATTAACTGAACCAAAATAATTACATAGAAAGACCACACACCTTTAAGCTAAAAGTCAAAGCTTAGTGTGTGTGTTTTAAGTTGTCCGCATAGGGTCCCTTAAAGACCCGCTACATAGACAACTAAACTATAACAAAAATAGACAGAAAAGTGAGACTAGTCCTTTCTTAAGACAAATTTCTGGGCAAAGGATTCGCTACAAGAGGCTTAGCCATTTGGCAGGACAACTTGAGGACTTCTGAAAGGTCGACGGGGTGACTGGCAACCGGTAGCCAGTGGAAATGATAGAGCAGAGTGGCGACCCAGCAATGGACAGTGGCGAGGCCGAGAGCTTTTCCCGGGCAGACTCGTCGACCGGCACCGAAAGGTGCCAGTCGAAGGTCGTTCCCACGCAGGTCGATGTTTTGGCCTCCTTCCGACAGCAAGAAACGGTGGGGCATGAACGTGGAGGGGGAATGCCAGATGGTGGGGTCGTGCGTTATAGCCCACATGTTTACCATAGCGGTGGTACCCGCCGGCACACGCCATGAGTCGCCTATTACCACGTCCTGCGTTGCCAATCGGGCCCACGACAGAAGTGGGCCAGGCGGGTGGATTCGTAATGTCTCTTTTACCACAGCTTGCAGATACGGCAACTTCACCACGTCCCATTCCCATTCACACCCCCCATTGCTTCTAGTTCTTTGTGCCCCCTCCACCTCCAGTTCTTCCTGCACCTTACGTTGTACTTCTGGGTTCAGCACCATTTCCGCCATTATCCATTCTGTGAGCAGTGCCGTTGTATCCGTGCCTCTGAAGATCATTTCCTGGTCCAAACCCAAAAAGGAACCACTGTCAGTTTACATTGAGGTAAGTCATCTCTAAAAACAACTCAGTTCACATGATGATCAAAATGTAAAGTCTTTCAAAATCAATCAACCAGTATGAAAACAACAAGACATTCGATTTCGATTTTTACAATTTTTACAATGATTAGTGTTTTGATATTTTTGGATTTAATTGCGTGAGTTTTATTTTTCGTCAATGTTTCAGATCATACTCGATCACACTCGATGATAGAAAGTTGGAAGAGAAGACGGCTTTCAGATCACACTCCATGATCAAATGATAGAAAGTTAGACAAGAAAATGACTTTTGATCACACTCCACAACTATTCAACTAATCAAATTATAGATAGATGGAAGAGAAAATGCCTTTTGTTGAACTTTGTTTGGGATCAATATTTCAGATAATCAAATTATGGATAGATGGAAGAGAAAATGCCTTTTGTTGAACTTTGTTTGGGATCAATATTTCAGATAACTCTCCACAGTAAGGATAGAGGGTTGGAAGACTCCAACGAGAAAATAGCTTTCAAATCACATGCCACAATCCATAATCAAATAATAGAGAGTTGAGACAAAAATGATTTTTTTTTAAGCTTTGTTTTGCATCAATATTTCAGATCACACTCCATGATCTATCATCAATATTTCAAATGATTGAGAGTTAGAAGAGAAATTGGATTGTTGATCAAATATTCTGACTACACTCCATAATCTATTTCCATGATCTATTATGGACATGATAAAAAAATCTATTTCCATGATCTATTATGGACATGATAAAAAAATGGAAAAGAATTGTAAAAAATGGATTGTTAAACTTTTATTTTCTTTTAATAAAAATGAAGATTACACTCCATGATCTATCTTCCACTCGATGATCTATCAGATGGAGAGATGAAAAAGATGATAGAAGCTGAAAGTGTAAACGGGTTTTTTTGGCAGAGACTGTAAGGTACAGACAATATTCTTTTCACGTATGGACGGTCACTCAAGGTTGCTCCCTATTGCTTCACGGGTGGATTGAATCAATAATTTTGTTTTGACATGGAATTTCAACTTGAGAGGTGCAGATTCAATGTAGAGAGCATGGAGTACATTCCATAGAGCTGGGAGTACCCCGTACAAAACTTCTCACGGGAGACTTGCACAATTATAGGCAATTCTGAGAAGATCTGCATCCAATCTCTAACGTAGGAGGATGATATGAATATCCTACACTATTTACAGTCCGGCCTAACAGAGCCCACATAGTGGTTAGACGTACATACAATCTCTAACGTAGCACGATGATATACTAAGTTATTTGACAGTCCAACGGAACGGAGTCCACATGGTGAGGAACAAGTACACCATTAATAAACTTGTTGTCCAGAACAAATGGGCATATTTGACGTAGCAAGCAGCATCAAACTTGTCGGAATTAGGATTTTCTAAGAAAGAACCAATGGCAGAAACAATATCATTGACCAAATAACTGGTTCACTTTCCAATGACAATATTAAAACAGGGAAAACTTTTTATAGGCATGAACAAGGACAATCTGAAAATTATCATCCAGATTCATTCCCTGATTGTGGAATTTCATACATTTCACATCCTAATACTTTAAGCCTGATGAAGAAGACTACCCATAACTCTAGAATCTAAAAGATTTTTTGTAAGGGCCAAAAAAAAGAAACACGCCAAACTTCAATAGAAGCAAAACGGCAATGGTGGGTACTAGAAATCGCATCAAGAAATTTGCTTTCTAACAAATGGTAGGTACATGTACAGGTCTTACCCAAGTAAAGATAGTAATGCACTTTGACCATTACCATCCATCTAAATCCAAACCTAGTAAAATCTCCACATTTACTTTAAGCTGTATGTTAAGTCAGTTACAGACAAAACCATACGACCACCACTACCGACCAGAACTTTATCAGAAACAGGAGATTGTTAGCGATCTACCCATTATCAAAAACAGTGGCTGTTGTTACATCATAACAGTGCTCTTAAACAGATTTTTAAGTTGATCTACACTACGCTCATTGGATCCACGCCACGTGCCTCTCAAGATCCAGAATTTCTCATTCTCTCACCCCTACAAAAGATGATGGGCGCTTACCTTGACGTAACACCTCACAAACCACCTGTCTCCATTTCTTTATCATTCTCATTCCATATGGATCTGAATTCCCACATAAAACCAATACAAAAACTTCCAAAACATGATATTTTCTTCTCTAGGCTCTCCATCTCCATTCTAATTATGAAGAATGGACATAATCATAACGTTAATGATCGAAAAAAGAACAAGAACATAACAAAAACAAGAACACAACCATCAAAAATCTAAAAACTCAAATCACACCATCTATGAACTGTAAAAATCTAATGTCCATTAATAGAACAACATCCAAGAGAGATGAAACCAAATCAAAAACTTCCAAAAGATGAAGAAATCAAAGATAAAAGACAAAGGACGAAACAAATCAAAATCCCTAGCCTAGAAGCTAATAATTAACCTGTCTCATTTCCTCAAATCCTTGTATTTCAATTGGCTATTTAGAGAAATCAAAACATACCCAAAGAACAGCGACCATATCATCATCTTCCAATTTATCCTCCTCCTTCAACGAAAGCAGAACGTCGACAAAGTCAGCGTCAACTGACGGACATATCTCACCCTTCATTCTCCTGCAACGGTGCTCATCTATGATATTCTGCACAAACTTCTTAACCCGGGGCACAAGCCTAGCACAACGGCTGTGAATTCTATGAGGATCCAGCAATCTCAAGAAGGGCAAATGATCAGCCCAGTTAAACTCCCCCAATAGTTCGAATCCCTCCCGCACCATATTTCTCAACTCCTCAAGCTCATCACTTGCATTTTCAACATCAAATCTCTTTCCAAACACACTCCCCATGATATTATTCAGCGCAGCATCTTGCAAAAGTGGGCGGAGCTTCACAGCTCCATGAACAGCCCATTCTTCTCTGATCCGCCTCACCATTACAGCCGAATCTGCTTGGCGGCCGGTCCCATGGGCCGCAATCCGACTCGGGGAAAAAAGATAAGTTGCAGAGATTCTCCTCAGCATTCGCCAGTAATCTCCACTGGGAGCAAATCCTATAGCTCTCTCAAACATGAGCTGCTTAGCGGACTGCTTAAGCGGCCGGTCTGCAAAACAAGGGGAGTTCAAAATCTCCCTCGCTACATCACAACTTCCAGTTATGACAGCCGGTGTAAATCCCATGCTAAACGCCATTAACCTTGTGGCACCATGACTTGTGGCCAGTTGTGCCAGGTTACGATGCGCTAGGCCCCTGGTCATATGCACAAGACTTCCCACCAGGGGCCAGCCCCGTGGGCCTGGAATACGTTTCTCTCCCTTCATTTCCATTTTCCCCTTCCGTGCAACTCCTCCTCCTCGCCGCAACCACACCATGCAAACGGCGGCGGCGCCGGCGAGCGCCGCCATATATAAAGACCATACAGAAAACTCCATGCGAGGAAAACTACAAGCCTTGAGATATGCATCTTTTGTAAGCATTGGAATGGCCGCAAACAGCCACAAGAATGGATCTTTTGATCCTCCTGTGGAGGAAGAACCTATTCCTATTCCTATTCCTATACCTATTCCTCCATCCTTTGAATGGTCTTCCATTGCAGAGTTTTTATGCTTTAGGACAGTCTACAGATGGATATACAGATATACCACCAGGTACCTTGTTCTTGGGAACAGTACACAGATTTTCCTACTCCTCTGGCAATTACTTGTGGAGGTGTGGATCGCCTTATATAGGCAGGTGGAGAACATTGTGTTCTATTGTGCATTCCAATGGTAGGTGGACTTCTTTTGTGTAGGCCTAGGCATGATTTGAAGTTTGAGTCGGTCGTTGGCCAAAGCTTAAAAACCCTAACTAAAGTAGCGACTTCGAATCGTACCTTTCTCTAAGTACGCTATCTACGGATCTATGGAGCTAGGTTGTCTTCAGTTT
Source organism: Cryptomeria japonica (assembly GCF_030272615.1). Taxonomy (NCBI): domain Eukaryota; kingdom Viridiplantae; phylum Streptophyta; class Pinopsida; order Cupressales; family Cupressaceae; genus Cryptomeria; species Cryptomeria japonica. The sequence continues at coordinate 659,569,126 of NC_081414.1, forward strand.
ATTTAAAAAAATATTACAAGTTGATATATTAGTTTTTAAAATATTACTCGGGATCAATTAAAAATTTATTAGTTTCTATATAAGATGAGGTCGAGATTGCGCCTTAGACGATTTTGGCGGAATGGATACCCCAGTCTTTTAGCTCTTAGTCAGAAAGATTCAACATGTGGCTCATGCTCTCGTAGCAGATAGCTAAATGAATATGTGTTTGATATAAAACCCTCCATAAAAAAATATTATTTTTATTAAGTTTTATATAAGAGTTTTTTTGTTTTTGTTTATTAATTTTTAAGATTCTCGAGCTATTGTTCTATAGTTTTTTAATGAATGTTCTTTGTTTTTTCAAGAGGGAAGATAAATAAGATGTTTTGTTTTGAGAATATAACTATGACCTTTTTAAAATGTTATCGTTATAGTGAATGATTCATCTCTCTTCAAAGTATTCCAGAGTCTTAAAATTGAAGGTTTTCTCTTGTATAATTTAGAGTCTATTCCCACTAGAGTCACATTGAGACATGCCACAATATTCCCCAGAGTCGATCATGTCATATTTGTTAAATTTACTCCTCAGAACTGGAGGTTGAGGAACATTATATATTTAGATGCTCTGCATGTTATGATATTGGACGATGGTCTTCTTTGTCTCTTCAAAGATTTATTTGGTTCTTTCCACATTGTCATGGCTTATATGAACTAGAGATGCTTTACTTTGTTTCTATAAGAGATGTTTGACATTCATAGACAACTTTCCATAGGTACATCTACAAAAAGGGCTTATTTTAGATTTGATTGTTTTATATTTCCAATCATATTTGGTAGGAAGAAAGTTTTGGCTAACTTACAAGTTTATGTTGTATATTTGTGAGGCATCACAAACCTAGTGACCTTCATGATCTTATGTCCATTGTTGTCACAAAAGTTTGCACCCTTTTTGAACACTAATGCTCAACAACCTTGTGAAACATGGAAACAAGCTCCAGGTTGTTAGGAATAAGGTGTCTCAACCTTGGATAATTCCTATTCTTATTATTTTTTTTGTAAAATGTATTTCTTGCAAATAATGTAATTAAGTGTGAGTGTACATGTCTAGTTGGCATGTTGATGTGTCACTCCACTTGATGTGTTGGCATCTTGAATTGTGTGTAAGGAGATCATGGTTGAAATGGTTATGACAGATTACTATGACATGTAAGAGCTATTTCTAGGAGATTTCAATGACGGGTGAAGACATGCAAGACATGTGGCAACTTATAAAGTTGAGTACTGTACACTCTTCCTCAATCGTGGGGTTCGGGGCATCCTCGAAATTTTTTTTAAGGTTCCTATTTTCTCGGAGAATGGTAAAACCCTAATACAGCTATCTTTGGAAGTTGCCCTAAAAAGGAAAGCGCATAAGCATTTTTTAGGGTTACAAACTGTGATACGAAAAGAGTGTATTGTTGGTATGATATCATGCTACTGGATTTGTCTTTAAGTGTCGATTGTCTCCTGAAAGAACTTGCATTGCAAGTGTGTTGTAACCGTTGTGTTGAAGATAATACATTGTGCAGGTTTTGGAGTGCTGGGGTTTTTTACCGAAAGGTTCTCCCCAGGGTAAATCATTGTGTCATTCTCTATTTTCTGTATGCATGGTATAAGGTTGCAATATCTTTGTTAAAGTTGTTAACGAATCTGAAATTGTAAGGATTTAAAAGAATTTGCACAATACTTTCCTCTAGAGATTAGTGTAGGAAGTTGTTTCCGCACCCGAGTTTCCTTACACAGGTGTGGGACATTGCGCATATGAGGTTGAGTCTTCGGAGAAGGTCAGCTTCCTTTCCAACTAGACTGCAGTGTTGGACTAACCCAACACTTGTAGAGCTTTTTCTACTAATCAAGAGGAAAAAAGGGGAGAAGGAATGTTGAAAGGGAAATGAGAGGTGATGTACCTAGATTGAATATGTTTCTTTCCCTTCCTGTGAATGCACAAGACATCAATAAACCACCCAAAAGCATACACAAATCTCAATCTAAAAACTATCTCCAAAGAAAAATAGGAAGGTTGGAACCTAGCTAGATGTTGAGAGGGAATGAGGGATATCCGCAGATAACACATATAGGCAAAATTTAACATAAACTGAAATTAGGAGATAGAAGGAGAAAGATTGCAGAATAAGAGGTGAATAACACACGGTATATTCGACAAGAGAGATAAGGTAAAACATATAATCTATTAACATAAAGGCAAGGCAATTACAGTTGCAGAAATGATAGAATTTTGTAAGAGAAAAGGGAGAAGAACCCCTTGAAAATGTTACAAATTTGCCTTTATAGATCAAGCATAACTCATATGGAACATTAGGTTCATAAACCCTAACTAATTAGGGTTAGGTTACAAAGGAAAGAGGATCAGATCTGATTGAGCAACGAACCCTGAACTTGGATGGCGTATGATGTCCTTATCATACCCAAAGAGTCTTCTGCATGCAATAAACGGGCATGGGCGACTGAGAGAAATGTCTGCAGAAGCCATGGCAGAGTAATGACAATCGTCCCTTGACCTCTTGAAGTGGTTGGAAAGAGATCACATTTGATTTGGTTCAACGATGAGGTCAGAAACTAATTTTTGACCTATTAAGTCGACAACCACCCATGGGCATCAACTTGAAATTCAACGTCCACTTTAGGTTTAAATTTAGGCCACTCGATCTCCTCCATCACGCATAGATGGATGACTTCGATTGTCCATGAAAACAAGTTGGGCCTACCAGCTAAACAAGATTTATTATAGTATCAAAGTCAAGGGTAGAACCTGCTCTTTAACCGATGTGATACTACGATGCACAACTTCACCTCGACCACCGCCAAGGTTACCGCAATCTCCCAGGGAAAAATGATCACTGCTCCTTAACTATTGTGGTATCAACTTTCACATCACCAAAATCCTATCGCCATATCACAAGGGTCAAGGGACAGTTAGCCATAACCATTGCGACCTCGTGGTAACATTGTTAATCTTCTCATCATCCAGCTACCGCAACACTGCAAAAGGTCACTCTGGGGCTACCGCAAATGGTCGCGGTAGTGTAATAAGGCATTAGCGAGCACCGTCATACTGTGAAGAGGACCCCACCACCAGCTCCGACCATTGTGATACTACATCGAACAATCAATTACCATTGCAATATCACAAGGGGAACCCAAAGGCAAGTCCTAATCATTGTGATAGAGCGGTAAACAATTAAAACATCTCCTGCCCGTCAATAACGGGTAAAAAGGGTCGATAAAAGAATGAATAAGCCTCCCTCTAGCGGTGGGTCTTAAGTGAAATGAATGCCCCAACTGGTCAACGTAGAAAAAGAACAAGGCCAAAAAAGCTAAGGAAAGAAGCCTTAAGGGGTTTAGGGTTTAGGTCTTTGGGGAAGTAACATGGTTTTAACCAGTAGATTATCTCAGATTGGTTATCTGCATGGCTAAGGTTGACACAAAAATGGTCAACATTTCTAGTGACTTAGAGGGCATGGCAAGACTACCTGGCATATGATCAGTAGCCTGGAATAATCCATTGGGCGTAGAGTCAAGACTGCAACAAGATGAAAAACCTCTGCCTTCGCCACCTGCAAAAGATTAAAAAACTCTTCTATTTTAGGGGAGAATGGCATGCGCTCATGCATTTCTTGGAAAGCCTAAAGCTAACTAATATTTACAAGGATCACATATCACCTCAAAATAAAGCTTTAGGGTGGATGCCATTGACTGCAATGGGGAGGGCCTCACCGCTAAGTCTGGATAAATGGAAGGAAATGGCCTCCTTACAGCTGACAATTACATATGGGCCACTCTAAATAGCATCAAATTTGGAATGCCTACCTAGCTTGGCTTGGTCAGCATCCCACCTTAGGACAAGGTCACCAACGTTGAATGCCCTATGAGTGGATTTTTTGTCAAAACTTCTTTTGACCTATCCTTGATGGATATTAAGGGTCTAGATGGCCCTACTCCTGATTTCTTCTAGCTCCATCAACTTTGCATATCTGACTATCAAGGCATCATTTTCCATGAGCTCTAGCTGGTGCACCAAGTCAAGAGAGGGCAATTCAAGAGATAAAGGAAGCCTTGTTTCTCTTCTATATACTAAGATGAAAGGTGAATTACCAATTGCTCTCTTAGGTGTGAGCTTGTCAGCACATAAGGTTGTCCCCAACTTCAGATGCCAAGACCCCTGGTTGTCATCTAGAGTCCTCTTGATGATTTTGATGAGGTTCTTATTGGAGGACTTAGCTAGGCCATTCCCTTGGGATAGTAGTTTGTTGACGTCTTCAAATATATGTCATGCCAAATTGCTCATAAACTGATTTGAGCTCTGACAAAAGTCTTGGTGTTGTTAGATATGATGGTGGAAGGTGCACTGAATCTAGTTACAATTCCCTCCAGTAATTTAACCACTAAACTTTTAGTAGCATTTTTCAAGGGAACTGCCTCCGTCCACCTTGTGAAGTAATCTATGGTGGTCAAAATTCACTTATGGTGAGCGCTTGACAAAGGATTAATTGGGCCAATAAAATCTAGGCCCCATTGAGTAAAGGGTTGATCAGTCTGTATAGGATGAAGAGGAAGGGTAGCCAACCTTCTTTTACCTGAGAAAAGGGCACACTCCTTACACCCCCTCACCCACCTGTGTGAATCCCTGAAAAGGGAAGGCCAACAGTAGCCTGCCCTGATTATTTTCATGGCAGTAGTCCTTGTAGAGAAATGACCACCTGAGGAACTGTCATGAAACTCTTCTAATAGTCTGCTAACCTAATATTCTTTGATGCATCTCAATAAGACTCCATTTTAAGGTCCCTTTTGAATAAAATGCCATCCACTAATACATAAGGGATAGACTGAAGCTTGAAGTGTCTTCTCTTAGTTCTATCAAAATTAGGAGGGCAATTACCATCCCTTAAGAAGGAAGTCGTGTCTTCAAACCAATTGGTTTGTCCATATTCATTGTCGGCCAGCCGTTCTTCCTCCTGTAACGCAAGGACAGTCTTTGGGTCCCTTTCAAATGATGCAACAAACTGCTCACATAGGCCCTTCCCTCTTACAAGCTTGGGGATTTTGATGTTGAGGTCATTTTCCATAGCCTTGGTGATCCATCCATTCCTCTTCTCACTAATATCCTTGTTTAGGAGAAAATCCTTCACACTTGCATGTGTGACTAGGAGTTGAATCTGATTGTTAGATAACATGTGTCTAAACTTCTTCAATGTCCTAACCACAGTGATGATTATTATCATAAAAGTCTTCCTGCTTGATGAACAACCTTGATCATCAACCTTGTGACACATTAAAACAACCTCCAAGTGTGAGAGCTTGCATAGTTGAGGCTGAGTCTCTGGAGAAGGCCAACTTCCTTTCCAATTAGATGAAGGTGTTGGTCTAACCTAACACAAAATAAAACCTAATCTATTTGTCTAAAGGGGAAAAGGGGAAGAAGAGATGCTTGAAAGGGGAAAAGAGGTTTGCACCTAGATTGGATTTGATATTCTCTGCCTATGACTACTCATAACACCAATAAAACTACCCAAGGATGCACAAAATCCTATCCTAATTAGTCTCCTAAGGATGAGTGAAGGTTAGAATTCTTGTAGGGTGGCAAGAGAGACTGATTCAGTCCATAGATGACATCTAAATAAGGATTAACACAATCACTAAAGCCTAAAGAGATAAATGAGAATGCATTCAAACAAGAAGGTAACACATGACACAATTTTCCAAACTGAATGAAGGCAAAAGGAGTAAATTTTTATTAATGCAAGGCAAGGCAAATTTACATATTCAAAGAAACATAAGTTCTCTGTAGAAGAAAGAAAGAAGATCCCTATAATAGGGTTACAAAATTGCCTTTGTAGCTTAGGCATAACTCGGATTGGATTGTAGTTAGAAACCCTAACCCTACTAGGGTTAGGTTACAAAATATCAGAGGGGTGGAATCAAATCAAGAAGTTAATCTGATTGCGAGTACACAACATCTTGGAAATATCCTTTGCTACTGGGAAGAAGCAAAAAATCTCTGTAGATGGAGAAGGTTTTGTATATGAACGCAACATGGTGGCACTTTGCAAGGCAAAAAAGTCCTTAATACATATTGAATTGCCTTGAGAGGTGTCTGAAAACCTATTTGCACATCAATTTTGGACTTATAGTGGAGGTCTAAGAGTGAGTGAGTCGAAATCAAATTAGATTTGGGGTCGACTAGGTCAGAAATTGGTCATTGACTTTCCAGTCACCAACCATGTTGTAGCATCGTAAATTGTACGCACTTGCTAGGGTGGTACAATTTCACACCTAGTTTAGCACCCGCCTTGGTGCATTTTGCATTTTGCATTGCTTTTTCCCTTTAGCACTTAATTAATTAAATTAATTAGGTCTAAGGTTCTATTTTATCATCTCCCATATCATAAAGTTGGGCCCTTTTCATTAAAGTGTGCCCCTTTCATTTTATTCCTCTAATACATCATTTAATCAAAAACCCTAATTAGGTCCTATTTTGAACTTGGGGGCTTGATTTCAAGGGTCAAAACATCTCAAAATCAGTTGTAACTTCGGGATTCGCTCTAAAATCATCATATCCGACGGCCCTGAAAATTTGGTGAAAAGTTGTCGGGACCATGGCGCTCGGCGTGCACATGGTCCCGGACATTTTTCCCAAAATTTTAGGAGCGCGATCCAATCATAAAATAAAGCTTAACCCCAAGAAATTGGCGGGAGATTCAATCTCTAGGTTGGCCAAAAGTTGAAATTAAGACCTAGGGTTTCATACATAAGAGCTCTCTTTCTTCATTTGAAAGGATCCAAATTTTTGGTTTCAAGGACCTTCTAGGTAGCAAAAGAGCAGATCTTTGAAGACTTCAACAACATTCAACATCCATCCATCAAGCATCTATCAATTTCATTCATCCATTTAGGGCTTTGAAGGCATTGAAGAACAATAAGGGATCACCGACTGAAGATTGGCTTGTACCCCTCCCTTGGGGTTGGGTATGATTTCATGTTGTTTTCATGTCTTTGCATAAGCTTCATCATATCATTTGTATTCATGCTTTAGATCACTTTGAATCTTGATTTGGAGCATTTACATTATCATTTACAAGCAATTAGGGTTTACTTTCTAGGTTGCCCTAGTTTGCTTAATTGCATTTTAGGATCTTGCACACACACAAGGTCTGCACACACATTACTTTTACAATACAATTTGGCTATTCGTAGAGGTGGAAATCACCAAAGCGGGGGTTTGACTAAGGCAAAACCCTATATAGCCGCCCACCATACCTTTTCAGATATAAGTGCAGGTTTCAGGATTCGGACGACGCCGCAAGTTGCAGATCCGACGGAAGCAGATGGAGACTAAACTTCACACCAAATTTTAGAGCAAAATACCAGGACAGGGGCATGGGGCACCCTGGTCCTGCCAGGACAGGGGCGCTAGGTGCCCTGGTCCCTAGGACAGAGGCGTTGGGTGCCCTGGTCCTTCTGTCAGACAGCAAGTTTCAGACAGCTTTTCAGGTTACCAAATAGCAGTTTCAAGTGCAGTTTCAGGAGCAGAATTAGGACAGTGGCGCCCGTGCCCTCGTCTCGAACATTTTCACTCAGATTTTAACTCTGGGTACGCATCTGCATTCTTGTCTTGTCCCTGTGTTTGTAGCTTTCCATTGTTTAACATCAATTCTGCAATTTTGTTATTAGTTCATACTTGCACTTTGAGGTTAGGAATTGAACTTGCATCATTTTATCTTTCAATTACAACAAAGGAATAGAAACCCTAATAGGTAGCCCATGGCTCTCTCTTTCACAAAAAGAAGTAGCCAATTGTGTGATACCTCTAGGCTCTTTCGTATTCCACAATGTGTGTCAAAAGGTAGGATTAGGACATGTTAGCCTAGAATTGCTTTTTTCCCCTACACACATGTCTAACAAAAAATTAAATTTCTAATGGTCTGTAGGATTTGAAATCTAGCCGTTAGATCCTCCAAGTCGCACACAGATGGACATGCAAGATCGTGCCACACAATCATCCAAGGGGCCCAACAAGAGTTTAAAACATTGTCATTCGATCTTCCCTTTATGAAAATCTGATGTCTGCCATCATGCCACGTAGCGGGCTAGACCCACTGGGTCTATCTCTATGCATGGAAGGGACCCCACCATGGGCTTTGGCCTTGTCACCAAGACATGGCCCTTCGACAAGATGGATTTTTCCTTTTTTCGCCGTTTGGAAGCTATGTCGAAAAGGCTTAATGAGTTCGCCAAGAGAAGGCCTTTCGGTAAGACCAAATTCTCGCCTTGCCAGTGTGAAAGCTTTGCCAAAAAGGGGTTCAGTGTTGTCAAGACATGGTTGAGGTCCTGCCAACAAAGGCCAAGAGTTATCCAAGAGAAGGCATTTCACTGAGATGGTTTTTGTGCTTTGTCATCTAGGGAAGCTTTGTCGAAAAGCTTGAGGACCCCACTAGCCGGTAGAGGAAAAGAGGAAACCGACCCTACCATGGCATAAAACCCTTCAACCGGTAAAAGTCTTTAGTGATCACCGGTCGACCCGGTCAACATCCAAATATAAAATTAGAGCCCGAAAAGGATAAAAAGGCTTAAAAGCCTTAAAACTTAGGGTTTAGGGTTTTAGGGCTCTAGAAGGAGGTTTACCCTCATGGTTTAGTAGCCAGTGAAATGTCTCTGAGCAGATTTCTTTAGGGCTAAGGTTGATATGAAATTAGTCAAAAATGACCTGCTTCTCCACATAGCTATACTTAAGCTCATAATCTTTTAGACCTTCACTGAAAAAGGTGATGGGTTGCTCTAATTCATTTTCATTTAGCTATGTTAAAATAACTGAGATGCTTTCTTCTCCTCCCAAAGTATAGAGGTTGAATTCTTGTCATAATTGGGATTTACTAGGGTAGGGGCTCGAGCAATTACTTGTTTGATATGTTCAAAACCATCTTTTCCCTCCCTGGTCCATCTGAAAACTATATCCTTTTTTAACATGGTCGTGAGAGGTTTAACCATAGCAACCAGGTTTGGGATAAATCTCCTTACAAAGTTGATCCTACCAAGGAAACTTTGCAAACCCTTTTTGTGACTTTGGATTGGGAGGGATAGAATTTCCTCCACCCTTTCTGGATCTATGGCCAAATCATCCCTTGATATGATGTGTCCTAACAACCTATCCTGGTCGATAGCAAATACATACTTACTAGGATTTAAAGACGCACCATAGTCTCTGCATTTCTTGAATACCTGTTCAAGGTGACTGAAGTGGTATGATAAGTGCTTGGAGTACACAATTATATCATCTAGGTATACTAGCACAAATTATGCTAATACTCCCCTAAAGGATATATTCATAGCCTTTGAAAAGTACCACTTGCATTGGTTAGTCTGAATGGAATCTTACAATATGCATAGGTGTGCCATTTAGTAGTAATGGAGTCTTGAATTGGTCTGATTCTTGGACTAGGATCTGATTATATCCTAGATATCCGTCCAAGAATGAAAAGATCTTTGAACCACTTACTTTAGCCAATATTTGTTCCATGGAAGGAAGGGGATAATGATCTTTAAGGGAGGTCCTATTGAGATCCCTAAAGTCTACGTATAACTTGATTTCCCCATTCATTTTCCTAATTGGAACAAGATTAGCTACCCAAGAAGAATGTTTTTTTGAAAAAAATAATATTAGATTCTATGAGCTTGACAACTCCTTCCCCATTAAGGTTTCAACCTTGGGATTTATGGGTCTTTTCTTTTGTCTGATAGGCCACCCATCTGGATATAACTTTATGGTATGTTGGGTCAGACTAGGGTCAAACCCTTTCAGATCTTCATAAGTAAAAGCAAATATATCATTATATTCTTTACAAAGGTTGACAAAGACCTCCTGGTCTAGTTTGGAACATACCTTTCCTAAGTTGAGAGTTCTTCCATCAGCCACTGAGATTGACTTGTAATTTCCTTTCCTTGCGGCTAGATTCATATCTTTCCCCTTCACTTGACCATTTGAATTGAAAAACCCCTCCAAGGTGATTAATCCTTTGGGCAACTTGTTTGAAATGAGCTGCATGATTTGATCTGCACACTGAATCTTTAGTAGGGATTGATTTTTGACTAGGAACTCCACCTCTTCCTGTAAAAAGTTGATAATTTGCTGATCTGAATAAAAAAATTGCCAATTAACTTGATTTTCAGGTACAATAGGCCCAACCATATGCCATGAATTGTTGCTCTTTCTTGTTCACAATATGAGATGGTATTCTGTGTTGAGCACCAACTACTCCCATCCTGTTAGCATGTTTGTTCTGATTCCTAGCAACATTAGATATATTGAAATCTTCAAACTCTTCCATTAAGTCCCAAATTCTATTCTTGTAAGATCTAAGAAAGTTGATCTTGGTTATGCTTTGATCTCTAACCTGATTGACAACCAACTCACTGTCCCCATGTACTGCACGTAAAGCTTTGATTCCTCTTCCTTGTGATATTTGGAGACCTAATACCAATTCTTCATACTCACCCACATTATTGGTGCAACTAAAATGAAGTCTGAATAAAAAATAGTATTTATCCTTGTCAGGAGAGATGAGTAATACACCAACCCTTGCACCATTTTTTCTCTTGAGCCATCAAAAAACATATTCCACAATCTCTTAATATCGTTACATGCCTTGGTGATATTGGGAATAAAAGTGCCTTCCTCATGAATTCAGTAAGTACCAAGACCTGTGTCTATAACTTCAATGATTATATCAAATTGAAAAGAATTAGCTCACTCATCAAGCAGGTAGTTAGGGACCTCCTCCAAAAAATTAGCAGGGTCTCTGACTAAACAGTCTTGCTTTTCATTATGGAGAGTACAATTCATGTTTATAGGGCTCAAAATATAGGACTCAATGTGATCCTTTACAATGGGCTCTACCTTTATGGTAACCTTTGTATCATATCTTGTTCTAAATAGCATATGGGACTAGTTCTAATATAGGTATCCTCCTATCTTGGCAGTAAACTCCCTTGATAAAAAAATAGTAAAGAAGGAAGGGAGGTCGATGATTAAAATGTCTTGTAAGACACTACAACCAGGGCACGCATGTAAGGTCAAACATAAGTCCCTAATCACTCCCACTGTTTGAAATAAAGTGCCATCGAGTTGGACAAGTCACTTAGCCACAAGTTCATATGAATACCTAGATGGTCGACTGCATTCTTGGGCATGACTGAGTGATGCAGGAGCATCCCAGGTTCACAACAATCTTGCATCAATCAATAACATTTTCCTTTCTATTTTGTTTTCTATTTGTAGTTTCAGTTTTCCTTTCTATGTGTCCCGGTTTTGGCTCACGATCCTGTGGAGTTGGATTCTACTTGAAGACTTGATCATCTTTCTTGCTTTCAGACCACACCTCATTTGGAACAATTATCGGCAAGATATCGCTACCAGTTTCAATGAAAGTTTCTTGTTACCAGTTGCCTGAGACCTACTATGGTGATCTATCAGAACCCATTCCGAATATTGTGGTGCCTTGAGAATTGATTTCGATGTTCCTTGGCATGTGACCGACCTTTTCCCGTGATCTACATTTCATCCTTTGGATTTTCCGGAGGAATCTCTTGGCGGAGGCCGACCTTGTTCATTTTGCTCATTAGGTCTTGTTCTTCGGGTTTCGATCCCTTTTGGGCTGACTGGATCCTTTGGATCGATATATATTTTTAATCATGCTTTAGAATGTAATTAATTTAGAATCAATCAGAGTATTAGATATATAGACTATGACTAGAAGATAGATCATTCGATTCAAGGTCCCAGTTGTGACCTATTCTACCAAGCATGTGTGCCAGTATGTTGTAACCCGGTTGGATGCAATTAAATTTTATGCAATAAAACTATTTGTTCTGCATTGCCTCCATAATATATATGTGTTTCCATTGTGTTTACTCTTGCTAATCAGTCCAGACTGATCTCCTTGAGGTCCCTCCTCACTGGTGACTTCTTCAAGTGGTATCAGAGCGAAGTTTCGTTCCGGAAGTTGCGTGTCCTGAATTTTGTTGTAGGGTGGCGAATTGCGGATCCAACCTTTAATTACAAAGGACTAGCATGAATAAATGGTGTGAAGAGGAACTAGGAATGGTGGAGTGTGTGGGAATGCAGTGTTGGTATTTGCATGAAGATTGCATTAATGATATGTTATGTTGTCATTGATGTCAATTAAATCGGTAATGATATTATTGATATTGTTGTAATATTGTTATTGTAACCGGTAGGAAGAATTTGTGGAGTGAATCAGTAACCGGTGTAAACCTTATCCATTATTGTAATCGGTAAACCCTACTTGTTGTTTTTTATAAACCCTAACCGATTAAGTTTGGTGAATTGGTTATATTGGTTTATGATATGACGATGAGCGGTAATGATTATGACACGTATGATTATTGTATGAAGACAATTCCAAGAGATTTTGGCGAGTTGTTGTAATGGTTTTTGTCTAGGGAATGAGAAAATGTATTGCATCTAATGCAAAGTGCATGCTGAGTCACTAAGTTCGATGAAGTGGTGATCAAGGAGCGATCAAGGTTTTCTTGATTGATGTGCAGAGATTGTTATGTAGTCCAATGGTCATACTTGAACCAATTTTTTTGTAATCTCTATGAGAATTAGGTTTTTGTTGTGTTACCGACCTGATTGATTTGTATTTAAGGTCGATTAAGTTATTTAGTTTAATGAGTTGGAAAAGAGATAGACATAGTTCAATAGATTGTGTGGTTGCCAAACCCGATGATGTATCTGCAATTTGAGTAAAGGCAGATAAGGAGCATGAAATGGATCTGATCAAGGAAGTGTAGTGGTATTCAGATAGATAACAAACTCCTATTGTTTTCTAACAATTACAACAAAATTGAAATCCCCTAACCGGGTAAGCTCTAACAAGTTTGGTGCTATTCAAATCCTCTAACAAGATGGTCCATTAGATTGGATTTTCAAATCCTCTACCGTGGTTACTCCTCACAGGGTATTGCTTCTAACAAGGCATTTGTAGTCAATCCCTTAACCAAGTGATTCCTATTAGGATGAGTTCTTAACAAGACTTTTTGTAAAGCTTTATCAGGATAGGCTCCTAATAGGGCGAACTTTAGAAGAGTTCAAATAGTTATCTTGTGAGTCTCATCTCACTGTGGTTTTTACCTATTTTGGTTTCCATGTCAAAAAACTATTTGTGTCAAGTGGTGAATGTTTTTGTGGTTATGTTTTCATGGTTGATTTACTTAACTATTTTTGATAAGTCACGATAACTAGAAGTATTGAGATATGAAGAAGTTGTTTACTGTTAATTTGTTGTAACAATCAATCGGTTTATCCTATGAGTTTTTATCTTGACAGAGTTATTCTTCTAAGTTTACTTTGAGAGATTGATTTTTGATATTGGTGAAGTTTGTATCAATTTTTCTATCTACTGATTCACCCCCCCTCTCAGTAGTTGACTAGATACTTATTCTTTCATCATACCATCAATTGTTATCAGAGCATTTCAGGTCCTCTAAGGTCTAAGTCTAATAGCTTGAGGTAAAGATCTACAAAACATGATGAAGAAGGAAGGTCTGAAGTTTAATAGAGAGAACTACAGGATATGGAGTGACAAAATTAAAATTTATATCAAGAGTTTGGGAAGTTAGTATTGGGAACATGGTGATACTAAGTATGTTGCACCTATTGGGATGTTGACTGATGATCAGAAGAAATAGCAACAAGAAAATCATCAAGCATTGGAGGATATTATCAGTTCTTTGTCTGATGTAGAGTATGTAGATGTTCATGGTCTTGAAACTGCATATGAGGTATGGGAAAAACTTGAAGAGATTTATAGCAGTGATGAACATGTTAAGATTGCTAAAGAAGAGAGTCTAAGAGGAAAATTTGATGACATGCAGATGGTTGAAGGTGAGAATATCCAGCATTATGGTCAAAGGATAAAAGAGATAGTTGGTGAAATTAAGAGTGCAGGAGGTAAAGTGGAAGATTTCACAGTGATCAGTAAGGTACTGAGAATCCTGCTATCGATCTATGCTATCCGAGTAGCAGCTATTCCGGAGCTGAAGTCCATTGACAAAACTAAGGTAACTCTTGACTCCATCATTGGCAAGCTTATTGCTTTTGAATTAAATGGTTATGATGGTAGTGTACATAAATCTGAGTCTGCATTTAGAGCTTCTATTTCTAACCCATCTATGAGGAAAAGTAGAGATGCCAGTCACAATTATGAATCCAGATCCAGCAGAGAAGCTGATGATGAAGACAGTTTAGTTGAGCTTGAAGCATTGTTGGCCAAGCGGTTGCCTGGAGGTACAGGTAAATATAGAGGCAAATTACCTTTGAAATGTTTTGCATGCAACAAGATTGGACACATTGTTGCTAACTTTCCTAATGGTGATAATGAGCACAAACGAGAGAAATTCAAGAAGTATAAAGGTAAAGGCAAAATAGATTGTCTTATTGCTGTTGATGGTGGTATCACTGATGAGGAATATAATGGTGATGCTAATGAAGACATTGTGTTTGTAGCCATTAAAGAAGAGATGTCAGACTAGAAGGCATTAGTATCTAGGATGGATAACTCTGATGATTGGATCATTGATAGTGGTTGTTCACATCACATGACCGATGATCGGAGCAAATTTATTTCTCTTAAGGAATTTGATGGAGGATTTGTAAGATTTGGTAATGACTCACCCTGCATAGTTAAAGGTAAGGGAACTATTTCTCTTAATGAAAAGAGTAGTGCAGATGATGTCTACTAGGTTGAAGGTTTAAAGCATAATCTTTTGAGTGTGGCACAACTCAATGACAAATTATACCCATTAGATTTTAAAAATGGTATGTGCAAAATCTATGACAATAAAGGTGAATTGATTTCAACTGGGAAGCAAACTAAAGGTAACTTGTTTCACCTTAATCCTAAAGTCAACAACTATTTAATTGCAAAGATAGATGATAGTTGTCTTTGGCATAGGATATTTTTTCATATAAACTTTGATAACATTGTTAAAGTGAGTAAGTCCAAGACAATGAGAGGTTTACCTCAGTTGGACAAACAGGTTAATGCTCTGTGCAAAGAATGTCAGTTGGGAAAGATGACATCCTCAACTTTCAAGAGCAAATCCTTTTCAGCGGAACATTTGTTAGATTTGGTTCATACAGATCTTTGTGGACCAATAAGAACAAAAAGTATTTAAGGTGACAGATATTTTATGATCTTCACTAATGATTGCTCAAGGATGATGTGGCTCACATTCTTGAAGAATAAGACTTAAGCTTTTTGTAAGTTCAAGGCATTTAGGGCCTTAGCTGAGAAAGAGAGCGATAAGAAGATAAAGTGTCTGAGGACACATCAAGACGATGAATTTACTTCTGAGGAATTCACTAGGTATTGTAAAGAAAATGGTATCAAACGATAGCTCTCTACACCAAGGACACCACAACAGAATGGTATCACAAAGAGAAACAACCGGTCAGTTGTTGAAGCTGCTAGGACGATGTTGATACAAGGAAGTGTTGCAAAAAATTTTTGGAGAGAAGCTATTAGCACAACTATCTACACTATGAATCGGATTCTGGTAAACAGAGGTAAGGACAAGACTCCTTATGAATATTGGTATGGTAGATCACCCGATGTTAGTTATTTCAGAATATTTGGAAGCAAATGTTTTATTAAGAGAGGTGATTATATTAGTAAATTTGAGGCTAAAAGTGATGAAGGTATATTTCTTGGCTATTCCACCAAGAGTAAGGCCTACAAGTGTTTTAACAACCGGACACAAAGAATTATTGAGAGTGTTGATGTTCGAGTGGATGAAAATCGTGAAGTCTTAGAGGAAACTAGTTCAGAGAAAAAGGATGAAGATCCTTGCATTTTATTTTTGGAACCAAAAACTATGAAATCTGAAACCGGCAAAGCAAATATTGATGTACTAGTTCAACCGGAACAGATAAATTCAGAAGAATATGATAATAATGAAGAAGCTAAACCCAAAGATAATGATCATGTTATTCCAAGATATGTGAGACTGAATCACAATCTTGAACAGATTATTGGGGATAAGGATTCTGGAGTACTAACTAGAAGAAGAATCAGAGATAATTCTTGCATGATCTCCACTATTGAACCAAGAATTGCTAAGGAAGCATTTGGTGATGATCATTGGGTTAAAGCTATGGAGGAGGAATTAGATCAAATTGAGAAGAACAACACATGGACTCTAGTACCATGACCGATAAATAAAAATGTGATAGGTAGTAAGTGGGTTTTCATGAACAAGTTGAATGAAGATGGTGTTGTAGTTGGCAAAAAACTAGGTTGGTTTGCAAAGGATATGCACAAGAGGAAGGAGAAGACCATGGTGAGACTTTTGCACTAGTAGCAAGACTAGAAGGTGTCAGAACTTTACTTGCATTTGCAGCACACAAGAAATTCAAGGTATACTAGATGGATGTTAAATCAACGTTTTTGAATGGGGTACTAGAAGAGGAAGTATACATTGAGCAACCAAATGGTTATGCTTTGACTGACATGGTATGTAGATTGCATAAAGCTTTATATGGATTAAAGCAGGCACCGAGAGCATGGTATGAAAGGCTTCATACACATCTAATGAAGATAGGCTTTCTGAGAACCAGTGATGATAGTAACATATATCTCAAATTTGAAGGAGATAAAATACTAGTCAACAAAGTATTTGTTGATGATATCATATTTGGAGGTAATGATGACATGAGAAACAATTTTGTAGATGAAATGAAAAATGAGTTTGAAATGTCTTTAGTGGGAGAAATAAAAATTTCCATAGGCTTGCAAATACAACAAATGAAGAATGGTATTTTTGTCACACAGTCTAAGTATGTGAAAGAGGTCTTGAAGACATTTGGCATGAGTGACTATAAACCAGTTGGGACACCTATGGTTACAGGTTGTAAGGTGTCTAAGGAAGATGAGTCCAAATCTGTTGATGAGAAGGAATACAGGTCAATGATTGGAAAATTGCACTATGTTGTTCACAATAGACTGGACATAGCTCATGTAGTTGGCATAGTTGCTAGATTCCAAAAGAATCCTAAGGAAACACATCTGATAGAAACCAAAAGAATTTTTAGATACTTGAAAGGTATTGTTGATTATGGGTTATGGTATCCATATGGAGGAAATTTTGACTTGAAGGTGTACACAAATGCAAATTGGGCAGGAAATGTTGATGACCGGAAAAGCACAACCGGTGGAGTATTTTTTCTTGGAGGAAGACTTGTTTCATGGAGTAGTAAGAAGCATAGTTGTACTTCACATTCTATTATTGAAGCTGAGTATGTTGCGGCTTACATGAATTGTACACAGGCTATATGGATGAGGCACATTTTGGAAGGTTTTATGATGAATATTTCAGAACGTATAAAGAGTTTATGCAATAATACAAGTGCCATAAATATTTCCAAAAACTTTGTTTTGCACGTACAAACCAAGCATATTGAATTGAAGTATCATTTCTTGAGGGAAAAAGTACAGTGTAAAGATGTGATCTTAGAGCATGTTTCTACCAAGGAACAACTTGTAGATATTTTTACTAAACCTCTGCCTAAGACTAATTTTGAGTATCTTAGAAGTCAGTTAGGGGTTGTCCCTCTTCATGAAGTCAATTAAGTATGATGTAGATTACATCAGTCCCGGAGCTACTTGCAAAATTTTATAGAAGGATTGGTGTAGAAGTGGATTTATTCTATAGGGGGAGCATCAAGTTGCAGAATGTTGATTATGCACAGTGAAATTTGACATTACATGTTTTACTTTCGATTTGGAATTGTTGTCAAAGGGGGAGAAGAATTATGTGATTATGGGAAGGAGAACTAGTGAAAAGCTAAAGACATGGAGAGCATGGTGAATAATTGGTAATGTAAACCAGGATTCCTATTCACAATCATGTAACAATTAATGATATTGATATTTGTATTGCCATCAATGCCAAAAGGGGAGATTGTTGGCATTTGCATGAAGATTGCATTAATGATATGCTATGTTGTCATTGATGTCAATTAAACCAGTATGATATTGTTGATATTATTTTAATATTGTTACTGTAACCGATAGGAAGAATTTGTGGAGTGAAGCGGTAACTGGTGTAAACCTTATCTATTGTTGTAACTGGTAAACCCTACCTATTGTTTTTGATAAACCCTAACCGATTAAGTTTGGTGAATTATTTATATTGGTTTATCATATGATGATGAGAGGTAATGATTATGACACATATGATTATTATATGAAGACAATTCCAAGAGATTTTGGCGAGTTGTTGTAACGATTTTTGTCTAGGGAATGAGAAAATGTATTGCATCTAATGTAAAGCACATGATGAGTTTCTAAGTTCGATGAAGCAGTGATCAAGGAGCGATCAAGGTTTTCTTGATTGATGTGCAAAGATTTCTATGTAATCTAATGGTAATACTTGAACCGATTTGTTTGTAATCTCTATGAGAATTAGGTTTTTATTGTGTTACCGATCTAATTGATTTGTTTATAAGATCGATGAAGTTGTTTAGTTTAATGATTTGGCAAAGAGTGAGCATAGATCAATTGAGTGTGTGGTTGCCAAACTAGATGATGTATCTACAGTTTGAGTAAAGACAGATAAGGAGCATGAAATGGATCTGATCAAGCAAGTGTAGTGCTATTCAGACAGATCAACAAACTCGTATTGTTTTCTAACAATTACAGTAGAATTAAAATCCCCTAATCGAGTACACTCTAACAAGCTTGGTGCTATTCAAATCATCTAACAAGGTGGTCCATTAGATTGGATTTTCAAATCCTCTACTGAGGTTACTCCTCACAGGGTATTGCTTCTAACAAGGCATTTGTAGTCAATCCCTTAACCGAGTGATTCCTAACAGGATGAGTTCTTAACATGACTTTTTGTAAAGCTTTAACAGGCTAGGCTCCTAATAGGACGAACTTCAGAGGAGTTCAAATATTTATCTTGTGAGTCTCATCTCACTGTGGTTTTTACCTATTTTGGTTTGCACGTCAAAAAATTATTTGTGTCAAGTGGTGAAAGTTTTTGTGGTTATATTTTCATGGTTGATTTACTTAACTATTTTTGATAAGTCATGATAACCGAAAGTATTGAGATATGAAGAAGTTGTTTACTGTTAAATTGTTGTAACAGTCAATCGGTTTATCCTATGAGTTTTTTTATCTTGACAGAGTTATTATTCTAAGTTTACTTTGAGAGATTGATTTTTGAGATTGGTGAAGTTTGTATCAGTTTTTCTATCTACTGATTCACCCCCCCTCTCAGTAGTTGATCGAATACTTATTCTTTCATCATACCATTATGCAGACCCTGCTGTGATGGAGATGTTGCAAGGAATAGTAGACCGGTTAGAAGCTTTGGAGACAACCCAGAGAAGAGGCCGACATATTGAAGATGTAAGTGAAGATGAAGAAGAAGAAGGCCCGACATAACAAGTAAACCTTCTGGTAGTTGATCTGGACGAAGAAAGGTTTTTAAGGGTTTTAAGTAGGGTGAACACTAAACATCATTTTACCCCACCAGAATATGATGGGAAGTTAGATTCAGATGAATTGATGGATTGGATCTCGGAGATGGAGAAGTATTTTGATTTTGAAAACACTACAGAAGAGAGGAAGGTGAAATATGCATGTACGTGGTTGAAAGGTCATGCATCTCTTTGGTGGGAGAATTTGCAAGTTGATAGCCAAAGAAGAGGTAAAGAAAATATTAAGACATGGGATCGGATGATTTCTAAGTTGAAATCAAAGTTTTTCCCAATGAATGATCAAGTGGATTTGTTCCGGAAGTTGTAGAACCTGAGATAGAAGGAATCTAGTGTGAAGGAGTACACCGAAGGATTTTACAAGTTGAACATCAGATCCAGACATATTGATGATGAAGTTGAACAAATTGCAAGATATTTGAATGGATTGGGGATGTCTATACAAGATGAACTCAGTATGATCAAATTGGAGAGTGTTGAAGAGGCTTACCAGTATGCACTAAAGGCTGAAGAGAAATTGAATAAAAGACATGAGAAGAGATAGAGAGGTAGAGGGGGAAGGTTTACTGGAGGAATATTTCAAGGAGGAAGAGGATATATCAGAGGAAGAGGAACTAGTATAGATCAAAACAAGGACAAGGAAGTGAGCAAAGAAGGTAATTCATACTGGAAGGATGATAGAAATTTATATCAGAGGAGAGAACCAGATGGTTACCAGAATGAGAACTTTGGAAGACAAGATAAGAGGACATTTAGAGGAGCTTGCTTTAAGTGTGGAGGAGAAGGACACCATGCAATTGAGTGTAAGAAGATAGAGGCTATTAGAAGAGCAGTAGTGGTGGAAGAAAACCCAACTGGATTAGACAATAAACTAGAAGAGGCAAAACCGTTGATGATGAGGAGAGATTTGTGTCATGCCGGAGGAGATGAGGAACCGTTGTAGAGGAAGAATTTGTTCAAGACTAGATGTAAGGTATCCGATAAGTGTTGTAAAGTTGTTATTGATAGTGGTAGTTCAGATAATCTTGTTTTAGAAGAGATGGTGAATAATTTGAAATTGGAGAGATTGAAACACCCTAAGACTTATCAGATAGCATGGATTCAGGATGAACACAAGTTGTTAGTAAGTGAACAATGTTTGGTAAAATTTTAAATTGGGAATTATCATGATGAAGTTTTGTGTGATATTATGCCTATGGATATTTGTCATCTTTTGTTGGGAAGACCTTGGTAGTTTGATAGACAGGAAATACATGATGGGAGGAATAATACATACACCATTGTGGCCAATGGGATGAAGCAAACCTTGTTACCTTTGGAGGAACCTTTGAAGAATGAAGTTTGTATAAATGCCAAAATCTGTTTAGTAGATGGATGGAAATTTATGGATGGACTGAGACATGAGAATGTGTGTTTTTCCTTAATTCCTAAGAAGACTAAGAGACTGGAACTGGAAGAAGAGAACCCGAAAGAGATAAGAGATTTGTTGATAGAATATGAGGACATCATTTCAGATAATATACCTGATAGATTACCACCTGTTAGAAGTATTAGTCATTGCATGGACTTGGTTCTCAAAGCCAGTTTGCCTAACAAAGTTGCACACCGGTTGACACCGATAGATAATGAAGAACTGAATAGACAAGTGTAGGAGTTGTTGAAGAAAGGTTTGATTAGGGAGAGTTCAAGACCTTGTGCAGTTACAACAGTATTAGCACCTAAGAAGAATGAAGAATGGGGGATGCGTACCGATTCAAGAGCAATAAACAAGATAACAGTGAAATACCAGTTTCCTTTGCCTAGGATGGATGACATAAGGAATTGTTTGAGTGGAGCAAAATACTTTACAAAGATAGATTTGAAGAGTGGATATCATTAGATCAGGATCAAAGAAGGTGATGAGTGGAAGAAAACATTTAAGACAAATGAAGGACTATATGAATGGTTGGTGATGCCTTTTGCGTTGACTAATGCATCAAGTACTTTCATGAGGCTGATGAATGAGGTATTGAAGAAATTCTTGGGTAGGTTTGTTATTGTGTATTTGGATGACATTCTGATTTTCAGTAAAACAAGAGAAGAGCATTTGTTGCAGTTAAGACAAGTTTTGCAGAGGTAGAGAGAAGAAAAGTTGTTGATCAATATGAAGAAATGTACTTTCATGAAGGATGAGTTGGTATATTTAGGATTTATGATATTTGAAGATGGTTTGAAGATGGACCCTGAGAAAGTGAAAGTCATTGTTGAGTGGCCTACACCAAAAAGAATTGGGGAGGTAAGATCATTTCATGGGTTGGTTAGTTTTTACCGGAAGTTTATCAAAAATTTCAGTTCAGTTTGTAACCCTATGACTAAGACCATGAGAGGAGATTGGAAGGAATTCAAGTGGACCACCAAAGAAAACAAAAGTTTTGAATTGTTGAAGCAGAAAGTGATTGAGAAGCTTGTGTTAGCTTTACCGAATTTCAATAAGGTATTTCAAGTGGATTGTGATGCAAGTGGAACATAAATAGGAGCAGTTTTGAGTCAAGAAGGGAGAGCAATAGCCTATTTCAGTAAGAAATTGAATGATGCCCGAAAGAGATATTTAGTGTATGATCAAGAATTTTATGCCATAACTCAAGCCTTGAAGAAATGGAGATACTACTTGTTGCCTAAGGAGTTTGTGTTGTATATAGATCATCAGGATTTGCAGCATTTGAACAGTCAGAGTAAGTTGAATCAGAGACATATGAGATGGGTAGAATTTTTGCAGAGTTACACCTTTGTGCTGAAGCATAGAAGTGGAAAATATAACAAAGTTGTTGATGCATTGAGTAGGAGAAGGAATTTGCTGACATAAATGAGAGTGACAGTGTTAGGTTTTGAAGATTTGGAGACCTTGTATGATGAAGACCCAGATTTTGTAGAACCTTGGAAAGCATATAGAGCTCTGGTTATGGTTGATAGGATCAAATGGCTAGATTATTTCATTTAGGATGGGATGTTATTCAAGGGAGTTCAATTGTGCATACCTAAGAGTTCCATGAGAGAGAACCTAATAAAAGAGAAACATAGTGGAGTTTTAGCTGGACATTTTGGCATTGACAAAACAATTGCATTGGTGAGTGAGTAGTACTTTTGGGCCCAGATTCATAAGGATGTTAAGAGATATGTGCAGAGTTGTAGAGTTTGTCAAGTTGCAAAAGGTAGTAGTCAAAATGTGGGATTGTATAAACCTTTGACAGTACCGATAAGACCTTGGGAGGATATAAGCATGGATTTTGTACTTGGATTACCTAAGACACTGAGAGGGAATGATTCTATATTTGTGGTAGTGTATAGATTTTCTAAGATGACTCATTTCATACCTTGCAAGAAGACATCAAACACAATACATTTAGCAAATCTATTTTTTAAGGAAGTGATGAGATTGCATGGATTACCTAAGAGCATAGTTTTAGACAGAGACACTAAGTTTGTTGGCTATTTTTGGAGAACACTTTGGAAGAAGATGAAGACAGATTTGAAGTTCAGTTCTACTTTTCATCCACATATTGATGGACAAACATAAGTTGTTAATGGGAGTTTGGGAAACTTGTTGAGATGTTTAGTGGGAGATAAAACTAGAAGTTGGGATTTGATACTTGTACAAGCAGAGTTTGCCTACAACAACTCAGTGAATAGAAGTACTGGAAAAACACCTTTTGAGATTGTTACTAGAGTGCATCCTAGAGGAATATCAGAATTGAGAGACATTAACAGTGAAGATCAGAAGAGTTTAGAAGCAGAAGATTTTGCAGATCACATGACAACATTGCATATTCAGGTTAAACAACATTTGGAAGACATGAACAACAAATATAAGGAGAAGGAAGATGAGAAGAGGAGACATAAGGAATTTGAAGTTGGCGATTAAGTGATGGTATATTTGAGAAAATAGAGATTCTCAGTTGGAACTTATAATAAGTTGCAGATGACGAAGTTTGTACCCTGTAAGATTTTGAGGAAGTTCAGTTCTAGAAATGCTTATGAAGTGGAGCTACCAGTTAGTTTAAGTATTTCACCTATATTCAACATTGCAGATCCTCATGAGTACCATGAACCATAATTCAGTGAGAACAATGTTGTAGACCTTGAGAAACAATTTCCCTAGAAGGAACCAGATCAGATTGAAGAGATTTTGGATAGTAGGATTGGGCGTTGTACCTAGAATAGTCAGTACAAAGAATATCTTGTGAAGTGGAAAAGAAGACTAGTTGAAGATTCATCTTGGATTTTTTAGACAGAGGTAGACCACCTTGGTTTCCCTCTGACCTCAGCAAAGTGAGAGGCTCAATTTTTCATTAGCCCCAGATGTATGATGTAGGAGCATCCCTAGTTCACAACAAACTTGCATCAACCAAAAACATTTTCCTTTTTATTTTGTTTTCTAGTTGCAGTTTCAATTTTCCTTTGTGTGTGTGACAGATTTGGCTCACCGAATCCTATGGAGTTGGATTCTACTTGAAGACTTGATCATCTTTCTTTCTTTCAGACCACACCTCATTTGGATCACTTATTGACAAGATATCGCCACCAGTTTCCATGACAGTTTCTTGTTACTGGTTGTTCCTTTGTTATCGGTTGCCTGAGACCTATTTTGGTGATCTACCGGAACCCATTATGAAGCTTGCGGTGCCTTAAGTGTTGATTTCGATGTTCCTTGGCATGTGGCCAACTTTTTCCCATGATCTATGTTTCTTCCTTTGGATTTTTTGGATGAATCTCTTGGCAGAGGCCGACCTTGTTCATTTTGCACGTTAGGTCTTGTTCTTCGGGTTTTGATCCCTTTTGGGTCAATTGGATCCTTTGGATCGATATATATTTGTAATCATGATTTAGAATATAATAAATTTAGAATCAATCAGAGTATTAGATAGATAGAGTGTGCCTAGAAAATAGATCTTTCGATTCAAGGTCCCGGTTGTGACCTATTTTACTAGGCCTGTGTGTAGGTATGTTGTAACCCGGTTGTTACCGGTTGGATGTAATCAAATTTCATATAATAAAACTATCTATTGTGCATTGCCTCCATCATATCTATGTGTTTCCATTGTGTTTACTCTTGCTGACTGGTCCAGACTGATTCCCTCAAGGTCCCTCCTCACCGGTGACTGCTTCACTAAGCTACTAGCCCCCGAGTCTATCATGCAATTATGCACTAAATTAGCTCCTATAATCAAGGAGAGGTAGAAAAGAGGTAGCTTGCTGATCTTGTTAGAATTATCTACCTCTAAAGGTTGTACCAGACTTGTTGAAGCGGGTGCTCTACTTCCTGTTATTTTCCTTCTACAATGTTGATGTCCTTTAGGGCCTCCTAGAGAAAATCTCTTTGAGATGGGATAGAGAGTGCATCCCACATGGAAACATTGAGATTGTCTTTCTTCATTTTCTCTACAATGCTAAAAGGAATCACAGCTTTGGTAGGACCCTTAATAGTGACAAGGTCAAGTCTTGTTACTAAAGAAACCTTGGGCTCTTCCTACTTCTTGTTGTTCTGAGTCACGTTCTGATCTTTGTTTGGAGCAGTTATCTTGTATGGAGCTTTTGGAGTTATGATTTGTGTAGCAGCTTGTGAGATTTGGGTTGTTGTGGGAAATGCATCATCACCTATGACCCTCTTTTTTGACCTAGTGTTGTTTTGATTAAGTAAAAACAGGTTTTTGAAAGGAACCCAAACCTTTTACATATCAGGAGAGCAAAAGGGCTAGAAAGAACCGTGCCTAATCACTCCAATAAAAAAAATTGATCCCATCTAAACAAAAAGGGATCTTAACACACATAACATGAAGAACCAGAAAAAGATAGCGAAAGGAAATCAAAAAGACAACACAAAGACAGAGACTGAGACCTAGACCGAGACAACTAGATATTTTTCATGATATCTTTAGCGTGGAGCACCATCTACTTCATCTTATTCGTAGAGTTCTTTATATCATCCAACTCTCAACCCTTGATGTCACCCTTATTCCTGGTATTGGCTCTGGTCCTCTTCTTGTGACCTTTTTTATCCAGCCAGTCCTTGTCGCCCTCTTTTTCTTTGATGTCATCAAATCTGTTAATCAAAATGTTCATATTGTCCACCGAGGCTTTGAGAATCTGGAAGTTCTATTCAGCTATCTTCTTTACTATGAGTTCCATCCTGTCAACTTTGCTGCCCAAACTGTTCATAGCAATTTCCATCCCTTTCACCTCCTTATTTTCTTCCATCTCCTTAACCTTTTTTTCAGTTGCAATAATTTTACTCACCATGTTTTCAATGGCTTCCGTATTATTAATTGCCACCGCCAATTCTTTGACATCTTTAGACAGGGGTTTGTCTCCTATCATGGCTCTTTTGACAATATTCATATCCTTCTTCAGGCTGCCTATGTCTTTCACCAGTGTGCTGATGGTATCATAGAAACCCTTAATACTCTCATTTTCTCCAACACAATCACTAGATTTGCTCCTTTTGTCTTCTTGATCCTCTTTCTGCAGACCTTGGGTATTCAAATCCTCATTATTGCCCACAACCAGAATATCATCCCCCTCCTTATCCTACACATTATCATTTTTATCCTTCTCTGCCTCATTAGAATCAATCAAAATTTGATTAATATCTTTCTTACCTCCCCTGTTGATGTTCTTCTTCCTCTGGGTTTTCTTTCCGGTGCCTTTCCCTTTCTTGTTTTTGATGAATTTACCTTCAAAGGACTCGGCCTCAGACTCAGAAATATCCGAATCCACCACTATCCTCTTCCTCTTTCCCTTGTTCCTCCCGTTTTTACTTAGCTCCTCCGACTCACTTTCATTTTTCGAGTCAAAGTTAAAACCACTAACCTCACTCTCTGTGTCCTCATCCCTTGCATTTTTACCTTTAATAGGTTTTTCAATGTATTTCCCTTTCAACACTTTATACACAAGAGCCATAAGACCCTGATGAAGAGCATGGTCACCCTTGGGATCTTTCTATATCTCTTTGATATTATGGTCCATGGAACATGCAAGATAATATGGTAGGCTTACCTTTTCCCCATGGTGAAAATGATTGAGTAATACAAAGTGGTGCCCGTAAGCTCTCGTAAACCTGCCATCCAACATTATATAGGTAATTGTAGAAAACAAAACGAACCTCCATGGCCTACATATATGTTTTGGGGAGTGATAGGAGTTTTCAACCTTCACGATTTTCTTCTTCTCACCTTCCATGACAAGAAATTTTCCCGCTGCCTTATCAGAGATGCTACGATCTCTATAGAATTTCATGCCTTCTATCATCATCCCCATGGCTTCAGCAATAATCTCCTCATCCACAGTCATCATCTGGGTCCCCACCAAAAATTTTCCAATCTTCCAATTCTTCATAAAGTGTTTAGTGACTATTGGATCTTTCCCACTAAGCCTCTCCATAAACACACTTAGACCCCCCTCCTGAAGAATTTCCCAAACCTCTCTGTTCTTCCTCCATTCCGAACAAGAGGTAGGTTCAAACCTTTTTTTGTTCCCTCCCATTTTTCCTTCATAATCATTGAATTTCCTTCTCTCGGCTCTGATTCTTCTTCTTTGGTTTCTGTAGTTGCCATGAAAAACAACCCTGAATCCGTGCCAAGCAATTATGAAAAGACACTTAAATAAATGCTCATCACCACCATTGTAAACCCACATCGAAATAAGTGGAAGAAGCATATAGAAATTATGGTTGATGGTGCCACGTTGCCTCGTCTAGATACGGTCCAGATCGAACAAGGATTTTGATTCACATGCAAGTTCACTCTCACCATTAATAGTAATGATTTCCCCCGTTTGACAGGCTAGGCTAGCGGCCCAGTTAGCACACGAATTTGCTTCCTTGTACACGTGTGTGAAAACACACATTTCAAATGTATCACTTATTTTCTTCACTGCTTTAATAGAATTGTTTATTGACCAAGATGGCGAGAACTCCTTGTTCAAACAATTTATTATATTCAATGAGTCTCATTCACACCAGACTCTGGTGCAGCTGGCTTCCTTTGCTAGGACCATCCCATGATAAGCTGCCATAGCCTCAACAACATGATTAGTCTAATTTCCTATAGGTATGCATTTAATAATTTTGCATTTTCCCCTTTTGTCCCTTAGGACCACACCACATCCCACAATACCAGGATTACCCTTTGAAGCTCCATCAAAGTTGATTTGCATCCAACCATTGGGAGGACATTCCCATTTCACACCCTCTCTAGGATTAGTCTGAAAGTGATCGCATCCTTTTAGTCTCCACTTTCTGAAGATTATTTGATCATCCTTGTCTTGAGGATTAGCAATACCACCTATGATATTAATATTTTCTAATATGATTCTTTTTATTTTCTCAAACACAATTTGAGCCTTAGACACCTTCTCTTTGAACACTCTTTCATTTCTCTCTTTCCATATACCCCAGCACATATGGGGTAAAGCCAATTTCCACAACAAAATAATAGACTTATTCCTTGATGGGTGCTGCCAAGAAATAAAAACCTCTTGAACTGATTCTGTGAAACTCCAACTGATATTGAAGTGATCCAAATATCTTCCCCAGACAACACCAAAGAAGGGACAATGAAAGAGCAGGTGGTTGATGGTCTCCTCATTCTGCATACAAAGAAAACAAACACTAGGCATACACATACCTCTTTTTATGAGGTTATCACTAGTTAGAATTTTATCTTGAAGGGCTGTCCAGAAGAAAATATTAATTTTAGGGGTTAGGCCTTTCACCCAAGCCTTAGCCCAATAAGGACTCTCCATTTTAGAAAACTGCTGATAATAAAGAGAGGCCACAATAAATTTACCATTTGCTGTGAGTTTCCAGATTAATTGATCTTTATCTTCCACCACCACCATGGAGTTCATTATTTTGTTCAGACTTCCCAAGGAAGGATCAACTTGAGATAAATCCTTCCACTATCCATCTTTCCAATAGTCACCCACCATAAAGCCATATTTTTCCTTGCACTGGTTCTGAAATCTACTCTAATCAAGACTTTCACTCAAAGGGGACTCGAGCAACCAGGAGTCTTCCTAGAATTTGATAAGGTTCCCTTTCCCCATCTTCCATTTCACACCTTTGGCAATTAGATCTCTTTTTCTAGACACATTTTTCCAGATATTAGATCCAATTGTGATATTTTCCGCATTGAGGAAGCTTAGAAGTGTAGGATATTGCCTTTTATACTTGTTGTCCCATATAAGTTTCCATTCTCCCTGGTTATTATACCCTCTCCAAATTTGCTTGGCCATAAGAAATTCATTCATGTCTCTTATTCTTCTTAGACCTAGACCTCCCTTTCTTATTGGCTTACAAATCTTGTCCCACACAATCAGATTCATTCTCTTCTTCTCCTCGACCCTTGTCCACAAAAAAGTTCTTTGAATTTTTTCAATAGCCTCCGCAAACTTGGCAGAAATTCTGAAAAGGCTGATGGCATAAAGAGGAATACTTTGAAGAGTTGATTTCAACAACTGAACCTTACTAGCTTGGCTAAGAAGAGAATCCTTCCAACCCGCTAACTTCTTATGGAATTTGTCCACCAAAGCTCCCCAAAAAGTATCAGGAGGATCTTGGCATAAGGGGAGCCTCAAATAGGAAGCGGGAAGACTCCCCAATTGACACCCCAAAATATTGCTTATTTTTATCTTTCTTCTCTCTGGAGTATTGATGAAGTAAACAAAACTTTTAGACCAATTAATAAGCTGCCCAGTAGTTGACCCGTAACTATCCAATGCTTTCTTCAAACTCCTTGAATCCTGCACTAAATCCTTCCCCATAATTATAGAATCATCCACAAACTGCTAATGGGAGCATACTTGATCTGCTGAAGATGGTTTCAATCCACAAAACTCCTCCTTCTCAACCAGCTTTCCAATGCATCTCCCCAGACATTCCGCTATGATAATAAAAATAACTAGAGATAGAGGATCTCCCTGTCTCAGTCCCCTTGAGGACTTGAAAAAAGGGGAAGGAGACCCATTAATTAAGATAGAAAAAGAAGCTGAAGAGACTAATTGCCTAATAAGACTAATACTTCTAGAAAAAAAACCAAAAACTGAAAGAACTTTCATCATTAAATCCCTGTCCACTCTATCGTAGGCTTTAGATAAGTCAAGCTTCAGAAGAAAGCCTTCTTTTTTAGCACTAGATAAAGAATGAATGTGTTCATGGACCAAAATTATCGAATCCAAGATTTGTCTTCCAGGGACAAAACCACTTTGTTGAGGAGAAATGATAGAAGGAAGCAGCTTCAGGATTCTAGAGGTCAGAACCTTAGAGATGATCTTGTATAGAGAGTTGCAAAGGCTTATAGGTCTGAATAGATCCATGGAATCGACTCCCATCTTTTTAGGGATAAGAGCAATAAAAGTGCCATTTATCTCTTTCAAAATTCTTCTAGCACCAAAAAACTCTTTCATAGCTCTGGAAACATCATCTCCAACAATATGCTAATACATTTGAAAAAAGAACATGGGAAAACCATCCGAGCTCGATGCCTTGTTACCTTCAAAGGAGTTGACAACTTTTAGAATCTCATCATTGGAAGGGATAGTAGTCAGGTAAGAGTTTTTATTAGCCTCCAGGATAGTTGGAATATAGTCCATAAGGTTCTTTTGAGATTGCAGATCCAAATTCTGATCCTTAGCAAGGAGGTTGGAGAAAAACTCCATGGCAACCTTTCTCATAGATTCTTCCTCTTCAACAATTCTACCATTAACTTTAATTCGTGATATCCTATTGATGGCCTTATGTTTTAAAGTGGACATATGAAAGTATTTAGTGTTTCTGTCCCCTTCCTTCAACCAAACATTTCTTGACCTTTGTTTCCAGAAAGTTTCTTCTTTTTCTATTATATCATGATATCTCATAAGAATTTCATCTTTAGCATCTCTTGAAGTATTAGTATATCCATTATTTTGAATCTCATCCTGAATATCTTTTAGATCTGAAAGAATAGTGGCTTTCAAAGAAAAAAAATTCCTGAAGCATTCCTTATTCCACCTTTTAACATTTTCTTTCACAAACTTCAACTTTTTGACCACTTTATACATAGCATTACTTCAATTCTGACCCATTCCTTGATTTTGCTTTCCATATCCGGGTGTTTAGTCCACATTCTTTCAAATCTATAAGGGAAGTGTCTTCTTCTTTTATTAGAATTAGCTGTGAAGGATATAGGATAGTGATCCGATCCTGCCCTTATGTGAGAAGATAAAGAACAAAAGTAAAGATTAAACCAATCCAAAGAGATCTAAGCTGAATTAAGTCCTCACCGCTCCTTCTATTAGTCCAGGTGTATTTAACTCCTTGCAAATCCAGGTCATGGAGAGCATTATTATTGATGAAGTCCATTAAATGCAATCTACTGTCTATATTGGTTTGGCTCCCTCCCTTTTTCTCGTTTTCCTTCAAAGGGGTATTGAAGTCCCCCATAATCATCCACCCATCTTTAGCAAACCTACTTCTTAACAAGGTAAATTTTTTCCAAAAATCACTTATGCGAGTCTTAGTGTTAGGAGCATACACATTAGTTAAGACCCATGAGGTGCTTTTTTCAAATGCTTAAATTTGATACAAGCAAGATTGTTGTCCTAAATCAACACTTCTCCCTCTATAATGTTTTTATTCCAGAAAGTAACAATACCTCCTGAAGCTCCTTCTGAACTACCACCGCTAACTCCTCCATTACTAAACATTTTCAATCCTTGTACCTTTTCCTTTGATATTTTGGTTTCTTGAATCAAAAAAACATCCGGGTTTTTGTCTCTAATCATAGTTTTTATTAAATCATATTTGTGAGGATTATTCAATCCTCGAATATTCCAAGAGATGATCTTCATGGTTTTTTAGAAATGCTTGCCTCAAAGATGGTTCTTTGAGTCCCATCTGCTATGTTCTTGCTTGTTTCCATAGTCCTCTTCTTTGCATTTGAATATCTTCCTGGAGAAGTATGCTGAGCTCCCACATCCCCAAGTCTGCTTCTGGTATTTCTGGTTGATGTACTATTCTTGTTGTTGTTATTATTTTTTTAATTCTTAATCTTTCTTTTATCCTCCATTACTTCTTCTTCTTCCTACTTTGACTCACTCTTTCCCAATGCCTTTTTGATGTCTTCCTCATCTCCCCATTTTGGCTCATTTTCCTCTGGAAAGATAACTTTATCTTAGCTGGAGAGGTTAATGAGATCCCTGACAACCCTTGATGAAGGATGTTATCAGGCTGTGCATCTTGGATCCAGTTTGCTCCCTTATTTGACTCAAATGAATTTGATACTAAATTAAAATTGTCTCCTTCCTCTTTATTATCTTTGGATTGATTATCTCCCTTATTATTTTGACCGTTATTTCTATCCTCACTATTATCTGAGTTTTGATCTATCTTATCCTTTTCCTTTTCCTCTTTTTGGCTGCTGACTTGTGACTCTCTTTCTCCATCATCTGAATCCTTGCCATTCTTCTCCTTTTCCTGCTGGGCGGTCTATTCATTATCTCCTTTCTTTGCTTCATTTCCCAACTCTCTGACTAACACTTCCTCTGTCCTTCCAACCTGGGACTATTTTTCCTGATCTAGACCATCTGAATGCGATGCTTTCAAAGAGATGTCCACCTTTTTCCATACTTTAGTTTGGGATTGAGATTTGACCACATTACTTGGGCATTTTTTAGCCCAGTGCCCTACTTTCTTATAGTGAAAGCATGCAAAAGGGATTGTTTCATAAACAATATTTTGCTTCCATTTGCCAAGTTTTTATTCTATCTCTATTTCCTCTTGCATATCCGTTTCGGGCCCAACTCCTACGCAGATTTTGGCATAAATAAGTCTTCTTCTGGATGCCATGACTGGATCAATGGCAATAGCTCCTTGAAGGCATTGGCTAATCTTGCAAACACATCTTCCTCCCAATATTCCATTGGGAGCCCAGGTAACTTTATCCAAACTGGAACTTGGACCAATTTTTTTTTTCTCTTCCCACATTAGGGTACCATTTCTAGATATACATTAAATATTTGCCTATCACCCAAGTACCATTGCAAAGGATATTTCTGCGATCCTCCTCACAAGAGAAAGAAAAGAACATGTATCCTTTGTTCATAGCAACCACATCTACTTGACCTTTCAAGTTCCATTTCCTCTTAACAAACCCACAAATGACCTCAATGTTCAGTCTCATCCCCAAAAAATTGCCAATCAAAGTGTTTTCCATTCGAGAAATGTTATGATCTATAATTTGGTTAGGAACAGAAATGGCAAACTTACCCTGAGACACATTCGAGGTATTTTGACTGGGGGCAAGGATGACTTACCTTTAGGTTTGACCCCAAACAAAGAGGACCATTTACCAATGTGTCCAATCGATCTGGGTCCCCCCTTTAGATCCCCTGAATTCGGCGGGTTCTCAAGATCCTTCCCATTAGATTCTTTTCCTTCCACTATGTCCTCTAAACTGCTTTAGGTTTACTGCCTCCCAAATTTAAATTTTGAACCTAGCCATTCCCCTTGTCTCCTGCTATCTGCTCCTCATGTGATCTGGGACCCCCATGTTAGGTCCCGGAGATAACTGAGAAGGGGGGGTGAATCAGTTGTCAAATAAATTTGAACCAAAAACTTATTAACCAACTTAATGCTTAATACTGGTAAACCAGTTAAGTATGCCGGTAGACAGTGTTAACACTAAATTGCTATACCGGTAAGGATTAATGCATGAAACATAAACATAAAGTCATCCACAACACATGACACCAATATTTGAACATGGAAACCCTATAAGGGTAAAAAACACGGTGGGAAACCTTACCCACAATCAGATGATACTACTACAGATAGTATGTGTACATAAATGGGGTCTGCACATGCAAAAAGGCCAACAGCCTAGAGCTCACTGCTCAATCACAAAATGGGAGTCACACTGACTACAGTTGGATGGTTAAATCCAATAAGAATGTACTGCTCAAAATAGCATCTTCATATGTTGGATTCAGTACCGATGTAATGATGATATGCTTCTACAAAAACCTAACTTCACCTTCAAATGACGTCTTTGTGTATATCCCTTCTTGATCTCACATATACCTTCACTTAATTCTTTTCACATTCCACACTTGATCTTACAAATAAGATCTTACATTTATACCATACCCTAAGACCAATTTTAGTAGGTTGGCTCTACAAGATATTACAATAAAAACATTTTACAAACAATATAATATCCAATGCAATAACTGATTGAACATGTCAACTTAATGCATTTACAACAATAATAAATCATCTCCATAGCATGCCATGTTGATCTGGAAAAGATAAACCTGCCGGTGTAACCCTAGATAACCTGGACCTATTTGCTGGTAAAAGCAACTATGCAACTATGAATATACTGGTGATTATTTTTTCAAAATAAAGTGTCCACTTGATGTCTTCGACATTACCAAGTGTCTTCCATATCATTCCAGGTACCGGTGAACAATATATCCTGCCGGTGAACCATATACCAGTAACTGTTGCACAATTTACTTCCTTGCCGGTGAATGTTGTTGGATCTCCAAAGTAGGTGTATTAGTAGGTGTTGACATCAATGACAAAACCATACCAAAATACCAACAATATCCCCCTTTGGCATTGATGGCAACACAAGATGGAAAAATCATCAAAGTGCCAAAACAGAAATGCCAAATACAAAAACCAACAATCTCTATTTCTCCCCCTAGGAGTAACAATACCAATCCCCTAAAATCTCTCCAAAAAAAAGATAATGTGTTTTTCCATAGATATCTCTCCCCCTTTGACATCAAATGCCAAAGTCACAAAAGGTCAAGTTCATACAAAATACCGACCAATTCAATATACCAACTACTCCCCTTGAGAAGTAGCCTCCTCATCAAATACTCGAATAAAAGATTTGTCTTTTAATTCTACCGGTTGATGACAATCATCAACTGTCTAGGTCTCTACTGGTGGAAGTATGACTCCAAGATGATCTCTGAGATACTCAAAAGTCTCCTTAGACAAAGGTTTTGTGAAAATATCTGCAAGCTGTTCTTTAGTATTCACATAAACCAGTTTTATCTCCTTTTCTTTGACTTTTTCCCTTAGAAAATTCAGTTTAATAGAAACATGTTTTGTTTTAGAGTGTAATACCGGATTCTTAGATATATCAATTGGTGCAGTGTTATCACAGTATATAGTAATAGGTTCCTTGCATTTTACCTTTATGTCTTTCAACATTTTCTTAAGACATAATACTTGTGTACAGTTAGTTGTTGCTGCAACATATTCTAATTTTGTTGTTGATAAAGATGTACAACTCTGTTTCTTACTTAACCAAGAAACTAATCTCTTTCCAAGAAAGAATGCTCCTCCAGTGGTGCTCTTTTTATCATCTATATCTCCTACCCAATTTGCATCTGTGTATACACATAGATCAAAATTTTCATCTTTAGGATACCATAATCCAAGATTTTCTTCTAATAACATACTTCTAGCTGCATCCAAGATAGTTCTATTTTTCCTTTCAACAACTCCATTCTGCTATGGTGTTTGAGGTGTTGATAACTGTCTTCTAATTCCATTCACTTCACAGAATGTATTAAAGTCCTTAGATGTGAATTCTCCTCCTTGATCTGATCTTAAACATTTGATTTTCTTACCGGTTTCATTTTCAACCATTGCCTTGAATAGTTTGAACTTTCCAAGTGCTTTTGACTTCTCTCTGAGAAAAGTAACCCAACACATTCTAGAATAATCATCAATAATTAGCATGAAATATCTATCAACTTGTAAGCTTCTAGTTCTAGCTGGACCACATAAATCAGTGTGAATTAAATCAAGAGCATTATTGGATTTTTCTGGAATACTTTTGAAACTAGCTCTAACTTGTTTTCCAAATTGACATTCCTTACAAATTGTATTTTGGGGTTTCACAATTTTAGGTAGATCTCTAACTGCCTTAGAAGTACTAATTTTTACCATGCAATCAAAGTTTACATGACATAGTCTCTTATGCCATAACCAAATTTCATCTATGTGTACAATTAAGCATGTGTTTTCACTATTATTCAAATGAAAGATATTGCCTCTAGTCTGATTACCGGTTGCAATTTCCAAACCAGTTCTATTCATGATTTTGCATTTTCCATTTTTAAATTGTAACTGAAATCCTTTCTCAACTAATTGACCAACACTTAAAAGATTATGCTTTAATCCTTCAACATAGTAGACATTTTCAGTGTTATGTTTACCATCGAGAGATATTGAACCCTTACCTTTGATTGAACAGGCTTTGTCATCTCCAAATCTTACTAAACCTCCATTGAATTCTTGAAAGTTCAAGAATTTACCTTTGTCTCTAGTCATATGATGTGAGCATCCCGAGTCAATATCCATTCATCCTTTTCTTCAACTTTAGCTGCTAGGGATTGTTCTACCGGTTGAGCAATAGGTGCCGGTTGATCTTTTGTTATAGCAACAAAAACCCATCCATTATCTGCTAGATCCTCATCAGAATCATCAGTCACACCTTCATCAGCAATGTAACAAGATTTGTCTTTGTTCCTTTTAAATCTGTATCTCTGATATTCAAGATTAGGCTTGTATGTTCTTCTAGCTTCTTCTCTTAGTCTAGCATGTCTATCAGGGCATCTTGAAGCCATATGACCAATCTTATTGCAGTTAAAACATTTAAAGGGTGCTTTACCTTCATACTTACTTCCAATTGGACCTTTTGGCATTTTCCTTGCAAATAGTGCTTCAAGTTCTTCAAGCTCTTCATTCTCCTTTCTGGCTTCTTCAAGTTCTCTTGCATAAAAGGAACTCCAGTCTGATTTGTCAAAAGATGGAGTAGATGATGTTGATGCTTTAAAGGCCAAATCAGTCTTTATAGCAACAGGACCAAATTCCTCAATTTCAAAGGCTGAAAGTTTTCCAGTCAATGTATCCCTAGTTACTGATGTATTAGGCATTGTTCTTAATTCATTTATAGCAGTAACCTTCATTTTATATGCCGGTGGAAAACCTCTTAAGATTTTTGAAACAATTTCATCCTCACTCAGAGTTCCTCCACAACATTTAATACCCAAAACAATTTCATTTACTCTTTCCATAAAAGCAGAAATCCTTTCATCTTCTTCCTTTTTCAGATGGTCATACCTGACTCGGAAGCTTTCAAGTTTTGTAATCTTGACTATGGAATCTCCTTCATTCAGTGTTTCCGAATGATCCCAAATAGCTTTAGCAGTAGACCTATTTGATAATCCCATGATTTGTTGATCTGATAATGCGCTCAAAAGTGCTTCTCTTGCTTTGCAATCATTTTCTTCATCTTTAGCTATGGTAGTTGGAGCAGTTTGACCAGCTACAATAGTAGTATAACCTTTCTTAGTAACTTCTCAGATGTCTTTACCAATGTAATTCAGACGTGTCTCCATTCTGATCTTCCATATCCCATAGTTGGTTCCATCAAGTTTAGGACTGTCCTTCTTGAAATAATTAGTAGACATTGGATCTCCTCAAGTTGTTAAACTTCTGCAAAAGAGGACTAAGCTCTGATACCAATTGTTAGGTCCTAGAGACAACTGAGAGGGGGGGGGTGAATCAGTTGTCAAATAAATTTGAACCAAAAACTTATTAACCAACTTAATGCTTAATACCAGTAAACCAGTTAAGTATGCCGGTAAACAGTGTTAATAGTAAATTGCTATACCGGTAAGGATTAATGCATGAAACATAAACATAAAGTCATCCACAACACATGACACCAATATTTGTACGTGGAAACCCTATAAGGGGAAAAACCATGGTGGAAAACATTACCCACAATTAGATGATACTACTACAGATAGTATGTGTACATAAATGGGGTCTGCACATGCAGAAAGGCCAACAGCCTAGAGCTCATTGCTCAATCACAAAATGGGAGTCACACTGACTATAGTTGGATGGTTAAATCCAATAAGAATGTACTACTCAAAATAGCATCTTCATATGCTGGATTCAGTACCGGTGTAATGCTGATATGCTTCTACAAAAACCTAACTTCACCTTCAAATGATGTCTTTGTGTATATCCCTGCTTGATCTTGCATATACCTTCACTTAATTTTTTCGCATTCCACACTTGATCTTACAAATAATTTCTTACATTTATACCATACCCTAAGACCAATTTTAGTAGGTCGACTCTACAAGATATTACAATAAAAACATTTTACAAACAATATAATATCCGATGCAATAATCAATTGAACATGTCGGCTTAATGCATTTACAACAACAATAAATCATCTCCATAGCGTGCCATGCTGATCTGGAAAAGATAAACCTGTCGGTGTAACCCTAGATAACCTGGACCTATTTGTCGGTAAAAGCAATTATACAACTATGAATATACCAATGATTATTTCTTCAAAATAAAGTGTCCACTTGATGTCTTCGACATTACCAAGTGTCTTCCATATCATTCCAGGTACCGGTGAACAATATATCCTGCCGGTGAACCATATACCAGTAACTGTTGCATAGTTTACTTGCTTGCCGGTGAATGTTGCTGGATCTCCAAAGTAGGTGTATTAGTAGGTGTTGACATCAATGACAAAACCATATCAAAATACCAACACCCCACCTGGGTCCCTCGAGTCCAAAGGAACATCAGGTTCCTTACCATTTGAACTCTCCCCTTCTACAGGACTCCCTGAATCTCTTGTTGCATACTGTCCTACTACTAAACCAGTGCTCTCACCCAAAAAATTTGAATTTTGGGCCTGACCGCTCCCCTTCTCCCCGCTCATCTTGCCTATTACTAGCTGACACCTAGTTTTGTTAACCGCAAGGTCACTTCTCAATTGATTAATGCCACAAAAATCTACCACCTACTAATTTACAAGAGTAGAATTTACCTATGTATAGGTCAGATAGCCATGAAACTCCTGTCTTGAAGTTGTTGGTTTATATTATCCCACTAGAGCTTGAGAAATCTCTCCACTTTGGCACACAATCTGATTATGAGGCTGATTGCATGGGGTACACCAATTCTACTCTTGATCTTGCGTTGGGACCATGTCTTTTGAGTTGCTTGTAGGTGCAAGACTCAAATTATTCAAAGGCCTAGCATTGCTCCATTGGTTTTGCCCTTGAAATGGTGGCCTATTATGCTGATAATTTTGATTTTGTGTTTGGTAGGGCATGCTCATTTGAGAATTTTATCTCTTCATTGTAAACAACTCATTGCCAAACCCCTACATCATGGCCTTGAGCTCCTAAATGCCTGTGGATGATGAGGTAGGCATAGGCATGAGTTGTTGACTTACAGATGCTACTGGGAGTGGTGAAAAAATTTGATGTTGTGTAGGAGCCTCTGGGAATAGGGGCATTGGGGGTATAAGAGATATCTTTTTTGTTGGTATTTGACAATTTTTTGCCCTTATGGCCATGTCATATGTGTCTGGTAGGTTCTCTCCTCCCATTGATTGTATCATGGTAGCAATATCACTATTGAGATCCCTAAGGAAAAATAAGAAAGCATGATTGGAAGATTGCTTGACCAAAGAAGGGATCCTATACCAAGTCTTCTAGAATCTATAATTGAAATCTCCCATGAATTCATGAGGAGCTCTTTTGATAGTGGTTAACAGTTCTATAAGAGATAAATGATCACTCTTGTCCTCAATGTGCTTAAATAATTTCTCTCCTAACTCATCCCAATTGTGAATGGAGTTAGAGGACAATCCCCTATCCCACTATAGAGCCTTGCCTTTGAAGGATGACACAAGAAGCTTAGCTGCTACAATATCTTTAATTATATAAAAAACAGTGCAAATTATAGCAACATCTTGGATATGTTCAATCAGGGTAAAAGAGATTTCACCGATAAATAGAAGTATAGATTTTAGGGCAACTATTGGTATATAATCTTTTTGGGCTAAAACTAGAGGACTGCCTCCATTAAAGGCAACAAAAGCATGATTTATAGGGATGACCATAGGAAATAATGGTCTATTGATATGGGAAGTGGGAGTTCTAAACTGTGATGGTCTTATGGATGGAGGAGTAGAATGAGACCTAAGAGGTGTAGATGTAACCACTTTAGTGACCCTAACCAGTGACAATAAAAGTCTACCCCTCCCTCTTCTAGAACTTGAAATTGAAAGTTCACAATATTGAAAAATACCTCTAGAAGATGCCCTTTTTTGATTTATTGGCATGAAATCAGTAATAGGTCATGAACAAGAGACAAGTCGCCAAGTGCTTGAATGGTAACCACCTCTAAAGGCTAAGATACTAAGAATAACACTGAATCCTTAGCGAAAGTTAAAAAAATTTGTCCCACTGGGCGTGCCAGAAATTGTTGTCACAAAAGTTTGCACCCTTGTTGAACACTACTGTTCAACAACCTTGTGAAACATGAAAACAATCTCCAAGTGTGGGACCTTCGCATATGAGGTTGAGTCTTTGGAGAAGGTTAACTTCCTTTCCAATCAGAGTGCAATGTTGGACCAACCTAACACTTGTAGAGCCTATTCTACTAATAAAGAGGAGAAAAGGGGAGAAGGAATGTTGAAAGGGAAATGAGAGGTGATGCACCTATATTGAATATGTTTATTTCCCCGACTATGAATGCACAAGACATCAATAAACCACCCAAAAGCATACACAAATCTCAATCTAACAACTATCTCCAAAGAAAAATAGGAAGGTTAGAACCTAGCTAGATGCTGAGAGGGATTGA
Source organism: Cryptomeria japonica (assembly GCF_030272615.1). NCBI lineage: Eukaryota > Viridiplantae > Streptophyta > Pinopsida > Cupressales > Cupressaceae > Cryptomeria > Cryptomeria japonica. Next base: position 659,609,418 of record NC_081414.1, read on the forward strand.
GGGATATCCACAAAAAACACATACAGGCAAAATTTAACACAAACTAAAATCAGGAGACAAAAAAGGAGAAAAATTGCAGAATAAGAGGTGAATAACACACTGTATATTTGACAACAGAGATAAGGTAAAACAAATAATCTATTAAAATAAAGGCAAGACAATTACAGTTCTAGAAATTATAGAATTCTATAAGAGAAAAGGGAGAATAACCCCTTGAAAAGAAACAATCCCTAAACAAGGGAAAAGCAACGATCCCTAAACTTGGATGGTGTATGATGTCCTTGTTAGGCCCAAAAAGTTTTCTACAGACAATAAATGGGCATGGGTGAGTGAGAGAAACATATGCAGAATCCATGACAGAGTAATGACAATCATCCCTCAGTTTCGTGATGTAGTTGGAAAGAGATTGCATCTGATTTGGTTCACCGATGAGGTTAGAAACTGATTTTTGACCCATTAAGTCGACAACCACCCCTGGGCATCAATTTGAAATTCAACATCCACTTTAGGTTTAATTTTGGGCCACCTAAGCTCCTCCATTGTGCACAGATGGATGACTCCAATTTTCCATGAAAACAAGCTAGCCCCATGAGCTAAACAAGCTTTACTACAATATCATAGTCAAGGATAGAACCTGCTCTTTAACTGCTGTAATATTGCGATGTGGCTTCAACTTGACCACCACCAAGGTTACCACAATCTTGCAGGTATAAATGACCACTGCCCCCTAACTGCCGCGGTGTTGAGGTAACAACTTTCACATCGCCAACATCTTATCACAATATTTAGGGGTCAAGTGGTAGGTAGCCATAACCACTATGACCCCGCAGTAACATTGTTAATCTTCCCACTGTCCGACTACCACAACACCGCAAAGGTCACCTGGCGGCTACTGTAGATGACCGCGGTAGTGCGATTAGGCATTAAAGGCCACTACCATATCGCGAAGAGGACCCCACCACCAGCTCCAGCCATTGTGATACTACGGTGAACAATCAACTGCCATCATAATATCATGAGGGGAACCCAAAGGCAAGTCCTAACTATTGTGATACAATGATAAACAATTAAAAAACCCCTCGCCTGCCAATAGCAGGTAAAAGGGGCCAGAAGAAGAATGCATAAGATCACCTCTAGCCGGTGGGCCTTAAGTGAAATGACTGCCCCAATCGATCAATGCAAAAAAAGAACAAGGCTGAAAAAGATAAGGCAAGAAGCCTTAAGGGGTTTAGGGTTTAGGTCTTGGCAAAGTAACAAGCTTTTGGCTAGTAGGTTATCTCAGATCGGTCACCTGCATGGCTAAGGTTGACACAAAAATGGTTAACATCCATCACACACTTGTAGTAAACCTTAGATGTTAAGAATGTTGCTTTTCCATCTCCCCTATTTTCAAAGTAGTGTCATCTCTTATTAAATTGAGAACAACAATTCATTTTCCCCATTACTATTCAATGTTTCATGGTTATTTTGTTTAGTTTAAATCCTCAATTTTTTTTAAATTCTAAAGGAGGTTGCCTTTGTTGCAATTGTCGTTTCTATTGCTCTTGCATTAGTATTGACTTTATTGGGCATCATAGCCTCTACCCAACTATTTTTGCTACTTTTACTATTGTTTCAAATGTAATTTTTTTAAAATCTTAATCCAAAGGAAAATGATATATTGTTTTGGCATTTGTACATCTACCAAAAGTGGTCATACTATATTTAATTATTTTATCTTTCCAACCTCATTCCATTAGTGAAAGGTAATCCCCAATTTATTTACAAATTAATAAGGCATTGTAAATCTCATGATCTTCATGACCTCACGCTCATCGCACACTTTTTAACAAACCTCAAATGTCAAAGATTCTCTGTAAAACATGTAAAAATCACCTTTAAATTTTATTTTATTTTATTACTTTATTCACTTTATTCACTTTTTATGTATTCTTAAAATATTGTCGATACTTTATTATTTACTTTCTATAATATCTCTTTCAATCACACATTTTTTAATCTTACATAAACATTAAGAAATAAATGAAATGAAATGAAATATAATAATATTTTTTATATAAATCTAAAATAAACATTACACTATTAATTGGTACAATAATTAAAAATCTAATTACCTTAAAATAAGCATATAAAAAAACTTAGTGTGAAATGACAAGGTTGGGTTTCTTACAAATAAGCTTGTCAATTTTCCTGACTTAGAGCCTAATTAAGAATGTTTAAATTTTTAATTCCCCTTTAAATGTTTAAAGTATTTTCCTTTTTCTTTCAACGTGACCTTTTTGACATTTAGACATTAAAAAAAGATTACCGACAACCCATAACCTCAATTCCTATCATGTGATTAAAATTAATACGACAAAAATAAGCAAGAAAAATAATTTCAATCGGTCAGATAAGAATATAGAGACTGCAAATTTTTGTATCCTATTACTATATTAATATATATGTGGCTTGCCATCTTGCCTTAAAAAAAGAGAATATAGAGATTGCAAAATTACTACTATTTAAGAATAGAAGGAATTAACGTGGAAAGAACCCCATATGAAGACATTGCTAAAATTAGCAAGCTATGCCAATTTTCCATTTACTTATGTGGTTATTTTTGTAAAATGTTTCATTTTATTTAATTAATTTTAATATATATATTTTTTTGGTAAATAAAAAAATCGCTTGTAATTTTTTGGGTTAAGAGTTTGACTCTAGTAAATATCATTTATATTGTTTTGGTTGTTAGTATTTTAGGTTACTAGGTTTATAGCTCTACTTAATAACTATTATGAATTTTCTTGTAGAGTTTGAGTGGAGTGAGGGAAACCCTTGACAATATAGATTTTGAATCTTCAACTTGTAACTATCAAGCACCCATCTATTGCCACTTAATCTACTGACAACATGCCACCCTCTACCCATTTTTATTCCACTTGAGTTTACACTTATTTCTAGAAGTACACTCAGCCTTGACTTAGAGATTACCACCTTGTCCCTCCAATTTGATCTCAAGTGATGTGGGATTGCCCTTATTCAATCTCTAAGAACATAGAAATGACCCAAATTTAGATGTTCAAATATGCATTTCTTTTTTCACCCCTTTCTATTAGTCATCATGTGTTGACTTGGCACATGTTTGTGAAACATGTTGTTCCTTGGTATTTAAAGACATTTGATGTGCTCTTAATATTATCTAGAAAATAAAGAACATTGAAGAGAGTAATTAGACCACATGTCAATTTCTAAGGATGTCACAATTTATCTCTCTTCTAAAAATTAGAACCCTATAAATAATGTTTAAAATGATTGTGGAAAATGTATTTATATATTGATTAGCTTATAAGAATAATAAAATGATCATAATAATACTAATATTTAAATCTACTATACTTATTAAAAAACAAAAAAAAGTAGGTTATAAACATTGAGTCAAGCAAATTTTTAATTATTGATTTAAAATAATAGAATCTATTTTTATTTTAATAATTGATGCATTATTTTGAATTAGGTAAAGTGGATAATGCATAAAAAAATATAATTTTTTATATAACCTTTTCCTAATCAATTTTTAAAATAACATAAATCTACATATTTAAAAAAAACAAAGAAAAGAAAGAAAGAAAATAATATTTAAAGTAAACTAAATCATGAAAGAAATAGGAAACCAAAATTTCTTACGAATGTAAATGAATGTGAGAAGCACAATATTGATAACATACACTATTTTTATGGTAATTCCATTAAAAAATATAAATTATTGGGAGGGATGGCTTCGAGCGTGAAGCAAGGTTGAGGGGCTCGAGCTAGGGCATCGACGCCCTAGCTCATGGGCGGTCTTTGGTTGTGTAAGGCCTTCCCCAAACCAAGCTTTGATTAACTTAGTTGACCATGTTTGACCTATTAATAAATGCTATATAATACAATAGAATGGACTGTGTTAGTCTGATAGATTTGTGAGAAAAGAAATTGAACCAAGTTATAGAGTTATTTCACCTGGTGGTGTATATTTTGACATGTTATGAATTTGAAATCCTAAAAGATCCATTGATTGGATAATCTTGATTTAATGTATGTCAGCTGTGTCTGGATTTAAAACTTATATGATTCCATGATTTGGATAACATTGATGAATGTTGATGCTTTATTTATATGCTTTATGATATAGAACTCTACATGATTTTTGAATAGGAAGAATTTGCGATGATATATGTCATTATTGGATTTGCAGGACTTTATTGTGATGATAGAAATAGGATGTATGTTCTATGTGTGGATCAAAATTATGAGAATTAGGATAACTGCTTATGTGAAATTACTTGGATATAAGATGTATTAAATTGTTCAAATGTAAATTGTATGCAAGTGTTTGATGTGTACTATTATTCTTGTGTTTTATATCATATGAGGTTATTGGAAGTTACTAATGTGTAACTGAGATGTGCAGGAAATTATCCATGTGACCATGGAAATATTACGGAGAACCAAACCTAGACCTATGTATGTTCGTAAAACCAAGGTTTGTCTATTTAGAGAAACAACACCCCGTTTGTGTCATATTTTATTCATAATAGTAAATGATGCATGTGTGTTAAGTGCTATTTAATTGATTTATGTAAATCCCACAAGAGGCACGATTTCATGTATAATTTTGTAAAAGTATTTTCTTTGTGTCACTTGACACGTGTGGATTTATGTTTGAATTTTTAAATTGTCTCTTGGTGGGAATTGTTTAACTGTAGCTTTTTCAATTAATGTAATGTGATCCCATAAATGCCTTGGGTAAAGAATCTTTGGGATGGTCAACATAGGTTTGACCCGAAAATAAACTTCAGAGGGGTTAAAAAAGGGTTAAATGGACACCTAGGGGTAGTTTAATAGGGTTTCCTAAAGCCCATAAGGTATACCTAAGGGTTAGGGGTAATTTTAGGCAAGTTTCTACTCCCATGTGACCATTTAGACACCCTAAAAAGTAGGTTTTCTAAGTTGTGCAAAAATTGAAATTAGAAGGCTTGAGCTAAGTGGTTAACCTTCCTTTTTGAATGAAAGTTCCCTTTTCCCATGTTACTTTACTTTCCTTTTCAGTTTTAGAAACTTGAGGGAACTCACACTAGTGTCTTCTTAAGCAAGAAAGAGAGATTTTGGGGGTAATCACCCACTCTCCATTTTTGGAGACAAAAAAATTTTGCAAAGAAAAAAATAGATTTTTGGATTGAGAATTTGGCTAAGGGTAGAAAGAGAAGAACCGTGGAATTGGGCTGCTCATCCTCAACAAAACTAGCATACCTTTGTGCAGTTTAAGGTTGGTTCTATTTTGCTTATGATGTTTTCTTATTGCATGTGGTTTGAAAGAAATGTTGTGTAAAAGATTGTTTTTCGTGCATGTATTTCTTGGAAATTTATTTGGTGTTTTATGCTTATGCCATGTATGTGTTTTGGGAGTAATCAAGACCTCCTACTCTTGGGAGAGAGGAGGGTCTTCTGGGTGGTAGAAGTGACAGCCCTTGAGTGAGAGGCTCTCGTTATGAGAGTGATCACAAGGGATTCTATGTGACCCTTGCTGCATGGCTTGTTTATGCATTGGGGGTCAAAGGAGGGAAATAAGGCATGAATGTCTTGGGGGGCATAAGGAATGTGGGGTTGTTACACTTGGTGTAATTGGTTTGCCATGAGGTGGCTATATGTTTTGGTTCGCCATGAGGTGGCTATTTGTTTTACCATACTTGCAGTCTCCTCAGGGTACTTGGTCCACTACCACCCTTGAAAAGACATCACAATGTGGTGCAGTGTAGCCTGGGTTGGGAATGTGATTGTGGTTGTTTTCCCTTGTTTATTTGAGTTTGCATGTGTGTTACCTGTCTAGGGCTTGGTTCTCTGATCTCGGCGGTGGCTACTAGTTAGCCTGGGCTGGGAGGTGAGCACTCCATGGTCATATCCTTGATTTTATTTGCAGGTTGTTGGAAGGAAAGGATTAGGACAAGTGGAAAACTCGATGGAGTTATTTGTTGCAGAAATCTGATTGGGAATATTTTATTATTCTGTTTTAAAAGTCCCCATTTTTAATAATGAGATACCCATTTGTAAAATAACAATAGTGTCTTGAAATGTAATTTAAAGAAATGAAATATGTTATTGCTATATTGCAAGAAAATGAAATGAATAAATCTAGATTTAGTCCTAAAGTTTTTCTGAACTTTAATATTTGTTGAATAGATAATATTTTGGAAAAAGCAATAAATTTATTTTATTCCTTAAACGCATGTGAAATAAATCAAGGAAATAAAGAAATGATGTAAGGATTGCATGCATGTTGCTTTGAAAGTAAATGGTTCGGTTTAAATCCTAATTGCATGGTTTAAATTTAAGGATTCTAGATAAATTAAGTTGTTGTTGGAATTTATTTGATTCTGTCATTTTATTAACTTACAGAAAATAAAATAAATCTAAAGTTTATTACAGTCACCTCTAAGAATTATTTTAAATCTCTTGATTTAAATAGTTGCTGTGTTAAGTTTGTTTAATCCTGTTATCACTTTATTTTGCAGAAAATAAATCTATAGTAACTAATCTACCTATTATCTTTTTGCAACTAGGATTTTAATAAAAGGAAATAAACACATCGATTTAATCTTGTAGAATATAACTAGTCTGTTTTTAAAGATAAAAAAAAAAATATAAATTAAATGCATAGAATGTTAGCTCTAAATTTTCCTTATGCATCAAATGCATATAAATATATACTTAAGTTTAAAATACTGTATATATGTATATCTGTATATATATATATGTATATATTTGATATATTTATATATATAAATACTTATATATATATATTTATTATAGTTTAATACATTTTAATTAAACAAAAAATAATAATAATAAAATAAATTTGAGAACCTTTTAAAAAAAAAAATATGGCAAAAGGGGGGTTTCGGGATGAACCAGGGTCGAGCCACTGTGTTAGACACAATGGACGGTGGATGCCGAACCACTATGTTTAACACAGTGGACGATGCGACTGGCCGCCACTGTGGGCATCCACAGTGGACGGCTCGAGGGTCGCCACTGTGGGCGACCACAGTGGTCGCCGCCACTGTGGTTTCCACAGTGAGCGACACCCACCGCCGCTTCTCCCTACGAGACACTCCTCCGATCTCTCCGCCTCTCCTCCCCTTCGCTGAAGACATTCCATGGCCGCCCACTGTGCAATACTTGCCCAGCATAAAATTAATTTTGAAACCCTAACCCAGTATGGGTTAGGGTATTCGAAAGAAAATAAATATAATAAGGAAATAAAAAAAAATAATAGGGGCATTTTATAATGATAAAATAAATTAGGGTTTCTTTATCTTTTAACTATTTAGGTTAAGTTATATGGAATGGTATAATATGTATTTCCATACATTTGTGTACGAATTAAAGGAATATATATATATATATATATATATATATATATATATATAGTTTTAAAAATAAATGTATAAATGGTCTTTAATATAATGGTTTACTTTTAATGTTCATACTTTTATCAATGTTGAATAAACATTTAAATATAATGAATAGGGCAAAATGTAGATTAAGTAATTTTACATTTTAAATATGTCTTTAATAATAAAATGGGCATATTTAAAAAATAATAATAATAAAAGAATGTTTAAATTTTGAATTACTTATGAAGTTTAATTCTTTAAGGAAATTTATAACAAGTTGGTAAGTTGGTTTTAGCTAAAGGTAAATATTGTTTAGTCCACCTAAATATAGATCTAGATGAGATTAAACTTTTTTAGGAAAATAATCGTTATGAATTTAATTCGACCCTTTTAGGCGATTTAGTCATAAACACATTTTAATTATTGTTAGACATTTATAAATCTAAGTGCTAGGACTAAAATAATTAGTTCTAAAAGCAATTAATGATTATTGGAGGTTATTTATGTCCTTGTCAATTATTTTAGAGAATTTTGATTTAATCAATCTATTGACAAAATTTGAGGAGATAATAAATTAATATATTTAGTATTCCACATTTAAATTAAATTACTAAAAAGGGATGTATTAGCGGGAGGATGGGAACTTGATTTTTATTAAACAATTGGTATCGGACCCAGTAATTTTATTAATGTCTATTTAGTAGAAATAGATCTAATTATGAACTAATAAACGCAACAGAAATGAAAGATACTTTTGAGTGAAATTATTATTACTCTTATAACATTTGTTCGTTCCTCTTGTTAATAGGAATTATCATGATAGTATTTAATATAATTTAAGATTTCGCTTGGAACAACTTGTTAAGATGTCTCAACTGGTTAAGCAATGGTTGCATGTAAGTTTAGTGTTTTTTAAAAAAAATAAAAAATTTGTTGGTTGTGTTTTGCCCAAAAGTTTGGGCATGACAGGTTGCCTGTGCATCGGGGGAAGGGTGTTGGGTCGTCTTGCAGGGAGGGGAGTATCTTTTGCTGGGTGGCTGGTGTTGGTGGCGATGGGGTGACCTGTGGGTGGAGGGTTTGTGCATAGTGCGGCAGGAGCTCGAGTTCTTTTTCTGCTGCTTCATGATTGCTTGTGGGGTGAGGGGGCTTTGATCTATATTTCTCTTTGGTGGTGCTCAGGTGGGGTGGGTGTTCGGTGTATTGCTGGGGTGTGTAGTTTCCTCTTTCATTTCTCTTTGGGGTGTGGGTTTTTTGTGAGGTGCAATGTCTAGATCTGGATGAGAGACCTCCAGGGCATCACTTGACATGGATTTTCATGCAGTGTTGGGTTTGAAATCCCCATCTCAAGGTATTAAGACCTTTGATAATAATCTTTTTGTTTTAGATTCGGGGTTTGGTAGTGCTCGTATGCCTGATGGCTCTCAGATTCAAAAGATCAATGGCTATCTAGAAAGATGCAGTGAGAGGCTGAAATTGGTAATTCCTCTGGAGATGATAGCCGAAGATGTTGAATAATTTTCAAAACATGCGTTATATTGCAAATTTTTGGGGATGAGATTTTCTCTGCAGTTTTTGGAGAATTGGGCGCTAGAAGGGGAAATGGATATTATGTTGTTGGCTAACAATTATTTCATGGTTACTTTTAATTGCATGGATGATCGCAATAGGGTCTTTGAAGGAGGCCTGTATTTTTATAACCAGGTGGGGCTATTCATCAAACCTTGGCATGCAAGATTTAACCTTTCGGAGGAGCTCCCAAATTAGGTCCTAGTATGGGTTCAATTACCTCATTTTCTTGTGGAATGTTGTTGGGAGGATGTGTTGCGAATGCTAGCTTCATTGCTTGGGAAGCCTGTTGGATCCTCAACACAAACCCTGGGGAGAAAGGTAATGAATTTTGCACGTATCTGTGTTGAAATTAATGTTAGTAAGCCTTTGCTAGATGCTATAGATATGTGTGCGGGCTCTTACTTTTGGGTCCAACAACTTGATTATGAAACTTTACCATTCTGGTGCCGTCTATGTCATGAGTATGTTCATTTGTAGCGCAAGTGGCCTAGGTCTAAATCAGTTGAGCAACAGTCTCAACTACCTTCTCGTAACCTTGATGGGGCTGATAAAGGAAAAGCTTCCATGTTTGGTGAGGTTGTGGGTGCTGATGGTTTCATCCTAGTTAAGACTAAGAATAGGAACAGGGTCAAAAGAGGTCTTTGTAGGAGAGACGGGAGGAGGATACCTTTAACAGATTTGAAGCCTTGGATGACCTTAGCCAATAGGAGGTGAATCCGGGGATGATTCCTTTGGATCATAGTGCAGTAGGTTGATGCTTGATAGTATGAACTTGGATCCTACCCAGGGTCTGTAGGAGGTTGGAAGTCAACATATGGAGATGGATCAACAGGTTTTGGCTTAGAAGGGACCCATCTCTAGTGCTGAAGTGATAATGGTTGGTGGGGATGTTTCTCCTCCAACACATAAATTGGACTCTGCTAGGGTTAAAAGTAATAAGATCTCTTTACATCTAGGTCTTCTTCAGAAAGACATTAAAAAAGGAGCAACGAAGAAGATTTCAAAGGTTGGCAGAAAGAAGGACTTGGATAAGATCAAATTGATGGGGTAGAATTTGGTTGAGTCAACATTAGCAAAGACTCTAGATTCTCATTTTTTTAATCCCTCAAAATTATTGTGCTTTCATGGAATGTGAGGGGCTTCAACAGTGGCCCTAAACAAACAATTGTTCAGGAATTAATAAGGAGTCATTCTCCTGATGTCCTTTTCTTGCAGGAAACTAAATTATCTGTGGAAAGTATGTTGGGTCTGGTGCCTAAGCTATGGGGGAGAGGAAAATATCAGTGTATTGGGGAATTTGGCTCCTCTGGAGGTGTGGCTTATCTTTGGAACCCCTTGAGGATTCATCCTATATGGTGGGTTTCTTCCAGATCATCTTTATTCGGGGTTGCCTCTAGCCTTGAGACTGGGGAATATATCTTTCTTACTAACATTTATACCCCCATTGATCTTCACGGTAAGCAAAATTTATGGTCTTATATTACTTTTATGCGTGGTTTTTTTCCTTTTCATCCGTGGATTATTATGGGTGATTTCAATGCCATCTTAGAGTTGAGTGAGAAGAAGGGTGGTGTTATACGGTTGGAGCCTTCTTCCTTCCTTCTTCAGGATAGTATATCAAACTTGAATCTTGTTTACATCAAGCCCGGTAATGGTCTGTTCACTTGGAACAACAGGAGATTAGGGGAGTATTGGATTGCAAAGAGGCTGGATCACTTTTTGGTTTCTAGTTTTTGGGTTTGTGGGGGATGGTCCACATGCTCTAAGATTTTAGATTGGAAAGGTTCAGACCACTGACCCATAAAATTGGTGTCCTCTTTTGATCGGGTCGCTCGCATTCCTTCATTGAAATTCCAGCTTATTTGGTTGTGAGATTATTCTTGGCAGGTTCAGGTTGTAGAGTGGTGGAAGAAAGGGAGGCAAGCCTTTGGCACTGCCATGTACACTTTTGCCAAGCTGCTGCACTTTGTTAAGTTTCAACTTAAACAATGGAATCGTCAGTGTTTTGGTAATATTTTTCATGCCAAGACTGCTGCTCAATTAGAGTTGAATGACATTACTAGAGAGATAACAGGGCATGAATTGTCAGAAGCCTTGCTTAGGGAGGAAATTTACTGGAAACAGAGAGCTCGTATTGATTAGCTTCAAGCAGGGGATAAGAATATTGCGTTCTTTTTCAATTTAGTGAAAGCAAGAAGACATGGCGATTCCATCCCTGTTCTGGTTAATGATAGAGGTGAGTAGTGTAATACCCTAAAAATGGTCATCTAAACCATGAGCCCCTAATCTTGACAACGTCACCAAGATCCTAACCAAAGGAAATTAAATAAATCTTGAGCACACAATTAAATTCTAAAATCATCAATGTCACATGGCAAATTAATCAACCAATATTAATTAAATATTTATTTCATTAATTGATCATTCCAAGTAAATCATTTTAAAACAATTACCCTATTTATTTTATTGAATATCCTAGTATATTTAATTAAATAAATCAATTTGCCATTAAATCATCAAAAAGAGGAATTAATTTGAAAAAAAGAATTAAAATTTGAGAAAAGAAATCAATTGGAGATAATCTTGAAAAACAAATTAAAAACTGATAAATAATCTCAAAGAAAGCAAATAAAACAATTAAATATTAAAATTGAATGAAATAGAGAATAAATTAGTTTTTTCCTGATTTAATCTTAATTTTAGTTTAATTTCCTTTAAAACTGAGAAAAGCATCCAATCACATCAATTCACCTAGATTGTGCTTCCTCTTGGAAAATCTTGACTACTCATCATCATTTGATCTCAACCTTTGGTTTCTTTCTAAATTTTCTATAAATTCAGGCTCTCATCTCTCATTCAAGGATCCTGGAGAATATATTGTTATTATGCTGTTTTTGCTCTAGGTTCATTGAGAATTTGCATTGAAACATTGTATATTAGTTATTTCATATTGCTTAAATCATTTAGCTTAAATATTCATATATTGCTTAAATCAAGTTAGATAAATCTTGCATCCATTTAGCTCATATTCATGCTCATATAGATTTAAAAATCCTTCGTTTAGGTGTTGTCTAGTCACTGGATAGCTTAGCAATCTGAGAGAAATCTAAACTTGCATCTACTAGAAGGCAATGGGTCATTTTGTAATGGTTTATTATTCATTGATTATTGATTTACTAACCATGCATCTAATGACTTAATTGAAGTGTTGTGTATTCCAGATATAAATACACGTCCACTTTTCACACACACATTTTTGGCGCCCACCGTGCGACAAAAGACTACTTTTTCGGCCTCAAAATCATTTTTTTTATCCTACAGGTTTCGTCCATACAATCTCTGTGAAATATCATACGAGTGGTATTACTGCATCATATGATATTCTATCAAAGCCTTTTATTTGTCTTACGAATCAGAAAATAGTGTCATACGACATACTGTTCTAATTATTTGATTTTATCTTCTATCGTCCTATGCTTAGTTCTAATTCGTATGATAAAAGCCTTTTGTCATGTCATTCTATGATAATTGTCATACGATGCTGTATTCTATTGGGTTAAAACAAGTTTCACTTTTCAGGTTTTCTGTCAAATTTTGATTACGCTAATGCTAACCCTAAATCATCTTCTGTCTGCCTGATATTTTCATAGCTTAGCCAATTTCTTGCAAGATGCTTGTCAAAGAATTTATCAATCAAACATATGCTTGCCAAAGAATTAAAACAACATGACTACTGATACATTGTTTTTGCAGGTTGCCTAAAGAGAAACAATGAAACATCGTGTGTTCTTTAAATTCATTTTTTAGGCACCTAACTTGTGGTGCAGGTGCACCCAAGCAAGCTGTCAAGACCATGAAGAGTTATGAATCAAAACAAGTGAATTGGAGTGTTTTGAAGCCAATAATGGAAATTTGTAATGATCAATATGATTTTAAAGTTAAATGTCTTGAAGGTCTTAATAAGGGCTTTAGGACCAAAATTATGTAAGGGAGGCCAATAGTGCCTAAATAGGATTTGGATGGTTAGATAAGTTTTTTTGGATCCTAGGAGTAATAAAAAATTAAGTTTGATAGGTTAGACTTTAAATTATTCAATAAATTGTAAGTTAGAAATTCAAATTTTTGAATTCTAACGGTTAGTTGTTTTTTGGTGGGAAAATGGATTTTAGAGTCTAAACAAGTCTATAATGACAAATAACTGATTGATTTCAGTTTGGGAAGTTGGGGGAATGTCTTATAAAACCTTGGAACTCCATTTTGGTGGGGTTGGATGCTACAGTACGGATGTTGTACGGATTTAATAGAAAAAATGAATAAAACCTTCATTTTCTTGCAATTTCTTGTGTTTTGTTGCTTGAAAGTGATTGATCTTTCATGGTATAAGACTTGGCCAGTAATTAAACATTGTAATAAGTGATTTGGAATGATTTTGTAGCAGGTTTTGCTCAGATTTTGTCATTTGTGCTGATTGTCCTAAAATATTCTGAGTTGTATCATTGGCATTGAAGGCCCAAAATGCAATTTGGAGCCCTTCTATGGATGTAAGGTCATGTTTCTCATAGAGCAGGCTCTATATAACATGTATAATATGATCCTAACCAAATAACTTGCAGGAAGTGTGGTTTGACAGGTGATCACCGTGAGTTGGATGAAGGAGAAGTGAGTAGGAAGCATAGCAAGCCTATAGCAGCAGAAGATCTACCTTAACAAAGGGGTAGTTTAATGATTGGATATGTCTAATATGGTCTAGGAGAAGGTGTATGAACCTTGATTAAGTTTCAGCAGTGCTGGGAGAGTGGTTAATCAAGAAACCCTTGGTTTTGGGAGCCTATTGGTGAGGGCTTTGTGGTTTGCACATTAAACAAGATCATAGAACCTAAAAAATTGGATTTTCCTTGGTTTGGAGTCATAAAAAACTACCGTTGAGAGTTTAAAGGTTGGGGGATAAGTATTTTATATACTTGCTTTGTAAAAGTGTGGGTTTTTGCATAAAAAATAGTCTAAGTCTTAGGACAGCAAAGGCATGGTCCAAAAAAACCATACCTAATTTTGATATATGTTGTAGTAAGCTGAAAAGGGTATCCAAAAAGCTATTTTTTTTTGGAAGTTATTTGGGAAAAATTGGAGAAACTGAATTAATTCAGCCTCAAGTGGGCTAATTAGGGCTCTAGGGCTAGTAGCAGGCATAGTGGGGTTTAAGAGCATGGAGAAGTCTTGAAACCTTAAAACTAATTGAAACTTGTTTAATTGGGTTGGAATAAGTTGTTGAAGACACTAGGAGTCATAGTGGAGAGTTGGGTATTGATTTGCCCTTTGAAGCCTTAAGGTGCCTTGGAAACACTAGGCAAATGCAAGGAGTGTGAAGCACTTGAAAACATATTTTATTGAAGTCACCTAAAACCCCTGAACCTCTACATCAACTTGCTATCTGGTTAAAGAAAAAATCTGTATTTCATGTTTTAAATAAATTCTGAGAGGTAGGAGAGTATGCTCTTGTCTCTTTAGACAATTAGAAATCCAGACCCTTGAGGCATTTTCTTTGTTTGAGATTTGTACATCTTTAGAAGGCCTGCCCTCCCGAGGAGCTTAAAAACTCTTAAAGCCGTTACGACCGATGTGAGGGGAACAACCTAAGTGGGAACGACTAAATGCCAAGTACTCCAACCCACTATAAAATAAATGTGATTTGATGAAAATCAAGTCAATGACATTGCTCGAGAATAGCTCTCCTCAGTAGCTTCAGGTATATTGAACCTTAGTTTTCAAGGTTGGGAGACCTCTTAATTGAGTTTATACCTCAACGCACTAAACAGACCCCTTACTAGATCCAATTAAAATTAGAAGCTACCCGATTCACCTCCAAAAGGTTGATAATCTTTGTGCAAGAGAGATAGTAACTCTCCCAAGACACTTGCCATATCATGCCCCCATTAACGTTTGGAGTTGGCTAATATGGCATTGAGAATCCATTACGTGAGACTCAGTGATCATATTCTGATTAGCTATTGGGTGTGTACCTAAGTCGGCAAGCAAAGGTTTTCTTCTCTTAGCCAACTTCCATAGGGTTTGCATGCTGTGATTGGATTTACTATTCATATTGCGTATTTTTTGTGTTTTTATCCCGCATACTAAAACTGGAATACCAAAATTGGAGAAAACAAGAAACAACTCAGTGATCAAAAACTCTGTCCATGTCAGAACTAGTCTACCCTAAGTCAAAAATCTGTCCAAAACTAGTCTATCTTGGTCAAAAAACAATCCATCTCAGAATTGGTCATACTTAGCTATTGAAAAACTTAGAATTTTTGTCTCTGTCCTATTAACAATCGTACGAATCTGATCATTTACCATCCTGCACCATATCCTGTGTCATACAAGTCTGATTATTTGTCGTCTGAGCTCAATCCTCTATCGTACGAAACCCAATAGTCTGTCATCTGAAGCTAAATCCTATGTCGTACAATACATAATTGCAATGAATCTTTTGTCATCCTAGACATACCCATCTGTCGTACGATACTAGGAAACAAATCGTATGAAACAAAAATGTTGTCATCCTAGAACTATTAAATTGTTGTCCGACTCAGTAAATCCTATAGTATAAATCTCTGATTTTGTTAGTATAGAACAGTCAAACCTACCCAGATCAGTCTACAACGAGCATAAAACTGGTCATCATCCCCCTGAGCATAAACAACCTTGATAGTGTACCCCTATCATTGCATTGCATGATTTTGTCGATCATCTTTAAGCTAGTTCAAACAACATCTTATCAAAACCTAAGTGAACTTAGATAACATCTTACACAAGATATATCATCCTGAAACTAGACCAGATCTTAGTAACTTCTCTCAATCACTACATTAAATGAATAACTAGCTATAATTTAATCTTGACTTCTGCAACACATCTAGCTCTCGGTCTTGTCGGTTGCAAATACCTATTCAAACCACAAGTTCTCGCAACAAAATAGACAAAGAAAAATAAACACTCTTTTCATCAAATGACAATCCATTCTTTGTAGAAAACCTCTTTCCAAATAAACCATCCTCGTCACAAATACTAGTTTACGATCTACCAATCTTTGGTTCTCCCACCATGTCTGGAGAAAGGCAAGAAAGACAAGCTAGTAAATGAGACACTTATGAAAACTTCAGCAATCATGCCACTAACAATGAGTCCTCATCAACTGAATATAAAATCCCTGAACCTCCCGAGGTCAAAATACATAGATGTCAAAATGATAAAGAGTTCTGAAAAATGATGAAGGTCATCATGGCTAGAGAAAAAGAAGACTATTTCCTAGAATTAGCAAAGCAAGGCACCAAACTTCCTATTGGTTATAATGTGGAGGCCCTCATCACTAAAGAGGAAGAGACACCATTGGGAATGCTAAACAAACAAATGCAAGCATTACGAATTGAGGTCACATAACTGAAAAACAAAGATAAATCATCAAAACAATATTCTCTGGACACAATATGCCCATTCCCATTTGACAAAAACCTTTACATGCCTCCATTTCCCTCAAAAGTGGAAATGCCTAAGTTTGATGAATATGACAGGAATATAGACCCTCAAGATCATATCAAAGAATTTTGTGCTTTATGTATGGAGCTCATGCATGACCAAACGTATCTCATGCGCCTTTTCTTGAGAAGTTTAGGGGGGCAAGCTATGGAATGGTTCTCAAGTCTACCTATGGGAATAATTCTTTTTGAAGAATTAATCCAAATATTTCTACAACAATACTCCTATAACATTCATCACCCAGTCACTATGATAGAGCTTTTCAATACCAAACAAAAGACAGGAGAACCCTTTCTCACTTTTCTCCAACGATGGAGAAAGATGTTCTCTAGATATTCACGAACCATTCCAGATCTTGAGAAGATGGATATCTTTGTCAACAACTTAATCCCTAAATTAAATAACAATATCTAGATGCAAGTACATCCTTCATTCAACAAAATCGTAGATAATGCCCTCAGAATGAAAGATGTGCTTATAAAAAAGGGAGATATATCACTTTGGAAAGAAACATCGCAAGGTTCTAGTTCTAAAGAAAAGAGAAAATACTGGGAATATGGCAAAGATAACAACAAAAACATTGTTAATGATGGAGTGGTAGATACTGTCAAAGAAAAAACAAAATCCACAATATTTAACTTGGCTAGTGGCACGCAAGCACTCAAGGCAGCTGAAATTGCAGTAGAAAATCCTTCGAAGAAAGAAAGAGAATGGTTTAAAGAAAATCCTTGGCTTTCAAAACCTAAGCGTGATTTTACTCCTCTAGATGAATCATATGAATCAACTTTTAAAACTTTATTGGCAAATAATTTGATAACATTGCCAGACAATTCTAAACCATATGGCCCAGAAATTAAACCCAAATGGTGGAGAGAAAATGAATACTGTGACTACCATTGGAACAAGGGACATAACATAAGAAACTGCATGAAACTCCGACATGAAATCCAAGATCTCATTGATGCTGACAAGATCGTTGTTGGAAACCACATGACTAATGCTGATCATAAGGCCTTTAAAGATCCCTTATCGACTTATGAACAAGGAGATTCCTCAAAAGCCAAGGGAGGAGCTAGAGTCAATTATACCTACACTAACAATGATAACGTGATCAACATGATTGAATCTTCCCAACCTGAATATTGCAATGTGATCATAATCCAGGATAAAGAAAATCAAGCACAAACTGCTAATGCTGTGACTCACGCTCAAAAGAAGGTTACTCTCCAAGGAGCTAGTTCCTCAACTTTCGATCAAACAACATCAAATCTACCAAATAGACAAATAGGCACAATCACGGCCAAATAAAAATAGATGGCTTTATCATCTTCTCCTGGTTATAGTATTGTTGAACAATTGAAGAGAACCGATGCTCAAATCTCCATTTTGGAACTGCTTAAGATCTCTTCTGCTCATAGAGAGGTCCTGGACAAGGCTTTTCTCACCACTAGTGTCCCTAAAGATTTAGACATGGATTGGTTTCAATCTATGGTGGGTCACCTGACTTCACCTCATTATCTCACTTTCTCTGAAGAAGATGATAACTCACTGAGTCACCTGCATAACCAACCTTTACACATCAAAGATTTGATCCATAAACACCGAGTTAAACATGTTTTGATAGATGGAGGCCCTGGCTTGATTATTTGTACCTACAATCTACTAACACAGCTAGGATTTTTTGAAAACATTATTGATCCAACAAAGAAAATAACAATCAAGGCTTATGATGAAGAAGAAAGAAACTCTAAGGGTTTGGTACTATTACCAATCAGGGTAGGACCTATAGAAAGAGATGTCATTTTTCAAGTCCTTGATCTTCATCTTTCATACAACATCTTACTGGACAGGCCATAGATTCATGAAATGAAAGCAGTACCATCTACGTATCATCAATGCTTGAAATTTCTTTATAATGGAGTTGAAGTCAGTATTCCTGCCGATACAAGCTATACCTACAATGCATTAACATAGAGTGATGATGCTTTTTTTCCTCATAATCGAGCAACCTCTATATCTAAAAGTTCATAATATTTGCTGAAATATTTAGCAAAGAAATTGAAAATCACAAACACTAGCATGGATGGCTACAAGATAGAGCTTGTGCTCTCGCTAATGTCTCTTCCTCCATCACCAAGACAGTCGGGAAAACCATTAGAGGATATGAAGCCACAAACTTAAACTCCAAAAGTAATTTATGATGGTCTCTTTATACAATCCTCTACTTCTCTTGCAGATGAAATAGAAGAGGATGATGTTCTCAAATCTCTTTTCAAAGAAGATAGTTCAAACAAAGAAATACGACATTGTGAGATTTCCCTGACACAATATGGTCCAGACTATAAGATGCTTCAACGCATGGGATATTTAGGTACCGGTCCTATAGGCAAGCATCAATAAGGTATTGTTGAACCTATTTAATTACAAACTAAGTCTGCCAATGATAAAGCTGGACTGGGATATGATCCAAGAAAGTCATCAGATCAAAAGCACACATCTCACCATCAACGCAAGTGGAAGAAAAAGGTACTACCTTTAACAACACAAGAAATTAATACTCAACAAACTCAAAAATAATGCGATGATGAACAAAAAGAATTGCCAACCCAGAGAAAGGAAACAGATGGTAATCAAGTTCCAATTATATCAGCTATAATACCACATGAAGTAGAAGTCCCAGAGGATATGAGAGATGAAGTATACAGAATCAGAGAATTGTTTGCACCACTGGACATTCCGGTCACATATACTAGTAGACAACAAGTAGATGATTCAGAAACTGATTCAAATGAGTATGAATGGGGTCCAGACCATCTCTCAGATACATCTACTACAAAAACCCCTAAAGAATCTAGTGATATCACAGATGATGCACAAGAGTTGATACACCTAAAAATGCAAAGGGAAATATAATAAATCAGACTAAAAAGACAAGAAGACTATGAACAACAACTGGAGGAAGAAAGGACACAAGAAATTCCTTCACTTACTAACTCTCCCTCTAATAAGATAGGACAAATTAGGTACGAAACTACAAAAGAAGAATTAGAAGCTACAGAAATAGAACCAGCCATCAGTCCAAAGGAAGTTGAATGGAACAGACAATAGAGATTAACAAAACCATCAAGGTTATGTCCACAAGTGTGTCAAATACAAGTGATCAATGAATCAAATCATGAAGGAACTTGCAGCATCAAAGATGTAGGTATTGATACTATATATACTTTTACTAAGCCACTTGAAGATGACTTAGAAACTTCATCTTATGACTCTGATAACTCAGACATGAGCTCTATTTATAACAACAACTATTCAGCAACGCATTATGACTACTTTGTCATGAATGTTGAGATGTTGTCTGCTGACCCTGTTACTGTCACACCACGGTATGTAATCCAGTTTGAAGTAGGTGATGACACTAGAAGTAGGTCAGTTGGGTTAGGTCCAATAAATACTAACATTAATTTTGATAATCGTGTTGTAACTCTTCCTGGTCTTGAGACACATACGCAAGGTAGTCTTCTGGAACTCGACTGGTCGGTCCGAAGCCATGATGATAGTACCATGAACTCCCTTGAGCCTATTCAAACCTTATCCTTAATACATCTTGAACTGATTCATTGTACTCTTTATAACCAACCCTTGAATATACCCACCTTTGCCAATGACTACACACTAGCCTGCTATCTTAATGCAGTGGAACCAATGAACTCTTCCACTAGTGATAAAAGTGAGAAAATGACTGAAATAGACATCAAGTATCTCAATCATAAAAATACAAGACCTGATGGTGAAAACCACATTGTGGCGGTGTCAGAATCTAAAAAAGAGAAAATAAAGGACGTACCTAAAGGTGAAAACCTCTCTAAGGCGCTTGAAGGTGAGATACTTGATATACTGCCAAGTCACTTCTAGGAGAGATCTTCCATATTGATTGAGCCAACTCAGCTAGTGAACATTGGGAGTCAAGAAACGCTACATATCATTCATTTAGCTCAATCACTATCAATAGAAGAATTGAAATATTTCACTCATCTATTTTTAGAAAAGAAAATCAATTTTGCATTGACATACTCAGATATGCCAGGAATAGATCCTAATCTCATCATGCATCATCTCTCTATTACACCAGGAGTTAAACCAGTCAAGCAAAAACTCCGTAAGATGCATCCCCATGTGGCACTCCTAGTCAAGGCTGAACTAGAAAAATTGCTAAAAGATGGATTTATCAGAGCTATAGACTACGCAAAATGGATATTAAACATAGTACCTATATCAAAGGCAGACAAATCTTTTAGAGTTTGCATAGACTTCAGGGATCTCAACAAAGCATGTCTGAAAGATGATTTTCCATTGCCCAATATTGACATGATAGTAGATATGACTTCTAGATATGAGATGTATTCATTAATGAATGGATTCTCTGGTTACAATCAGATCAAGATAGCACCTGAAGATCAAGAAAATATGACTTTCACATGTGCATGGGGAACTTTCTGCTGGAATGTTATGTCATTTGGGCTAAAGAATGCAGGAGCAACTTACCAAAGAGCAGTAACCACTATCTTCCACGATATGATGCATAAAAACATGGAAGATTATGTTGATGACACCCTAGTAAAAACCATGAAGAGATCTACGCATATTCAAAGACTAGGCCTCATACTAGATAGAATGGAAAGATTCAAGCTCTAGTTAAATCCTAAAAAGTGTGCATTTGGAGTAACATAAGGAAAATTGCTTGGTTACATAATTTCAAAAAAAGGAATTGAGTTTGACCCTGAAAAGGTCCAAGCTATAATGGAAATGCCTCCGCCCAAGAATATCAGTCAAATGAGAAGTTTACAGGGCCGTCTTCAGTCAATAAGGCACTTTATATCTCAGCTAGCAGACAAAGCTCAACCCTTCACAAAGGTATTAAGGAAAGGAGTTCAATACAACTGGGATAAAGATTGTGAACAATATTTAAAACAAATCAAAGGTTATCTTTCTAATCCACCCATATTAATGTCACCAATTCAAGGTAAGCCATTGATTCTATACATATCAGCTCCAGATACTTCACTGGGAGCACTCCTGGCACAACAAGATGAAAATAAAAAAGAGAGAGCTATATATTATATCAACAGAACATTGGTGTCTTATGAAATGAACTACACTATAATAGAGAAAGCATGTTTGGCATTGGTCTTTGCATCACAAAAATTAAGGCACTATATGTTAGCACACTCTATTAAGCTAGTAGCTAAGATTGATCCTCTCAAATATCTTCTCAATAAAGCAATGTTTATAGGAAGACTAGCCAAATGGGTCATGGTTCTTACGGAATTTGATATTGAATATGTGGAACGTAAAGCCATCAAAGGATAGGTTATTGCAGACCAACTTGCTGATGCTCCACTTGAAGACAGTCAACCTCTGCATATAGAATTCCTAGATGAATCAATCATGCACCTTACTCAACAATCATGGAAGATGTTCTTTTATGGGTCTTTCACTCAACATGGTTCTGGTGCCAGAATACTTTTTATTACTCCCAAAAAATATTCAATCCAAAAAGCTTACAAGATTCTCTTCCCTTGCACAAACAACATTGTAGAATATGAAGCTTTGGTAAACGGGACCAAGCTGGCCATGGAGTGGAAGATTGTTGAATTACACATCTATGGAGATTCTCAACTCATTATCAACAAAATCAATGATCTATATTAGACAAGAGATGAGAAATTGATGCCTTATAAGAGAATGGTGGATGATCTCAAGAAGTACTTTACCTTCGTATCATTTCAGCAGATCCCTAGATTAGCAAATAGAGCAGCGGATGCAATGGCCACTTTGGCATCTATACCACAGCTACAAGAATCTAATTTTCGCTTTGAATTTTTGGTGGAAGAGTTACATTATCCTACCTATGATTCTCCTAAGTCCTAGATGGTCTATTCTATTATTGGACATGACTCATCTCATTATAGCCACATTTATTCTTACCCACGTGACCAAGTTGTCCTTGCTAATCTTTCCCGAAATGAAAAAAGGAACCTAATCCGAAATGCGTCACAGTACATCATCATTTCTAATGACCTATTTAGGCGAGGTTTAGACAATACTTTGCTTAGATGTATAGAAACCGAGGAGTCCCAACACACATTATCCGAGGTGCATGAAGGTGTTTGTGGATCCCATTCGAATGGTCTAACTTTAGCATGAAAACTACTAAGGGCTGGCTACTACTAGCCAAACATGGAGAAAGAAGCTATAAAATTTGCTAAAACCTGTGAAAAGTGTCAACTACATGGGTACCTTATCCATGCTCTAACAAGGGATCTCACACCCTTTGTGACATACTGACCCTTTCAATAGTTGGTGTTTGATCTAATTGACCAAATATATCCTGCATCATCTAACAAACACAAATTTATTATCACTGCCACTAAGTACTTCACTAAATGGGTAGAAGCAATTTCGCTCATCAAAGCAACCGGTAAACAAGTAGCTCTGTTTATTCTTAGTTATATCATTTGCAGGTATCGTATACCTTAGTCCATTATAACTAACAATGGAAGATAGTTTAAGAACAAAGATCTAAACAAACTCTGTGAGTAATTCAAAATAAAACAACACTAGTCATCTGCATACTACCCTCAAGGTAATGGACAAGCTGAAGCATCTAACAAGAATCTATTGACTATCTTACATAGGGCAATCAATAAATCTAGAAAGGATTGGCATTTGTAGCTCAATCCTGCCCTGTGGGCTTATAAAACAAGTGGTAGAACACCTACTGGGGCTACACCTTTTTCTTTGGTGTATGGGTCCAAAGCAGTATTACCTATTGAGGTGGAAATACCATCTCTAAAAGTTTCTTTGCAAGGTCTTGTTATTGATGACGACTATAGAATATCTAGATTGCAAGAGCTCAAATTGTTGGATGAGCATCAACAAGTGGCATTTGATCATCTCAGAGTGTATCAAAAGAGAATGTCCAGAGGATATAACAAGAAGGTTCGACAAAGAGAATTTCAGGTTGGTGACCTAGTTCTAAGAGAAAATCCTAAAAATCAATAGTTTCGAGACAAAAAAGGGTAGTTTGAACCCAACTGGCTGGGTCCCTATATTCTCTGCTCTAGTGGCCTATACAGCTAAAAATGTCCTAAAGAAATCCTAAAAAATAGAAAAAGTCTTGAAGAAATCATAAAAAATAAGAAAAAGTCTTGAAGAAATCCTAAAAATACAAAAAAGTCCCGAAGAAATCCTAAAAATCAGAAAAAGTCCTGCAAAAAAAAAAAAAAAGGAAAAAGAAAGAAAATGCCTTGGTGAAAACCTGGTAAACAGGCACCTCAGTAAGAAAAAAATGCATCTCTACCAAGTAGGTGAAAACCTGGCAAACAGGCACCTCTTGTACTCAAGCGCTCCATCTATCAACACAAAGTTGGCATTCCCACTTTCATGCATTTTTTATTTCGCTTGTACATATCTTTCAGTCACTTTTGTGACATCCTAGTTCGTTGGAACCTTCATGGCTTGAAACCGGTCAATGTCCTAGTCTTAGGTTAATCAACAGAGCACATTACATGTCCTAAGCAGTATCAACCAATTCATCTTTCGGTCAGTGAAACCTGGTCATCCACTCCGAGTCAGTCACCTGTCTCTTGACTACTGAAGAGTTTTATCACTGAGTAAACAAGGAAAAAAACATAACAGAAAACAATCACTAAATAGTTTGAGCTATGAATGAAAATTTTCTTTGTGTGTTGTCTTTTATTGAATTTTGATTATTATCCCTCTGAGTAACTCGAGGAAGTCTATCTTGACTAAGAGGAGCAAGGATTGGGGGCATAATATTTTCTTTGTTTTCTGCTTGTAGGAATGATTCTGATGATCTGAAAACATCTAATCAGTTGGGTGTCTATGATAAGTGCCTTCATATTAAGGTGAAATTGCCACACATACGTCGACTCAGCGTATTTGAATGCTACAGGGAGGTTCCCATCATTTCTTTGTCTGTTTTGAGGGAATTTCTTTATCATGCAATCCAGGTCCCTGCGAAATCTGTCCAAGGATTTGAACAAAAAAAGGGTCATTGCAGACAAGATAATTAATATTGCACATGAAAAGCAAGGAACTCTAATATTCCTGTTGTGGTTGTAAAATGCTTAGTGATGAAACTTAAGCATTTCAAATCCAGTGACTAGGTTTAGGTTGCATTTTATTGTGCATCTCATTTTGCATTTCATTTTGCATTTTGTGAATTTAGAGTGATTTCGGTATAATAACAATGCTCTCTTTATCTTCTGAATGAGAGTTGGAAGCATTCGCCATTTCTCAGCTAAGTGGTCTCTTTTTCATCATCATTTCTCTGATCGAGTACTTGTGTATTGAGATGTTAGCTGCATACATGAGCATCTTCTATAGACCCATACATTCCATAATACTTATTTGCATTCATATTATTGCATGAAGAAAAATAAACATTTGCATTACTAGTTACCCATTCTCCTCATTTTTTGCATCATCATTTATTTGCATAAAAAGAAACAAAAATAAACATCCATATTCCATTTGCATTCATTCATCTATACTAAAAAGATATTCATACATATAGAATAAAGCATATAGAACAACATCTCATAATCAATCAACACAAGTACGATGAAATTAAATCAAGAGCTCGTAAATTAGCTGTCCTGGGTTCATTTTTGGGATCAAAATCGAAATCTGACATCAATTATTTCATCGAAATTTCATGATGTTGACCACTTAGCCCTTTCATCAACTGCTCATTCTCTTCTTCAATTTGTGCTCAATTTCTCATTAATCAATACTAAATCTCAATTGAATTCTCACTTTAACTTTGATTTTAATCTTCAACATTAATCTTTGTGGTCAAATAACTTATCATCACTATAAAAAAAATTGCCTACAATCACTGTCCACCATCGCTATCTTTCGATTTGATTCCCGAGGAGGCATACTCATGACCTCAAAGTCGAGAATTTCTTTCAAAAATCTTCGTTACAAGTCGAGTAGATAAGCTTCATCGAATCAATCACTAGGGGCATCGGTTTTATTGCTTCATATCAAGCTGACATTGTCTTTGTCTGAATCAGTCTCTTAACGTTAATTAGTTTCATCACTTTTCATCAAGCTGATTATTCATTTAAACTCAATCAAGGGTTTAAAGAGTATCTTTGATCACACTCAATCTAAGAAGGTGTTCAGTTTCATCGCATCAAATCAAGCTGGACATTTTATCTTCGCTCATCGTGTCTTGATCCATCAAGTTCAAGATAGATTTTATCTTCGCTCACTGTGTCTAGATCAATCAAGTTCTAGATCAGTAAGATCTGCTTCTTGATCAATCAAGTTCAAGTTTGGTATCTTCACTCTTTATCGTTCCTAGTACAATCAAGTTCGGGATCGGTATTGCTTTAATCAACTCTATTATGCTTCATCGCTTCAAAATAAATTGAATACCTCGCTCTTCATCTAGTTCGTGATCAATCAAGTTCAGAACTGGCATCTCCTAGACATCAAATTTTCTTTGAACCAATGCGTTGCTCGCACATTAATTCAAAGAGGGGCAAATGTAATACTCTAAAAATGGTCATCTAAACCATGAGCCCCTAATCTCAACAACGTCACCAAGATCCTAAACAAAGGAAATTAAATAAATCTTGAGCACACAATTAATTTCTAAAATCATCAATGTCACATGGCAAATTAATCAGCCAATATTAATTAAATATTTATTTAACTAATTGATCATTCCAAGTAAATCATTTTTAAACAATTATCCTATTTATTTTATTGAATATCCTAGCATATTTAATTAAATAAATTGATTTGCCATTAAATCATCAAAAAGAGGAATTAATTTGAAAAAAATAATTAAAAATTGAGAAAAGAAATCAATTGGAGATAATCTTGAAAAACAAATTAAAAATTGATAAATAATCTCAAAGAAAGCAAATAAAACAATTAAATATTAAAATTGAATGAAATAGAGAATAAATCAGTTTTTTCCTGATTTTATCTTAATTTTAGTTCAATTTCATTTAAAACTGAGAAAAGCATCCAATCACATCAATTCACCTAGATTGTGCTTCCTCTTGGAAAATATTGACCGCTCATCATCATTTGATCTCAGCCTTTGGTTTCTTTATGAATTTTCTATAAATTCAGGCTCTCATCTCTCATTCAAGGATCCTGGAGAATATATTGTTATTATGTTGTTTTTGCTCTAGGTTCATTGATAATTTGCATTGAGATATTGCATATTAGTTATTTCATATTACTTAAATCATTTAGCTTAAATATTCATATATTGCTTAAATCATGTTAGATAAATCTTGCATCCATTTAGCTCATATTCATGCTCATATAGATTTAAAAATCCTTCGTTTAGGTGTTGTCTAGTCACTGGATAGCTTAGTAGTTTGAGAGCAATCTAAACTCGCATCTACTAGAAGGCAATGGGTCACTTTGTAATGGTTTATTATTCATTGATTATTGATTTACTAATCATGCATCTAATGACTTAATTGAAGTATTGTGTATTCTCCTTGTAGGATATTTCTAGGGAGTCTATGCAGTATTTCCAATCCCTTTTTAGTGAGGATTCTCAGGGTGAATCAGAAGAGGAAAATTAGGTTCTTGCTTGTATTCCTTCTCTAGTTACTAGGGAGATGAATGAGTAGCTTATGGGACCTATTTTGTTGGACAAATTTGAGAGGATTATTTTTCACATGAAGAAGGGGAAGGCTCCTGGACTAGATGGGTTTACGATTGAGTTCTATCAAGAATTTTGGGATATTATCAAATTGGACTTATTGGAGGTGGTCCAAGAGTCCCAGAGGAGTAAGCAGATGCTTTGAGATTTGAATGCGACTTTCATTGCGCTCATCCCCAAGTGTGATGGGGCTGACTGGTTAGGCCAGTTTCGTCCTATTTCTCTCTATAATGTGATTTATAAAATTATTTATAAGCTGATAGCGGAGAGGTTGAAGAATTGGCTTGGGGGGGTCATTTTTGAAGTGCAGAATGGGTTTGTGGAGGGCCGTCAAATATTGGATGGAGTGGTCATCACTACTAAGACCATTCATTCTATGGAAGCTTCCAAGGAAAAAGCTATGTTTATCAAGCTGGACATGGAAAAGGCTTATGATAGAGTTCGATGGTCCTTTCTCCAGAAGATTCTTAGGGCCTTTGGTTTTGTTGATGAATGGATCCAATGGGTTATGAGTTGTGTTTCGTCTACCTCATTCTTTATGCTAATTAATGGAGACCATACTGAGTTGTTTGGTGCATCCAGGGATATTTGTCTGGGGGACCCTCTTTCCCCGTACTTATTCATTCTTTTGGTTGAGGGTCTGGGGAGATTGATTAAGTATAATGTGGGACTGGTATTACAAATGGTTGGAGTTGGGGTAATGACATACCTCCTCAATCCCATTTGTAGTTTGTGGATGATACGACCCTAATGGGGCTGACTAGGATCAAAGAATCTATAAATCTGTGTAAAATATTGGATGTCTATCTTGTTATTTTTGGACAGTTGATCAATGAGGATAAATCTTCCATTCTCTTCTTCAACACACCTGGAACTATTCAATTGAGGATTGCTCATATCTTGAGATTCCAGGTCGGTTCTCTTCCCTTGACTTACCTGGGTATTCCTATCTTTGCTGGTAATCCTCCTAGGGACTCTTGGCAGGGTATTCTAGACAAATTTTGCATGAAGGTTGAACATTGGACTCATAGATGGTTATCATTTGCTGGGCAGGGTCAATTGATCTAGTCAGTGGTTCGTGCTCTTCTGATTTATAGGTGTATGCTCCAAGTGGCCCCAAAGTGGTTTGTGAAGGAATTGGATTCTTTGGCAAGGCAATTGTTATGGGTAGGCAACCTATCCTCCTATAAATGGTGTCTTGTCAAACGGGACTTGGTGTGTAGCCCGAGACAGTTTGGTGGGCTTGGCTTAAGGGAGTCTTCTTTATTTGGGGAGGCTTTGGCGGCTAAATTTTACTGGAGGTGGTGTGTTGAACAGGATCGAGGTTGGGCTAGGATTTTGTCTTTCAAGTATATGTAGAGGATCCCGAAGGAGGAAATCCCAAGATATCCACTTGCGGGAAAAGGCTCTACGATTTGGAGTACTCTCAAGAAAGGGGCTGCACTAATTAAAGAAGGTCTTTTTTGGATCTGTAAGAGGGGGGAGAGGTTATTTTTTGGTTTGATTCTTGGGATGGCTATCCCCCCATTATTGATCCATTTCCTAATTTAGTGAATCTTTGCCAGAGGTTCCTAGAGGAAGGGTGGTCTAGAGTGAGCGACTTTAAGTCTGTTTATAGGTGTGGGAAACTAGAGATGGTGTGGTGGAAGGTTCCTAATGAATGGTCGGTTGTTGATATGGAGGAAGACTGCATTGAGCTTCATGGTATTTTGGATAGTAGACACCGTAGTTCCATTAAGGATAGGGATAAACTTGCTTGGTCCTTGAATCATAAGGGTGTTTTTACTATTGCTAGTGGGTACCAGAAGCTGTTGTTCCATTGCTTGGAGGGGAGGGAGGTGCACTGGTGGAAATATGTTTGGAATACTTTCTTTTGGCTGAAGTGTAACCATTTTTCTTGGACTTTGGCTTTGAATAGATGTCTAACCTGGGACAATATTCGCAAGCATGGCTTCCACGGGCCTTCCATCTATGTTTTGTGTGGTAATGGAGAGGAGGATTCCTCACACCCGTTCTTCAGACACCTTTTCTCATTGCTGCTTTGGCATTACTGGTGGGGGGTGTGGAAGTACCGTTGTGTTCACGTGGATTATTTGGTGGATTTTTGGAGTAGTTTGGGTAGGCCTCCTATTGTGTCCTCTTTTCTCTAGATTGTCTAGCACATTGGGCACATTTTCATACTTTGGCAGATCTGGCTAGAGAGGAATAGGAGGATCTTTAGGGAAGTCAGACTGTTAGTTCAACAAATGTGGAATAGAATCATTAGAATGATCCAGGAGATGGTGGAAGCTAAATGTGAGGTTAATTTTCCTTTGGATAGAGGAGAGGCTGATATTGTGAGTAGGTTGGGTTTGCAGGAGATGTCTCCTATCTCAACTTGTGTCAGGAGAGGTAGACGTGCTATGCAAAAGGTTCAAAGGGTGGGAAGATGGTTGCCCCCTCAAGATGATTCCATTAAGATTAACACCGATTGCTCCTCTTGGGGTAATCTGGGACCTGCTCGGATTGTGGGTGTTGGTAGAGATTGTATGGGGGATGTGGTTTTCTTCTTTTCAGTACATAAAAAGAAAGTCTTATAATTTTATGGAGCGACTAGCAATTTTCTATGCCCTAGAGCATGCATATGAGCTGGGGTGGTGTAAGGTTATCTACGAACCAAATTCACAAATTATTGTTAATCTGTTGATTGAGAAAAAGGTGAGTGAGATTAATTGGCAGCTGGCAGGGATTGTGCACCAGATTTTGCAAATTAGTGCTATGATGGAGAGGGTGTCTTTCATCCACATTCCTCGTGAATGGAATAGAGTCGCAAATTTTTTGGCTAAGTGGGCTTTGGATCATGGTGATGATTGTAAAGTTGAGGGTTGGGAGCATCTTTCCCCTGATTATTGTCATGACTTGCATAAGATCTTTTCTGAGGATATGGATAGTTATAAAGCTAGATGATTTGTGGTTGGGTTTGCTGTTCTCTTTTGGAGCCTCATGGCTTTGGTTTTCTTGTGTAATATTGTTTTCTGATTATTAATAAATTTTTTACCCCTTTATTCAAAAAAACATACACTATTTTTACAAAAAGAATGAGAATTACAAGTATATACAATTCTTTTTAAGCTTTCTATTATCTAGCTAATTCAATTTTTTTACTCTAGTTATTTTTATCTTAATTAGGATAATATAAGAAAAAATATGCCTTACTTTTGTAAATCTATTCATATTAGATCTATTTATTTCACATGGTGCACATTTTACTTAGCATCTTACATATTCTTTAGCCCTTTCCTATGCATTGCAAGTTAGAATTGTGAATATTGGTTCATGCATTATTAACTTTAAGTTTACCATATTTAAAATATTTAGACCAAATGTTTAATAATACTATTTGAGAAAATTATAAGAAAATATAATTTAAAGTAAATTGAAGTTCTTCATAATGCCTCTAAATAAGTAAGAAAAAAATTGCATTTAAATCATGAACCAAGTGTATACAATAGTCTATAAAATATCTATTGTCACATGTGCATCAACTTCTATTAATTCTCTATAGTTATATTTTTTTGATGAACAAAACTAAGACCCTAACCTTATCTAAGTCATTTAAAGTTTAGGAATTTCAACTTTAAGATCAAGATACTTAGTTATTGCCAATCAATTTGGTTATTGCAAGTAATTGTGTTACATTAATCATGAACGAGTGATGACCATCTTAGTTTTGCAATTTCTTCTAGATTTTAAACTACTGAAAGTATATCCACTTTCATAATATTAGGAATTTGTGTTCATGGTTTCATTGGCCATTTGCCAATTATTAAAAAATACACTCACTTTTCCTCAATCTTTAATCCTTTGTTGTTCATTTTTCATGCACCATTTTTCTAGGAATATACCAATGGAGACCTCACAAAAAATTTACAAGTAAGAATGTTAGGTGTAATGAAGAAGAGATGGTTAATACTACTGATACCATGCCCCTTACCAAGATGACACCCCTTGAGAGACATGCATCTCTTACAAAAATGACACCCTTTGTAGATGCCATTCCTCTAAAAAAGGTGGTTATAGAGGTTACACTTGTTATAAAAAAAGTAGTGATATTTAGTTGTTATGCTCAAATATATGCACATTTTTTTTACATTCTTTTACATTTTGTGTCATGTCATCCTCACTAACATCCTTTCAATCGTGTTCCCAAAACTTACAGGTAGATAGATAAAGAAAAATAAAAAGAGTGTTTTAGAGATTATTGTAGTGGTACTACAAAAGTGAACAATAAAAAATCCATGTCCTAATTAGATACCTAAATGGATGGTTTTCATATTGTGGTTTCTTTGAGTTTATCAAGGTATATTAGCTATGGGTACAATGCCTAATTAACAAATTCATTAATCTATATAAGAGTCTAGCCTATTAGGAAATTCCCTAGATCTATTTTCATATTTCTTGCCATTTTGACTCTACATTCTAGGAGGACATGAGAAAAACTATCTTGTTTTCAATTGTTAGCCAAACCTTTTACAAAATTCTAAGTTTACTATTACACTTTAGCATATTAAATTCTTCATGAAACACATTTCAATGTTACTAAATAGTCGAATCTAACTAAAATTAATTATGTTAAAAAAACAAATACATAGATTATTTGTAATGAGGATTTATAATGATGTTTTAATTTCATATTATATTTTTTGTTCTAGAATTGAAAATTATTCTTGTATCATGTAGAGTGTCTAAACTTTGATTGGAATTAATTATACATGGAAAAACCTAAATTTTACTGATTTTAAAAATAAATAATTTTTAAATGCTAATAGTATTTAAAGTTCGAAAAGCCTAAGACAACCAATAATCTTGAAAACTAGGTGAACTCTATAATGCCTCGTCAAGATACCTTAAAGAAAACAACTACAAACACTCGAAGAGAGTGCGGAATATATATATTTTAAACATTAATAAACTTTAAGATGCATTAAGTTAAATATTACAATAACATTTACACAAGCGGAAGACTTAACTCATATTCCTAAAGGGTTTCCAACGAAGATTAGTTGATTAATCCAATGAACATTAAGGTGTATTAATCCAATTAACAATGATATTGATTAAACCTACTCATGATAGAATGATTACCACATGAACATAGCAATTAAATTCCATAAGAGATTAAACTAAGTATGATTGAACATATACAATTGCCATTAGTTTCATTACATCACTTAAGATACCTTCATTATAATCCATATTTCTACATTTAATTTATAACTTCATACATACAACTAAGATTAATATCACCTAAAATTACATTATACATTTGAACTATGCTACCATTCATACATCCAAAATTAAAAGAAACTAGATGAACACATACACCATACAACACCAATTGATATCAGAGTTCACCCCTAATGGGCTACTTCTTCGGGTCTGCCTCAAATGCAAGACCATTCTAATAAATAAAAGATGAAAAATACATAAAGTTTACATTAATTATATCTTGCCATCCAGGTGAACAAAATCAAATAATACATATGACCACATAGGGTCCAAGAGATACATGAATAATCTAAGAAGAACAAAGGATCTACTTGAAACACAGAATGATATGAATTCCGAGAGAAACATCTGGAGCACTTGCGAAGCTAATCCATCGCAAGAAGGCACAAACAAAATACCCAATGGAAAGTGGCACTACCACTCGTCCATGTGGCCCAAAAAGGAACCACTCCTCCATGTTAGGAGATAGTACTAAGACCCTCAAGCAAGCCACAACAAAGAATCACATGGTCTCACATGTACATTAGGCACTTACACAAGACATAAGCATACAATACATGACTCTCACAAGAGTGATCCAAGTTAAGACAACACATGAATACACACTAGTGAACATGAGGGAAGAGTGTCATCGCAAATCTAGTATGGACTCTGGCAGGCGTATATTGAATACACACTAGTGGAACATTATTGTATATTGATTCATAATTTATGTGATGTTATTTTATGCTTTAATTGGATATGCGATGTATTCTTTCATGCAGTATTTCAAAACTTATGGTTCATGAGTTTTTTTAATGGATTACTGACATGGACTGACACTTTTACCTTATATGTGTGATGTGTTATTTATATGTTGCATATTTGCAAGTGTATGGGATGTGAGGGGATGATTTTCCT
This sequence comes from Cryptomeria japonica, assembly GCF_030272615.1. NCBI lineage: Eukaryota > Viridiplantae > Streptophyta > Pinopsida > Cupressales > Cupressaceae > Cryptomeria > Cryptomeria japonica. Next base: position 659,642,829 of record NC_081414.1, read on the forward strand.
TCACTCACTTCGGTGAGACAAGGAACGTCACGATTCTACTTCATCGGTGTGCGTGTTGTGTCTGTTTATATATATTTGTCTATATGCACGTATGATTCTTTGGTGTAGAACATTGCAGGTACAAGTACCGGGTAGGTAAGGGGTATCGACTCCACCTGGTTTCATAGGTCTAAGCATGCCTTATTTGTCTGATGTGAGTGGAGGAGATAGTTGTTAGACCTTAGCTTGACCTGCAGTTACACTCGTGTGAGTGTTGTCAGTCGGTCGTCTTTTCTGTTTGACCGGTATGCGAGTCAGAGTGCTTTGGTGTTTCGTCTTTTGAGTTGTCATTTGAGCATTCCTTGTTTTGTATGTTTCCATTTATTTAAATGGTTATTTAATTGAGTGAATGATGCTATTTTTGTGTTGGCGTAATTAGTTAATTATTATGCACTTGAGATTATTGATTTTAATTAAATTAATGATTGCTAGAATTAAATGGTTAAAATGGCTCATTTTATTGTGCTATAGTTGTATTATTATTTTGTGAAAGGAAATAAGTATTTGCCTTGCCATTTAAATGTGGAATGATTATGTTGGAAGAAAGTTTTATGGAAATGGAAAATATGAAATAAAAATAAAAGCTTTTGCTTTTACCCTTCCATTTGACTTTTGTATTTTATTTTGTTGGAAAATAATTATTTATGGAAAAAGGGTAAATCTGATTGTTTTTACTTTTTAAATAATTTAATCTGATTGGTTGGAATAACTTCTAACCTAGATAGTTTAGGTTGAAATATATTTTTCCCATATATTCCTGGTAGTTCACAGGAAGAGAGGAGGCAGAATTTTTAAAGAGAAAATTGGAAAACCATTTTGGAAGAGGAGCCGGAATTGGATTTGGTTTGCAAGATTGGGATTCTTCCATTATTTTGCTGAAGGTTGGATGATCTCTTCTTATTTTACAATTTAATTTTGAATGTTTTAGCTGCTTCCTATGTGTTGAAAAATGTAAATCTCTTTGTAAATTCTTGATTGAATGATAGAAATGAAAGAAAGAGTGACTATTGTAGATGTCTAAAACTGGTCAACGCTTGCGGAATCATACTTTAACATTTGTGCAATGCCTTATTTTAGGGTTTTTGCGTCGCATTAACATTTCTCCTATGATTCGCACTTGGTCTTTATCATTTCCGAGCATCGAGTCTTTCTTCCGCATTCTTTATTTGTCTCGCTTTCGAATTTGGTCTTGTTGATAACAATCTTCAGTCATGATTTTGATTGATCTTATCCCATCGAATCAATGTGCGTGCTCATTTGTCATATTTTGACATCGTCAATTCGATTTCATTTTGGACATCGTCAATCGTAATTAAGGTTTTGTCCTCTTATCAATCTTGTCATCTTGCGATCGATTTGTCATCGATCGTTGTCGTTTTCAATCTTATCATCATGTGATCGATTTGTCATCGATCATTGTCATTTTCAATCTTATCATCATGCGATTGATTTATCATCGATCATTGTCGTTTTCAATCTTGTCGTCTTGCGATCGATTTGTCATCGATTGTGGTCATTTTCAATCTTGTCGTTTTGCAATCTATTTTGTCATCGATCCTTGTCTTCTTGTCAATTTTGTCATTTTGCGATCGCTTTATCATCGATCGTCGTCTTTCTCAATCATGTCAATTTGGATCAATTAGTCATTGTTCCTCGTCAATTGGTGTATTTATCAACCAAATCATTTATCAGCATTGGTCTTTTATCAAGTCAGAATCATGATCAAATCGATCCTTCAATCAAGACCTAATTGTCATCCTTGCATTTCTAATTCATCTTCTAGGGTTTCATGATTTATTCATTTAACCTTGTTTGTCATTTCTCCCTCTAGGTTAAATAATTTATTTATTTATCCTAAGTCTTCTTGTCACAATTAAATGTTTATTTAATTGGCTAACTAATTCATCCCTCTTTGTGAATTAATTAATAAATGAAAAATTGTTAATTAATTCACTTAATTCCTAATTTCCTCATTTTCTAATTTCCTAATTTCTAATTCATCTAATTTCAATTTTCTCCTAATTTCATGGGAATGACATAGAAAATTTGTCATAATTGTCAATCAATCAATTTTGACATAGAAATTTCTCATAATTTTGTCAAAATTATCAATCAATCAATTTTGCATAGAAAGTGTAAATTTGTCATTCTTGATTTGCAATTTCCATTCGAATCTCTTAATGCTAATCTTGTCATTTCTCCAATTTATCTATAAATTGGATGAATTTCTTCAATCAAGGTGCCTGGTCAAATCAATCACGCTTCTAGTACCCTTATGCTGTCGTCTTGCTTTCACATTATACTCATTCACTTGAAGGTGAGATCCACAAAACAAAACTATTTGAAGGAGAAAGAAGGACAATGGAGCCACATGAAGGAGACATCTGCATTTGGTTTGCTTAGTTTTCATTTTGAATGTCTTGTTTTCATGTTTTCATTGAGTGTAATTAGGATTGGTCATTGCAATTGAGTTTTCGTGATTGAACTAGGCTAATATTGACATTGCTTTGATGATTTCCAGATTCCTAGCTACATTAATTGGTGAACCTGATGTGAACTAACCCCCTAACCATGATTTTGAGTTCTTTTGAGATGATTTGCAGGTAAAAAACCCAAGAAACAGGGCAATGCAGGGCTTTCTGAGAACTTCTGCTCCTGTGTAGGAGCAATCTGTGCCTGTGTCAAGAAATCTACTCCTCTGTCAAGGACTTCTGCACCTGTGTCAAAGGGTTCTGCGCCTGTGTAAGGCCAGAAACAGAGGTAAAAAGCAGTGTTTTTACTTGCAAATTATTTTGTTTTGCATTCTGTTTCTGCATTGTTGGTTTTGCTTTGGTACTAATTCTCTGTGCAATACCTTGGCATTACGCATGGCAAAGACAAAAATGAAACAACTAACGAATTTTATGCAAGTTTGCTAGTCAAAGATCAAACAAATCAAACTTCTGACTTGGTGGTTTTGCAGGTTGCCTTGTACTTCAACTAAACTTTGTGTTTGTAATTCATAATTAGGCACCTAGTATGATTGCTAAATAGGATGGAATGAATGTGTGTTTTCTCTGATTGTAGAGTTTGACATTGGAGTAGGAGAGTATGCTCTCATCCTTCTTAGGGTGATCAGAAATCCATATCTTCGATACCATTCTCATGTTTTGATTATTTTTTACCTTTAGAGGGCCTGCCTTCCCAACCATTTGCTTTCTTTTGCAAGCAAGTGATAATCTTGAGAAGGGAACAACCCAAAATGAGTACAGCTAGAATACCTTGGCATTCTAACTCACTATAAATAAATACCTGATGGGCGAAAGCTTTGAAGGAAGGGTTATGTGGGAATTGTAGTTACTTGGGAAGTGATGACCCTTGGACTCTTTCTCATATCAACATCTAAGTAGGGCCTCAAGGTCGAAATCATGCTTGCACGACTACATTTTTTTGGTATCTTGGTGGGATTAATGTCTCAATCACGCTTGCGTGACACCAAGAAATAACGCTTAACAGAAATCCTTACTAAACACCTTGTATTTAGAGGCCAAAAATCCTTCTAGTTGCTTGAGAAGGACAAGTTCGGATACTTGGAAGAGATACTGAGTTCGCCATGGGGAGATTTCCATGGGGACTGATGCTTGGCTGTCCTGAGAAGTGAGTGCCATGGAGGAGAGCCCGTGGGGTCAAGCATCTATGTATTCTCGTTGAATCTCATAACGAGTCTACCTCTGAAGTACCTACTGTCCTTGCCATCCATAAGAAATGTGTGAATGAGCATGATTGTCTTTAGTCTAAGTTGAAGTATCTTGTCTTCTTTGCTTGTCAAAAGTTGAGTTGTGTCTCATTTCAAAAACAAGATAAATTGATTCAAAACAAGGTTAAACACAAGAGTTATTTCATTCAACAAACTTCAAAACACCTTCAAACATGGTTTTCAAACATTTTTCAAAATCTTGTCTCAACATTCATGTCACTTAGATTTAGGTTCATCCTGGGTTTGCATTTTGCAAATTCATTGTCAACTACCAAGGTTAGGTTTCACCTAAGTCATACTCCTATGCATATCGATAAGGGTCATCCATTTGCATATGTCCTCTTGCATTAGAGTAATACCATTTCATAATTCAACCTTAGGTTTTGCCTTAGGTTGACATTGTCATACATTTGCATTTGCATACCCTAGGTCTCTTCATTAAGCTTAGGTCATTATCATATCATATTAGGGTCACTTGCATAGTAATTGTCCCTTAGCATATAGTGTCAAAACTAAGTTTTGTCATACTTGAGTAATCCAAATTTTTGATAAACCCTAAGTCATTGTTAGGAAGTCTGGACCTTATCAAACCTTTTCTCTTTTTGTCATTATTGTCATTTGGTCAGACCTAGCTTAGTATCCAAGCATATAGGGGAGACATTGTCATTTTGTCGTTTTGTCACTTGGTCCTTTTGTCCTTTGAGGTCTAGACATCATCTCAATTTCCTAAGGGTCTCTTTTTAGATTTGCATTCCAAAAAGTTTGTGAAAATCTTGAAAAACAACTAAAAACATAGATTGCATTCTTGCCATAGATTGCATTTTCATCTATTTAGTTTGCATTTAGTTGCATATCATACATTATCCTTGAAAAATTCCAAAAAAAAATATTGCATTCGCATAGTGACATGCCTGTTGAGACAAGGTCAAAATCTAAAAAGATGGGCGAACCAACGTATCAACCCATTGACAACATATCAAATTCACAGTTTCAAACTGGTCAAATAGTACAAATTGAAGGTTCATCAAACACATCATTACCACCATATGGAATGGTTCAACTTGGACCACCTCCATTATATGAACCAATATTTGTACCCATGAAACCGGGACATGGGAGTGTTCTGCCAACACCAAGAGGAAATGCACCTTTCGATTGGAATCAACCAAACCTACAACATGAAATTCAAACATTACATGAGGAACAAACTCTTTCACAAGGATTTGGTTCAGATCAAGGCATTCAACAAGAAACAAATCAAAACATTTTACTAGATTCTTCATCAGATTCTAATGCTTTTGATGATGTTGATATGTTCCTTCAAGATCCAAACTTGATGAAAAAGATGGATAAATTCTTGAACAAGGTCTTTAAGATGTTCCCACAAAAATATCTTGACATGATGAGTAATGTGACCTCCTCAAGTGAGCAAATCAATGTGCAAAAACAACAAGGCGGTGAGTTGTTAAGTTTCTCTCTGCATCCAAATGAAGAACATGTGCAACAAGAAACTCAACCTACCTTGATGAGTAAACGTGCTTCAAAGGCATTGACAGTGACTATTCCTTAAAAGTCACCATTTGAGACAATAAATAATCCATTATTTAACACAACACCTGTAACACAAGATCAAACGAGGACCACACAAATATTGACAACTGTCCCTCAATAAGAAGTGGTTCCTCACATGCATAAAATTGGATCAAAATCTAAGATGCAAGAAAGCTTCACGACTGGAATGCCTGATCTCACCAATGTCCAAAACAATTCTACAATGCAACAAAGTTCTTATGTCCCACTAAGTTCAATATATTTAGCAAACACTCAAGTACCTGTCATGCAGACTATTGTGACATATCCTTCGATAATGGTGACACAAAGAGCTACAGATAGTGGTTTGCACCAACAACAAATGTTGCAACAATTGAGTAATACACAAAAGGTACAATCGAATGTGCAAACAAACAATGCTCAACAACAACAATATCGCATTCGACAACAATTTGCAGCGCCCTCTGCACCATTACAAGTTAATGCAAACTTGCAACTACCACAATGGATTGGACAAACAACACAATAAGTTAATGCAAGTGCCATACCCCATCTTAAGGAGAAACAACAAAAACCACCCAAACAAAGTTTTTTGCAAATGATGGGATTCACACCGCGACAACAATTGGCACCAAGTCAGCAAATTTTGATTCGTCAGCATCAACAAAAACATGTGCCTCAATATGTGACAAGACAAACAAGTTATCATACTTCACAACCACAATTGATGCCTGTGCAATATCAACAACACCCTCAATTGCAATATCAACCTAGGCTACAAATGATGATTCCACCACAAGAAGCACAACAACAATGTCAATATCAAGGCATGGCACAACCACAACAAAAAGAGGTGTACCAAGAACATTATATGCCGAAGACACCAAAGACGGCAATTTCAGAGCATCAACAATCGATCAAAAACATGATGTATCGACAAAGAGTACCTACTAGGATTAATGATGGACCTCCAAAATTTGATACAATTGCGCAACAGCTTGAGAAGTTGCAATGACAAGTCAACGCATTAGAAACCAAAGGAACTAAGAAGTTGTACACAGATCAAGATTTATGTCCTAATCCATTTGACAAGAGCTTATACATGCCTCCCTTCCCTAAGTATTTTGAGGCACCTAATTTTGAGAAATATAAAGGGAATGGTAATCCAAAAGATCACATTTGAGCATTTTTCGCGACAAGTACTGAAGTGAGTTATGAGGAAACATATTTAATGCGCTTATTTGCACGATGTCTCACAGGACAAGCCATGGATTGGTATTCACATCTACCGAGAAATATAAAGACTTGGTCAGAATTGGCTCAAAAGTTTATATCTCACTTCGCATTCAACATTGACAGTGATGTGACCATGTCAGATTTATGCAACACCAAGCAAAAGCAAGGTGAACCATTAGTGACTTTCTTGCAATGATGGCGAAGCTTGTATAGTCGTTCTTCCCTAGATATACCTGAAGAACAACAAGTGAATTTGTTTATCCAAAGTTTGGTCCCAGAAATGATGTATGAACTAAAATTGAAAAGTCCCAGTACTATCGAGAAAATCATTAAGAAAGGGATGAACATTGAAACCACTCTTGTAGCCAAGGGAATCATTAAGCTTAACAAAGACAGTGACAACACAAACAATTCAGGGGACATAAATAGATTTTGGTACAAAAATAAGAATGTCACTAATGATGGAGTTGTTGATGCAAGAACAGTGAATGCAAATCAACCCCCATTCACAATCAAGAAATTGAGTGTTCCTAATATGTCAACTATGGAACAAAATCAAACACCAGTGAGCAATGTTACTCAACAGCCGCAATACCAACATCATACTCAACAATACACTCAACAATATAATCAACAACAAGGCCAACAACAAAACCAGCAACGCAAACCTTTCCGGTCAAGGGATGGACCTCCTCGACAGTTTACACCATTGGGAGAGCCTATTGAGTCAGTAATGAAACAATTAATACAAGCAAAATTTATCAAGTTACCAGATATCAAGGCAGAACTAGTGGTAAAGCCGCATTGGTGGAATGATAATGCGTATTGTGAATACCATTGGTCAAAAGGGCATAAAACTACATCATGTTTTCAATTAAAACATATGATTCAAGACTTGTTAGAGCAAGGAGTAATTGAGGTAGATCCGCCTAACGCAACCTCTAACACTAATCATACAATTTTCAAAACTCCTTTGCTTGATCATGACAAGGGTAAAGCATCCTCTTCAAACTCTACCCAAACAGAAAATTATGCAAATACTGGTTATAACAATGTCATCAATTGTTTTCATGTGTCAAATGAGTATGTTTCCACCCTAAGAATAAAGGGACAAGATCCTTCTTGTGTAGTCACCACTCGTCGATCCAAAATAGTCCTGAAAGGAGCTCCTGCAGTTCCTCCCAAATCAACTCCTGTGAGTCAGTATAATCTCCTAGATCATCTAGGAAAGACACCTGCACAAATATCAATCCTTGAGTTGTTGAAAATGTCCCCCATGCATCGCGCAGTCCTAGATAAAGCTTTAATTGAGTCCACTGTCCTGACAGACATTGATGTTGACCAGTTTCAAGCCCGAATTGGACATCTAGCTGTTTCCCAAAATGTTGCATTTTCTGATAATGATATCTCACCTGATAAGCTCCCTCATAATGATCCTTTACATCTTGAAATCTTTGTCCATAATTGCAAAATCTGACGAGTCTTGATAGATGGCAGAGCGGGTCTTAATATTTGTACCTTGAGAGTGGTCATTGGCCTTGGTTATACAGAAAATGACATTGATTCTTCCAAAAGAATTACAATCAAAGCATATGATGATGCTGAGCACCCATCTAAAGGGATAATTACATTGCCTATTAGAGTCGGTCCAGTGACAGAAAACACTTTCTTGCAGGTCTTAGACCTCGATCTCCCTTACAATATGATTCTTGGCCGTCCATGGATCCACGCAATGAAAGAAGTTCCATCCACTTATCATCAATGTTTAAAATATCCTTACAATGGAACTGAGATAACAATTCCAGGAGATCCTAATCCATTTCAATTTTGTGCTACTCTAAGGGATTTCCCTCAGTAGCAAGTCCCAGTCAATAGAGAGGCCCACTCACATAGTTATGTTGATCCTAAATAATTTTTAGATGCTATCAAAGGAAAATTGAAGATACAGGACCAAGGATGCGGAGAATATTCAATGGATCAAACATTCCTCATCGGGAATTTACCAATGCCTCCAAAATCATATGGCAAACCACATTTGTTGCAAAAGGAACCTAAGGTAGTTATTCAATATCAGCCTCCCACTACATTTACAAGATGGGGTGAACTTGACAAAGAAACTTTAGATGATGATGTCATAGATTGGCTTTATAAGGATCCAATTGAGACCCCACCTATCAGGTTGCTGGTGGAATGATACGGCAAAGGATTTACTATGCTGTAGAAGAAAGGATATGATGGCTGCAGTGGCTTAGGCCCCGACAAGAATGGAAGGCTAGAACCTGTTATACCCAAGATGTGACCTCCAACTGTAGGGTTAGGTTTTGTACCATTGCGAATTGGACCCTCGTCTACCAAAGTGACCATGTGTAGAAAGGGGTGTGACTCTGATGATGAAACAACACCTAAGGATACCCGACCCGAAACTAAGTCCAATGAATGGGAGTGGAGTTCCTTTTCCTCTAGTTCCTACGCCCTTGACAATGTTTTCCTTGACCCTGATAATTTGCCTATGGAAGACAAACATGAAATAACTCTCCTTCCCAAAACATGTCCTAATGCTTGGATAGAGTCATTCTAGGACCCAAGCTCCGAATCAGATACAAGCAGTTCAGATAGTGATACCACAGATGTTTACATCTTTACCATCTTAGTCATCTCTCTCCTTAAAACTGATGATGACATGCCCCTCATCTATCCCCAGCTTATCCAACATGACCAACAAGAACCACTCACATTGGATTGTTTTCAAAATGATGAAGCAATTGCATAATTCCTTGGACTACAAGAAGGCATACCACAAGGAGATCATAAGGCAGGATTTGCTATTGATCTGGATTCCATAGCATATTTTGGGGAGTCAACTCCATCTCCCAGTCATCAAAATGAAAAAAGGAAAGAGAAAAAGTACAAAATCAAAAAGATAGGTCTTTGAGTGAAAACTGTAAGGCACTCTCTGATCATACAAAAGTAAAAATAAAAGACATACCTGTGGGTGAAAACCTCTCTGAGGCGCCCAAAGGTGGAAGATTGGACATACCCCTATCAAGTCAGGAAAAATCAACATTGCTTGTGGAAATGATCAAAGAAATCAATTTGGGTACACCTGACAACCCTAAGGTCATTCATTTCGCTGCTTCTTTATCAAAACAGGAAAAGATAGATTTTGTCAATTTCTTTCTTGAGAAAAAGATAAGCTTTGCATGGTCCTATGTAGATATGCCTGGACTTGATCCAGAATTAGTCCTTCATCACTTGCCATTAAAAGCTGATGCCAAGCCTGTCAAATAGAAGCTCAGAAAGATGCATCCCCAGGTGGCTCTCTTGGTCAAGGTAGAATTGAAAAAATTACTAGATGTGGGCTTTATCAGACCCATTGATTATACAAACTGGATTTCAAATTTGGTACTAGTTAGCAAAGTAACTGAGGGCATCAGAATCTATACAGATTTTAGGGATCTCAATAAAGCATGCCCTAAAGATGACTTTCCACTACCAAATATAGACATCATAGTTGACATGACTGCTGGATATGAGATGCTCTCATTGATGGATGGTTTCTCCGGCTATAACCAAATTCACATTGCTCCTAAAGATCAACATAAGACTACATTCACATGTGCTTGGGGTACCTACTGTTGAAATGTGATTCCCTTTGGTCTTAAAAATTCCGGCGCAACATATCAAAGAGTGGTGATGACAATTTTCCATGATTTCATGCATACTTTGATGGAAGACTATGTTGATGACTTATTATGCAAATCTGTCACAAGAGATAGTCATCTAGCCATCCTGGGCCCAATATTTGACTAAATGGAGGCCTACAAGCTCAGACTCAATCCAAAGAAGTGTGTCTTTGGTGTCACAGCCAGCAAATTACTAGGGTACATTGTTTCTCACCGAGGCATCAAAGTCGACCCGGCCAAGGTTAAAACAATAATGGATATGCCTCCTCCTTCCAATCTCTGTCAACTAAGAAGTCTGCAAGGAAAGCTACAGTCAATCCACCGCTTTATAGCTCAATTGGCAGACAAATGTCATCCATTCTAGCATTTATTGCATAAAGGAGTCACTTTTAAATGGACTGAGCAATGTCAATTGACATTTCAAGCTCTTAAGGACTATTTGCTGTCGCCACCTATTCTAATGCCTCCTATAGAAGGAAAGCCATTTATATTGTATATTTCTACAATTGAAATGACACTAGGCGTTCTCTTAGCCCAACAGGATGAGAACGACAAAGATTGAGCTATTTATTATATCAGTCGGACACTAGTAGGCTATGAGTTGAATTATTCAACTATTGAACGGGCATGCTTAGCAGTGGTCTTTGCAACACAGAAACTCTGACACTATATGTTAAATCACCAAACATTGCTGGTTGCAAAAATTGATCCCTTGAAATACTTGCTTAGCAGAGTAGCTTTGACGGGTCGCCTGGCAAAGTGGGTTATGATCCTTAGTGAATTTGATATTGAGTATATGGAGCAAAAGGCAATAAAAGGGCAAGTCATAGCGGATCAACTTGCCGAGGCTCCTATTTATGATGATCATCCCATGTTGATAGATTTTCTGGATGAGTTAGTCTTTTCTCTTACATCTTCTAATGAATGGAAGTTATACTTTGATGGGTCCCATACCAAGTTCGGATCCAGAGTAGGCATATTGTTTGTCACCCCTCAAGGCGATGCTATTCCCAAGTCCTACAGAATAACTTTTCATTGTACCAATAACATTGTAGAGTATGAAGCACTGGTCACAAGACTCCGAGTAGCGTTCCACTGGAACATCACACATTTACAAGTCTATGGAGATTCTCAGTTAGTCATCCATCAAGTGAATGATGACTACGAAACAAAAGATGAAAAGCTTATTCCCTACAAGCATATGGTAGATTTCTTCAAGACAAAATTCATGGCTATCCATTTCAGTCAAGTTCCAAGAATGCAAAACAAGTCGGCAGATGCGATGGCTATGATTGCTTCCATGTTAAATATGCCCCACAATATGGACAAATGTGAATTTTTGGTCGAACAGTTGCTTGTCCCTTCTTTTGACATTCTAACAGTAGATGTGATGTGCGTTCTTGTTGGTCCTAACTCCCTGTGGTACAATGATGTATATCAATACTTGAAATCCCAAACCTTACCACCTAACCTTTCCGCTAACCAACACCGAGCCTTCATCCGACAGATAGCCAAATATGTCATCATTGCCAATACCCTTTACCGTCATTCCTTTGACCATACCCTCCTTAGGTGTTTGGATTCTAATGAAGCACAAACAACTTTACACAAGGTTCACGATGGTATATGTGGGGGCCATTTCAATGGTCTGAGCTTAGCCAAAAAGTTGATTCGTGCTGGGTATTATTGGCCCACTCTGGAAAAGGATGTTCATGATTTTGTTAAGAAGTGCTACAAATGCTAGATCCATGGAAATTACATTCATGCACCAGCCCAAGAGCTTCATTCTATCATATCTCTGTGGCCCTTTTCTCAATGGGGATTGGATCTTATTGGTAAGATTCACCCGACATCTACAAATGGACACAAGTTCATCATTACAGCCACAAAGTACTTTACAAAATGGATTGAGGCTATCCCCATGACCCATATCACTAGTGTGCAAATTTCAAAATTCCTACTGAATTATATCGTATGCCAATATCGGGCTTCCCTTGCCATAGTCACTGATAATGGCTGTCCCTTCAAGAATAAAGATGTCAAGGAACTCTGTGAAAAGTTTCATATCCAACACCGTTTCTCCAGTCCATACTATCCATAGGGTAATGGTCAAGCCGAAGCATCAAATAAAACCATTATCAAGATCCTGAAAAAGGTTGTCAATGACGCTGGTCGAGATTGGCATGTATAGTTGAATCTAGCACTATGGGATTATCGCACTTCTATCCGCACACCTACTGGCGCAACACCTTATTCCTTGGTGTATGATGCGGAAGCCATTTTACCCTTGGAAGTGGAGATTCCTTCTTTGCGTGTTTCCTTGCAACATCTGATTGATGATGAGATGCACAGAGTCTCTCGATTGCATCAGCTTGAGATGTTAGATGAGAAACGTCAGACAACCCTAACACATTTGCAAGCATATCAAAACCATCTCCGTCACTCTTATAATAAGAAGGTCAAAGGGTGACACTTCAAAGTGGGAGATCTGGTTTTAAAGGCAAACCCCAAGAATGTACAATCTACTGACATCATCAAAGGCAAGTTTGAACCTAATTGGGTTGGGCCTTTCATAGTGACTGCAGCCTATGGCTCGGGGACATATCAGCTTGCCACCCCAGAAGATGAACCTTTGTCTGATCCTGTAAATAGCATGCACCTTCGCAAGTACTGGGCATAATTTTCTATCAGTACTTCTTCAAGTATGATCCTGAAAAAATACAAAAAAATCAAAAAAGCAAAAAAATACAAAAAAAAAAAGTGAAAAACAAAGGAAAAGAACAAAAAAGGTAAAGAAAATTGATTCGCCCTCTAGTGAAAACCTGGCAAACAGGTGCTTTGGGAAAGTACCATGGTGAAAACCTGGCAATCAGGCACCATGTGTAACGAGATCATTGCTTCGTCATTTGTCACGACCTCTAGCTATGTTGTCTCTCTGCAGGTTTATCAGGTCTATCTTTGTCCTGACCCAATGTTCTGTTCCAGGCCTGTAATTGGTTAGCATCATTGTCTTGCATACTTCGTTTCTTGTGCATATGTTTCTATCCTGGCCTCTATATATGTCTTTCAGATGTGCATTGGGTGCGTTCCCCTTGTCCTGATCAATCATTGGAACTTTTAAATTTAAAATGTCTTGAAATAAATCCAAAAAAATTGAATAATGTCCTGAAAAAATAAAAAAAATCAAATAATGTCCTGAAAAAATAAAAAAAATCAAATAATGTCCTGAAAAAATTCCAAAAAAATCAAATAATGTCCTGAAAAAATCCCTAAAAATAAAAAAATGGCTTGAAATAAATCCCTAAAAAGTCAAATAAAGTCCTGAAAAAATGAACAAAAAAATTGTAAAAATTCGAAAAGCATAACAAAAAATATCCCCTTTGTGCATAAGACAGATCACTGAGTATACATCCAATGACACACAATCACACACTGTTCTTTAATGAAATCATGCATAAACAGATGAACTGATCAAACTGATCTTATCAATCGAACCAAACATTCAAACTGATCAAAATTGTCTTATCAATCAAACATCAACATTGATATCATTCATCCTTGGCACACTATCATGGGTCTTATACAAGGTGTGGTATACTCGAAACCAGACTGTGTCCTGTCTTAGACGGGGTACCGCATTCCCTGAAACCAGACAACATGATCATCTTATCAACACTTTCAACTTTTGACAATGAAGATCAAGATGTTTGTTTGACTTGTTGGAATGAGCGAGTCTTATCATTTATTGATTTATCTTCAATCATGTTCCTATGTTTCTCAATGATGTCACTGAGTGATTTAGAGTGACCAGGATGGTTCATGGTCCCTTTCTTTTTTTGTTGTGATTGCTATTTGTGGAATGTTTGTTACAAACTAGGGCAACTATATCATTGGGTGTCTGTGATAAGTATGTTCTCTTTGTGAATGCCGCACATACCTCGACCCTTGATGTATGCACCCTAGGATGTCTCACTCATTCCTTGTGTGCGAAGTGTCTGTCTTTTGGAAAAAGGGTTGCATTTCAGCTCTGGCCTTCAATGCCATGATGCTACACATCCGTTTTTCTACATTAAATAAAGGTTCTCACCTACAAAGTGCATTACTGAAAGCAAGTTTTTTCTTCGTCTCTAATTGTCCTCTGTCTCATTTCTTCTTATTAACATTTCTTCCATCAGTTCAGATAGTCTATTTGGTCTAGTGCTCTGATTTCCCCAAACACATATGCTGCATCCTGCATTCATTAGTTAGTACATTTGCATTATATCAAACATTATATCAAACATTATATCAAACATTATATCAAGCATCACATCAAGCATTTTATCCATTTCATATTATAAATGCATCAAAAACACATCAAAATGTATCCATACATGTTCCACAATAAACAGTGCATATGCCATCCATACAAGGAAAATAACATAAGTCATAACACATTGCATCCCATTGTATCACTGCATATCATATCATATATCAAAATAATATCAGAGTACAAAATTGGACTGTCTGTCCTTAGTATGGCCCGCAGGCTGACTACATAATCTCACACTACATAATGTCAACTATCTATCATAAGGAGCACGTGCCTCTATCACTGGGTGCTCCCTCTATCCTCCTTATCCCTGCCATGTCTCAAGGATGATGTCCCTCCTAGTCCTGGCTGTGGTGGTCTCATAGGTCCACTCACCCCATGTTGCTCACTGACCTCCGAGAGCGTGCCCTGCTCTTTGTCCTCTATCGTGCCCGATATGACGATGCTCTCTGCTCTGGTGGAACTGCACTCTCATATAGTGTTCTCCAATGGCGTATCTCCTCTCTAGTCTTTACCAACATTTGTACCATCTCCCATGCACTAGCATGCCTAATCGACCCAATATACTCAGTGACTCTCTGTTCTTCTCGTTGTGCCTGGGCTATTGCTGTATCTCAAGCCGCTGTAAGTCTAGCTATCTCTACTCTGAACTGATCATGCTCTATCCTCAAGATGCCATTCTATCTCTCTAATGTCATAATATGATCATGCTGACTTGCTATGGTAGCCCTGCACATCTCCATCTCCTCTATGCTAGCTATCTCCGGCTCTATGGTTATATCCTGCAATGACTCCTGATCGGCTAAATCAGGCTCATAATCTTTATCCTCATCATCTCCATCCTCACCATCCCCCTCATCCTCATCACCGCCCTCATCCTCCTTGTCCTCATCTCTGTCCTCATCCTCTCCAGTGAGTGGGAAGTCCTCCTGTCTCCTCGGTACCGAAATGTCAGGATCTGTGAATGGCACTGGCCATTGTCGTGCAAACCATCGCTCATACTCCTCTATCATCCCAATGTCCACCACATCTGATCTCCAATCCCATTGTCTCTACTGTAGCCGTGTGAAGTTAGCATATGCTATGTGTGGCTGAATCATTCTCCCCCACTGACTCGTCTCTCTGTGAGATCGGGCAAAGTGTGCAGTCCCTCTAGGTACATCCTGTCTCTCTCCAAATTGTCATCTAACTCTCTCTGGCAAGTACATCTCAATCACTCTCTAGTGATTCACTGGTCACCCAATCAGGTATCTCTCTTGTCTGCTATATGATAGCTCATCACTATCATCTGACCATCCAGGGCAATCAAGATATGGCCTCCATGTGAACTCTCTCAATCTGTCTAGCTCATGTCACCAATACAGTATGTATCCAAAAGGACCCTGTCTTAGTGCTCCCCCATAGCAATACACATATGGTCGGTGTGGTAATACCTATCTCTCTACGATCGGTTGACATATGGGTATGTGCTCAAATGCCCATACTTGTAGCAGTGTGACTCCACCAGTCAAAGTCTGAACTCCCTGATATGCTATCTGATGCAACTGAAAATATAGCATAGCAAGTACACATGGTCCCCATGCGTACATCATCCCCTCTGTCGCCATATGATCTAGTACTCTTCCCCATCCAATAGGGAATCCATGTCCTCATCTATCTCCTGCTAGTAGGTATGATATCACCACTGCTATCACCACATATAGTCGATCATACTCTGATGCCATGGTCTCCCAGCCAATCTCCCTCTCTACGATATCCAGATCATCTATGTCACACCCAAATAATCTACACAAAGTGTCTCTCCCTGTCATTGGGTCATACTCTATCATCTCCCCATGAATCGGAATGCGGAGGATATGCCATACATCCTCTAGTGTCACAGTCGCCTCTCCAATCGCTAGATGGAAGGAGGAAGTCTCCGAATGCCATCGCTCTGCCAATGCGGTTAGCAGTCCCGTGTTTGCCCTAATCTCAGGCATGAATGTGATGTAGTATATTCCAAGTCCTACTAATGTATCTCTATCTGTGCTCCTGAGTCTATGTTGTAACATGAAGCAGTCTGGTCGGTTCTCCCGCATGATCAATGGATACTATCGACTCTGCATCACAATTGGGGCACATTTTTTCAGTTTTAGGGTTTGCTTCTATGGGCTATATTTCCTTGTTTCATGTCCAAATCAGGGTGTTTCCAATCTATTTTGACCTATCCTACCCTTATCCCCCCTTTTCGGATCATTCGCATGTTGTTTTTGACCAAAATTGAGTTCCCAGTGCACAACTGTGCCTATGTGCTATATCTTGCGCCTGTGTAGCAACAACTTGCGCCTGTGTACCCTACACAAGCACAAGATACCCTACACAAGCACAGGATGCACTCACATAGGCGCAAAAGTCAGTTTTTGTATTCCCTGTGGGCCCTGCAATGTCCCGCAAGCGATCAAAATTCATAAAATTGACAATATGGGTTTTTGAGATACATACCACTGCTCCCGCATCATCCGATCGTCTGTAGGTGCATACACATTCTTTGAGGTGATCTGCCATTGGAATTTTTGCCATCTCTCTGCAAGTATCCTTTTCCAGAGCAACAAATTCTCCTCTTTGGCTAGTGCAAATGAGCAATTTTCACTCTCTTTGTCTCATTTATAGATCTTTGTCAGTACATAGATGGACGTGCACTCTTTCCATCCTATGTTGGTCATGGTCTTTTGCATCTTCCTTTGCTTGTCCTTTGTGCATCCAATCTCCGATTTTCAGTCTGTTGCTCCTATCATGTTCTATCATTCTTATTGATCAATTGGCCTCTTTTCTGGATGTTTTCGGCCAATTCCTCAAGGGGGCATCCATATGTCAGTGTCATTGTCTAGGGCATTTTCATTATTGTTCTTTGAAACAACACTTAATATTGCATTGTCTCAAAGAGGGGCAAAATGTCGATGTCTAAAACTGGTCAACGCTTGCGGAATCATACTTTAACATTTGTGCATTGCCTTATTTTAGGGTTTTTGCATCGCATTAACATTTCTCCTATTATTCGCACTTGGTCTTTATCATTTGTGAGCATTGAGTCTTTCTTCCGCATTCTTCATTTGTCTCGCTTTCGAATTTGGTCTTGTCGATAACAATCTTCAGTCATGATTTTGATCGATCTTATCCTGTCGCATCAATGTGCATGCTCAATTGTCATATTTTGACATCGTCAATTCAATTTCATTTTGGACATTGTCAATCCTAATTAGGGTTTTGTCCTCTTATCAATCTTGTCATCTTGCAATCGATTTGTCATCGATCATTATCATTTTCAATCTTATCATCATGCGATTGATTTGTCATCGATCGTTGTCATTTTCAATCTTATCATCATGCAATCGATTTGTCATCGATCATTGTCATTTTCAATCTTGTCATCTTGTGATCAATTTGTCATCAATCGTGGTCATTTTCAATCTTGTCATTTTGCAATCTATTTTGTCATCGATCCTTGTCTTCTTGTCAATTTTGTCATTTTGCGATCGATTTGTCATCGATCGTTGTCTTTCTCAATCATGTCAATTTGGATCAATTAGTCATTGTTCCACATCAATTGGCACATTTATCAACCAAATCATTTATCAGCATTGGTCTTTTATCAAGTTAGAATCATGATCAAATCGATCCTTCAATCAAGACCTAATTGTCATCCTTGCATTTCTAATTCATCTTCTAGGGTTTCATGATTTATTCATTTAACCTTGTTTGTCATTTCTCCCTCTAGGTTAAATAATTTATTTATTTATCCTAATTCTTCTTGTCACAATTAAATGTTTATTTAATTGGCTAACTAATTCATCCCTCTTTGTGAATTAATTAATAAATGAAAAATTGTTAATTAATTCACTTAATTCATAATTTCCTCATTTTCTAATTTCCTAATTTCTAATTCATCTAATTTCAATTTTCTCCTATATTTCTCCTAATTTCATGGGAATGACATAGCAAATTTGTCATAATTGTCAATCAATCAATTTTGACATAGAAATTTCTCATAATTTTGTCAAAATTATCAATCAATCAATTTTGCATAGAAAGTGTAAATTTGTCATTCTTGATTTGCAATTTCCATTCGAATCTCTTAATGCTAATCTTGTCATTTCTCCAATTTATCTATAAATTGGATGAATTTCTTCAATCAAGGTCCCTAGTCGAATCAATCACGCTTCTAGTACCCTTATGCTGTCGTCTTGCTTTCACATTATACTCATGCACTTGAAAGTGAGATCCACAAAACAAAGCTATTTGAAGGAGAAAGAAGGACAATGGAGCCACATGAAGGAGACATCTGCATTTGGTTTGCTTAGTTTTCATTTTGAATGTCTTGTTTTCATGTTTTCATTGAGTGTAATTAGGATTGGTCATTGCAATTGAGTTTTCGTGATTGAACTAGGCTAATATTGGCATTGCTTTGATGATTTCCAGATTCCTAGCTACATTAATTGGTGAACCCGGCGTGAACTAACCCCCTAACCATGCTTTTGAGTGCTTTTGAGATGATTTGCAGGTAAAAAATCCAAGAAATAGGGCAATGCAGGGCTTTCTGAGAACTTCTGCGCCTATGTAGGAGCAATCTGCGTCTGTGTCAAGCAATCTGCATCTATGTCAAGGAATTCTACGCCTGTGTCAAAGGGATCTACACCTATGTTACTGCATTCTGCGCCTGTGTGAGACATTCTGCGCCTGTGTAAGGCCAGAAACAGAGGTAAAAAGCAGTGTTTTTACTTGCAAATTATTTTGTTTTGCATTCTGTTTCTGCATTGTTGGTTTTGCTTTGGTACTAATTCTCTGTGCAGCACCTTGGCATTACGCATGGCAAAGACAAAAATGAAACTACTAATGAATTTTATGCAGGTTCCCTAGTCAAAGATCAAACAAATCAAACTTCTGACTTGGTGGTTTTGTAGGTTGCCTTGTACTCCAACTAAACTTTGTGTTTGTAATTCATATTTAGGCACTTACTATGATTGCTAAATAGGATGGAATGAACGTGTGTTTGCTTTGAAATCAAGGTTTTGGAATTATTAATTCAAATTGGTAATTTTGGATGTATTTTGGAAATAAATTATATGCTTATATAATTCATATTGTTATTTGATTGAATATTTAATATGGATTTTATTCTATATTGGTGTATTGAATTTAGAAATTAAATAGAAGTGAATATCGTATTTGAATGATGCGTTAATTAAAGGGTGTTTTTATTGAAATTTAAATGAATGGTATTTGCAAGTGTTTATGATGTTGTTTGCTCAAAGATTGTTTGATTTTGGACTTAGTGAATTAGGTATCCTTGCAAGAATATTATTGGTGGATATTTCTCGTCTATGGTTCAGTCATCCTATTGTGGCGTATTTAGTACCTTTTGATCAAGTGATGTATGATGACCTCATTGCCTTAACCATGTAGTGTCTTGTCCTTATGGTTAACCAAGAGTTAGTATGTCCTTGTTTTGACCACTTGCATATGGATAGTGGTGTTATGGCTGTCTACTTCACCATAGGGTCCTCGTGGAGTGACCATGTTTTCTTAGTGTCCTTTGAGAGAGTGGATTTTGAGTGGGGGTCATGCCCGAAGTGGATGGCAGGATAACCCATCAAAATTTAGTTAATAAGTGATAACCTAATAATTTGATTAGGAAGTGGGTAGATAATAACATTACAAAAAATATTGTACCCCGTGCATGGTTGAGTGCTCGTATAGGCTCAAAATGTAGTGGGAAGGCCTGGAATGGCAAACCGACCACCTTGTCATCACAAAGGTTTGGTAGGGTCCTTATGAGACTTAGTTGGAGCTGAAGGTTTGGGAAAGGTTACCAGGATAACCCAGGATGGGGGCCGGGACCTATGTAGGTCTACCATGGTAACCATCGTAAGCTATGCAATGAAACTCTCTCTTTAGGGTCACTTGTATATTGTGGTGTCGAGTCACTTGTGTATTGTGATGTCGAGTCAGTTGAGTATTGTGATGTTGAGTCAATTGTGTATTGTGATGTTGAGTCACCTGGAATATTGTGGAGTCATATTGTACTGCCATGGAGTCATATTGTTTTGTCGACTGTGTCATGCTTATGCCTACTTGAGGGTCCTCTGCTATCTCCTAGCACGGTGAGGTGATTCCATTTTGGGAATTACATGGTCGGGTGATAGTGCCACTTCCCATCAGATGTTCTTGTTTGTACCTTCATGTGAGGATTGGCTTCGTAGGTGTTCTTGTGGTTCGTGACTCATGCTCTATCTCATGTTTGGAGATTATTTTATTGGGAGACATATGTGGTCATTTGTATCAATGATTTTATGTAACCTTGTAATCTGGTTAAGTTGTAAATTTGAATGTATTGAGTGTCATGTATTGGAAGATCGATGTAATCCTAAGGTTTGGATGTTATTTATCAACACTCTATGATTAGTGTAAATGCTTTATTGAAGAGAAATTATATTGTATCCTTTCAATCTTTCAATGGTGTATCTGTTATTGGATATGGCTTATTATGTTCACCAGTAATGTTGGTTAATTGGATTAATCATAATTGTTGAATTTAACTTTTAGTTTAATTTTTTGTTGGTAATCCCTTTAGGAATTCTCGTGTAAGTCTTTTTCTAGTTTTATTATAGTGCTATTGTTGTAATTAATGCACTTCATATGTTTTATACTTTTAAAAATAAATAAAATTCACCCTTAGATGTGGTATTCCTTTGGGGTTCCTAGTGGGGCATTACATTTGGTATCAAAGCCCATGTTTCAACACTGGTTACTTTGGGTTTGTAGTGAGCCCATTCAACTAGACCTTTTGATAAGGTCTTAGTGGTTGTGATTTCCTTGTTTTATCCTTGCTATTGATCTAAACCCTTTTTCTCTTATGTAGTGTTAGGTCATGGCTAGGAGAGCCAAGGGTAGTGGCCGTGTTGGTGGCCACAATAGAGGCAGACTTGGGGGATGGGGTCAAGGTGCCGACTACCATAGTCCTTCACCATGACCCACTCATGTAAGTGTGGATTAGGATCAGTCTGTTCATCATGATGAACAACATTTAGGAGAGCAAGTTCCCGAAAGGAAAGAGTTGCGACATATGTTTCAAGAGGTTCTGGCTAGACTAGGCCGTAGGCCTGAGGTTGATCAGCCCCTCCATGCTTAGGTTGAGGAGTCGCATCAGCAGGTTCTAGAGGATAGAGAGAGAGATCTCCTAGAAGGAGAGAGGTCCCAGTGGACTAGGATCCAGCTATCATGGGTCACATGAGGGACTTGATGAGGTCCAATCCTCCTTTCTTTGATGGTAAAGGTAACGGTCTCGAGGCAGAGACCTAGCTTATTAGTTTAGATCAATGTTTTGCCATGTATCCATATGGTAGAAATGCCAAGGTGAGATGCGCTATCATGCATCTCAATGGGTTCGCATCTATCTAGTGGCAGTTAGAGGAGGAGAGGATCGGTGTGAGCATTAACACCATATCATGGGAGATTTTTCTAGAGAGATTCAGGGAACGATTTCTCTCACCCCAGTGGAGGTAGTCGCGAGCAGACGAGTTCTATGCTTTGCACCAGTTTGGTATGACAATAGATTAGTTTGAGCATAGGTTCTATGAGCTCAAACAATATGCCTGTTAGATTCAATGACAGTCCCAAAGACACTGAGAGGGGGGGTGAATCAGTGTCTAACTGGTGAGTAGAATATTTAAACTTATTTATAACTTTGCAACCCAAAACAGTGTATCGGTAAATAAGATTTAATGTAGTAAGCAAAAATAATAGAGACAACATAGAAACACACTATAACACAAAATATTTAATGAGGAAACCCAGTGTGGGAAAAACCTTGGTGCAATTTTTGACCCACAATATTTACTCACTGGCCAATGAATAAATACTACTTACAATGAGGGGCCTGCACATGCAGGGAGGCCAACAACCTAGAGCTCACTGCTCAATAAAGAGTCACATTGACTACAAAATGGATAATCAAATCCAATAAAATGAATTGCTCAAAACAACATCTCTAATGCCAGTTTCAGTACCGGTTTAAGCTCAGTCAATAACCAAAACCTTTGCTATCAGCTATATCACCTTGTACAATAAAATTGTCTCATCACCTACTACAAATTCCTTATCTCTCTCTCTCTCATGTCAAAATGACTTATAAGATCTCATAAATTTATGAGTCTTTTACAATATACCATGTCGTCTTACAAAAGATAATTACATTACAAAATGATTCATATAAACAAAAACTTTATCCCATGTCAGCTAGAGTGCTGATATGCTTTGTTGTCGATGTAATCTAAATGCCAGTGGAGTGTCTGCTGGTGCCGGTGTCTTCCAGTGTATGAAGTTTTTGATGCTGGGCATATAGAAACCAATTTCCGGTGAGTTGCTAGTTGGTTTCCATCAATGACAACATCAACTATTCTCATAAGAGTGTAGAATGCCAACAATATCCCCCTTTGGCATTGATGGCAACACTCATGAGAAAAATCCAATAGGATGTGCTCCCTCTGAGCAAGTGATCTCCTCTGTACATGCATTTTTCTCTCCACTACTCCCCCTTTGACATCAATGACAAAGGATGTCATAAATAATCAAAAGAGTACAAAAATGCTACCTCAAGGTTTGTAACTGGTTGGTTACAATTTGAAAGATGTCCACCAAAATCATATTTAGACTCTACATAAATTTGTTGCTATCATCTAAAGTTGCCTCAGTCTGTTGGATCATACTGGTGAGATAGTGCATTTGTTGCTCCAGTGATCGTTCTCCTTGTACTGTTGCCTTAGATAATTCAGCTCTCTGAGTAATCAGATTATCCAGCCTCAGACCAAGTTTATCCTTTAGTTCCTGAGCATTAGACCTTATTATTGCCTTCTCTTTCTCAATTTTGTCTAGTTTCTCCTCAAAACCTGCCATTTCCTACTCAAAAATTGATATAAGTCCGAATGAACCTATAATATTGTCTACAATGTCATCAATTTCCTTTTGTGTCTTCTTGATCTCCTCATCAATGTCCTCAGTCAAAAAGTGAGGTTTACATGCTTCCCTATATAGCTCCTTATACTCCAAAATTGTAAAATTGAGTATCGATAAAAGTGTATCCACGTGATCGGTACATTTCTTTATGGTGTTTTCAAAGAATGTGTTTTACTCTTTTTCAACTCTTTCCTTTATGATATCCTCATTCACCTTGTCTATAGTTATAACATTATCAGAAATGAATTTGGACAATGTGTCCAATTTACCTAAATAATCTTAATATGATCTATTTGACATGTAGGTGCAATCATTTTTAGAATCCTCCTAATGGAATCCAAAAGTACCTCTGTTATGTTAGTGGGTCTGAATTCACCTGTAGGTGTACTCAGTTCATCTGTAGATTTCATCTCAACAGATGTTTGACCAATCACCTTCAGTATATCCTCTTTACTTCCATGAGATGTATCCATTTTGCTTTTATTTTCCTTCGGTGGATCTGTCTATGTTTGCACCTCAATCTTTAATAGTTTCTTAGATTGTTTTAGTGTCTTTGTAACTGTCAGTTTCTCATTCTCAACATCAACCTCTACCTCTATTTGTTTCTCTGAAAGTTCTACTGCCGCTTTCTCAGTCTCTGGTGGCCTTGTGCTAGTACCTTTGTCTTCTGTAGGTTTTTTAGTCTATACCGGTTGCTCTGTTTGGGTTGGTATCTCAGTTTCCTGAGAGTCAACTGTTTGTGTCGGTTTCTCTGAAATCTTTCTATTATCAACATTATCTACCTTAACCTCTGAAGTATCTTTATCCACAAAAATTTTTACCTCTTGAGTATCCACATTCATTGTAAAGAGTATCTCCAACTCAGGGTTAGTATCATCATGTAATATACCTTCAGTATCAATAATTGGTGGATCTTTTGTGTGTACCAATGGTGTATCCAAAGGAGGTGGTGGAAGATTATCTGTAACCTTTATGTTTGGAATACCACCAACTTTGCTTTTACCCTTGTCCTTGTCTTTCTGATATACTTTGAATGTCTTCTTAGGTCTGCTCCTTTCCTCTTGCTTTTTGTTTTCTACAAAGAATATATCCCATTTGTCTGCAGTCTCATCTGCAATTTCTTTTACCCTTACAACCATTAGACTCACTTGTCGATGTCCACTAACAAATACTGATCAGTTAGCTTCATAAATAAGTTCATCTATTTCTTCTTTGGAGTTTACCGGATTTGTAGCTAAGAGTGCTTCAACTTTCAACCTTTTATCCAATTTCATCATAGATAGCCTTTTGGCTTCTAGTCTCATGTATAGATCATTTGGAATCTCATCAATTACTTCTATCAACACTTTCTTGTAAATGTCTAAGTGCAAAATAATACTTTCTTCAATTGTGCTTTTGTCAGAATCATTAGAAGAAATATACCATTTATTCACATTAGATAGATTAACTTCCTCTGTTATCTCATTCAGTAAATCATTCAATGTGGGGGTAGCTAGTGTAAGTTTCTTCATAGGTTCCCTAACTTCCTATTGTTTCTTTCTTAGCATCCTAGTTTTCTTAGGTGAAGGAGAGGGTACTGGTGAGGGTTTTCTCTTCCTTTCTACTCTTTTAAACTCAATAGCCTTACCATTGTCAGTATTGGAGGATGTTACAACCGGTGAAATATGTGCTTCAGGTTGTAGTCCTTCAAGCTCACTAGCTCATATACCACTGATGTTCATGACATTTTCTTTGATTTCCTTTACCTTCTTGGAGGCATGTCTAATGAATTTTTCTCTTTTCTTAGTCCTTTTTTGCATAGATATATTGCTCTCTATGGTTTCTACATTTTCAAAGAATTTCTTAGAGGGCTCTCTTGGTGCATCAAGTAGAGCTTTAGCATAAGTTTCCAAAATAGATAGGTCTACCTCATATCCCATCTTCATAACCCAAATAGTTCTAGGACTTGCTGCTTCCATCCAAGTTTCATCTCTCTTAATCACAAAATAGATTTCCTTGTCATATTTATCAACTATGCTCTGCAGTAGTCTCTCCCTTGCTCTCATCTTAGATTGGAATGTCTTGAAATAGTTTTTAATGTTCTTAATACTATCAGTGCCCATATCGGTGAAAGCATCTTGTATTTGTATTCCTACGAGAATGTCATAACCAAAATCCTTGTGACCTATGTCGGGTATCTCCTTGGTAAAGTACAACATTAGACATACTAGAAGGTTTCCAAAATGGAAAGTACCTTTCTTATCTCCCTTAATCTTTTTCAAATTGTCAATTAATTCATCCTTAAGCCATTCACACACATCAATCTTAACATTATTGTTTACCATCTCATATGCACTATGAATACATAGGATAGAAACATAATTTAAGCTATTTGTATGAGTAGCTTTGTAACCTAGTACCATACTCACATATCTCACATTGATATCCTTAACATCATTCACTCTCAGTGACCTGTTATCAAATGTTGCTTCAGTTAAATCCATAACTCCCCTATTAGGTATCTTCTTGGTTTTATCAGGCCTACTACCGATTGAAGGTAAACTAGTAACTGCCTTAATTGCATCCTTGGTTATTTTGCAAACTGACTCTAACCACATGAATTCACCATGGACTCTGCTCAATACAAGTCTGACAACTTCCTTTGGAAATTTGGGAAAGTTCAGAATCTCTATAAAACCTAAATTTTCCACTACCTTATGTTCGGGTTTGATCACACCATGTTCATTAGTAATGACCTCATTAAACATTTTCTTCAACTCCCCAGTCCCTAGGTTTTCTATGTTGAAATGTATGTAAATTCTAGGGTCTTCTACAAATTCTATAGCCTTTGGTATTTTTGAAAAATCTCCTATAGAGTCATCTTGTTTCGCAACCTCAGGGATAATCTTGAATACGGGTCTAGGGAGTTTGACATTTTCCATAGTGGTAGGGTTCAAAATAAACTCTGGAATAGAAGATGAGGAAGCCATTTCAAAGAAAAATACCTCTAAGCTGAAATTCCGAATGCTTGAAAATCACTTCGCAGCTTCGCCTTAGAATTCCTTTGCTCAATTTCGCACTCTTTGATCATTTGAATGCTTAGTGAGTTTGAAATAAGGGTTTGCTGGTGCTTTATAGCCAAAAAAAGGTTCTTTAAACTGCGTTAAATGCTTGCTGGTTAAGTGAAAACTTAACACATGCACCGGTAAATAAGAAATGTATCTTCTTACCATGAACCAAGGGTAGAATACATGATTTTCAACTTGCTGCAATACCCCCTAAGGATTATTCCTCAGTTAGATGAAGAATCTCATGTCAGTGGAGGATTACTCTGTTCTACTGGTGCAGAGATATTTTCATGAGTTCCCTGATCACTCTTCTTAATCCATTGTTTTGAAAATTCTTGCTTAACTTCATCTACCTTTTCTTTGCCCTTCAAACTAGATCCTTTGTTGTTTTCCAACGCATTCTTGCTTGTACAGAATTTAGCAATATGTCCAATCTTGTTACATACATAACAAGTTACATTATTCCTCTGAATAGCCTTTCCATATCCTTGACCGGTTTGTGATGCATTGATTAGATAAGTGCCCAAATCTTCCACAAACATAGCATTTCACATTCATTCTGCAATTTTCTAAATTATGACCAACTGTGTTGTATTTGGAACATTGACCGGTGGGTGAGTTCATATTCTGATTATTTCTAAATCTACACTAATTTTCTCTGTGACCATATTTGTTGCAATTAAAACATTCTCCATTAAATTTATAAGCATTAGGTTGTCTTATCGGTTTGTTTTGATCTTGATTGTTTTCAGTACCAGAACTTTCTCCATGTTCAAATCCAAGTCCATTAGTATCTCCATCAGGTTTCTATCTTTTAAGCATGTCATCAAGTTCTTCTGAACTTTTCTTTAATTTTTCTTTGTGTTTATTTGCAGTAACCAACTCATTTTCTAGAACCAACTTGTCTTATATGCTCAGCTTTATCATGTTGCATGTGAATTAGATCCATCTTTAGCATATCATTTTCATGACGAAGTCTCAGATTTTCATTTCCAGTATCATTAAGTCTCCTATCCAAGTCCTCTTCATTCTTCTTCCTATCTTGAATATCCTTACATAACCTCATAGTCATATCTTCCATTTCATTCTTCATGTTACTGTTCTCTTGTCTCAACTTGTTTGCAATGTTTCTAAGAGTTTCTTTTTCATCATCATCATTCTGCATCTTCTCATGAAGTTATTTTATTTTATTTTGTGCTATAACAAAGTTCTCCTGAAGTCCTTTAATGAATTCCTATGCAATCCTCAGATCATCTGCAAGTTTTATATTCTTCAATTTTTCTGCATCAAAATCTTCAAGAGCTCCTTCCAACTATTTTCTTAAGTTCTCCATCTGTACATGTGTCAAAATCTCCCTCAACCTATTAAGCTTTTGCAAACAGAGAACAAGGCTTTGATACCAATTGTTAGATTCAATGACAGTCCCAAAGACACCGAGAGGGGGAGATGAATCAGTTTCTAACCGGTGAGTGGAATATTTAAACTTATTTATAACTTTGCAACCCAAAACAGTGTACCAGTAAATAAGAATTAATGCAATAAATAGAAATAATAGAGACAAGATAGAAACACACCATAACACAAGATATTTAACGAGGAAACCCGGTGTGGGAAAAACCTAGGTGGGATTTGTGACCCACAATATTTACTCACCGGCCAATGAATAAATACTACTTACAATGAGGGGCCTGCACATGCAGGGAGGCCAACAACCTAGAGCTCACTACTCAATAAAGAGTCACACTGACTATAAAATGGATTATCAAATCCAATACAATGTATTGCTCAAAACAACATCTCTAATGCCAGGTTCAGTATCGGTTTAAGCTTAGTCAATAACCAAAACCTTCACTGTCAACTATATCACCTTGTACAATAAAATTGTCTCATCGCCTACTACAAATTCCTTATCACTCTCTCTCATGTCAAAATGACTTATAAGATCTCATACATATATGAGTCTTTTACAATATACCATGTCAGCTTACAAAAGATAATTACATTACAAAACAATTCATATAAACAAAAGCTTTATCCCATGTCAGCTGGAGTGTCAATATGCTTTGTTGTTGATGCAATCTGAATGCCAGTGAAGTGTCTGCCAGTGCCAGTGTCAACTAGTGTATGAATTTTGTGATGTCGGGCATGTAGAAACAAATTTCTGGTGAGTTTCCAGTTGGTTGCCATCAATGAAAACATCAACTATTCTCATAAGAGTGTAGAATGCCAACAATGCCGGTATTGGCAATAATGAGGTGATGCTTGTTCAACACTTTTTGAGGGGTCTAAATGACCACATCAGTGGAGGAGTGAGAGTGTTTGATCCTGATTCAATAGAGGTAGCCATGGAAAAAGCCAGGCTGGTGGAGCAGAATCTAGGCCATGCGCATGGTGGTCAGTCGGGAGTGCAGAATGGGAGTGTTCCTTTCAGTGGGTCTAGAGTGAGAGGGAATCTGTCCCAGACTGCTGCACCTTTTAGGGGTCCTCAGGCACTCGCTAAGGGTGGTCAACAACAATAGTCACCGAGACCAAAGCAGTCTTAGGGCCAGCAGGGTGGAAACTCTTAGTATCAGAAGAGTAGGAATTGGCAGAGGAGTACGCAGAGTTTTCCAGGGCAGTCCTCTCAAAGTGCATCTCAGGCCCCTAGTAGGGGAAGCTTTCAATAGTCCAGTGGGCCGTCTAGGAGTAGAGGACCTGGTAGAGGAGATTGCTTCACCTGTGGATAGTTTGGTCACATTGTCGCTCAGTGCCCTCAGTGTTCTCACTAGATGGGTAGCCAGAGGCCAGCAACATCAGAGCCCACAGTGGGGGATACAAGTAGATCCCATAGGGTATTTGCAGCGGTTGATGACCGCTAGGCTGAGCATCAAGGTACAGTGATTGAGGCAACAGGTGTGTTGTGTGGTATCCCTATCTTTGTACTTTTTGACTTTGATGCTTCAGATCATTTTATTTCTTCATCCATTGTGGAGCGGTGTGGGCTTGCATCTGCTAAGCAGGTAGATAGGTGGTTAGTAGAGTTGGCTACCAGTGTGCATGTGTCTGTCGATGCCTTCATCCCTAGTTGTGAGTTGTAACTAGGGCCCTTTGTTACTTCAGTTGACCTTTGAGCCATTCCTTTGGGGTCCTATGGAGTTGTGTTGGGGATGGATTGGCTATCATCTCACAAAGCTCCTGTAGACTATTGTCTGAAGACAATAGAGTGTTTAGATGACCATGATAGGAAAGTGGGGATCGTTGGAGTTCAGTGATCGATATCCTTATGTATCATTTCCGCTATGCAACTGAAGTGGTGTATGCATCAAGGGTGTCAGCTTTTTGTAGTTACTCTTGAGGATGTGGATGAGGAAGAGAGTTGAGAAATATCTCTTGATGGTCACCCTATTCTTCAAGAGTATGCTAGTGTGTTTTCGTCGGATATTCCCGGTATGCCTCTGAAGTGAGACATATTTTCGCATTGACTTGGTTCTTGGTGTGGAACCTATTTCGAGAGCACCATATTGGATGACTACTCAGGAGTTGAGTGAGTTGAAGCTATAGGTGGAGGAATTTTTGGCCAAGGGGTTCATTCGTCCTAGTGTTTCTCCTTGGGGTGTGCCTATTATCTTCATTAAGAAGAAGGATGGTTCTCTCCGATTATGCATTGATTACCGACAGCTAAATAAGGTAACCATCAAGAATTGATATCCATTGCCTTAGATTGATGATATTTTTGATTAGGTAAAGGGAGCCAAGGTGTTCTCTAAGATTGATCTGAAATTTGGGTATCATCTATTGCATATTCATGATGGAAACATTCATAGGATGACGTTTCGTACTCATTATGGTCACTATGAGTTCATAGTGGTGCCATTTGGGTTGATGAACGCGCCTTCAGTTTTCATGAGCCTTATGAATGGGGTTTTTCACACCTACCTTGATCATTTTGTTCTTATGTTCTTGGATGACATATTGATTTATTCTAGGTCTATGGAAGAGCATGAGGGCCACTTGCGACAGGTATTGTTGTGTTTGAGGGAGAATCAACTTTTTGCAAACTTAGCGAAGTGTGATTTCTTCCAGTCAGAGGTGACCTATCTTGGTCATATAGTTTTGGGAGAAGGTGTATCCATGGATCCTTCTAAGATCCAAGCCATTTTAGATTGGCCAGCGCCAACCAATGTTTCAGAGGTTTGAAGTTTCATGGGTTTGGCCAGATATTACTATCGCTTTGTTCAGAGTTTTTCTCGGATATGTCACCCAATCACTTCTCTTCAGAGGAAAGGGAAGAAGTTTGTTTGGTTAGAGCAATGTGAGTCATCTTTTCATACCTCGAAGGAACTCCTTGTTAGTGCTCTGATTTTGGCAGTCTCTGATCCATCTAGAGATTTTATGGTATGCACAGATGCCTCTTTAGAAGGTATAGGTGCAGTGCTTATGTAGGATGGATGTGTAGTTGCTTATGAGTCTTGAAAACTCAAGGACCATGAGTTGAACTATCTAGTTCATGACTTGGAGTTGGTAGCTGTAGGGCATGCGTTGGTTAGATGGTGACATTTCCTATTGGGGCGTTGGTTTGAGCTGCATAGTGATCACCGCAGTTTGCAGTATATTTTCATGCAGCCAAACTTGAATGCTCGACAACAAAGATGGATGGAATTCCTCTGCGAGTATGATTTCGAGGTTCGATATATTTAGGGGAAAGAGAATGTAGTAGCAGATGCTTTAAGTCGTAGGTGACATGAGGTTGCAACATTGTCCCTTGCAGTGGACTTGAGAGAGAGAATTCTTGGAGTTCTTCCTCAGGACACCTGGTATCAGGATGTTAGAGCCATGGTGGAGTCCGAAAGACCATTGGTGGGTAGATATTCTAGATATGATCTTAAGTCATATGGTCTTCTTTGACATATTGGACAGATCTACGTACCTCCTTTGGAGGGTCTTCACATTTTGATCATGACTGAGGCCCATTGTGCACCTTATTTGGCACACCCTAGTGTCAAGAAGATGCACATAGATCTTAGATAGATATATATTTGGGCTGGTATGAAACGTGACATTGCTGATTTTGTGTCGAAGTGTTTAGAATGTCAGTGGGTGAAGGTGGAGCATCAACACCCTACAGGGCTTTTACATCCTAATTTGATACCAGATTGGAAATGGGATATCATTTCCATGGATTTTATAGTGGGGTTGCCTGTTTCTTTGCGTTGTCATGATGCCATCATGGTCATTGTTGATAGATTGACCAAAGTTGCTCATTTTGTTCCTATTCGATCTTCTTATACAATAGCATTGGTGGCATGAGTCTTCTTGGAAGTTGTGGTGAGGTTGCATGGGATCCCAAGGTGGAACGTTTCTGATAGAGACCCTATCTTTACTTCAGCATTGTGGAGCTCACTTTAGCATGCTTTGGGGACCCAGTTGAACTTTAGTTCATCTTATCACCCAGAGATCGATGGTCAGACTGAGTGTGTGAATCGGGTCTTGGAGGACATGCTTCACATGTATGTTATGGATCAATAGTCACGTTGGGAGGAATATATTTTCCTTGTGGAGTTTGCTTATAACAATGGATATCACATCTCTATAGGCATGTCTCCCTTCTAGGCATTGTATGGTCATCCTTGCCATACTCCTTCGAGTTGGGTTCGGTTGGAGGATAGGGTGATTTTAGTCCTGAATATGCTTCATGAGATGGAGCAGCAGGTTGAGAAGATCCATGGGCATTTGGTTGCTTCTTAGGATAGGTAGAAGAAGTATGTTGATGCTCATAGAGTAGATCATCAGTTTTTAGCTGGCGACCATGTGTTCTTGAGAGTGTGTCTATGGAAGAGTCCGATCCGTTATGGAAAGGGTTCTAAGTTGGTGCCTCATTTTGTTGGCCCTTTTGAGATCCTTGAGAGGATATGACCTGTTGCCTACCAGCTTGCCTTGTTGTTGAGTCTATCCCGCATCCATGATGTCTTCCATGTTTCAGTTCTTGGACCTTATCATCCTGATGTGACTCATGTTCTTGATTGGAATGCTTTGCAGGTCGAGGACAGGCAGCTTTCCATGGAGCCCGTGTGCATTCTTTAGCATCAGGATTTGACCCTCAGGGGTCATACCATCAACCAGGTAAGGGTCCTATAGGACCCAAGTGATGAGACCTCAGCAACATGGGAGGATGCAGCGAAGATGAGAGAGCTTTATTCTTATTTGTTTTAGGCTTCCTGGAGTAAGCCTAGTTTTGGGGGTGAGGATGTAGTACCCCTCCTTGATCAGACTCTTTTTGTATCTATGTTTGACTTCAGTTGACTGTTCACTGGAACATTATTGTATATTGATTTAGACTTTATGCAATGTTATTTTATGCTTTAATTGGATATGTGATGTATGCTTTCATGCAGTATTTCAGTACTTATGATTCATGAGTTTTTTTATGGATTACTAACATGGACTAACACTTTTACCTTATATGTGCAATATGTTATTTATATGTTTCATGTTTGAAAGTGTATGGGATGCGAGGGGATGATTTTCCTTCACTCACTCTGGTGAGACAGGGAACGTCATGATTCTCCTTCATCGGTGTGAGTGTCATGTCTATTTATATATATTTGTCTATATGCACGTATGGTTCTTTGGTGCAGGACATTGCAGGTACAAGTACCGGGTAGGTACGGGGTATCAACTCCACCCGATTTCACAGGTCTGAGCATGCCTTATTTGTTCGATGGTAGTGGAGGAGATAGTTGTTGGACCCTAGCTTGACCTGCAGTTACACTCGTGTGAGTGTTGTCAGTCGATTGTCTTTTTTTGTTTGATTGATATGCGAGTTAGAGTGCTTTGGTGTTTCATTTTGTGAGTCATCATTTGAGCATTCCTCGTTTTGCATGTTTCCATTTATTTAAATGGTTATTTAATTGAGTGAATGATGCTATTTTTGTGTTGGCGTAATTAATTAATTATTATGCTCTTGATATTATTGATTGTAATTAAATTAACGATTGCTAGAATTAAATGGTTAAAATGGCTCATTTTATTATGCCATAGTTGTATTATTATTTTGTGAAAGGAAATAAGTATTTGCCTTGCCATTTAAATGTGGAATGATTATGTTGGAAGAAATTTTTATGGAAATGGAAAATATGAAATAAAAATAAAAGATTTTCCTTTTACCCTTCCATTTGACTTTTGTATTTTATTTTGTTGGAAAAGGATTATTTATG
This sequence comes from Cryptomeria japonica, assembly GCF_030272615.1. NCBI lineage: Eukaryota > Viridiplantae > Streptophyta > Pinopsida > Cupressales > Cupressaceae > Cryptomeria > Cryptomeria japonica. The sequence continues at coordinate 659,676,614 of NC_081414.1, forward strand.
GAAAAAGGGTAAATTTGATTGTTTTTACTTTTAAAATAATTTTATCTGATTGGTTGTAATAACTTCTAACCTAGAAAGTTTAGGTTGAAATATATTTTTCCCATATATTTCTAGGAGTTCACTGGAATAGAGGAGGCAAAATTTTTGAAGGAGAAAATTGGAAAACCATTTTGGAAGAGGACCGAGAATTGGATTTGGTTTGCAAGATTTGGATTCTTCCAGTATTTTGCTTCCTAGTTTGTTGAAGGTTGGATAATCACTTCTTGTTTTACAATTTAATTTTGAATGTTTTAGTTGCTTCTAGTGTTGAAAAATGTAAATCTCTTTGTAAATTCTTGATTGAATGATTGAAATGAAAGAAAGAGCGACTGTTATTATTGATTTTGTGGAATTCATATCAAATGTTTGGATATGGGAAAGAAATGTTTCATCTTTTTAATTGTTTTTTGTTATTTGTTCTTGAAAAATCAAGTTCTTGAATTATCTCTTCTATTTGGAATAGAAAGAATTAGATCGAGTTTGCTGTGTGTTTTCTAGTATCTATTTGCCCAAGATTTGGGGCTTATGTTGGCGAATATTGGTTATTTGCCTCTTACAAGATGCAAGGAATTCTTCTTGTGTAATGGAAGTGAAGAAATTTATCAGAATTCTTCCCGTATCTTTCAAATCCTTCTATTGTTTCCTAAATCTTTATTTGATTGGGGATCTTGTGTGATTTTATTCACCATTTACCTTATTGGTAAATATCCTTTCTTAGTGTTGGATTTTGGCATTGTGTGAGTGTGCCCGTGAAATGAATAGGGGAGGTTTTAATTTTACCATTAGTACATTTGGGCCTAATTTCTGATGGCTAATTGTCGGATTTGCGATGACCAAACATCGGGCTTCCTACAAACTTTACTGTCGAAAACTCATCGTCGGGATTTCCGACGATGCCATTTGCATCAGTCGTCCGACGTTGTTATGAACTCCCCCAACGGTGGCTATATTGGCTGTTTTTTATCGGATTTCTGATGGATGTTATGATTTCTCCTCGATGACCGTCTGACATGGCAGTGATGTTGGATATACAACATCCTTGTCAGACGTTCCATTAGTTGTTGTCGGAATTCTGACGGTGAGAGATGTTGTGGGTCAAACGGCTTTGCCGTTGGTGAATGAAAGCATTGAACGAGTTCTAGTTTTAAAAATTGCATTAAATATTTTAATTTATTTGATTTAGTGTTATTTGCAAAAAACGATTATCAATGATGTTTCCTTTCTCCAAGAATTGTCTAGGATCTTTCTGTCAGATAATATGTAACATTGAATGACTAAATTTTTTCTTTACAAATGCTTATTTAATTTAATTATTATCTGAGCGTGAATTAAAATTTATATCTGTATGGAAGAAGAACATACAAGCTTTAGAGTCACGTGCAAGAAAATTTCCTAAAAGAAAGCAAGCAGGCATTATCTTGAATGACATAGAAACAAGCTCATCAGCTGCCTAGAAGAGAGAAATTGGAGAAAAGAAGCGGAAAGTGTCAAAGGGTGATAAATAGATAGAGAGTATGCAATACAAACAAACAATGTCTGGAGTGTCTAATGTGACATCTCTAATTTATATCCGAAGGAACTAACTAGTTTTGGAGTTCCTACAAAACCTATTGGGCCGCACTTTGGAGGAAATCACTGTGTTCATGCAAGGAGCACCTTTTCTCTATTATGAGAATGATGGTTTTGCACTGAAGGATATTTGGAAGTCAATATCCAAAAATTTCTATAGTGTGGAACAAGAGTTGGCAGACTCGAAGTATAATTGTCAGCTTTTAGAAGACCAAGAGGTTATGTACACAATCTCCCAATAGAAGAGCGATTTCAAGAATTACCTCTCCCACCCATGACTATTCAGGAAGCACTTCCTCAAACAAAGGACTATTGGCCTCCATGGGATCAAAGAAAAAAATTGAAGCATAGACTCTAGACGATGTGGTGGTGTCCTTCGTGAAGAACTCTACACTATAATTGAAAATTCACAAGGGAAACTACAAGATAGTGAAGAGAAATACAATCTTGAAAAGTGGGAAGAATGGATCTTGGTTTGGGTGGGGCCAAGTCAGGTGGCTCCTCTAGAGGTTGACAAGATAGAAATCATATTAGGATTTGAAAAAGATCACACTCATGGAACTTCATGTACGAGTGATCGATTGTGGTGTTTGGGTAATGCATTCCAAATAGATACAGTTGCATGCCATTAGGATAAAAGTCTTTAATCAAGACATTACCCATTTGGAATGTAACTGTATCTATTTGGAATGCATTACCCAAACACCACAATTGATCACTCGCACACGAAGTTCCATGAGTGTGATCTTTTTCAAATCCTAATATGATTTCTATCTCGTCAACCTCTAGAGGAGCCACCTGACTTGGCCCCACCCAAAACAAGATCCATTCTTCCCACTTTTCAAAATTGTATTTCTCTTCACTATCTTGCAGTTTCCCTCGTGAATTTTCAATTATAGTGCAGAGTTCTTCACAAAGTACACCACCACATTGTCTAGAGTCTATGCTTCAATTTTTTTCTTTGATCCCATGGAGGCCAATAGTCCTTTGTCTGAGGAAGAGCTTCCTGAATAGTCATGGGGGGGAGAGGTAATGCTTGAAATTGCCCTTCTATTGGGAGATTGTGTACATAACCTCTTGGTCTTTTGAAAGCTGAAAATTACTTTGAGTTTGCCAACTCTAGTTCCACACTATAGAAATTTTTGGATATTGAATTCCAAATATCCCTCGGTGCAAAAGTATCATTCTCATAATAGAAAAAAGGTGCTCCTTGCATGAACACATTGATTTCCTCCAAGCGTGGCCCAATAGGTTTCGCAGGAACTCCAAAACTAGTTAGTCCCTCTGAACATAAATTAGAGACGTCACATCAGACACTCCAGACATTGTTTGTTTGTATTGCATACTATCTATCTATTTATCACCCTTAAACACTTTCCTCTACCATTCTCCAATTTCTCTCTTCTAGGCAGCTGATGAGCTTGTTTCCATGTCATTCAAGATAATGCCTGCTTGCTTTCTTTTAGGAAATTTGCTTGCACATGACTCTTCAACTTGTATGTTTTGCTTCCGTATAGATATAAATTTTAATTCACGCTCAGATAATAATTAAATAAAATAAGTATTTGTAATGAAAAGATTTAGTCATTCGATGTTACATATTATCTGATGGAAAGATCCTAGACAATTCTTGGAGAAAGGAAACATCATTGATAATCATTTTTTGCAAATAACACTGAATCAAATAAATTAAAAATGTTTCATGTAATTGTTAAAATTAGAACTCGTTCAATGCTTTCATGCATCGACGACAAAGTTGTCTGACCCACACCATTATGCATAATAGAACAAATCAATATAATAGGCTATTATAAAGAATATATAGAAAAATATGAAAGAACATTAAATTACCATTACAAACCCATAAACCATTAAATAGTGAAAATAGATATAAATTTGTAAATGTCTCCCTATAAACACCACAACCATAACCAAAACAAAAAAAATTCTTACCTGCAAAAACTTAGCTGGTGAGGTGCAAGTCTACAACATCTCTCAGATGATCAAACCATTTCTTAATTTTGTTCTTTTGGTTAGTCAATGGATTTAGTTGCATGTTCAAGTTTTCTATTTGAAGCCTTCTGTTTCCCTATATTTGAGACATAATAAAATTCTTGTGAGTAGGAAATTGATTCAGAAGTTACGTGTGAAGAATTTGGCAAAGTAAATGATGACAATCAAACTCAAATTTTATCTGTCTTGATTAAAGAATTTTATCCTGCTGGCATTAAATTAAAGTTCTTTCTCTATTTTTTGGTGATCTCTGGAGCAGAGGTTGCTTTGCATCAACCTGGGATACATTTAACTTGTGTTGTATCTGTGGAAATATGTATCCTAGGATGATGCAATTTAACCTCTGCTCCACCAATACCAGATAGAAGAGAAAGTACTTTAATTTAAAGTCATCACGATAAAATGCTTTCAAGACATATATTAGGTATAAAAGGAAGCCTACCCTGTCATTTGAAGGGGTTTACCTACAATTCAAGTGATCTCTTAATTATAAAATCAATTCAATTCCAAGTGAACATGCAATCAAGCATTCATCAAGAATTGAAGGAGAAATCAAGTTAATAAAGATATTTAATAGAGGAGATATTTAATAAAGATATCATCTTTTAAATTAAGAAATGGGCAGGAGATTAAGAATACAAACCTTCCATATTGCACACTTCAAGGTATATTAAAATTAGTTTAAAGTGTATTCATTTAGGGACCTTTCATAAAATATTCTCAACTTACATATCATAAAAGGATCTTAAAATATTCATTGTTTATAATGATCAGAATTTGGTTGTTCCATACACCTTCCTTTACTATTTTAAAAATATCATCGACCAAAATATTGTGCAGCAGTAGTATGGAGTGCATTTCATCTATTTTATGTCTAAATATTTCATCATACCACTTTCTTTTCAAAGGTGACTGATCGATTGCGGTGTTTGAGTAATGCATTCCAAATAGATCCAGTTGCATACCATTTATCTGTCTTGATTAAAGACTTTTATCCTGATGGCATTAAATTAAAGTTCTTTCTCTATTTTTTGGTGATCTTTGGAGTAGAGGTTGCTTTGGATCGACCTGGGATACATTTAGCTTGTGTTGTATCTGTGGAAATATGTATCTTAGGACGATGCAATGCAACCTCTGCTCCACCAATACTAGATAGAAGAGAAAGTACTTTAATTTAAAGCCATTAGGATAAAATGCTTTCAAGACATATATAAGGTATAAAAGGAAGCCTACCTTGTCATTTGAAGGGGTCTACCTACAATTCAAGTGATCTCTTAGTTATAAAATCTATTCAATTCCAAGTGAACAGGCAATCAAGCATTGAAGGGGAATTCAAGTTGGTGCAGGTGCATTTGGAAGACAAAAGGACTCAATGAAGCCATTAAAGACTTTTGAAGGTCTTAGGAGTGAAGAGCCAATCAATTATGATGTCTTAAGGGGGTAGCCTTAAACAAAACACACTAAGCTTTGATTGATTAGGTGTGTTATGGGTCCATTCCTTCCCTTGAAGTCCCTTCCCATTTGTTTCTGTTAAAAAGACAATCACCGTTAGCATCTGAATTCAAACAGTGTTCTCACATTTGACTGCATAGAACAAAGCAAATGGCATAAGAAACTCTCATCTACCTCACAACTGCAATAGAATACCTCCCCGAGGAGATATTCTCATGTCCTTTCCTACTTTATGTTGTCGATGAAATACATAAACGTGCTCACAATGCAGTCAATGCAACAAATAGATTTCCATTTCGATCAGTTTTATTTGCCAACGTACTCTCTACTTGTGCCAAAATAGGAGCTTTGGAATAGAGTATGGGCTTCCATCAAAGAAGAAGGTAAGGGCAATTAATATCAGATTCTTATGGTTGGAAATGCTCTATTTGACATGTTTGGAAAATGTGGAAGTATAGACATGAAAGCGCATGAATTGTTTAGTGAGATGCATCAAAGAAACACAATCTAATGGAATGCTATGATTGCAGGATATGCACAAGATGTGTTTGAAATGGATTTAGAAACTTCCAACCAAATGTGATTAGTGAGTATAGATGTTGTAGTGCAACTGCCCAGGTACACATGCATGCAAAATATGTAAGCTTAGATAAGGCACATGAACTATTTGACATAATGCCTCAAAGATCACCCAATATCCAATGATGGTTGGGAGAAAGAAAACATCAATTTTTTGATAATCTTAAATATTTCTTTATTCATCACTATAAATCTATTATGAATTTAGTCTGAATATTGCAGAAATTTATTCTATTATGAATACAATATTTAGGGATGTAATCTTTATATATTTTTTTAATTAGGAAAAGGTCCTAATAGAATCCCCAACTAATTAATCTAGAGAAAGATACCACTAAAGAAAGAAATTCAATCCTCACCACTATGGTCTTGAAGGCTTTTAAGACACTTGGATTCCTATTTTGGCCCGCTTTTCCTTGACCCTATGTTAAGATAGTAAACTAGTTTGAGAGAATCTATTGGGTGGGAAATTGTGTATGGTTGAAATTATTTTCATGCATGGAAAGTGATTTAAAGTTTGGACCAATAGAGGATAAGTATTTCTTGAACCTTCAAGGACATGTGTAGAGCACCGCATGGATGTTTCTCCATTATTGAACTCTTTGAATATGTAAGTAAATTATTTTTGGTTGATGACACAGTAAGTCTGGTATTTGTCTTTTCGATATGTTGTGGATAATATTAATCAAATATGGAATTTTTTTGATGCTATATACACTATGTTTTGGATTGAATTTAGGTAAGCAAAGAGGTAATGGAAGAATAAAAGAGGTACACAAAGGAAGAAGAGTGAAATAGGTGGTTTGGGATGGAGGTTACAAGTATATATGAAAATTCATATGGATAATTTGTTGTCTATAAAGAGGCAAATAAGCTATCACAACTTCAACATGAATGAATGCCTCATCTATAGAAGCAAAAGGTACCTCTAATGGTTTCAAAATTTGTCAAAATAGTTATGATATACCAAATAATCAAGTGTAATATCCTTTAGGTAACTAATATTATCTTCAAACTATTTATTTTGATTTTCATCATATCCTTTCCATGTGCATTTCCCTTGGTTTTAGTCCCATTTTTTCTTTATTTTATTCAAACAAAATTTATAGATGCCTCTACTTGTCTCACCACTCATTAATTGTTTGGGATTTTCATTCCATTCACCAAGGTTGGCATCTATTCTAAGACTTTGTGTCATGGCCAAGCTAAATGATTTGCCTCTAGTTTCTCTCCAATCTAGTCACCTAGTAGCATGTGAAATCTATCTCTTCCTAATTATTATTCTCTCCATCTTGTTAATGACCATTTCATTAATGAATCCTTCCTCATAATTTTGGATAAGTGAGAAAATGTTAGCTCAAGGAATCTTTTCAATCCTCTTTCAAGATTCTTTCCCAAGTAATAATCTTGTATATTGGAAAATAAATTACGCTTCTATTTTTCCAAGTTACTCTTCCTTGTAATGTTTAGATTTATTCTAAAGTGTTCGTTGTGACTCATGTTTACTACTCTTCCTATTAGTCTCATTCCAATATCTCCTAAAAAAAAATGGAACGATTACTGTAGATAAGGAAATTGAGAAAACATCAAAGCAATAGCAAATAGGACAATCACAAAACCTAAAACTGCAATGAAAACATGAAGACAAGATATTCAAAATGAAATCAAAGCAAAACAAATGCAGATATCTCCTTCATGTGGCTCCATTGTTCTTCTTTCACCTTCCAATTTGATGTTGTTCTCACCTACAAAGTGCATTTGCAAGTGGAAAGCAAGTTGTTGATGAAATCTGTAGCATAAGGTTACTCAAAAATGTGATTGATTGATTCGATTTAATGTGATTGAACCCTTTGATTGAAGAAACTCATCCAATTTATAGACAAATTGGAGAGAGGACAAGATTATCATGAAATTGATATTTTAGGCAATTGATTTCCAAAAAAGGGCAAAATTGAGTTGAAGGAAGAAGGTTATGACACCTTCTATGTCATGAATTATGACATATTGCCAATGCAAAGGTTAGAGGACTAAAAGCCTATGACATCTTGCTATGCCAACGGTATGATGCATGAGAAATTCATGCTTCCACCGAAGCACAAAAATAGGGAGAGACTAGAGAGGAATTGATTAGGTGGAAATTGAATTTAGCAAATTAGAAAATGAAGTGGAAATTAGGAATTAGAAAAAAAATAGAAATGAGGTGGAAATTAGGAATTAGGAAAATTAGAAATGATGAAATAGAAATTAGGTGAATTTTTTAATAATTTTTCACTCATTAATTAATTCACAAAAAGAGGGGGAATTAATTAGCCAATTAAATAAATATTTAATTGTGACAAGAAGACTTAGGATAAATAAATAAATTATTTAACCTAGAGGGAAAATGACAAACAAAATTAAATGAATAAATCATAAAACCCTAGAAGATGAATTAGAAATGCAAGGACAACAATTAGTTCTTGACAAAAGATAATTGATGTAGGGTCGATTTGATCATGATTCTGACTAACAAAGGACCAGTGTTGATAAATGATTGAGATTGGGTGACAAAAATCAATGACAAATTGACCAAGATTGACAAGGAGATCAAATTGATAGGCGCCAATTGACGAGGAACAATGACTAATTGATCCAAATTGACATGATTTAAAAGGACAAGGATCGATGATGAATCGATCACAAAATGACGAGATTGACGAGGACAAGGATCGATGAAAAATCGATCGCAAAATGATAAGATTGACAAGAGGACAAAACCCTAATTCTATCATCGATTAGGATTGATGATGTCCAAAATAATGATACATGAGCACGCACATTGATGCGATAGGATAAGATCAACCAAAATCATGACTGAAGATTGCTATCGACAAGACCTAATTTGAAAGCGATAAAACTGAGGAATGCAGAAGGACTCGATTCTCTCAAATGATAAAGACCAAGTGCGCAACATGGAAGAAATGTTAATGCGATGCAAGAACCCTAAAATAAGGCAATGCACAAATGTTAAAGTATGACTTTGCAAGCGTTGACCATTTTTAGATGTCTACATTTTGCCCCTCTTTGAGACAATGCGATTCTAAGCATTGTTTCAAAGAACAAATAATGAAAATGCCCCAGACAATAACAATCACATATGCATGCCCCCTCAAGGAATTGGCCGGAAAAAGCCAGAAAAGAGGCCAATTAGTCGATAAGAATAATAGAAAATGGTAGGTTCGAACAGATCAATAATTGAAGGTCAGATGCACAAATTACAAGCAATAGAAGGCACAAAAAAATGCGACTAGCATAAGATGGAGAGCATGCATGTCCATCTAGGCACTGACAAAGATCTATAAATGAGACAAGGAGAAGGAAAAGAGCTTATTTGCACTAGCCAAAGGGGAGGAATCTTTGCTCAGGAAAAAGACCCTTGCATAGAGATGGAAAACATTCCAATGGAAGATCATGTTGGGTAACATGTACGCACCTACAGACGATCGGATGACGCAAGAGCAGCGGTATGTAGCTCAAAAACCCATATTGTCAATTTCATGAATTTTGCTTGATTGCGGGACATTGCAGGGCCCACAGGGAAGGAAAAAAATGGACATCTGCACCTATGTGGGTGCATTCTACACCTATGTAAGGATGTTCTGTGCCTGTGTAAGGTACATAGGCACAGGACAGGGTACACAAGCACAAATGTGCACTGAAAACACTAATTTGACCAAAAACAGTGCACAGATGATTCCAAAAAGAGGGATAAGGGTAGGATAGGTCAAAATAGATAAGAAAAACCCTAATTGGGGTATGAAACAAGGAAATGAAGCCCTTAGGAGAAAACCCTAAAACTGACAAAGTGTGTCCCAATTGTGATGCAGAGTCGACAGTATCCATTGATTACATGGGAGAACAGACCTGACTGCTTCATGTTGCGACATAGACTTAGGAGCATAGACAAAGATACATTAGCAAGACTTGGATTATACTATATTACATTCATGCCCAAGATTAGGGCAAACAGAGGACTGCTTACCACATTAGCAGAGCAATGACATTCAGAGACTTCCTCTTTCCATCTGCCAACTGGAGAGGCGACTGTGACACTAGAGGACATGTGGCGTATCCTCCACATTCCTATTCATGGGGAGATGGTGGTGTACGACCCAGTGACAGGGAGAGATGCTTTGTGTAAATTATTCAAGTGCGATGCAGATGATTTGGATATCGTAGAGAGGGAGATTAGCTGGGAGACCATGGCAGTAGAGTATGATCAACGTTATGTAGTGATAGCAGTGGTTATAGCATGCCTATTAGTAGGTGATAGATGAGGACATGGATTCCCTATTGGATGGGGAAGAGTGCTAGAGTGGATGGTGATAGAGGGGACTATGTATGCATGGGGACCATGTGTGCTTGCTATGCTATATTTTTAGCTACATCAGATAGCATATCAGGGGGTTCAAAATTTGAGTTGTGGGGTCACACTGTTACAGGTATGGGCATTTGAGCACATAGCCATATGTCGACTGATTGCAGAGAGACAGGTAGTACCACATCAACCATATGTGTACTGCTATGGGGGTACATTAAGACAAGGTCCATTTGGATATATATTGTATTGGCGACATGAGCTAGACAGGTTGAGAGAGTTCACATGGAGGCCATATCAGGATTGCCCTGGATGGTCAGATGATGGTGATGAGATATCGTATTGCAGATAGGAGAGATACCTAATTGGGTGACCAGTGAATCGCCAAAGAGTGATTGAGATGTATCTACCAGAGAGAGTCAGACGACAATTTGGAGAGAGGCAAGATGTACCAAGAGGGACTGCACACTTTGCCCGATCTCATAGAGAGATGAGTTAGTGGGGAAGGATGATTTAGCCACACATAGCATATGCTGACTTCACATAGCTACAACAAATACAGTGGGATTGGAGATCAGATGTTGTGGATGCCGAGATGATAGAGGAGTATAAGTGATGGTTTGCACGATGATGACCTGTGCCATTGACAGATCCTGATATTCTAGTACCTAGGAGACAGGAGGAGGGAGATGATGAGGATGAGGAGGATGAAGAGAATGGAGATGATGAGGATGAGGAGGATGATGAGGATGAAGGTGATGAGGATGAGGAGGATGAGGAGGATGGAGGGGATGATGAGGATGGGGAGGAGGACAAGGAGGATGAGCCATATCTAGCCAATCAGGAGTCATTGCAGGATATACCCATAGAGTCAGAGACAACTAGCATAGAGGAGATGGGGATATGTAGGGCCACCATAGCAAGTCAGCATGATCACATTGCAACATTAGAGAGACAAAATGCTATCTTGAGGATAGAGCAGGATCAGTTCAGAGCAGAGATAGCCAGACTGACAACGGCTCGAGATACAGCAATAGCCTAGGCACAGCAAGCAGAGAAGAGAGTGACCGAGTATATTGGGTCAATTAGGGATGCCAGTGCACGTGAGATGGCACAAATGTTGGTAGAGACTAGAGATGAGATACGCCAGTTGAGGACACTATATGAGAGTGTAGTTCCACTAGAGTAGAGAGCAGCATCATATCAGTCACGGTCGAGGACAAAGAGTAGACCACGCTCTCAGAGGTCAGTGAGCAGCATGGGGGTGAGTGGACCTAGGAGACCACCACAGCCAGGACCAGGGATAGGAGGGGCTTCATCCTTGAGACATAGCAGGGATGAGGAGGATAGAGGGAGCACCTAGTGACAGAGGCACATGCTCCTTATGACATAGACATATATAGTGTGACATTATGTATTCAGCCTGTGGGCCATATGTAAGATAGATAGTCCAATTTTGGACTTCGATATTGTTTTGATATATGATATGATATATGATGGGATGCAATGTGTTATGGATTATGTTTACATTCCATGTATGGATGGCTTATGCACTATTTATGTACCATTGTGGAACATGTATGAATATATTTTGATGTGTTTTTGATGCATTTATAATATGAAATGGATAAAATGCTTGATATAATGCAAATGTACTAACCAATGAATGCAGGATGCAACTTATGTTTTTGGAGATCAGAGAACTAGACCAAACTGACTGCCCAAACTGATGGAAGAAATGTTAGTAAGAAGAAATTAGACAGAGGACAGTTAGAAATGAAGAAAAACTTGCTTTCACAAATGCACAAAAGTAGGTGAGAATCTTTATTTAATGTAGCGAAGCAGATGCAGAGCATCATGGCATTGAAGGCCAGAGCTGAAATGCAACCCCTTTTGCAAAAGACAGACACATCGCACACAAGGAATGAGTGAAGCATCCTAGGGTGCATACATCAAAGCTCGAGGTATGTGCGGTGTTCACAAAGCAAACGTACTTATCACAGACACCCAATGATATAGTTTCCCCAGTTTGTGACAAACATTCCACAAACAACAAACACAACAAAGAAAAGAAAAAGGAACCATGAACCATCCCGGTCACTCTAAATCACTCAGTGACATCATCGAGCAACATAGGAACATGATTGAAGCCAAAGATAAATCACTAAAAAGATAAGACGCACAAATTCAACCAAGCCAAACAAATAGTCTGATTGTCATTGTAAAAAGTGGAAAACAAGAATGATCATGCTGTCTAGTTTCAGGGAATGTGGTACCCCGTCTAAGACAGGACACAGTCTGGTTTCGAGTATACCACACCCTGTATAAGACCCATGATAATAGTAACAAGGACAAATGATATTGATGTTGATTGATTGATATGACAATTTTGATCAGTTTGAATGTTTAGTTTGATTGAAAAGTTCATCTGTTATTGCATGATTTCATTGAAGCACAATGTTGGATTGGTTGTTGTTGGATGTATGCTCAGTGATCTATCTATACATAGAGGGGACCATTTATTGACAACATGCAAAATGCCAAAGAAATTGTTTTTGGATTTTGATGTTTTCACTTTGTAGGAATTTCAAGTTTTTTACAATTTTTTGTTCATTTTTTCAGGACTTTATCTGACTTTTTAGGGATTTTTACAGGACATTATTTGATTTTTAGGGATTTTTTCAGGACATTATTTGATAAGAAAGCTCCAGCCCACACATAGGAATAACTCCAGGAATTGATCATGACAAAGGTGAGCACCCAAATGAAAATTGGACAGACATATACAACGACTAGGACCAAAACATATGTACAAGGATTGGAAACCTGAGTATGCAAGACAATGATGTTGACCAATCACAGGCCTGGAATAGAACATTGGGTCAATGTAAGGATAATCGTGATAAACCTGTGGGGGGGAAAATATAGCTAGGAGTCAGGATAGATAATGAAGCAATAGTTTTTTACACATGGCACCTGTTTGCTAGGTTTTCACCATGGTACTTGCCCAAAGTGCCTATTTGCCAGATTTTCACTAGAGGACGAATTATTTTTCTTTACTATTTTGCAATTTTTTTCCACTTTTTTCTTTTATTTGATTTTTTTTCTTTCACTTTTTTGATTTTTTTGTATTTTTTGAGCTTTTTGATTTTTTTGTATTCTTTCAGGATCATATTTGAAGAACTGTTGATAGAAAAACTATGCCCATTACTTTCGAAGGTGCATACTGTTTACAGAATCGAACAGGGGTTCACCTTCTGGGGTTGCAAGCTGATATGCCCCCGAGCCATAGGCTGCAATAAATATGAAAGGTCCAACCCAATTAGGCTCAAATTTTCCTTTGATGATGTCATTAGATTGTGTATTCTTGGGGTTTGCCTTTAAAACCAGATCTCCCACTTCGAAGTGTCACCCTTTGACCTTATTATAAGAGTGACGGAGATGGTTTTGATATGCTTGCAAATGTGTCAGGGCTGTCTGACGTTTCTCATCTAACATCTCAAGTTGATGCAATCGAGAGACTCTATGCATCTCATCATCAATAAGATGTTGCAAGGAAACACGCAAAGAAGGAATTTCCACTTCCAAGGGTAAAATGGCTTCCGCACCATACACCAAGGAATAAGGTGTTGCGTCAGTAGGTGTGCGGATGGAAGTGCAATAAGCCCATAGTGTTGGCTTCAACTGTACATGCCAATCTCAACCAGCGTCATTGACCACCTTTTTCAGGATCTTAATAATGGTTTTATTTGATGCTTCAGCTTGACCATTACCTTATGGATAGTAAGGACTGGAGAAATAGTGTTGGATGTGAAACTTTTCACAGAGTTCCTTGACATCTTTGTTCTTGAATGGACAACCATTATCTGTGACTATTGCAAGAGGAACCCCATATCTGCATATGATATAATTCAGTAGAAACTTTGAAATATGAACACCAGTGATATGGGTCATGGGGATAGCCTCGATCCATTTTGTAAAGTATTTTGTGGCCGTGATGATGAATTTGTGTCCGTTTGTAGATATCAGATGAATCTTGCCAATAAGATCCAATCCCCATTGAGAAAAGGGCCATGGAGATATGACAGAATGAAGTTCTTGGGCTGGCACATGAATGTAATTTTTGTGTATTTGACATTTGTAGCATTTCTTGACAAAATCATGAGCATCCTTTTCCATGGTGGGCCAAATATACCCAACATGAACCAACTTTTTAGCTAGACTCAGACCATTGAAATGGCCCCCACATATACCACCATGAACCTTGTGTAAAGCCATTTGTGTTTCGTTAGAATCCAAACACCTGAGGAGGGTATAGTCAAAGGAACGACAGTAAAGAGTGTCAGCGATGATGACATATTTGACAGTTTGGCGTATGAAGGCTCGACTTTGGTTAGAGGAAAGGTTAGGTGGTAAAGTTTGGGATTTCAAATACTAATAGATATCATTGTACCATGGGGAAGTAGGGCCAACAAGAACACACATCACATCTGTTGTCGAAATTTCAAAAGAAGGGACAAGCAACTATTCGACCAAAAATTCACATCTGTCCATATTATGGGGCATATTTAACATGGAAGCAATAGTTGCCATAGCATCTGCTGACTTGTTTTGTATTCTCGGAACTTGACTGAAATGGGTATCAGTAAATTTTGTCTTGAAGAAATCTACCATATGCTTATAAGGAAGAAGCTTTTCATCTTTTGTTTCATAGTCATCATTTACCTGACGGATGACTAACTGGGAATCTCAATAGACTTGTAAATGTGTAATGTTCCATTGGATTGCTACTCGGAGCCCTGTGACCAAAGCTTCGTATTCTGCAATATTATTGGTGCAATGGAAAGTTATTCTGTAGGATTTGGGAATAGCATCACCTTGAGGGGTGACAAACAATATACCTACTTCGGACCTGAATTTGGTATGGGATCCATCAAAATATAATTTCCATTCATTAGAGGATGTGATAGCAAAGACTGATTCATCTAGAAAATCCATCAACATTGGATGATCATCATGAATAGGTGCCTCTGCAAGTTGATCCACTATGATTTGTCCTTTTATTTCCTTTCTCTCAATGTACTCAATATCAAACTCACTCAGGATCATAACCCACTTTGCCAGGCGACCTGTCAAAGCTGCTTGACTAAGCAAGTATTTTAAGGGATCAATTTTTGCAACTAGCAATGTCTGATGATTTAACATATAGTGTCAAAGCTTCTATGTTGCAAAGACCACTCCTAAACATGCCCATTCAATAGTTGAATAATTCAGTTCATAGCCCACTAGTGTCCGATTGATATAATAAATAGCCCGTTCTTTTCCCTTCTCACCCTGTTGGGCTAAGAGAACTCCTAGTGTCGTTTCAGTTGCAGAGATATGCAATATGAATGGCTTCCCTGCTATAGGAGGCATTAGAATAGGTGGCAACAACAGATAATCCTTGAGAGTTTGAAATGCTGATTGACATGGCTCAGTCCATTTAAAAGTGACACCTTTATGCAATAAATTCTGGAAGGGATGACATTTGTCTGCCAATTGAGCTATAAACCAGTGGATTGACTGTAACTTTCCTTGCAAACTTCTTAATTGATGGACATTGGAAGGAGGCATATCCATTATTGCTTTAACTTTTTTGGGGTCTACTTCGATGCCTCTATGAGAAACAATGTACCCTAATAATTTGCTGGTTGTGACACCAAAAACACATTTCTTTGGGTTGAGTCTGAGCTTGTAGGTTTCCATTCAATCAAAGATTGGGCCAAGGATGGCTAGATGACTATCTCTTGTGACAGATTTGCATAATAGGTCATCAACATAGTCTTCCATCAAAGTATGCATAAAATCATGGAAAATTATCGTCATAGCTCTTTGATATGTTGCGCCAACATTTTTAAGACCAAAAGGCATCACATTCTAGCAATAGGTACCCCAAGCACATGTAAATGCAATCTTATGTTGATCTTCAGGAGCAATGCAAATTTGATTATATCCAGAAAAACCATCCATCAATGATAGCATCTCATATTCAGCAGTCATGTCAACTATGATGTCTATATTCGGCAGTGGAAAGTCATCTTTAGGGCATGCTTTATTGAGATCCCTAAAATCCATATAGATTCTGATGCCCCTAGTTACTTTGCTAACTGGTACCAAATTTGAAATCTAGTCTACATAATCAATGGGTCTGATAAAGCCCGCATCTAATAATTTTTTTAGTTCTACCTTGACCAAGAGAGCCACCTGGGGATGCATCTTTTTGAGTTTTTGTTTGACGGGCTTGGCATCTGATTTTAATGGCAAGTGATGAAGGACTAATTTTGGATCAAGGCCTGGCATATCTACATAGGACCATGCAAAACTGATCTTCTTCTCAAGAAAGAAATTGGCAAAATCTATCTTTTCCTATTTTGATAGAGAAGTAGTGAAATGAATGACCTTAGGGTTGTCAGGTGTACCCAAATTTATCTCTTCGGTCATTTCCACAAGCAATGTTGACTTATCCTAACTTGATAGGGATATGTCCAATCTTCCACCTTTGGGCACCCCAAAGAGGTTTTCACCCATAGGTACATCTTGTATTTTTACTTTTTCATGGTCAGAGAGTGCCTTACAGTTTTCACTCAAAGACCCATTCTTTTGATTTTTTACTTTTTCTTTTTCTTTTTCATTTTTATGACTAGAAGATGGAGTTCATTCCCCAAAATATGCTGTGGAATCTAGATCAATAGTAAATCCTGCCTTATGATCACCTTGTGGTATGCCTTCTCGTAGTCCAAGAAATTCGGTAATTGCTTTGTCATTTTGAAAACAATCTAATGTGAGTGGTTCTTGTTGGTCATGTTGGATAAGCTAAGGATAGACAAGGGGCATGTCATCATCGGTTTTAAGGAGAAAGAGGGCCGAGATGGTAAAGATGTAAACGTCCATCTTATCATTGTCTAAACTGCTCGTATTTGATTCAGAGCTTGGATCCCAGAATGACTCTATCCAAGCATTAGGACATGTTTTAGGTGGGCAAGTTATTTCATGTTTATCTTCCATGGGCAAATCATCAAGGTCAAGGAAAACATTTTCAAGGGCCTAGGAGCTAGAAGAAAAGGAACTCCACTCCCATTCTTTGGAATCAGTTTCAGGTCGAGTATCCTCACGTGTTGTTTCATCATCAGAGTCATGCCCTTTTCCACACGTGGTCACTTTGGTAGACGAGGGTCCAATTTGCAATGGTACAAAACCTAATCCTAAAGTTGGATGTCGCATCTTGGGTATAATAGGTTATAGTCTTCCTTTCTTGTCAAGGCCCAAGCCAGTGCAACCATCATATCCCTTTTTCTGCAGCATAGTAAACCCCTTGCCGTACCGCTCCACTGGCAACCTGACAGGTGGTGTCTTAGTTGGATCCTTATAAAGCCAATCTATGACATCATCATCCAAAATTTCCTTGTCAAGTTCAGCCCATTTTGTAAATGTAGTGGGGGGCTGATACTGAATGACTATCTTAGGTTCCTTTTGCAACAAAAGTGGTTTGCCATGTGATTTTGGAGATATTGGTAAGTTCCCAATGAGGAATGTTTGAGCCATTGAATACTCTCCGCATCCTTGGTCCTGTATCTTCAATTTTCCTTTGACAGCATCTAACAATTCATTAGGATCCACATAATTATGTGAGTGGGCCTCTCTATTAATTGAGACTTGCTTCTTTGAGGAATCCTTTAGATTAGCACAAAATTGAAATGGATTACGATCTCCTGGAATTGTTATCTCAGTCCCATTGTAAGGATATTTTAAACACTGATGATAAGTAGATGGAACTGCTTTCATTGCATGGATCCGAGGACATCCAAGAATCATATTGTAAGGGAGATCGAGGTCTAGGACCTGCAGGAAAGTGTTTTCTATCACTAGACTGACTCTGATAGGCAATGAAATTATCCCTTTAGATGGGCGCTTAGCATCATCATATGCTTTGATTGTAATTCTTTTGGAAGAATCAATGTCATTTTTTGTATAACCAAGACCAATGACTACCCTCAAGGTACAGATGTTAAGACCTACTCCGCCATCTATCAAGACTCGTCGGATCTTGCAATTATGGACAAAGACTTCAAGATGTAAAGGATCATTATGAGGGAGCTTATCAGGAGAAATATCATTATCAGAAAAGGCGACATGTTGGGAAACAGCTAGATGTCCAATTCGGGCTTGAAATTGGTCAACATCAATGTCTGTCAGGATAGTGGACTCAATTAAAGCTTTATCTAGGACTGCGCGATGCATAGGGGACATTTTCAACAACTCAAGAATTGATATTTGTGTAGGTGACTTCCCCAAGTGATCTAGGAGATTATACTGACTTGTAGGAGTTGATTTGGGAGGAATTGTAGGAACTCCTTTCAGGATTATTTTGGATTGATGAGTGGTGACTGCGCAAGAAGGATCTTGTCCCTTTATTCTTATGGTAGAAACATACTCATTTGACACTTGAAAACAATTGATGACATTGTTATAACCATTATTTGCATAATTAAGATTCGTTGTTTGGGTAGAGTTTGAAGAGGATGCTTTACCCTTGTCATAATCAAGGAAAGGAGTTTTGAAAATTGTATGATCAGTGTTAGAGGTCGTGTTGGGTGGGTCTACCTCAATTACTCCTTGGTCTAACAAGTCTTGAATCATATGTTTCAGTTGAAAACATGACGTGGTTTTATGTCCTTTTGACCAATGGTATTCACAATATGCATTATCATTCCACCAATGTGGCTTTACCAATGGTTCTTCCTTGATATTTGGTAACTTGATAAACTTTGCTTGTATTAATTGTTTCATTACTGACTCAATAGGCTCTCCCAATGGTGTAAACTGTCGAGGAGGCCCATCCCTTGATTGGAAAGGTTTTCATTGCTGGTTTTGTTGCTGACCTTGTTGTTGATTATATTATTGAGTGTATTGTTGAGTATATTGTTGGTATTGCAGCTGTTGAGTAACATTGCTTGCTGGTGTTTGATTTTGTTCCATAGCTGACATATTAGGAGCACTCAATTTCTTTATTGTGAATGTGGGTTGATTTGCATTCACCACTCTTGCGTCGACAACTCCATCATTAGTGACATTCTTGTTTTTGTACCAAAATCTATTTCTGTCCCCTGAATTGTTTGTGTTGTCACTGTCTTTGTTGAGCTTAATGAGCCCCTTAGCTACAAGAGCATTTTCAATGTTCATCCCTTTCTTAATGAGCTTCTCAATGGTACTAGGACTTTTCAGTTTAAGCTTGTACATCATTTCTGGGACCAAATTTTGAATAAACAAGTTCACTTGTTGTTCTTCAGGTATATCTAGGGAAGAACGACTATACAAGCTTCGCCATCTTTGTAAGAAAGTTACTAATGGTTCAGCTTGCTTTTTCTTTGTGTTGCATAAATCTGACATGGTCACTTCGGTGTCAATGTTGAATGCGAAGTGGGATATAAACTTTTGAGCCAATTCCGGCCATGTCTTTATGTTCCGTGGCAAATGTGAATACCAATTCATGGCTTGTCCTATGAGACTTCGCACGAATAAGTGCATCAAATATGTTTCCTCATAGCTCACTTCAGTACATGCTGCGAAGAATGCTCGTATATGGTCTTTTGGGTTGCCTGTCCCTTTATATTTCTCAAAATGAGGTGCCTCAAAATGCTTAGGAAAGGGAGGCATGTACAAGCTCTTGTCAAATGGATTAGGACATAAATCTTGATCGGTGTATAATTTCTTTGCCTCTTTGGTTTGCAATGCTTCGATTTGTCATTGCAACTTCTCAAGCTGTTGCGCCACTGTGTCAGATATCGAAGATTTTGGAAGTTCATCATTCATTCTTGGGTATACTCTTTGTCGATACATTGTGCTCTCCATTGGCTGTTGATGCTCTAAAATTGCTATCTTTGGTGTTTCTAGCATATAAAGGTCTTGATACAGCTCTTGTTGCTATGGTTGTGCTATGCCTTGACATTGACCCTGTTGCTGTGCTTCTTGTGGTGGGATCATCATTGGTAGCCTTGGTTGATATTGCAATTGAGGGTGTTGTTGATATTGTACGGACATCAATTGTGGCTGTGAAGTATGATAACTTGTTTGTCTTGGCACATATTGAGGCATATGTTGTTGTTGATGCTGACGAATCAGAATTTGCTGACTTTGTGCCAATTGTTGTTGTCCTGATGTAAATCCCATCATTTGCAAAAAACTTTGTTTGTGAGGTTTCTTTTGTTTCTCTTTTAGATGGGGTATGGCACTTGCATTAACTTGCTATGTTGTTTGTCCAATCCACTGTGGTGGTTGCAAGTTTGAATTAACTTTTAATGGTGCAGAAGACACTGCAACATGTTGTTGAATGCAATATTGTTGTTGTTGTGCATTGCTTGTTTACACATTCGATTGTGCCTTTTGTGTATTACTCAATTGTTGCAACATTTGTTGTTGGTGAAAACCACTATTTGTGGCTCTTTGTGTTGCCATTATCGAAGGATCTGTCACAATATTTTGCATAATAGGTACTTGAGTATTTGGCAAACATATTGAACTTAACGGGACATAGGAACTTTGTTGCATTGTGGAATTGTTTTGGACATTGGTAAGATCAGGCATTCCAATCGTAAAGCTTTCTTGCATCTTAGATTTTGATCCACTTGTAATTATTTGAGGAATCATTTCTTGTTGAGGGAGAGCTTTCAATATTTGTGTGGCCTCATTTGATCTTGTGTTAAAGGTATTGTATTAAATAATGGATTGTTTATTGTTTCAAATGGTGACTTTTGAGGAATAGTCACTGTCAATGTTTCTGAAGCACGTTTACTCATCAAGGTGTGTTGGGTTTCTTGTTGCACATTTTCTTCATTTGGATGTGGAGAGAAACTTAACAAACTGTCACCTTGTTGTTTTTGCACCTTAAGTTGCTCACTTGAGGAGGTCACATTACTCATCATGTCAAGATATTTTTGTGGGAACATCTTAAAGACCTTGTTCAAGAATTTATCCATCTTTTTTGTCAACTTTGGATCTTTAAGGAACATATCAACATCATCGGAAGCATCAGAATCTGATGAAGAATCTGGTAAAACATTTGGATTTATTTCTTGTTGAATACCTTGATCTGAACCAAATCCTTGTGAAAGAGTTTGTTCCTCACGTAATGTTTGAGTTTGAATGTCATGCTGCAAGTTCGGTTGATTCCAATCAAAAGGTGCATTTCCTCTTGGTGTTGGTGGAACACTCCCATATCCCAGTTTGATGGGTACAAACACTAGTTCATATAGTGGAGGTGGTCCAAGTTGAACCATTCCATATGGTGGTAATGATGTGTTTGACAAACCTTCAATTTGTAATGATTGACTAGGTTGAAACTGTGAGTTTGATACATTGTTAATTGGTTGATATGTTGGTTCGCCCATCTTCTTAGATTTTGACCTTGTTTCAACAGACATGTCACTATGCAAATGCAATATTTTTTTGGAATTTTTTAGGGATGATGTATGATATGCAACTAAATGCAAACTAAATAGATGAAAATGCAATCTATGGCAAGAATGCAACCTATGTTTTTGTTGTTTTTCAAGATTTGGACAAACTTTTGGAATGCAAATCTAAAGACTCAACCTTGGGAAGTTGAAATGAAGCCAAGACCTTAAAGGACAAAGGACCATATGACAATAGGACAAATTGACAATGTGTCACCTATATGCTTGGATACTAAGCTAGGTTTGACAAAAATGATATTAATGAAAAGACAAAATTTAGACAAGGCCAAGACTTCCTAACAACAACTTGGGGTGTCATCCAAAGTGTTTGATTTTTTTAAGTTTGACAAACCAAATTTTTGAGACTAAATGCAAGAAGGCAATGATTATGACAATGACTTAGGATATGACAATGAAATGCAAACTTAAGGAAATGATTTTAAACCTAAGTGCAAAATGAGGACACTTGCAGTGAAAATGGACTAAAATGAAGGGAGATGACAATATGCCCTAGGACCTAAGTTGGACTATGCAAAACCTAGCCTAAAGTGACATGAATGTTGAGACAAAGTTTTTTTATTTCAATGTGTTTGAAAGCCATGTTTTGAAAATGTTTTGAACTTTGTTGGATGAATGCTCTCTTTTTAATACCTTGTTTGGACAATGTTTGGACTTGTTTGACAAATAATATTTTGTGACAATTGTATAATTCAACTTTTGACAATCACAAAAGACAAGATGTTTGGACTTAGACCCAAGACAATCATGCTCATTCACAACAACTCCTATGGTTGGCAAGGGCAATATCTATTGAATCCTCTAACCATAAAATACAACACTTAGCCAGATAGCTAGACGATTGGTAGCATTGGCTCCCCCTTACAGTGCACTCACTTATCAGACATACCAAGCTTCGAGTTCAAGGGGCATCATTTCCCAAGAACTTGCTATCTCTAACTAAGGAGTACATGAGAGGTGTCTTTGGCATGCACGTATCACAACACCTTAGCCAACAGTTAGAAGGATTTTGGCATCTAAAAACAAGAGATTCTAGTAAGGGCATCCGTTCGGGTGGGTATTGATCTAGAAAATAAATCATCGCAATACAATTCCAGCACCCGTTGTTTACAACTTTCGTTACATCCACAGTTATTTAGAGTGGTTCGAAAGAGCTTGGCTTTATCCAGTCACCACTTTGGGTCGTTCCCTCTCACCAATGCCTGTGCGAAGTGCCAGGCAAATCGGGAGGTAGGCCCAACTCTAAGGCTTACAACATACAATCAAATTGAAAACAAACAAAACATGCATGGTGTTCATTATCCTTTAAGAAACGAAATGTGCAACTACTTTAAAAATTTGCAAGCAAGATGTTTTAATGTGAGTCTTTGACCGCGTCTTGCATAAGATTCGTTAGTAGTTGCATTTTTGTCTTCATCATACGTAACGCCAAGATGCTACATAGAGAATTAGTACCAAGGAAAAACCCTAATGCAAGAAATAGATTGCAAACAAAAAAAACTTGCAAGAAAAACAACTAATTTTTACCCCTATTTCTGGCCTTACACAGGCACAGATCTCATCAACACAGGCGCAGATCTCCTTAACACAGGCTTAGGTCCCTCCTACACGGGTGCAGATCTCATCTACATAGGCACAGATTCCTCCTACATAGGTGCAAAATGCCTCAACACAGGCACAAAAGTGTCCAGAAAGCTCTGAGTTGCCCTGTTTCTTGAGTTTTTCACCTGCAAACAGCTCAAAAGGCACTCAAAACATGGTTAAATGGTTAGTTCACATCAGGTTCACTAAAAATGTAGATCAGGAAATTGAGAAAACATCAAAGAAATAGCAAATAGGACAATCACAAAACCTAAAACTACAATGAAAACAATCCTAATCTAATCAATGAAAACATGAAGACAAGATATTCAAAATGAAATCAAAGCAAACCAAATGCAGATATCTCCTTCATGTGGCTCCATTGTTCTTCTTTCACCTTCCAATTTGATGTTGTTCTCACCTACAAAGTGCACTTGCAAGTGGAAAGCAAGTTGTTGATGAAATCTGTAGCATAAGGTTACTCGAAAATGTGATTGATCCCTTTGATTGAAGAAACTCATCCAATTTATAGACAAATTGGAGAGAGGACAAGATTAGCATGAAATTGATATTTTAGGCAATTGATTTCAAAAAAATGGCAAAATTGAGTTGAAGGAAGAAGGTTATGACACCTTCTATGTCATGAATTATGACATATTGCCAATGCAAAGGTTAGAGGACTAAAAGCCTATGACATCTTGTTGTGCCAATGGTATGATGCATGAGAAATTCATGCTTCCATTGAAGCACAAAAATAGGGAGAGACTAGAGAGGAATTGATTAGGTGGAAATTGAATTTAGCAAATTAGAAAATGAAGTGGAAATTAGGAATTAGAAAAAAAATAGAAATGAGGTGGAAATTAGGAATTAGGAAAATTAGAAATGATGAAATAGAAATTAGGTGAATTTTTTAATAATTTTTCATTCATTAATTAATTCACAGAAGAGGGGGAATTAATTAGCCAATTAAATAAATATTTAATTGTGACAAGAAGACTTAGGATAAATAAATAAATTATTTAACCTAGAGGGAAAATGACAAACAAAATTAAATGAATAAATCATAAGACCCTAGAAGATGAATTATAAATGCAAGGACGACAATTAGGTCTTGACAAAAGATAATTGATGTAGGGTCAATTTGATCATGATTCTGACTGACAAAGGACCAGTGTTGATAAATGATTGAGATTGGGTGACAAAAATCAATGACAAATTGACCAAGATTGATAAGGAGATCAAATTTATAGGTGCTAATTGATGAGGAACAATGACTAATTGATCCAATTGACATGATTGAAAAGGACAAGGATCGATGATGAATCGATCGTAAAATGACGAGATTGACAAGGACAAGGATCGATGACAAATCACTCACAAAATGACAAGATTGACAAGAGGATAAAACCCTAATTCTATCATCGATTAGGATTGACAATGTCCAAAATGATGATACATGAGCACGCACATTGATGCGATAGGATAAGATCAACCAAAATCATGACTGAAGATTGCTATCGACAAGACCTAATTTGAAAGCGATAAAACTGAGGAATGCAGAAGAAGGACTCGATGCTCACAAATGATAAATACCAAGTGCGCAACATAGAAGAAATGTTAATGCAATGCAAGAACCCTAAAATAAGGCAATGCGCAAATGTTAAAGTATGACTCCGCAAGCGTTGACCATTTTTAGATGTCTACAATTACATTTATATTTTATTTGTGTATCCTAAATATCCATAAAATTTGGAACAATAATACAATTTTTTAATAATATTTAATTGTAAAAGAAAGGATTAAAATGGAACTAAACACTCTAAATAAATTAATCAGGGTTAAAGGGATAAACTAGGATCAATTCTGTTGTCTTCAAAATCTGATTCACTTCAACATCCTTATAATAAAATGATTAAACTCTATGCAAAAGAGATATTAAAGGGAAGGAAACTCTTAGGACAACATATGACAAGGTTTGATTTAACCTTCTACACTTTGGACATACTCAGAGTCCAGGTGGGTATACCTTTGTGAACTAAATTCACACTTTCAAAAGATAAGTCCACAACAAACCAATCCAGAAAACCAGTGGATCTAATCACCTTGAAATTAACTGAAACAAAGGAATAAAAGTATACTCATATTCAGTATTTTGACCTACAAAACATGTAATAGACAACCTCGATCTATACCAGTGCCTTATCCAAGGTCACAGAGTCATCTGAATTCAAACAATACTCCCCAAACAAAATATCTTTACACATCCCATTGGTTCGGCTTCTGTTGATCCCTATATATGCCTGACACATATAAGAATTTATGCATACCAAAGTAAACTATACTCATCAAGATTCAAAATATCTCACAAGGAATTTACTAGTAGAAGTGATCCCTGCATATTTAATTTCCCTCCTAAAGAGAAAAGCTAGGAAACACATCTACTGAAAGTTGCCTTACAACCCCTATTCAAACAAAATAACCCTAGATTATTCAGAATGAAACAGTAAACAATTGAAAACACATTTGAAGATGACACAAAGTTTTGCTTCTCACATCTTGCATTGTATTTGTCTATATTTTGCTTCCATACGAATTGCATAAATGCTCCTGATGTAACAAAATTGTTGTCAGCCAAGAAGTCATCACTAGCCTGTTTGATCTTAGGATCCCACTCTTGGCAATTAAATTCATTGGTAGTGATGTTCATTTTAGCAGCAAGGGGCTCTTCTGGCATTCCCTCTTGTACTTCATCATAAGTGTAGGCTATTTCTCCTAGACTGCCTAACTGTATTAGTTGTTCAGCTGCTGCCTGTTCATCTCCTATGTGAATAGGGGATTAGGATGGAGAGTACAAGGGTGTATCAGATTGTACTTCTTTTCCTACTCTCTGCTTCTTTGGGCTCTCTTGGATGCCAATAACATCTTGTACCTTCCTCTTTCCTTTCGAAGTACAGAGCTCCCCTGTTGTAGGCATCAACACACTATAATTAAACTTCTTGTGCAATGTATAGTCACCAGGAGGGATTACTCTGGTGGAGGAAGACCTACTTAGAACCATTCTTACCTTTTCAGGGTTTCTTTTAATCACAACCTCCCTCTTTTCTTTCAGAGTCTACATTACAACCTCAAAGCAAACAATTAGGAACTTTATTTTCTCCTCAAAAGGGAAAAAGCTAGACAATGGGTCATAGCTGGCATCAAACTGATGTACAAAATCTAAGGCTTTCTTATAAGCCACCCATTTTTCCTTCCTCAGCTCCTGCTCATCTAGATCAAACTCATTTCTAATGAGGTCTTTAGGAAACTAAAATTGATGGGGTCTACCTCTGCACACTGCTCTCTTTCTAAACATGCCATTGAAGAAGTCTTCTGGATCAGCACATCTGGATATTGCAGTTGACAAATGATAAGGTTTGAGAAAATCCTCAAAACAATTCCAACCTCCTTTGATTATTACAAATTGGTGGGCTATGGTAATCGTAGGGAAAATAGTCCCTTTACCCTTGCCTATTAGCTCTGCCTCTTGTACACTACCAATTTGTCTGAGGACTTCTGCGATTCCCACTTTGAGAGGGACTTGATAGGGCAATAAGAATGGAGTGCCTCTAAAACCAAAAACTCTAAATACTGTGGATACAGGGTATAGGTAAATATCACCCCAATTATGAACAATCTTTATACTTTCTACAAATTCTTTTGGTCTAACAAATTCCAAAAGAACCATGGGGATTCTTGGGTTTTCTGAGCAGAGGAGAGTCCTAATCTTTAATGCAAAATATTTATCAAATTTTAAGAAACTGACATCATCTCTATCCCATGATAGCATAGTGCTCCATAGTTGCACTGACATCTTTTCTCCATCCTTCTCTTTTATAAGGTCCATCCCACTTGCAAAATAATCACCACCTTGAACAAAAATAGATGCATGAGGTGTGAATACCATCCAAAAGGCCTATCCACCTCCCCACTCTTTACTCCTATCAATCCTCCCTGAATAGCATCAGTAATAAAAGAAGCATAATCAAAGGTTACTGCAAGAGAAGGATTCAAAGTCTGAGAAATCATTAGCAAGTAGTGATTGGGCATATTTGCCTCAGCATCCTCTCCTAAAATCTAGCAAAGTGACCAATACATTCCCTTAGCCCTAAGGGTGAACAAATTCAATGAGAAGGGCTCTTTAGTGTTGGGTCCTACAATTGTCAACCCACCTATCTTCACAAAAAATTCCTTAAGAGGCCCATTTCTAAGGTGGTTCCTCTGTGCACTGTATACTTGAGCTAATAATTTGAAGTTAATGGGTTCCAGAAAATTGGTAAACTCATTGAACCCAAAAGCACTTCTAAATTCCTCATTATTGATTTCAATGAGGGCTTTCCCATTTATGTCCCTAATGCTCCTTGTGACTGTATCATAATTATGTGCAATTTGAGTCAATAGATCCATATCCATGAATACTCCTATGACTACCAATTTCCCTACATCTAACTCCCAGATGCTATTCTGCGGGGCAAGGGAGTTTCTCATGCCAAATCCAACTTTGAATAACCCCAACCTAGACAACACAACCCTTCTCCTATCTTCAAGTGAGGAGCTCTAGGCACTAATTCTTTCACTTTCAACGCCTAATTAGTCGACAATGTCAATTGTTCGAGAAAATCATCACAAATGGCCCTTTCCTGGTAATTAAATTTCCCTGAAAAATTCTCTCTTAGGTGCCATTTTGAAATATGCAGGCAATCAAAATACTACCCCCAACTAGTTCTGTGACAAATCAAGACCTTAATTAAAACACACCACAAAGAAATTGCCACATAGAGTACAAGAAAACCTATTTTTACCTCAAAGGAATCCGCTCTGCAACTGAATTGACTTGCTCTGTATTTGAAGAAAATAGCTCTGTATCTGCTCCTTTGCAATAATTCTTTAAAATGATACCTTCATCTGGTTGATACGAGATCATATATGGTACCCAGGCTCTTAACTACAACATTGATACCGCATGCTTCGGCCGTCCCCTCAGAATTGAATTCCTGAGAGAATTCAAATTTCTCGCTCCAATGGGTCACAACATTCCTACACATTCTTTCCTTTAGCTCTTTCGCTGTTTCACACAACATAACTTTTGGGCAATTTTGTTAAACAAAATCACGCCAACCGTCCGATTAACAGAAACTTAATCGGCCTTTACACTGACTTAACAACCTTGCCTTCATGCTGGGCCCTACCTCCTTTTTGCCATTTCACAGGTTTTATCCTTCGAGCACTTCTCCTTCACAAAGCCACGCTAGACATTAGATGGAACTCTTACCGAAACCGTCAACTTCTTCATTAACCGCGCCTTTACCTTGACTGCTAGCGGTCTTTCGCTATTTCGCAAAGCTTAAATAGTTTTCAACTTCAGGCCACGAAACAATGCGAAGCATTGGATCAGATTGGAGATGACCATCCTTTAAGGGAGATCTTTATGCTTGCTTTACTTATGTCACCTTTTCATTGGTTACTGACTACCACATGGCACTCAACCATTAGCTTTAGAAAACTGTTCAAGCCTAGTTCAACATCAGCCATGTGTCCTTCCCTTATAACCACCGGCTACACCTTGGCGGGCCCTCAACTTCTTCTAAAACCACGTGTCCATGAACACATCACCATCTAACATGACACCTAGATACCTTTTTCCTTTCGCTATTTTGTGAAGCATATCCTTCAGTTGGTTTGCAATCGCAAAATAACGCGAGCCCTTGGATCAAAA
The DNA here is from genome assembly GCF_030272615.1 of Cryptomeria japonica. Lineage (NCBI taxonomy): Eukaryota > Viridiplantae > Streptophyta > Pinopsida > Cupressales > Cupressaceae > Cryptomeria > Cryptomeria japonica. The sequence continues at coordinate 659,705,463 of NC_081414.1, forward strand.
CAGAGTTGATCCTCTTTTAACCTCATGCTTTATCTGTCTTCGGGGCCGAAAAACCTTTTCGCCATTTCGCAGGGCATAAACCATGAGCACTTTACCATTGCGAACTTACGCGGGCCGTTAGATTATATTTGACTTGATCGATGCTTAACAACCTACTGAATTTGGCAGATGTGGGCCCTCTGACTCAACTTCGAACACTTGGCATCTAGTCACTTTCAAACTAACATGTTAGTCTTTCATTTGCTGAGAGAAAACACTGGGTTCCACCTTATCCTTGCCACCTATATCTGCCAGGTCACTTATTATCCCGCGACATGAATCACCTCTAGGACCCACCTTTTAACCCTTAGACCCGCCTTGCTGACTATTGTGGCCTCTACCATGTGCCATCAACTTACTCGCCCTCTCGATCAGTTGGACCATCTGCTTAGAGTGCCACGTCATTTCGCCACTTCTCGAAAGCTAACTGTCGAGCATCTTCATCCTGTGAAACAGTGCGAACCGTCGGATCAGACTAGACTTGATCACCTTCTAGTCATTTAGAAAGTCTTCGCTACAGGGTCCCACCAGACACTTTCACCATTTCATGAAAGGTATTTCACTTGCAAGTTCAGGCTGTGAAATAACGCCAGCCGTTGGATCTTGAACAAGATGAAGCCATTTTAAACTGGACAAAATACGCCATTTAGAATGCATTCCCCTTTCGCCATTTCGCAAGTCTTAAACCATGTGCAACTTCACATAACGAAATAGCAAAAACCATAGATCCACCTGAGAACTACGCACAACTTATTGGGCTCGACAACATTATAAAGAAAAGACATAAGGCATAAAATTTTATGATTAATTCAACAACCGCTTAGGCAAATGACAAGGGGGGACACCTCCTACGACCCCAAGACCCATTACTTAAGGGGATAAAGTAACAAAGGAATAGAAACCAGAGGGTTTTCTGATAAAACATTGAACAATTTAAAAATAAAACCCTAAACCCCTAGGACCTAACACAGAGCTAAAGCAATTGATAGTGTGTCTAGCTCAAAATATCAAAAACTTAGCCAATTATGGGAAAGGAAAACCCAATTTTTAAAGAGTGATAACAAATTCATGAAGGCAAGATCTGTTATCTCAAAATTAATAGATTCATGCAAGAAAAGAAATATTAAATCTAGAGATAAAATTCTTGAAAAATTTAGCTAGCTAAAAGCGAAAGAATGCTGTCAAGCTCTCATTTTTGCACAGACTGGCAAAGGTTGTAGAGGAGAAATCACTATTGAACTTACCCCTATCTCATATAACCCTATGTTGGCTAGGCCCCACAATAATTAGAAGATCCTAATTACTACTATCCTAAACCTTGCATTGACCATCACAATTTTACAGTGAATTGAGTTAATTAGTGCATAAGCGAGATTGGGAAAGAGTTTGGTATTGAGTTAGATGTTGGTGGAAGGTTTAAGGAGGTACACTATCATCATAATTAATGTTAGAGAGTGTTGTGTGAAGAAGAATGGCCATGAAAGGAGTGATTGTCCTAAGTGCTTGAGACTGTCACAAAAAGTGAGTGTTGCAGTAGTGAATCTTCCTTTGACCTTTGTGTGTTTTGGAGGGTAAAGACCCATGGTGGTATATGTTGAGTGGTTGGGAGGGTAAAGATCCACATATCAACTATCTACTTTGACATCCTAGCATGGTGTCCACCTACTCTAAAACCTTGTGGGCACTCTCTATCTAATACTAACATATACATAACATGTGCCTTTCATATAACCCTATGTTGGCTAGGCCCCACCATAATTAGAAGATCCTAATTACTAAAAACACTAGATTCTCCCCTAAAAGGTTGTTGAGTCATAGAAGGCCTAGCTTGATAGCCCTATAGTCTCTCATACCTAAAATATCCTTGTGTCTATGATGGTCAAATGTGACTACCCTATGGCCCCTACTATGCTCTAGTAGACCTTTGTCCCTAATATTGATACTATTGGGTTTTTCTTTGTAAATCATATAGTAAGTCTAAATTATCCTTTGAAGGATGGGGAGGCCTATGGACACTTTAGTCCCTTAATCAAGGTTACAAACTTCTCTCATGCCTCTTGTGTCCTCCCATGTACCTCCTTTTCCATAAGAGACTTTGCCATAGCAACCCTAAAGTCATTTGGATTGGCCATGTGTAGGAAAACTAAAATTTTGGGCTTTCCACCCCTAATGAAATAATTGACAAGTAACTTGCCTTGAATGTAATCTACAAACTACAAGAACTCCAAAAACTAACTCTCATGTGGAGCCACTATGAAACTTTATTATGTAAATTGTGAAACTCATCTATGCATCTCTGTGAAAAATATTTTGAAATAGAACACACTTTGAAGCACTCCAAAATGGTATCTGGAGAGGGTTTCCAATGTGAGTTGGTGCATTTTATCCTCCCAGTACCACAAGGTGGAAGATAGTCCTCTCAAAAATTTCATTGAAAATTATGCCTTTAGGTTGCTCACATATAGATGCAACCCAAAGCATAAGTCCAAGCTAATTAGTAAACAAGACTTATCCTCAATGCCATTTGTGGATCTTAAAAATGTAGAGGATTGGAGATGAAGCAACTCCTGAATATGATCCTTTGGCTCATGATATGTGCTTGCTATAGTCTATACCTCTTGTATTTATGTATGATAAGGCTAGGTAATGTGTATTGATCAATATTCTATCTCCTCTATATGTATTTCCCAAATTCAAGGTGAACTCCTAATAAGCTCCCAAGATGAAAGTATATGCTCCTCTACTACAAGTGGATCCTCATGGCTTGTAAGATATGAGGTCCATAATTGGGCTACTCATCTTGGTGTAAAATCTCAAAGTGATATGACCCTTCCTTCCATTTCCTACACCCTATTTTCTAACCAACACCTCATAACCTTTACCTCACTTCCTATCATTATTACCTTCCATCTACCTTTCATATCCCCTATCTTAACCTCCTCCACTTTCCTATATCATATCCTACACCTTAACCTCATACACACTTATTTTTACTTCACCTACCTAACCCCATTCCATCCTTCGCATCCTTTTATCTCCCCCCATTCACTTTCCTACCTTCCAAACCCCTAACATATCCTAACTTACTCTTTTACCATTACATCCTTCATCACTTACCTCCCTATCTTATCCTAATCCACACCTCATAACCTTATACCTCTCAGCTTCCATTTTATACCACCTTCCTAATGGTACACTTATGCTCCCCTCCAAAACACCAAGAAAAAATAGCACTCGATCACTACACATTGTTCTCACGGTTCTATAGCAGGGATTTTCTATCACTACCACATATACTAGCATCCATAATTAGGATATATTTTACATAATGGCACTCAATCATGCAGATTTAGGTCATCCATCCCCTTAATTAGGATATATTTTAAATATGGAAAGTAGTGTTAATATGTTTCAGGCTAACTATATTGTTCATTATTTAAAATGCAGTGTTTAAATAATACATGATTGCAGGATTGTTCAACGGTTTATGTCTTGTAAGAAATTCTTCTTTTAAATCAATCATATCATATTACAGAAACCTCTCACCATCTCTGCTATTGCTAATTAATCTGATAAATATATAATAAAATTTGAATCTAAATATTTGAATATTTCTAACAATGAATTTGTTGATTATACCCTACCTTTTTCCTACAGCGATTAAACCCACAGGGAACTATGTCCACCTCCCTCCTTCATGTTCATTGGGGGACAGCCCCTACCTACATGTTCCCTATTATGATCCCCATTGTGATCCCCTAATATGCCCTGAGACAATGCAAACTAAGATACCTTGGGAGGGCCTTTAGGTAGGCACTTGTTCACTCGACTAGGAAGGGACGTTTACGCGAATAGTTGTGGTTGAAGCCAGCGAAGATGGATAGAGATTTGATAGTGAGTGTCTACCTCCACTTCCACCGAATCATACTCCATCGCCATTTCCAGCCTGAGCTGCAAAACCAGCTGTTTTCACACCAATGATCTTCCCCGTCACGATTAAACCCATAGGTTCACTACAACGGCGGGATGAATGAGAGGCGGGATTTTGTAAAGAGGTGGGATTTATGAAATGACTTGGTCTTTTCTTTTTTTTTTAAGTAATGCATGCGGTCATCGGAATTTCGACGAACGTGGGCACTTTTTCTAAAAAAACCCAAATGTCATTGCCAATTCCTTCTTCATCAAAACCAAATGTTGCATTATCGTTGGAATGCCAACGAAATTGTGCATTTTTTCAAAAAAAAATCAAGTTTGATCACAATATACCTTCTCCGTCAGAAACCTCTGTCAGAATTTTAGGCTAAATGTATTAGTGTACGATTTAATTGTCTTAGAAAAGAAATTTTATTATTAACCTAACACACGTGTGGGCTAATCCCACCACGTGGGATGGTAGTTGCTTTCTACCATGGTAGCAGCACTACCAGTTGGTAGTGACTGCTACACATGTAGCAATACTACTAGTCAGTAGTGGCTTCTACACAGTAGCAACACTACTGGTCGGTAGCAGTACTACCGGTCAGTAGTGGCTGCTACAGACGGTAGCAACACTACCGGTGGGTAGTGACTGCTGCTACTGCCGTAGGTAGACTTTGGCCACCACGTGCCACATTAACCCTTCGCGAAATAATTTAATATGTCGTTGATTTAATTTTATTAAACGCTATGAATTTTTTAATGTTAGATTTAATGTGAAATATTAATGGTAGTTTATAAAATGATTTTTTTATATATTGATTTAATAAATTTATTTATTGAAATCAAGGTTTTGGAATAATTAATTCAAATTGGTAATTTTGGATGTATTTTGGAAATAAATTATATGCTTATATAATTCATATTATTATTTGATTGAATATTTAATATGGATTTTATTCTATATTGGTGTATTGAATTTGGAAATTAAATAGAAGTGAATGTTGTATCTGAATGATGCGTTAATTAAAGGGTGTTTTTATTTAAATTTCAATCAATGGTATCTGCAAGTGTTTATGATGTTGTTTGCTCAAAGATTGTCTGAGTGCGAACTTAGTGAATTAGCTTTCCTTGCAAGAATATTATTGGTGGATATTTCTCGTCTGTGGTTCGGTCATCTTGTTGTGGCGTATTTAGTACCTTTTGATCAAGTGATGTATGATGACCTCGTTGCCTTAACCATGTAGTGTCTTGTCCTTATGGTTAACCAAGAGTTAGTATGTCCTTGTTTTGACCACTTGTATTTGGATAGTGGTGTTATGGTTGTCTACTTCACCATAGGGTCTTCATGGAGTGACCATGTTTTCTTAGTGTCCTTTGAGAGAGTGACTTTTGAGTGGGGGCCGCACCCAAATTGGATGGTAGGATAACCCCTCAAAAGTTAGTTAATAAGTGATAACCTAATAATTTGATTAGGAAGCGGGTAGATAATAACATTACAAAAGATATTGTACCCCGTGCATGGCTGAGTGCTTGTATAGACTCAAAATGTAGTGGGAAGGCCTGGAATGGCAAACCGACCACCTTGTCATCACAAAGGGTTGGTAGGGTCCGCATGAGACTTAGTTGGAGCCAGAGGTTTGGGAAAGGTTACCAGGATAACCCAGGGTGGGGGTCAGGACCTATGGAGACCTACCATGGTAACCATCATAAGCTACGCGATGAAACTCTCTCTTTAGGGTCACTTGTGTATTGTTGTGTCGAGTCACTTGTGTATTGTGATGTCGAGTTAGTTGAGTATTGTGATGTCGAGTCACTTGTGTATTGTGATCTTGAGTCACCTGGAATATTGTGGGGTCATATTGTACTACCATGGAGTCATATTGTTTTGTCGACCATGTCATGCTTTTGCCTGCATGAGGGTCCTTTGCTATCTCCTAGCATGGTGGGGTGATTCCATTTTTGGAATTACATGGTAGGGTGGTAGTGCCAATTCTCATCGGATGTTCTTGTTCGTACCTTCATGCGAGGATTGGCTTCGCAAGTGTTCCTGTGGTTCGTCACTCATGGTCTATCTCATATTTAGAGATTATTTTATTGGGAGACCTATGTGGTCATTTGTATCAATGATTTTATGTAACCTTGTAATTTGGTTCAGTTGTAAATTTGAATGTATTAAGAGCCATGTATTGGAAGATCAATGTAATCCTAAGTTTTGGATGTTATTTGTCAGCTTTCTATATGATTAGTGTAAATGCTTTATTGAAGAGAAGTTATATTGTATCCTTTCAATCTTTCAATGGTGTATCTGTTATTGCATATGGCTTATTATGTTCATGAGTAATGTTGGTCAATTGGATTAATTATAATTGTGGAATTTAACTTTTAGTTTAATTCTTCGTTGGTAATCCCTTTAGGAATTCTGGTGTAAGTCTTCCGCTTGTGTTATTATAGTTCTATTGTTGTAATTAATGCACTTAATATGTTTTATACTTTTAAAAAAATTAAAAATTCACCCTTAGATGTGGTATTCCTTTGGGGTTCCTAGTGGGGCATTATAGTTTACATCAAATCAAAATTTAACATTTCCTTCTTATAATAAATTCAAAATCTATACATACATACATACATACATATATATATATATATATATATATATATATATATATATATATATATATATATATATATATATATATATATATATATATATATATATATCTATGTATGTATGTATGTATGTATGTATGTATGTATGTATGTGTATATTGAAAACTGATAATCCTTTTTAAAATCAAATTTCATCTAACACCATAATTCGTAAAAAATAAATTACAAATCGGAAATTACAAATTTACAAATTAAAAGTTACAAATTATAAATTATACACACACACACACACATACACAGACACATATATAAATCGAATTTAAAAACAATATAAAATATTACGCATTGCACAGGAAATAACATTTACTATGATTTTGTTTTGATTGAGTTTTTTTTTCCTTTTCTTTTTTAATTCGCACAAATAACTCATGTATTCAATTACTCAATTGACCCTAACGCTAGGAGAATGGATCCAATTCAATCCACAAATGAAATTTTCATATATAATATCATTATTCCACATAATAATTTCACACTTAAAACATCAGATTCACATTTTTCAAAAAGTCTAAGGAGACCAATAACCAGGTTTTGGAGGCCATCCACCATTGATGGACCTTTAAAAACTCAAAAAATTAAAACTTGCTAAATCAAAAATTCCTTAAAACCCATTGGTTGATGGGTGAACAGCATCACACTTTTGAAATAAAATTCACTTTCTGGGCATACATAAAAAATTGGGCAGCATTTCCCCAAAGCAACTCTCATTTAAAAAAAACTGAAACATACAAATTCATATCTAAACTAAAATCCAAAATTCAAGTTGGAGAAAGGTTCTAAATCTATTTGCTATCCATTTGCAACAAGAATTACACAATTTCATAAAGAATCAAGGGAGAAATCGAATAAAACTCACCTTCAAGTTGAAGAGTTTCAAAATGAAACATGGAGCCAAAGACTCTGAAATAACTCACGAAAATTGAGTAGCAACAAGAGTTTTCCCACTCGAATCCAACAAGCTCCTACCCACAAAATCTCTCCAAGCAAATCCTTCCCAATCAAAATTTCAAAAATCCATTGTAGGGTTGGAAATCTCCAAAATTTGGAAAAACATCATAATTGTTCAAAAAAAATGCATAACACATATTTATCCCACCATATGGTAATAAATAAATACTCTAATTTGCTAGATTAATAGAATTTGATTTATTTTTATAAAAACAATGGTCTTATTTTGTTTTTTAAAAACAATTACTCAAGCCAACTATAATTTAACTTTCACTAATAATTCAACATTCACTCTAACTTACACAATTAAAAATAATCGATTAATTAATTAACCACAAAAATGATTCCAATGTAATTTATTCTTAATTCCCTTTAATCAACACAACACATGTTAATTACTCATTAACTACTCAAGAAGAGAATAATTAAACACACAAAAAGCATAACACACAACACTCAATTGAAACCAAAATAGAACATGACCCACATACCACCATCGGGAAAGTGGCCTACTTGGCGAACTGATAGGGAAAACAAAAGGCTGATGATGCTCACAATTGAGCAAGGCTAGGGATGACATTAGGACCTTAGAACTACCTCCTCCACTTCCATTAGGTTAATTAAGTATGCTCAGACCTATGGAACCAAGTGGAGACTATACCTCGTACCTACACGATACTTGTACATGCAATTTCCTGCATCAACGAACCACATATGCATATATACACAAATAAAAAGGAGAATCGCGATGTTCCTCGTCTCATCGAAGTGAGTGAAGGAAAATCATCTCCTCATACCCCATACACTTACAAACATGAAACATGTGTATAATGCATTGCACGCATAAAATAAATGCAGTATTCCATCATTAGCAACACCTAAATAAAATTAACATATCTTCATTAATAAAAAATGATGTAGAAGGAGAGTTAACAACTACTCATCAATAAGCAAAAATGTATATGAAATATCTATTCCTCGATGTAAAGTAATGCATAATCATATTCACCTAATCACACTCCAAAGCATAACACCATAATAACACATCATAATCACAATAAAAACAACTATCCACGTAAACCACTGAAAACTCAACTTTGGTCAATGATGTCAAACAGGGTAGGGGGACTACAAACTCTATAGCAATAAAAAAAATTATTTTAGTAAATATTACCTCTTTTTATTAACTTCAACTAAATACTTGAATTATGGCTAAAAATTGATTAATTAAAGGTTTATTAATTAGGCTAGGAAAGGGTATATATCTTGCTTAGGGTTAGCCACTTATTCTAGCTTATTTTAGTAGGGGTGTAGTTATTTATTGATGCCATTTGGCAGATTAATGAACTGATTAATGGCAGAGGGCTTATCTATCTATTTATTCTACCTTATATATCCATTAATGGCAGAGGGCTTATTAATTCACAGATTAATTTACTGATTAATTAAGTGGGGGGGGACTACTATTCTATGGGAGTTTTAAAATTTTTCCATAGAATAGTAGGACAAGAGATAAGATAGATTCTATACGAAACATGCCCTTCAAATGCAGGGGCAATGCCAGGTGGGAGGGCCCCTACAATAATCTACCACTTATTTAATATTGTTCAAATTATATTATAAAAATTAGTAATTCTTTAACACCTTCTCTTAGTATCATTTTTAGTTATTACTTTTAATAAATTTTTTGTTTCTAATCATTTAATTTATATGATAAATTATAGGGAAATTAAATGAGTAATTTATTTAACTTTTTAAATTGTCATCAATTTATTGAGTATGGAATAAAAGATTCATTTTGATATTATTTATTTTGATATCATTCACTATCATATTTTAGAATTAAAATTAATATTGTTTATTAGTATTTATTTTTATCAAAAATAATAAATTGAAATGTCATTGTTTCATTTTCAAATTTTAAAACATTTAAACAAGTTATAGAAAACAAAACCCTCACATCACCTTCAATATTAATATTTTTTGTAATTTGCATTCATGGGTTAAGTTATCATGATTAAACTACTACATCTATTGCCTAATATAGTTGTAAACAAAAGCATGTGTTGTGTCATCTCTTTAAATCGCCAAGGAGTAATAAGGAAACCTTATTATTTTAAATATGTGTTTACAACAATTCTTTCTTAAATAGAAAAAATAAATATAGATAAGTAATAATTAGATCATTTCCATAAGATTTCAAATATGTTTTTTCCTCAATTAGGAGTATGTGTTGGTGGGAAATGGGGTGTTTCCTATCTATTTTCCCGCTTTGTAGTATGAACAACGCACATTATATAACTTCCTAGTGAGGATCTTTCCACACGTGTTTACATGTTAGTTTACTTAGTGAGTTAGGACTCTTTCTAGAAGTCTCTTGTAGACATGTGATCTTATCCCCTAGTTGTCACATGACATAGGAATACAAAACTTGTCTCATCCTAGTTAGTCCTATCTCTCAACCTTGTCTATATAAGAAAAACCCCATATGTATGTTTTGGGGCCAATTTATTGATCACATTCAATAATATATTTTGCATCCATTATTGAAAATTGATGCTCTTGACTTTATATCTTGTAGACTTGGTTGTTTTGGTTTTTGCAAGTGATCCTAGGAGCTTGATTCCTTGAGTGACTTTCACATGGTATCAGATCTAGGCTAGGCTAAGAGCCCCAAATACCTAATGTGGTTTAAGTCACAAGGTGTTATTAATAAGAAAAAATCTAACCAAATATGGTTTTGTCCTATAGAGGATAGTAGATTAGTTGGTAGAGCAATCAAACATTACATGGAAGGTCCTAGATTTAAGTCCTAACTAGTCCATGAAAAGCTCAAAATTATGTGTTTGAGATTAAAAAAACTTAAGAATTATTTATCTGAACAAAAAAGAACTTATTGAATTAATACTTCCTTTAGTCTCAAGTATTATTTTAAGAGAAATTATTTGGAGAAAAGGGGGCCTCAAAAATAAAACATATCCACTCTTTACAATTCACATAAAAAACTAAAATGAAACTAGAATTACATATATTACACCTTGATCTTGTGAATATGACTATGTAGGTAATCTAGATAAAGGATGAAGTTTTTTAAATGGTCAAGTTTTCTAGAGCATAGTTGGAAATTCCATTAAAAATGGATAGATAAACTTATACTAACAAATTTGAAAAAATTAATAGATAAGTTAAGATTCATTATATGCTCAAAATAGTTTTGGTTGAAATATTAACATCCTTGAAGTTTTAGGCCAAATTCTAAGGTGAGGTGTGAATTCAATCTTATAAAACTTAGTAGATATTGAATTTAGTAATTTTCCAATAGGCAAGAGTAGTCTATCAAGAATAATCAAGAAAAATATTGTTTCAATGAGTCGGTGTCTCTAGCCAAAGCATCAATATCTTGTATGGATAGATAAATACATATTGTATATGGATATAGATGAATGCATTTTCCATATCAATAGAATTTGTTTGTCACATATTTCTAGAATATTATTTATCCCATGTAGATAAGTGAATTCTTGTTTCATTTGGAAAAAAACAAATATTCAAATATCATTTTCGAAGCATACAAAAGAAAGAATAAATAAAGAATTTAGTTTATTCTTTTTAGGTACAAACTATTGGATTGTTACATAAAAAGAATCATATATGCATCATCATAATATATGTCATCTATTCATTACTATTGATTTGTTCTAGTAGTGAGGTTTTACTTAGGAGAACTCATGCACTTGTCAAGTCAACAAACTCTTAAGTGATGCCTCTAGACACCACCTTGAAAGATTTATAGACTAGGAAAGCAAAAGAGGACAAGTATTTAGATGCACAATTTGTCAATTTAATTTCACACAATATAGATCAATTTTGTATAAAAATATACAATTGTAGCTATTGGGATCATGTACTTGTGATTGACCTTTATTATTCTTTTTGACAATCTACATCTCAAGGTAATCATTTACCAAAGCTACTATTTTTTAAAATGGTGAATCAACTCAAAACATTATCAACACCATTCTTTTTTCATTAATGTTAAATCTAAATGTTCATATTCCTCAAATTTAATTTTTATAAACTAACTAATTATTTATATGAACTCTTCTATTGAAATAATTTTACACTTTAGTAATTATATTTATTTAATTAACTTACATGATTTAGGAAAAAACATATTTATTTTTATTGCAATAATAAATTATTAAAAAATATTATTATATTTAAATAAATCAAATGTTTGACAAACTTTATAACTATTAATTATTTGGTTAATTAATGATTGTTATGATGAGAGGGGAGATTGATATGGTGTGGAATGCTATTATGTGTGTTGAATATCCCATACAATTGAGAGGGGGGGGAGATTAGTTGTACATTAAAACATTGAATTTTTCCTACAGAAACAGATCCAGTAAACAAATCTCATATTAGTTAGCCATAGGCAAATATAAACATGAAATATCATACACATGAAACAATATATATGACATGGAAAACCCAAGAAGGGAAAAATCACAAAGAATGCTAGTTCTCAATATAAAAACACTTGTTAGGGTGACATCGGTTAAGGTGACTTTTACAAGATGGCTCACAGCCAGAAATTCTCAAAATGAAACCGCTAGAAAAAGAAAGAAGGGCTCACTGTCCAAAAGAAGAAGAAAGAAAGAAAGAATCCACCACTGAAGAATACAATTGACTTGTCAAAAGAAACCTTAGGTTCACTGCCATCGATACTAAATGACATCAACACACTACCATACTGATCATCCAAAACCAAACATAACTTTAGACAAATGAACAGGGGATAGATCTTCTTTTCAATCCAATTACTCTCTATATATTTCTATCATTTTTTATATATTCCTCATTATAATGATTCTTCATTTATACAAATCTTTGAAATGGATTTTTCAAGTTGGGCAATGAGATAAAGAAAAAGAATACAAAATAGGTCTTCATTAAGCATTCCCTTGGTGGAAAGGAATAAGAAGTGGACCACACCATGATGCAATAGCACGCTATCCAAACACCACAATCATCGAAGAAAAAGATAGAACATCCAGGGTTAACTCGACTCGAATTGATCATATCCATGTTGGCATTATGTGAACCGGTATGAGGACATGATGACATTGTATGTTGTCATTGATGTCAATATGCTAAAGAAGAGAGAACCGGTATGTTACCAAGAACCGGTATATGTGAGAACTGGTATAACATTGTGAGCCAGTATATGTGCCAAAGTGAAGCAGTGTGTTTGTTCAAGGTGAACCGACATGGGGTTATGGGAACCGGTACATGGAAGCTTTGTATGACTATCGGACTTCAAGCCTATGTGACTCAACCGGTGACTCTGTGTGATGAGTTAGCATTGTAGCAAAGAACAGATCATGTTGCCATGTTAGCCTTGTGCGTGTGAAGGATCTTGCATGCAAGAGATTGTTCCTATCTACCTCGGGAATATGCGAAGTCTGTAAACGGTGAAAATGCGTGATGGGTTATTAGCCACCATGAAAGCGGTGGAAAACAAATGATGGAGAACATCTTGAGATTGGTTCAAAACTGTTGCATTTAATGCAATGTGCTCAATGGTCAGGATTGAACCGTTTGAATTGCTTAACCTAACAGGTTTAGGATTTAGGGTTTATGCTACCAACCTATCTATTTCCTATAAGGTTGATGTTGTGTTTCTTTCTATGGTTGTTGGAAAAAGTTGTGTGTGTGTATCCAAGTGAAGGGATATGTGATTCTTGCCAGATTAGAGGAGAGAAGTGATACCTGTAGAGTGTAAGTGTAGAAGGTGAAGAGGAGCTAAAGCAGATATGCATTGGCATTGAGTGCTGTTACCAAATCATTGTAATACCTATTGATCTCTAACCACTTTAGTAGTTGGGAAATCCCTTAACAGGGTAGCTTTAATCGACTTACTATAAATCCTTTAACAGGGTGACTCAAAACCATTGAGTTCTTGAAATCCTCTAACAAGGTAACCTTTAACAGGGTTTAACCCTTAACTGGGTATTCTAGCCATCCCTTAATCGGGTGATCCCTAACAAGATCGGTTCCTAATAGAACCTATTATATAAGTCTTTAACCGGACAAGGCTCCTAATAGAGCGGACTTCTAAAGAGTTCAAAAATAGCCTGTGGGTATTCATCCCCACCGTGGTTTTTCCCAGTTGGGTTTCCACGTGAAAAATCTGTGTGTCATGTGTGGTGTTATTCATGTGATGGTTTGAGTGATTTGTGTCTGAAGGTAAATCATGTTGATCTAGCTGTTTATATATCTTTGATGATAGATTACCTGTTCATGCACTAGGGTTAAATGGAAATGAAGTATTAGATTGTATGGAAAGATAAGTGTCAACCAGTTTATGCTTGTCTCAGTTATTCTCAGTTTTGCCGGTTGTACTCTGTTTAAGACCGGTGTTACTGTTTGTCTACCAAAGCACAGTGTCTACTGACAAACCAATTTTAGGATTGTGTTTTTTCCTGTATTGATTCACCCCCCCCCCTCTCAGTACCGATTTGGTACTATCCATTCATCATTGAGTTATCAATTGGTATCAGAGCATCCTCCAAGTCCTCTTTTTTATAAGCTTAACTGCTTGAGGAAAAGATCCTAGTCTAATGATGAAGAGGGAAGGTCCAAAGTTCAACAGAGATAATTTTAGTATATGGAAAGATAGAATGAAGATATACATCAGAAGCATGGGTGCCCAACACTGGAGCTATGTTGAGAATGCTTATGTTGCCCCTACCGGTACTCTCACCAAGGACCAAAAGAGAGAGATGTAGGAGAATGGGCAAGTCATGGAAGCCCTAATTAGCAGTTTATTTGACATTGAGTTTATTGATGTCCAAGATAAAGTAAATCCCAAAGAAGTCTAGGATACTCTTGAAAATATCTATGGCGGTGATGAGCATGTAAAAAAAGCTAAGGAAGAAAACCTTAGAGGGAAGTTTGAAGACATGCAAATGGTTGAAGGTGAGACCATTCAATGGTATGGAATAAGAATCAAAACTGTTGTCAGAGATATCAAGAGTGCAGGTGGTAAGATGGAAGATTCCACTTTGGTAAGCAAAGTTCTGAGATCCTTATTACCAGTCTATGCAATAAGGGTTGCTGCTATTCAGGAGTTGAGATCAATAGACAAGACTAAGGTATCCCTAGACTCCATCATTGCAAAGTTGACAACCTATGAGCTAAATAGTTTTGATGACAGTGTTCAAAAGACTAAATCAACTTTTAAAGCTTCTACTGTACCATCCAGAAAAGGAAAAGAAGCAAGCACCAGTGGTGAACCAAGATAGAACAGAGAAATGGACGATGAGGAGATTTTGATGGCATTTGAATCTCTTCTTGCCAGGAAAATTCCTAAAGGAATTGGTAAATACAGAGGTAAGCTCCCTTTGAAATTATTTTCTTGTAACCGGATAGGACATATTGTTGTAATCTATCCAAATGGTGACAACAAGGACAAACCAGAAAGGTTCAAGAAATTCAAAGGAGGAAACTGAAGAAATAGTTTTGTGGTAGTTGATGAAGGTGTCACAGATGAGGAATCAGAAGATGAAGAAAATGAAGATATTGTGTTTGTTGCTATCAAGGAAAATGTGTTAGACAAGAAGGCTCTTGTCTCCCACTTTGATAATTCCAATGATTGGATTATTGATAGTGGCTGTTCTCACCATATGACTGGTGACCAGAGCAAGTTTCTATCCTTGGAAGAGTATGATGGTGGTGTGGTTTTCTTTGGTAATGATGCACCATGTATGGTCAAAGGCAGAGGATCCATCTCTCTAAATGGAAAGAGTAGTGCTGATAATGTGTATTGGGTTGATGGTCTCAGACACAACCTTCTGAGTGTTGCCCAGCTGAATGATAGTGGTCTCACTCTGGAATTCAAGAATGGAGTGTGCAGAATCAAAGGAAAGAATGGTGAATTGGTGGCCACCGGTATGCAGACCAAAGGTAACCTATTTCAGGTGAATGCAAATATAAGTACATGTCTTATGGCTAAATTCAATGACAGCTGGATATGGTATATGAGACTCTGCCATGTAAACTTTGATAACATGGTGAAGGCCAGTAAGATCAAGGCAGTTAGAGGGTTGCTGGTGTTGAGAAAGCCGGAAAATACCTTGTGCAGAGAGTGTCAATTGGGGAAAATGTCTTCCTCAACCTTTAAAGGTAAACCTTTCACTATTGACAATTTACTTGATCTTGTGCATACAAATTTGTGTGGTCCTATGAAAACTAGGAGTGTGCAGGGTGATAGGTACTTCATGATTCTCACTGATGACTGCTCAAGAATGATGTGGGTCATATTCTTGAAAGATAAGTCTGAAGCTTTTTTAAAGTTCAAAGCTTTCAGAGCATTAGTGGAGAAGGAAAGTGGTAAAAGGATAAAGTGCCTGAGAATTGATCAAGGGGAATTCACTTCCGATGAATTCAACAAGTACTGTGAAGAACATGGCATCAAGAGGCAACTGTCTGCCCCCAGACTCCATAGCAGAATGGCCTAGTAGAGAGGAATAATCGGACTGTAGTTGAAGCAGCAAGAACAATGCTGATTCAAGGAAATGTTGCTCACACCTTTTGGAGAGAAGCGGTAAGTTCTACAGTCTACACAATGAACTGGGTACTCATCAAGAAAGTTAAGGATAAAACTCCTTATGAGTATTGGACTGGTAAGACACTTGTGGTTAGCTACTTTAGAGTGTTTGGTAGTAAATGTTACATCAAGAGGAGCGAACACCATAGCAAATTTGATGTGAAATGTGATGAGGGAGTATTCCTAGGGTATTCCACCAAGAGAAAAGCTCTCAAGTGTTTCAATAATAGGACTCAGATAATTATGGAAAGCATCAATGTAAGAGTTGATGAAACCTCTGAGAAAACTAAGGAAACTGGCAGTGAGCAAGTGGTAAATGAGCCGGTTGCTAGTCAACCAAGTACCAGTAACAATGTTCCTACACCGGTGGATGTAGATGCTAATACTGATGGAGATAAGGATGAAGAAGAAAAGCAAGAGTAATTTGTTAAGACCATTCCTCGATATGTCAAGCTGAATCATGATCCTAAGCAGATCATAGGAGATAAGGATGCAAGAATCCTTACAAGAAGAAAGGTTAGAGAAAACTCATGTATGATCTCCGAATTTGAGCCTAAATCATTCAAAGAGGCACATAAAGATGAAGATTGGTTCAAGGCAATGGAAGAAGAACTTGACCAGATAGAGAGAAATGGTACATGGTCTTTGGTACCTAGACCAGAGCATAAAAATGTCATCGGTACCAAATGGGTTTTCAGAAATAAGCTGAATGAGGATGGTACAGTGATTAGAAACAAAGCCAGACTGGTGTGTAAAGGATATGCCCAAGAAGAAGGAGAAGACTAAAACCTTTTCTCCTGTAGCCAGATTGGAAGGAGTTCATATGCTTCTTGCATATGCAGCTTTTAAAGGATTCAAAGTATATCAAATGGATGTAAAATCTGCATTCCTAAATGGTGTACTTGAAGAGGAGGTGTATATAGAGTAACAAGATGGGTTTTCCCTATCTGAAGATAGTGACATGGTGTGTAGGCTACATAAAGCCTTATATGGTCTAAAGCAGGCACCCAGAGCATGGTATGAATGACTGCACTCCCATCTTGTGAAGATTGGATTTGAGAGAACAAGCGAAGATAGCAATATCTACTTGAAATCTGAAGGAGATCAGATCCTAATCTGTGAGGTATTTGTTGATGACATTATCTTTGGTGGAGATGACAAGATGAATCATGAGTTTGCAGATGAGATGAAGAAAGAGTTTGAGATGTCACTCATAGGGGAAATTAAGTTCTTCATTGAACTGCAGATTCAACAGATGAAAGATGGAATCTTTATCACTCAGTCCAAGTATGTCAAAGAGGTGTTGAAGACCTTTGGCATGGAAGATAGCAAACTGGTTGGTACATGGATGGTGACCAGTTGTAAACTATCTAAAGAGGATGACTCAGCATTGGTTAATAAGAAGGAATATCAATCAATGATTGGTAAGTTGCATTATGTAGTGCATAGTAGACCAGATATTGCACATGCAGTTGGTATTACTACAAGGTTTTAGAAAAGTCCAAGAGAATCCCACTTGGTTGTAGTCAAGCAGATTCTTAGGTATCTGAAGGGAACTATTGATTATGGATTGTGGTATCCATATAGAAAGGATTTCAACTTGAGAGTATTCATAGATGCTGATTGGGTAGGTAATGTGGACGACCGAAAGAGCACAACCAGTGGTGCATTCTTTCTTGGTGGTAGACTGGTCTCATGGATGAGTAAGAAGCAAAGTTGTATCTCTCAGTCTACAGTGGAAGCAGAGTATGTTGCAGCTTTCATGAACTACACTCAGACAATTTGGATGAAGCATGTATTAAATAGCTTCAACGTTCCTGTATCTGATCCAGTAAGTATATTTTGTGACAATACTAGTGCAATTAACATCTCCAAGAATCCAGTTTTACATTCTATAACCAAGCACTTTGAGCTTAAGTATCATTTCTTGAGGGAAAAGGTTTAGAACAAAGAGATTGCACTGGAACATGTTTCCAGTAAGGAGCAGTTAGTAGACATATTCACCAAGCCTCCCCCGAAGGCTACATTTATGTACTTAAGAGGCGAATTAGGGGCGCTTCCCCTTCAAGAAGTAAACTAAAGGTATATGCTCCACATCAGTAAAGTATTGCATAGTCAAAAAAAATTTCAGGATTGATGTGTTGAGGGATGCTACTCCTCAAGGGGAGTAGCATAATGGAATAGGGAAGCTTGTGCCTCCACTTTGGCATTGTTGTCAAAGGGGGAGAAAAAGTGAAGCGAAGAAGATATCTGTAGAAATTGGGGGAGAAGAAGTGAAGCGGAGAGATATCTTTGTATATTGCCATCAATGCCAAAGGAGGAGATTGTTGGCATTATGTGAACTGATATGAGGACATGATGACATTGTATGTTGTCATTGATGTCAATATGCTGAAGAAGGGAGAACCGATATATTACCAAGAACCAGTATATGTGAGAATCGGTATAACATTGTGAACCGGTATATATGCCAAAGTAAAGTGGTGTGTTTGTTCAAGGTGAACCGACATGAGGTTATGGGAACTGGTACATGGAAGCTTTGTATGACTACCGGACTTCAAGCCTGTGTGACTCAACCGGTGACTCTGTGTGATGAGTTAGCATTGTAGCAAAGAACAGATCATGTTGCGATGTCAGCCTTGTGCACATGAAGGATCTTGCATGTAGGAGATTGTTCCTATCTACGTTGGGAATGTGCGAAGTCTATAAATGGTGAAAACACATGATGGGTTATCAGGCGCCATGAAAGCGGTGGAAAACAAATGACGGAGAACATCTTGAGATTGGTTCAAGACTGTTGTATTTAATGCAATGTGCTCAATGGTCAAGATTGAACCATTTGAATTGCTTAACCAAACAGGTTTAGGGTTTAGGGTTTATGCTACCGACCTATCTATTTCCTATAAGGTTGATGTTGTCTTTCTTTTTGTGGTTGTTGGAAAAAGTTGTGTGTGTGTATCCAAGTGAAGGGATATGTGATTCTTGCTAGACCAGAGGAGAGAAGTGATACCTGGAGAGTGTAAGTGCAGAAGGTGAAGAGGAGCTAAAGCGGATCTACATTGGCATTGAGTGTTGTTACCAGATCATTGTAATACCTATTGATCTCTAACCACTTCAATAGTTGGGAAATCCCTTAATAGGGTAGCTTTAATCAGCTTACTATAAATCCTTTAACAGGGTGACTCAAAACCATTGAGTTCTTGAAATCCTCTAACAAGGTAACCTTTAATAGGGTTTAACCCTTAACCAGGTGATCCCTAACAGGATCAGTTCCTAACATAACCTATTGTATCAGTCTTTAATCGGACAAGGCTCCTAATAGAGAGGACTTCTAAAGAGTTCAAAAACAGCTTGTGGGTATTTATCCCCACCGTGGTTTTTCCCAGTTGGGTTTCCATTTGAAAAATCTATGTCATGTGTGGTGTTATTCATGTGATGGTTTGAGTGATTTGTGTCTGAAGGTAAATAATGTTGATCTAGCTATTTATATATCTTTGATGATAGATTACCTGTTCATGCACTAGGGTGAAATGGAAATGAAGTATTAGATTGTATGGGAAGATAAGTGTCAAGCGGTTTATGCTTGTCTTAGTTGTTCTAGGTTTTACCAGTTGTACTCTGTTTAAGACTGGTGTTACTGTTTGTCTGCCAAAGCACAGTGTCTGCTGACAAACCAGTTTTAGGATTGTGTTTTTGCCTGTACTGATTCACCCCCCCCTCTCAGTACCGGTTTAGTACTATCCATTCATCATTGAGTTATCAATCCAAAACCACAACTCTGAAGTATACCACCATGTGTTGAATCAAAAATATCAAAGATAGACAAATGAATAACATAAATCTGAAATCTCATCAAGAAAACTGGAAATGCTCATAAATGTGGAGCATTGAAAATTTTGTCAAAAAAAATTATTATTGCATAGACTTATGCAACATAACTTATGGACCTCCAAAATATGAGAGAAATATCTCAGGGCAATATCCAACAACATATCAACACATCATGAACACATATGCAATATATCAACAATGCAGAGAAAAACCAAACACTAAAACACAAAATCAGTACATTGACATCAATTACAATCATAATAACACATCAAAAATCTTCACATTTGCAACAATCTCCCCCTTTTTGATTGATGGAAACATTCATCAATGACAAACAAAAATTTCACCTTTCAGATTCTTTTAAGAACTTCTCCAACTTCTCCAAACTCTCCCCCTTTGAGACCAAGGACAAAGGTAAGCAACAACTCAACTTAGAATCCACACAACTCCCCCTAAGAGGAAGCCCCAAAATAGTATCTCAAACTAAGATATGCATGAAGTTCCTTGGACTAATGCACTGCTAAATGCACTTAGTTAAAACTAGGAAGGGGTATGACCCCCAACATCTTCCGAAGATACTCAAAAGTATCTTTGCATAAAGCCTTTGTAAAGATATCTACAACCTACTCTTTTGTAGGTACATATTCAAGTTTTACTTCATTTTCTAACACCTTCTCCTTTAAGAAATGATACCAAATAGAAATATGCTTTGTTTTGGAATGAAGTATCAGATTCTTAAAGATATTAATTGCACTTGTATTGTCATACATGATTGAGATCGGTTCATCAAACATCACACTAATATCGCTCAATGTTTGTTTCATCCGAACTACCTAAGTGAAACATGAAGTAGATCCAATATACTCAACTTTTGTGGTTGATAAAGATATACAATCTTGCTTCTTTCTTAACCATGCAACTAATTGAGAGCCAAGGAAAAATTCTCCACTACTAGTACTCTTTTTATCATCAACACTTCCTGCTCAATCTGCATAAATATAATCTTTTAGAGTAAAGTCTGATCCTCTAGGATACCACAACCCGAAATCTTTTATTCCTTTCAAATATCTGAATATCCTCTTCAGTGCAAAACATGAGAGTCCTTCGGTTCTTGCTGAAATCTGGCTGCAAGACAAACAACATACATGATATCTAGTCTAGTAGCAGTTAGATATAACAATCCTCCAATCATAGATCTGTACTTTCTTGCATCAAATTTAGGGGATTTATTATCATTAGTTAACTTACATCTGGTAGTCATAGGAGTACATACTGGTTTGAAATTATCCAATCCAAACTTCTTTAATATCTCTCTAACATACTTTGACTAAGAAATAAAAATACTTTTACTATTTTGATTCACTTGCAATCTAAGAAAGAAATTTAACTCACCAATCATAGATATTCAAAGTCCTTTTGCTTTTCACTAGAAAATTTCTTTCACACGTCATCCTTACCTCCAAATATTATATCATCCACATATATAACAACAATTAGTATCTTACTTGATTCAACTTTAGCGTAAAGATTGATGTCAGCGGACCCTTTCTGAAAACCTTGATTCAATAGATACTTGTCTAATCTTCCATACCAAGATCTAGGTGCTTGCTTCAATCCATACAATTCCTTCTTCAATCTACAAACAACATCCGAATCATCTGATAAATTGAATCCTTCTGATTGTTCAATGCAAAAAATTTTTAACTCTCCATTTAGAAATGTTGATTTCACATCCATTTGATAAACTTTGAAATCCTTAAAAGCTGCAGACACTAAAAACATCCTGATAGCCTCCATTCTAGCAATAGGAGCATATGTTTCTTCAAAATCAATTCCTTCAATCTGTGTGTATCCTTTGCATACCAATCTTTGTTTGTTTCTTACTACATGACCATCTTCATCCACCTTATTTCGGAATACCCATTTTATTCCAATAACATTCTTATCTTTTGGTCTAGGGACTAGTTCCCAAGTCTAATTCTTCTCAATTTGATCCAATTCTTCCTTCATAGCCTTCATCCAATTCTTATCTTTACAAGCTTATTCAATTTTCTTAGGTTCAGCTTCAGAAAGTAAACATAAAAGAACTTGTTCTTCAACAACTTTTCTTCTTGTGATAACTCCTCTGTTTTTATGTCCTATAATTTGATTCTTAGAATTATTTTTCTGCACATACCTCGAGGTTTTTGATGTAGCTTCCAGAGCAACCTGAGTTTCTTTTTGCTTGTCTTCATCCCTATTCTTCTATTCATCTCTACTTGTAGACTCATCATATTCATAACCTACTTGGATACTAGTTTCTTTTGAAATGCTTTCATCAACCTTCACATTTTCACTTTCAACAATTTTGTTCAACCTCTTGCTATAACATCTGTAAGATTTTCTTTTTGTAGAGTAACCCAGAAATATACCTTCATTAGCTTTGCTATCAAAATTTCCAAGATTTCCTTCATCTCTTTGACTATAACACTTACATTCAAACACTTTGAAATACCTTACTGAGAGAATTCTTCCATGCCATAACCCATATGATGTTTTCTCATACTTCTTCTTGAATAAAACTTTGATAAGGGTATATACAACAATATGTATTTCTTCTCTCGAATACACTTCTGGTACATTTGCCTCTTTGATCATAATTCTTGCTACCTCTTGAATAGTCTCGTTCATTCTTTCAACTACATTCTACTGAGGTGTCAGAGAAAATAAATGTCTTCTAATTCCATATTTCTCATAGAAAGTATCAAATTCATCAAAAATAAATTCTCCTCCTCTATCAAATCTTAAACATTTAATCCTTCTATCAACTTCATTCTCAACTCTAGCTTTTAATATATTAAATATTTTCAATGCTTCTAATTTTTCTCTTATAAATGAAACCCAAGTCATTCTAGAATGATCATCTATTAAGGGAATAAAACACCTCTCATATTGTAAACTCCTTGTTCTACTTAGGAGGAAATTTTTTATGTGAACCAAATCTAATAATCTGGTAGAAGATTGTTCTTTTCCTCTAAATGTTCCTTTTCTTCTTCTTTCTAACTTGACATTCTTTGCAAATACTATTATCTGGTTTAGTCAGCCTTGGTAAATCTCTCACAACTCTTGTGATGCAGAGCCAAGCAACAAACTAGGTGAAAACCTTATCTCACCCATGACTACTATGTGCAAAACAAGTTATTTTGTTTGTTCAAGTTGTGAACAACACACCTACCAAATGCTCAACTCACAGAACAATTTGTGTGACCGGATCCATATCCATTTAGTCTCTTCCAGTACTGGTATAATGAAAACACTCTACCCTTATGTGAAGTGGTTTATTATCTTCTGGTACTAGTCAGATGGAAAACTATCCAATTTTGTCTATTGGTGGTCCAACCAACATAAAAAACCCTTAAGATCTGGCTATCAAATGTGTTAGAGAATACTTGCCTCATAGTTGTCATATTGTCTAGTAGCTCTACTGGTTGAGTTCTCCAAACACAACTTAACCAAATTCCAAAGGACAAGAAAAAACTAAAGGTAGATTTGGATACCATTTATCTAGTTACACAATTCCCCAAAGTCTTAGACTCTAACCACAAGTTGAAAGGTTTGTACGCTTACTGTCCTTCCAGACCTAATTAAGCCAATTAGGCCTAATTTACAAAGCAAGTACCCCTTGTATTAATTCCCCAACTAAACCAACACTTTTTCAAGGTGGGGTAATGTTTTAAACCACCAAATCCAAGGTTTCAATACTTGATCCCCATCTTCTTTATCTTTTGCAAGTGATTTCCACTTCTACAGTTCAGGCGGTCACATAGAGATGCCCGCCTAGGGTCAATTCAATCTCTTCGGGCTTGGAGCCTCCCTACAAAACAAAACCAAAATCTTATGATAAAATGGGCCTTCTAAGATTTTCCCATAGGTTGTTTGGTCCTCTAATGAAAATGTCAGTTTAAGAGCATCTTTACAGTGAAACCCTAGGTGCCGACATGGTTTATGACCACTCTGGTTAGATTTGGATGGATCCCTACAACCTGATTGTTAAAAAAACTCAATATTGACTCAAATGAAAGGTAAGAGACTTCCCTAACTCATCCAATTGGTTTTAGACATCCAACAGTCTGTACTAATCTAAAATGAACAACAAAAATACAGAATTTCAGAAAACTCCAAGTCTATTGTATTGCTCCAAACTCCAAAACATCATCAAATTTCATAAACTTCAACAACTACGCTAACAAAAACATGGAATATATCCAAGTGGGCATAGTATATCCTCCCTAATGGTTTCCAACCACTTTTCAAGCTTTGGAATCATTGGAGGATTAGTTATCCCTTTTTGCAACGTTTTGCAATGACAACAAAAGTTGTCAACTTGCACTTTTCAACTTTGGCGACTCCAAGGTGTATTCGACCTATTCTAAGAATTGGTTTGATGTTTCTAAGACCAATACTTATTTTCCTAACTCATGCCTAGACTCCTACTAACCCACATGGTCATTTAACCATGGTGGCTTATTAAATGCAACCATGACAATGCCTTACGTCAATTGGGTCTTATTGACTCACAAAACTATCAACCTATTACAAATGATCATTTTCACCTCATGGGTGATATTAGGCTCTTTTAGACTTAATTTGTGTCTTCCTTTGTGTCTTTGTGTCCAAAGGAGTTTGTTGTGTATACAGATAATCATGAACTAAGCTTCCTAAATAGTTAGGAGAAATTGAGCCATAGGCATATGAAGTGGGTTGAGTCCATTCAGGCCTACACCTTTACAATAAAACACAAGAAAGGTGTCTCAAACAAAATTGCAGATGCTCTTAGCAGGAGGTCTCTAATAGTTTCAAACATCCAGTTGGAGAGTGTAGGAGTTGATTCCCTCAAGGGTATGTATGTTGCAAATGAAGATTTCAGAGACATTTACAAGGTATGCACTGAGTTTGGTATCCAGTATCATTTAGAGTATTCTGATATTTGATTCAAGATGGTCTTCTTTTCAAAGGATGCCAGTTATGCATTTCTAAATGTTCAACGAGGGATAACATAATTAAGGAGAAGTATAGTGGTTGTATGAGGGACACTTTGGATTAGACAAAACTCTTGAGTTGGTGAGAAGATTTTATCACTGACCTAAATTGCAGACAGATGTCAGAAATTTTTGTTAGGATTGATGATAGTCCCAAAGATACTGAGAGGGGGGGGGGTGGGTGAATCAGTATCTAACTAGTTTACAAAATATTTGACCTTATTAAGTATTTTGCATTCCAAAATAGTGTACCGGTAAACAAGAATTAATGCAGTAAATAAGAACACTAAAGACAACATAGAAAGCACACCATAACACAAGATGTTTAACGAGGAAACCCGGTGTGTGAAAAACCTTGGTGGGATTTGTGACCCACAATACTCACTCACTGGCCAATGAATGGATATTACTTACAAGAGGGGCCTGCACATGTAGGAAGGCCAACTGCCTAGAGCTCACTGCTCAAATACAAAAGGAAGTCTCACTGACTTACAAATGGATTATGAAAATCCAATATAATGTACTGCTACAAAACAACATCTGCTATGCCGAATTCAGTACCGGTTTAAGCTCATACAATAACCATAAACCCTTATACAAAATCTGCCTCAATATTCGCTCTACATATCCATCATATCTATCCTCTATCATGTATCTCAAAATGATCTACAAGATCTCATACTTATATATAAGTCTTATTACAATATGCCATGTCGGATTACAAAAAGATATTACAATTAAATACAAAATATAATAATCAAAATCTTGTTGGCTGAGATGCCTGTAAATATTATTGTCGCTGCTGGTGAACTGTCTACCAGTGTAGAGTCTGCCGGTGCCATAAGATTGCAAGGTTGCCATCAATGACAACACCTTCAATCACCTTCAATTCTCATTGGAGTGTGCAATGCCAACAATTTTGTGGATTCATGTGTGGTGTGTCAAAAGGCCAAAGGGACAACAACAAACATAGGACTATACTAGCCATTACCCATTCCTTCAAGACCTTGGGAAAGTGTGAGCATGTATTTTGTGATAAGTTTGCCAAGAACTCAAAAAGTTTTTGGCAGTGTTTTTGTGGTTGTTGATAGGTTTAGCAAGATGGCACATTTTTTGCCATGCAAGAGCACAAGTGATGCTATATATGTTGTAAACCTTTTCTTTAATGAAGTTGTGAGAATACACGGTTTACCCTTGAACATTATGTCAGATAGAGATGTGAAATTTGTAAGATAGTTTTGGAGGACTTTATGGAGGAAGTTAGGCACAAACTTGTCTTTTAGTTCAACTTATCATCCCCAAACATATGGCCAAACAGAAGTGGTCAATAGTTCACTCGAAAATTTGTTACATTGCCTCACCAAGCAACATGGTGAAAAGTGAGATTCCATCATCTCCCAAGATGAATATTCCTATAATGATTTTGTCAATAGGAGTACCGGAAGGAGCCCTTTCCAAATTGTCTATGGACTGAATCCAAGAGGTGTGCTGGAATTGAGAAATCTATCGTCAACTGAACATATCAGTGCTTGTGGAGAAGAATTTGCTGAAGGGATAAAGGAGATTCATGACCAAGTTTTGATGCAATTGCAGAGAAGTACATAGAAGTACAAGGAGAAGGCTGATAGAAGAAAGAGAGATGTGTAGTTCCAAGTTGGAGACATGGTATGGGCCAATCTAAAAAAGGAGAGATTGCCAAAAGGGAAACACACAAAGCTCATGATAAGAAAGGTTGGAGCTTATCCAATACTCAAGAAGTTTGGGAATAATGCATATGAAATCGAATTACCTTCAGATATAGGTATATCCCCAATCTTTAATGTTGCAGATCTGACGCCATTCAAAGGTACAATGCGAGAAGATGGTACATTTTCGATGGAGGATGCTACAGACATACTGAAAGACTTTCCAAGTCAAGGGCCACCCAAACTTGAAAGGATATTAGACACCAAGATTGTGAAGAAAACTAGGAATAAGGTCTACAAATAATACCTTGTCAAGTGGAAAGGACTCCCTGAGGCCGATGCAGTGTGGATGGATGAAGACCAGATGAAGAAACATGGAACTACATTGCAGGAACTCATCTCAAGTGGACTTGAGATTCAATCACATGAGGAGTATGGTGCAAAAGAACCCAAAGACACAAAGGAAGACACAAATGAAGTCTAAAAGAGCCTAATATCACCCATGAGGTGAAAATGATCATCTATAGTAGGTTGATAGTTTTGCGAGTCAATAAGACCCAATTGATGTAAGACATTGTCATGGTTGCATTTTATAAGCCACCATGGATACATGACCATGTGGGTCAGTAGGATTCTAGGCACAAGTTAGGTAAATAAATATTGGTCTTAGAAACATCAGACCAATCCTTAGAATAGGTCGAATACACCTTGGAGTCGCCAAAGTTGAAAAGTGCAAGTTGACAACTTTTGTTATCATTGCAAAATGTTGCAAAAAGGGATAACTAATCCTCCAATGGTTCCAAAGTTTGAAAAGTGGTTGGAAATCATTAGGGAGGCTATATTATTCACACTTGGATAGATTCCATGTTGTTGTTGGCGTAGTTGTTGAAGTTGATGAAATTTGATGATGTTTTGGAGTTTGGAGCAATACAATATACTTGGAGTTTTCTGAAATTTTGTGTTTTTGTTGTTCATTTCTGATCAGTACAGATTGGTGGATTTATGAAACCAATTGGATGAGTTAGGGAAGTCTCTTACCTTTAATTTGAGTCAAATTTGAGGTTTTGTAACAATCGGGTTGTAGGGATCCATCCAAATCTAACCAGACTGGTCACAAACCCTGCCGACACCTAGGGTTTCACTATAAGGATGCCCTTAATCTAACATTTTCACTAGAGGACCAAACAAACTATGGGAAAATGTTAGAAGGGCCATTGTACCATAAGATTTTGGTTTTGGTTTTCTGGGAGGCTCCAAGCCCAAAGAGATTGAATTGACACTAGGCGGGCATCTTTATGTGATCACTTGAATTGTAGAGGTGGAAATCACTTGCAGAAGATAAAGAAGATGGGATCAAATATTGAAACCTTGTATTTGGTGGTTTGACACCTTACCCCACCTTTTAGAAGTGTTGGTTTATTCAGGGGACTAATACAGGGGGTATTTGCTTTGTAAATTAGGCCTAATTGGCTTAATTAGGTCTGGAAGGACAGTAAGGGTACAAACCTTTCAAATTGTGGTTAGTGTCTAAGCCTTTGGGAAATTATGTAACTAGATAAAGGGTGTCTAAATCTACCTTTAGTTTGTCCTATCCTTTGGAATTTGGTTAAGTTGTGTTTGGAGAACTCAACCGGTAGGGCTATTAGGCTACTAGTAGGGCTACTAGACAATAGGACAGTTGTGAGGCAAGTATTCCCTAACACATCTGATAGCTTGATATTAAGGGTGTTTTGTGTTAGTTGAAACACCATTAGACAAAATCCAATAGGTTTCCATCCCACCCACTAGTAGAAATATGGCAAATAAATGACTACTTGACCAAAAGTTTTAGTCACGATAAGTAAAAATGACCAAATTTTAGTCATTTTTTCAACAAAGTTATAAATGACTAATTTGGTCATCGAGTGAGATCACACAAATAAAAATGACTAAATAAATGACTAATTTGATAGATGATAGAGAAATAACTAAATAAATGACTAAATAAATGACTAGATAATTGTCTAGCTCTTCTCTTAAAGAAATTAAGTACTCATGGAAATGATATAAAAAAATTGATCCTAATATTTTTGTTTGTAAATTATTTATTATTTAAATATTATTTTTATTCATAAATAATAAATTATTTTATTAGCAGATGTATTATATTATATTTTTTTATTTCTATTAAAAATATAATAAGAATAAAAGTATAACAATTTCACTTGGATTTAAAACAATTTTTGAAGACAAAATAAATATTTTACCTTAAATATTTAAATTATTATTTATATTATCTTAAATTAAAAATTAAAAATATTTTAATTGTATATATATATATATATATATTCTAATAAATATATGTATATATACATCCTACTGTTTATCAAAATTGCATTATATTTTTTTTATTTTTTTATTGCAGACTACCCCTTTTTTATTGTCACCCATTTTTTATCTATCTAGATTAAAAATAGCCTATATAGATTTCAAGGTCATAATTGAAATTTTAAAAGGTTTTGAATTCTTTAAAGAATATATAAAAAAATTACCTCCAAAGGCTAATTTGTTTCCCAAAAAAAAGACTCCCGCCAAGGAAAAAATTAGCGTGAAATTAGAATTTTGATCGACACCCGAAGTAAGAGGAGCTATGGAAACCATACCAATGAATGTAATGTTGTAATAAAAAAATTGCTATGGAAAAAATAGGAAAGAAGAAAGTGATCTTTATCTATACTTTGTAGACTGTGCACAGTAGAAGAAGACCAAAGGAAGACATTGACAAACAAAGGTACCATACATTTCTGTGTTTTTGAATTATAAAACTTCAAATAATTTTTTTGTATCTTTTTCTTGTATGCAATATGAAATTTTTGTATCAAATAAATTGCCCACCTAGAGAGGAGATTGATCATTGGCACACCCTCCTATATCAGTTGGGCTCCCTTGAATTCAATCTATGTAGCAGGGAGTCAAGGTCTTGGGAGAGAGGAATCAGGGAAGGATCTTTGAATCCACCCACCCCTATCCATAGTTGATAGTAGGGAAACAACAAACCCCCAAAATAATAATACCATAAAAATAATAGTAATTTCTCATTTATGTTTGCTCTTTATCTAACCATGACATGAAATAGCTATATGGCCATGAATGCTCTTGTTATTGACAAGAAGAACCATTGTATCTATAGTTTATGAAGGCTCTATTTTATGTGTTAGACTATCCTTTGGGCCACTATCTTGTTATGTATGACTCTTTATGTAAATATCAAACTCTTACTTAATTCTAGAAACTTCAGTGTGCCACTCTCTTTGGGTTTGACAATGCTGCTCTTTAAGGTTGAGAATGCCTTGTGACTTTGCAATGTTATTTTGTGTCTTGATTGCAAATAGTTGTCCTTTTTTATTATCATTTTGGCTTCATGACTGTAAGATTACTAGGAGTCTTTTGTCCTAATGACTATTTCCATCCTTGTTCTTATTGCATTGTTGCTCAATCTTGCTCTAGATTGTTCTAGTCTACCCTTCAAATAAAGAGACCTTACTAAAACATTCATATAAAAAATCAATAGACTGTCTCTGTTGTTTACAACTGTTCAATAACAGTGATTGACTATTTTTATCTTGTAATCCTTTTAGACTTGTAAATCAGTATAACATTACTACCATGATTATATTGCTTGTCCCTCTTGAGCAATCAGCTTAATTGCCCATGTATGCACTGCAATAGATATCTCTTTTCTGCCTTTAGTTATTTTTCTCTTTAGTTGTGATGTCCATTGTAGATGATTCAGGTCTAGACCTTCATTACTTGATCATTGACTCTGCTCTTCAATTTTTTGAGTGTCTTTTATCATACCTAAGTGTGTGTTGCTCTATGACCTCTATTCTATAAAGATAATGATCTCCTTCTTCTTGCTAACTGAGTGTTCTTCTCTTTGATATCTTGACTACCGCTTCTTTGTCTCGTGGGGCTAAGTGCTTCTTTTAAATCATTAAATAAATCTCCCTTATGACCATTCTATGGCTTCTCTTACTATCTTAATGGTTGTAACTCTGTCCTAATAGTGTCCTAACCTTGTCTACACCTTGAGTAGACTTGATCATGACCTCATATATCTCTTTTGTCACCACTCGGTTTGTCTTGGAAGGACCATAATGACAATCGTAATAGGACTGCATGTGACCCTTGTACATTTTAATGGTCTTTGGAAGCTCGTTGATGGTGGCTTTGTGTTTCTTGGAATCTCTATTGCTCCTTTGGGTAGATGACTGTTATGATTGTATTTGCCTTGCCCTTTTGAGCTTTAACTGCTCTATGTCTCAAGACTTGTTTATGATTACCATTCCTCTTGGGTTGTTCATATCATTATTTGACAAAGACTATCATTAAAGTCATTGTGATCTTTGAGCCTTAAGCTCTATCACATTGATGTTTGGCCGTCATTTTGAATTTATGTTTACCAACAAGATCTTGGATCAATCTTCTCATATATTTTCATTGACTTTCAACAATAAGGATTATCATTTAATGCCCCTAGATGCTACCTATTGATGACTGTCAAAATTGGTTTTGATTGCTTCTTTGTGCTTAGACTGTGTTTCTATACAACATTATTTTTGAGGGAGGAAACTCTTCAAACCTTCATAACCGTTCTTTATCTTTTCTCCTTGTTTTGTATATCTACTTTGTAGTTGTGATCATTGATCATGTTGCCGCCCCATGTAATAATGAATTGTTTGAATTGATTCTTATGTGAAGGATGATTGCATTGTTTGTATGTTGCCATGTGACTATGATATGTCTCCTTTATACTTTGTAGCTTTCCATCATGTCTATCATAGCAACTATATTTATGGTCTTTGTCACTTACTTTGTGTCATTTAAGACTTAAGCTCTCCATATTTTGAAATTATAATATTTTTTAGGTGCAGCTACTTTATGGAATCTCTACATTTTTTTACAAGTTTAGATAAATTAATCAAGTTTGACAGAAATTGTGTCAATAATGAAAGTAATAGTTAAGGGATATAATTCTTTTAACGTGCATAGAATAGTCATCAAGAATCTTCCCATTCCCCAAAATGTACAATCTATCAATAAGTTCTCTCCTAAGTGTCAAACAAAAATCATTATATCTATTCAATATCCAAGTATACTTTCCAATCTCTACCACTTCTTTCACCTAACAACTGTAGTAGTAGTTCCCAAGTGCAATGACCTTTGCATCTCCAATGCAGATGCATAGTTTTCAAATTTTGTCACATTTGCATTTATAATTTGGATAATTATTTTTGGTGGAATATTTGGATACTAAAAACCTTTTGAAAAAGAAAGATAATTGTGAACAAAGAGCCCATAAAAACTACCCATGTATGAAAAATGTCATGTAGACAACCAAGGGTTGCAATTTAACAAGAGTAATTACATGCAACAAAAGCACAAAAATATTGTGAATGGATCAAATTGCGTACCAGTCCAAGGAGGAGGAAACATTGAAGTGATTTTCTCATTGTTGTCAGACAGTCTACAAGTAGGAACCCCAGTTTCACATGAAGGAACTGCCATTCTTGCAGTAATGACACTGTGATTCAAATCTTGTCTAGCTATGGGATTATACCTTCTCTGCACCACATCTTCAGCTACAATTTCTAAGAATGATGGAAAGACTTGAAAACATCATCTTGTTTATATTTTTCGATAATCCTTTCCCGAAGCTTAGGATTAGAAGCAACAATAAGAAGCTTCTTCTTTATGTCAATAAACACACCATCCATTGCTATATCTTCCATGTCCTCAATGTGATAAGTCCATAGCTTACATAAAGCATCATTATAACCATCCCAGTTGATTTTGCAGGTCCCCTCAAAATTTTTATAGTACACTCCACAGCTACTTTGTGACATAATTCTTGCATAAATTTTTCATTGTTAGAATTGTTGTCACATGGATTTGCACCCGATGCAAGCTTGAAATTCCTATAATCTAGTGACACATTGGACTGCTCTCACGCTATGGGTATCCTATTATGAGAGAAGACATCCGGATTATAGGCCAACTTCCTATTTGATCACCTAAAGAACTTAATTGAATTTTTGAGAAAAGGGAAGAAGGATATGCATAAAACTGAAAATTAACTACTGCTAGGTGATCCACTAATGATAAAAGACCTGCAAACTACTTACAAATCCACAAGATAACCAGCTAATGAAACTTATTAAACTCACAACTCAGACATACATGTTTGCATAAACAATTCTCTTGTAAGGATAGCTTACTGATGATCACAAAAAGGAGAATAATAATGTTCTCACAATTTTGATACAACAGAATCACATACACAATCAGAGACCTGCACTATAACATGTACCTTAGCCCTAAGCATCTGAAGAAACTAAGATAAAATGAAGGATTCTACAAAAGAATCACAAAATTTCTAATCAAAATGCTTACAATCATAACACTTAGACCAAAGAATTTAAGGAGGAACTCAACTTCTTTATTGAAAACAAGGAACTTTCTGCATTACAAATCTAGAAAAACTCCTAAAAATGAGTTACAGAAGCCTGAATATCTAATGCTACACAAGTAAAAAAACTCCAGAACTCTCTTCTAAAAGAGTGAAAAACAAACACTTACCAAAGCTTACAAAAAATTAAAAAATTTGAATTTTTTGGCTCCAAGATGTATCAGTTGTCATCAATTCTAAGATTTTCCTCAAAATCAAGGGGCTTAACTAAGAGAGAAACTCCCCCAAAACTACAAAGAAAAGTAGCCAAACTGAACACAACTTCACGTCATTTCGTGATGAGTTCACCTGGATG
Organism: Cryptomeria japonica; assembly: GCF_030272615.1. NCBI lineage: Eukaryota > Viridiplantae > Streptophyta > Pinopsida > Cupressales > Cupressaceae > Cryptomeria > Cryptomeria japonica. The sequence goes on from NC_081414.1 coordinate 659,738,989, forward strand.
CTATTGGTTACCTGACCATTTGATTTAGCTACCTGTATTAACCGTTAGCACATAAAAAAAACTATTGGGACTGCTGATGGCTTGTTGCTATGTCGCAAGGATTAACCTTTATGCACCTTTTCATTGTGGTATAGCGATAACCCTCAGATCTTCAGGAACCTGTTTGACTTTTAACCACTCTGCTTTTTTCTTTTATCTCTCCGGTCACTCTCTTCATCCTAGGCCCATGGGAATGAGCAATGATAATGAACTTTGAACCATTGAACCACTTTAAACCATTGAACCACTTTGAACCAGTTCAAAGTTCAAGTTAAAAGTTGATTTAAAAAATATAGACATTTCCTTGTCTGTAGACTTTTGCTAGGTGTCAGCCTCTGATTTGCTTGCAGGTCCACTTTGTTTGCCATCTGGACTGCCATCTAGACTTGGTTTGACTTGGTTCTTCATCTTCTCTCTATCATGTGGCACATCCTCACTCATTCTGAGCCCACTTGGATGACCACCTCAACTGCCACCTTGCCAGTCACCAAGTCGCATGAGATAACCAGCGAGCATCTTCATCATGCAGTATAGCGATGACCGTTGATCTGTCCTCAAACTGCTCAATCTTTAACCTCTTAGCTGCTCACCTTTTCCGCATGTGCTTGGTTGTCAAGTTACTATGATAACTGATGAGATTCTTTCTATAGCGCTATAGCGATGGTCGTTAGATCTTTCAGACTACCGTTGATCTTTCCTAATCTGCTCAATCTTTAGTCTCTCTAAGAATCCATGCCACATGTCAATATATGGTTTGCCACTTGAGCACGGCCTCATCTACCACCTTAGCACCACCGGGCCCACCATTTTAATTTAATTTGTTTGGCATCAGTCTTTCAGCCAAACTACCTCCTTCAATGAATAGTTTTTTTATGTCTCATCAAAACTGCAGTTTCATCGATACCTATTATTTCGATGAAACCATTTAGAGATATATCACAGCCAAGGTTTGTTCAACATTCACCTTGATGACATGCCACATGTCATGAGGCATGTCACCATGTGTCACCTTGTGATACACTCAGAGTCCACCTCGGCACCACCTAACCTGCCACCTATCACAAGGGTATTCATTCCAGACACTTCACAACTGTGGTACAACGTTAGTCATGGATAGCCCTGGAATGTCATTCCACCATCCGATCTTCCTTGATCTGCCATTGGATCTCAGCGATCTGCTTGAGCTTTAACTTTCCCTTTTCGGTAGGTGCTTTGTCACCAAGTCGCGGGGAGTATTTGGCAATTATCTTCCCATCGTGACAACTGTCAGATCTTTTGTTGATCACCATTGATCTACCTGAATCTGCTCAGTCTTTAGTTTCTCTAAGAGGCTCTCTCTTATGCCATGGTGTCACCACGTGTCTGCCTTTGTTTTGCCACATGATGTACCTGGGTGCCACCTCAACTTCCACCTAGACACCACCTCACCAGTCGCTAAGTTGCGGAGATTAACAGTCGAGCACTTTTGCATAGTGGTATAGTGATGGCCGTCAGATCCTTTGCAACCTGCTTCCCTGTTAATTTGCCCTTTTACTGCAAAATTTGGCCTCTTTGAGATGCACACGCATGCAGGGGCCCACCAATGTTGAGCTGCTCCTTGTCAAAAGCCAATAAGTTTTGACACTTAATATGTGTGGGACTTTTCCTTTAAATACTAAAATACTCCTCCCCGCGGCCAATGTGGGATAAATGGACTATGCCTGGGCCCTTCCATTGAGTAATTGAGATAACCTAAGATAGCTCCTTTCGATAGCCGATGTCAACATTCTGCGCTCTACACTTCTTATCAGGTCATTGGGGTAGGTCTTGCCGATAAGGCAAAAACTCAAAAAACTGCAAAGAAACACCCATCTCCCTCAGCATGCTGGGCGCAAACCTCATGGGAGCCACATTTTACCCCACATGCTATAATTCAATGAACAAAAAGTTACTTACCCTATGTCTGCACATGAAGCAAACAAGTTAGACAAAAACATGTATTCTTTTCATACTTAGCACTTGTTTCTCCTTCTGAGGCATATTGAGCTTGTAGTGAAAATAGGTAACATTTTTGGCGACATCTGCCATATGTTTGCTTGCTAAATGTTTTGACTAGCTAACTTATGTGTTCCATTGGGCACAGAGTCACCGAGACTGATAGAAAATTGAAACAACACATCAGACACGATTGCAAAAACTCTCTTTTTTCTCAAAAAAAAAACCTATCCTAATCTATGGAGTATAGGTGTGTGGTTTATGGTAGTGAGCTTAACACCTTACTATCATTAATTAGGCATGTGTATTGACAGATTAGGACAAGACAAAACAACAAAACACCTTTGAAACATTGCAACAATTTATTGCAGCTATATGAGGGAGATGCCTTTTGTGCATGAGAGGGGATTAACATATTCTTTGTTTCATATGATGGACATCTCTCTTTTATAGCTTTGATGGATTGCAATAGTATGACTCCTATTACTCCTCCTAAACTATGCACTAGGCACTTTGGGAAAACAAAACTACAAACCAACCTATTATGCAAAGCACTTATTACCACTAGGAAAACTGAAATATGTACAAATTTTAGGCATACCTAAAAACCAATGCTTGAGGTGAATACCATTAACTGGGATTGGTTTAACATCACCATCCAACTTAGATAGCTAGAAGACATTGTTTTCCTTGCACTTAGAAATCATATAAGGTGCACTCTAGAAAGCATCAAACTTTGTATGCTTGCCTGTTTTGGTCCTGAATTCATCCCATTTCAAGACAATGCCACCTTCCTTGAACACTCTGGGAGAAGCCCTCTTATCAAAATATCTTTTCATTTGAGCTTGGTGATACTCAATTTGCCTCATTGCCTTATTTCTAACTTCCTTTAGCTCAATCAACTAAGCTAATCTTGCTGACATAGGCTCTTCTTCAATCATATCCAACTGGTTAGATAAATCAAGGGCTATAAACTCAAGTGAAATAAGAAACCTTTCCTCTTTCCCATACACAAGCATGTATGGAGACATTCCAGTGGACCTCTTTGGTGTGATTCTATTAGCCATAAGGCTGATTTAAGCTTGGTATGCCAAGCTCGCTGATTTCCTTCCATGGTCCTTTTAATGATTCTGAGCAGATTCTTATTTGTGGACTCAACTTGTCCATTTCCCTGAGGGTAATAGTTAGATGAGGTGTTGAGATAAACACCATTCTTTACTACCCAATCAGATATTCGGCTCCCTACAAAAGCAATAGCATTATCCAAAGCTATAGATTCAGGGACACCAAATCTAGTTATCAACTCATCATAAAAGTTCAAAATAGTTGTCTCGTTTTCTTCCTTTAGTGCTACAGCCTCAGTCCACTTAGTAAAATAATTAGTGGTTGTGAGAACCCACTTGTGGCCAGAACTTGAAGGTGGATTTATGACTCCAATAAAATCTAAACCCCACTTCATAAAGGGTTGTTCTACCAAAATAGGCTACAATGGCAGTGCTGCCAACCTCTCTTTTCCTGCAAACATGGCATATTATTTACACTTTATAACCCAGGAATGTGCATCTCTCAACAAATTAGGCCAATAATAGCCTCCTTTCATAACTTTTAGAGTTGTAGCTCTTGCTGAAAAGTGTCCTCCTATTGATCCTTCATGAAACTCATGCAATACCTTATCAACCTGATCAACATATATGCACCTCAATAATACACCATGAAAATCCTTTCTAAATAGAAAACCATTCAAGAGTACATAGGGAATGGACTAAAGTCTATAATACCTTCTTCTTGACTTACTCAATCCATGAGGACACTCACCGGTCAACAAGAAATGAGTCATCTCTTGTACCTAGCTAATAGGAGGAATAAGAACAGCTACTTGTTCTTCATCTTAGGGGGCTAAAACAACCTTCTTCTCATCCTCTTTACTGTTTTTTATGTGATCAACAAGCTGCTCACACAATCCCTTACCTCTAACTAGCTTGGTGACCTTAATATCAACATAAAATTCCATCACCTTAGTCACCCAACCAACCCTCTTATCATTTAAGTCTTTGCTGAGCAAAAACTCTTTAACTGAGGGGTGAGAAACTATCAACTTAATCCTATTGTTAGAAAGCATATACTTAAACTTTTTCAAACTCCTAATAACAACAAGAACATGTTTTTCAACAAAAGAAAAATTCTCCTCATAATCCTTAAGGCCTTGATTGAAAAAGGCCAAAGGCTGCTCCAAACCATGCTCATTTTCTTGAACCAACATAGATGAGATGCTGTCAATACTGCCATAAGCATACAAAATAAAGCCTTTTAAGAAATTTGGGTTTATCAAAGTAGGAGCAGCTGCAAGTGCCTCTTTTATAAGCTGAAAACTCCTCCTCCCATCCTTAGACCAGCTAAAAGGAATATCCTTTTTCAACATAGAAGTTAGAGGTTTTAATAACTCTGCAATATCTGGAATAAACCTCCTAACAAAATTAATCCTACTTGAGAAGCTTTGCAAGCCCTTCTTGTGTGCTAGTAGAGGTAAGGAAAGAATAACACTTACCCTCTCCAGATCAATAGTAATACCCTCTTTTGACACCACATAGCCCAGGAGCTTACACTCATGAACATAAAACACACATTTCTTTGGGTTATGAGATATACCATACTCTCTACGCCTCTCAAACTTTTTATTTAGGTGAGCTAGGTGTTCAACTGAATTTCTATAATAAACAGTGATATCATCCAAATAATCAAGTACAAATTTATACATCAAACCATGGAATGCCATATCCATAGCATGCTGAAAAAGTGGCATCAACATTTGACAAACCAAATGGCATCTTTTTATATGCCATAGTGCCCCATTTAGTTGTAAATGTTGTCTTAAATTGATCTTCCTCCTTCACTAAAACTTGGTTATAACCTAAAAAACCATCTAGAAAGGAGAATCTCTTAGAACCTGCAACAACTTATAGAATATGCTCCATAGAGGGTAGTGGATATCTATCCTGCAATGAGGCTCTATTGAGATCTCAGAAATCAACACAAAGTCTGATTTCACCATTCTTTTTCCTAATTGGGATAAGGTTTGACACCCATGAGGTGTGTTTAATAGGAAAAATGATTCTACTCTGAATGAGTTTATTAAGTTCTTTGACCATAAGGGGCTCAAGCTTTGGATTAAGAGGCCTCTATTTTTGCCTCAAAGGTTTAGCATTTGGCTCAAGCTCTATGGTAAGTTGGGCAATACTAGGGTCAAAGCCTTTTAAATCAAAATATTTCCAAGCAAATATATCACTAAACTCTTGGTATAATAAAACAAATGCATGCCTTTCCTCTAAAGTACACACCTTTCCAAGCTTTAACAACTTATCCTTGAAAATATCAACATTTTCATAATGTTCCTCTTTGATCTGCAAGCTAGATTTTTATTTTGTCACTTGATCATCCTCATTGAAAATTGACTCCAAAGTGACCAAACCCTTAGGTAGCTTGTTTTCTTTCAGCTGTATGACCTGATCATCATACTGTTGCTTAAGCTTCTCTTGATTGGTATTTGAAAACTCTGCCTCTTCCCTCAAAAAGTTAATAATCTACTGATCACTATCAAAAACTTGCCAATGATCAACATTGTTAGGAATGGAAGACCTAACAATCACTTTTACATATTTATGTTCATTAATATTTCTAATATCACTTGGAATATCATACTGTGCTCCTATTGCAACAAGTATATCAACATACTTATTAAGATTTTTAGGAATAGACAACAAATTGAAAGCTTAGAAATATTCAATAAGATCCCATACCCTATGTTTATAAGAATTTAAAAGATCATTCTTAGTGGTATGGAGACCTCTTACTTGGTTGACAACTAGTTCATTGTCACCATAAACCGCAAACAATTGTTTCCTCTGTTCTTTGCCCATTGTAGACCATGAATTAAGGCCTCATACTTAGCTATATTATTGGTGCAACTAAAAGAAAACCTGAAAGTTGCATAATACTTATCATCAATAGGGGAAATCAACATGCAACCACCACCAACACCATTCTTACTTCTTGACCCATCAAAATATAGCTTCCAAAGCTCATTTTGATGTTGATTATCTTGTTGTCTAGTGTCCTTTATCAAATTTGGGACAGCAAAACCTTGTCCATGAAACATATAGACTCTAAGGTTTACCTCATCCATATTTTTAAAAGGATCTTCCTCAAGATTCTCAGCTACCCATTCATCCTGAATAATGTCAGTAATGTCATCAATAGGGGTGTTTGGATCATGCAGAATGGGTTGGTCATCTTGCTCATGAATGGTCAAATCGACATTGACAACACTAGGGACATAGGGTTCTATGTGATCATTAGCTAAAGATTCTAATTTAATAGTAACTTTAGTTCCATACCTAGTCCTAAAAAACATATGTGACTATTCAGATGACAAAAAAAACCCTAATTTGGCTATAGAGTCTCTTGATAAGAAAATTACAAAGTAGGGTGGCAGGTCTATCACATAAACATCTTGCAGAATAGAAAAAATGGGGCAAGCATGGAGTGTTAGACTCAAATGTTTAATGACTCCTACAATATCTATAGTAGTCCCATCTAACTGCACTACACCCTTTTTCAATAGCTCATAAGTCAGTCCTAACTGGTCAACCAACTGCTTGGGCATGACCGAGCTACTTGCACTTGAATCTATCATGCAGCTATGCACTATGTGCTGGCCAATGATTAGACTGATATAAAAGAGAGGTGGTTTGTTTATCTTAGACTGCTGATACTGTTTTTCACTCTTCTAATGAGGCTTATTGATAAAAACAACCTTTGAAGCTTTCTGATTAGATGGTTGGGCAATCAAGGAAAGGTTTGACAAAGCATCATGTAACAAATCTTTTTGCCTAGGTAGAGCTAGTGAAATCTCACATTGACACGCTAACATGAGTTTTCTTCAACCGATCCAAAATATTAAAATAAGTCATACTAACCTTCTGTTGTCCCTTAGTAACAACAATGTCCTTTTGCATTTGTACTGGCTGAGGTTGGCTTTTTGGCTGATCTTTGGTCACCGCAGGCTGTGATCTCTAAAGAATCTGTGTATTTTGAGTAGAGAAAGACCCTGCTTGAGCTTGGGTACTTGAGAAAGGTTGATCATTATTCTTATCAGTCTGCTGCCCCATGTTGATAACCCTTTTCTTAAATCTTGTGTTGGTTGCTACAGGGATATATTACTAATTTTGAGGCTGATTAACCCCATAAAACTCCTCACCTTGCCAATTCATTAAAGTAACATCAGGAATACCTTGTTCCATGGGTGTAGATTGTTGTTCATTAACTTCCTAAGACTGATTTCTTGGAACAACAACACTGTTTTGCACCATCAATGTCTGATTTAACATGCCATTAGAGCATGTAGATTGGTTATGTGGCTGGTTGTAAGGAAAACACCACTCATAGTCAGCTACCAAGTTGTTCTGGACTGGAACAATATCCCTTGAGGAACTGGGTGTATTAGGATTATACTGTTGAAAAGGCCTTTGGTTAAAATTCCTTGTTTGACCTTGAGAGTTTGGCTAGTACGAGGCCTGGTAGGGAGCTTGGAAAAGAATTTGGTAAGGTGGTTGAGTTTGGGCTTTCTTGATATTAACCAACTCATTACCAAAATTTTGTGAAGTCTTCTGTAGGTTAGCATTTTGCTCCTTAATACTTATTATCTCCTATAAATGACTAGGGACAACATGCTCTTGAGCATTATATGTTGGAAATGAAGGTACAACTATAACAGGTGGAACTATAGGGATAATGAGCTGTATATCAGCAAAAATTGGCATGGGAGGCCTAGGTGCTATCTTCCCTGCTTGAATAAGACTATTCTCAGCCCTCACGACAACATCAAATGCTACTAGTAAAGTATTCCCCCCCATAGATTGTATCATGAGTGCAATATCACTATTCAAATCCTTTAGGTAAAACAAAAAAGAATAATCATTAGAAGGTTTTACCGATAGCGGAATCCAATTCCAAGTCCTTTGAAACCGGTAGTTGAAAGCCATCATATGCTCATGTTGAGCTCTTTTGATGGTAGTGAGCTGCTCCACCAATGAAAGATGATCTAACTTGTCTTCAAAATGCTGATTTAAAAGTTATCCCAGCTCATACCATGTAGTTATTGAGTTCACAGGCAGGCCCCTGAACCACATAAGGGCTTTCCCTTTCAAAGAGGCTGCCAAAAGCCTCAAAGAAACATTTTCTACAACAATATGATGCACTCCACACAAGGAAGCCACATCTCTAATATGTTCAATAGTTGTTGTTTGATCCTCTCTAGTGAAAAATGGCGCACTCTTAAGTGTTGCAGCTGGTATGTCATCATGTTGAACCAAATTTAAAGGACTACCCTGATTAAAAGGCACAAATAGATGTACCCTAGGGGGTTGATTAGGAGCCATATTTGGTGTAAGCTGACTGGAAGAACTTGCAAATAGTGGATTGTTATAAGTTGTAATAGTAGGGTAAGAATTGGAATTAATAGGTAGCACACCAACTGTTGGATCTGGAACTTTGTTAACTACCCTAGCTCTCCTTTTTGGGGGTGATAGCTGGGTATGATTGACTGAGGTTGTACTTTGCCTAGTCTAGTATTTTCTCATAAGCTAGGAAGGTTGGACTGCTAAAATACCAAAGATATGTGTGAAAAATAATTTGTTGTTGCACACACCAAGACAACATACGGTGGCCTTCTATGAACTATAAAGTCCAACAGTCCCATCGGGTGTGCCAAAAACTACTATCACATGGATTTGCACCTGATGCAAGCTTGAAATTCCTATAATCTAGTGACACATTGGATTGCTCTTAGGCTGTGGGTATCCTATAATGAGAGTAGACCTCTAGATTATAGGCTGGCTTCCTATTTGATCACCTAAAAAACTTAATTGAATTTCTGAGAAAAGGGAAGAAGGATATGCATAAAACGTAAAATTAACTATTGCTAGGTGATCCACCAATGATAAAAGACCTATAAACTGCTTACAAATCCACAAGATAACCAACTAATGAAATTGCTTAAACTCACAACTCAAACATACATGTTGCATAAATGATTCTCTTGAAAGGCTAGCTTACTGATGTTCACAAAAAGGAGAATAATAATGTTCTCACAATTTTGATGCAAGAGAATCACATACACAATCAAAGACCTGCACTATAACATGTACCTTAGCCCTAAGCATTTGAAGAAACTAAGATAAAATGAAGGATTCTACAAAAGAATCACAAAATTTTAATCAAAATGCTTACAATCATAACACTTAGACCAAAGAATTTAAGGAGGAAGAATCTTTGCATATTTGCGTGTTAAGATCCTTGAGCGACTATAGAGTTTCTATGGTTTTCTCAGAAATGATGCCCTTTGAAAGGTCTAAGGAAATACTCTTCAGTAGCATCATTTCTTGAGCTTAAAATTTTCATTTGAAATAGGAAGAGCTCTGATGAGTCTAGAAATAATCCAATCCTCATTGTAGTGCTTGATAACGTACTCTAAAATCCACTCTACACTTTTCTTGTCACTTCTGATTTTAGAAGGAATGGCCATCAAACATTTGGAAGTGCCCTGTAAATTGCATAGCTTTCATCTACTTTCCATTAATCATCCACAAAAGCCAAATATGGAGTTATAACATGACCAAACTCCATGATGTCCCATTATATGTGTCTTCACAATTGACTTATTGTGAACATATGAGGAAATATTCTACAACAACATCATTTTCTTGAGCTTAAAATTTTCATTTGAAACATGAAGAGCTTTGATGAGTCTAGAAATTTTCCAATCCTCATTGCAGTGCCTGATAACGTACTCTAAAATCCACTCTGCACTTTTCTTGTAGCTTCCAATTTCAGAAGGAGCAACCATCAAACATTTGGAAGCACCCGGTAAAGTGCATAGCTTTTGTCTTCTTTCCATTAGTCATCCACAAAAGCTAGATATGGAGTTATAACATGACCAAACTCCATGATGTCCCATTATTTGTGCCTGCACAATTGACTCATTGTGAACATATGAGGAAATACTCTTCAACAACATCATTTTCTTGAACTTAAAATTTTCATTTGAAATAGGAAGAGCTCTGATGAGTCCAAAAATAATCCAATCCTCATTGCCATGCTTGATAACGTACTTTAAAATCCACTCTGCACTTTTCTTGTCGCTTCCAATTTCAGAAGGAGCAGTCATCAAACATTTGGAAGTTCCCTGTAAAGTGCATAGATTTCGTCTGCTTTCCATTAGTCATCCACAAAATAACTAGCACTTGCACCAAATAAAGTGCAATGGTTACGTTGATAGTAAGATATATAAAATGTGATTTCAATCTTGTATAAATTTATGTATTAAACAAAATTTTCATGATTATGTTGTATTTGAATTTCTTTGCATCAGAGTATAAATCATTAATGTGTCATCATTGAATATCACTAGTTACTTGAATGTGCCTTGAATGTGTCATCTTTGGATTATTTTTTACATTTGTTATTCTCATGGACAGGTATTGAAGCACTTGCATGGGTGATAAAGCTTGTTTGGATCGGATCGGGAAACTTTTGAAAAGGCGGGCAAAGAAATTGGAGTTTGCTGCAACGAATTTGAAGTCAACGAGGCCCTTTGCAGCAAATTAAGAGGTAATTTGAAACTCTCATTGCTTAAAGTAAGTTGTTAGGAAACACACACATATTCCATTCTTAGTAGGTAAAATTCACATGAATGTAAGATAGATCTCAAAATAATGACTCATTGTATCCTCTTCTTTCTATTATGGTCTCTATTAAAAGTGACTACTTTCAAAAACGTTTTGGCATCTCCATTTGTGAATTTATTTATTTTTCTTGGAATTAGAAACTAAATTAATACTGGAATGCAAAATATTATACATGGATGAGTGTCCAAGGTTGACTATGGAGCAATATCATGCACATGATGAAAGACTACCTAATGAGAGGAGCTTGGATAAATATCCATGTCCATGTAATGATTGTCTTGGTGGAAAGGTGAAAAAACAAATGTGATTTATTGACATATGATAAGTTGTGGGCATAGTGGTATAAACCCTTGGGATTATAATTATTATGAAGATATGATAGAATTGTAGACTATGAAAGATGAAGAGGCAGAAAACATAGACAAAGTGGCATCAATCATAGATGAAGTGGCACCAAACATAGATGAAGAGGCATAAATGTTTGACGAAGGGTTTGAAGTTGATAGAATGTTGAATGAGGGTTTAAGAGATGATTGGACCAAGTCAATGGAGGATTCTTTAAAGCCTATTTATGCTAATTGTAAGTTAAATCATTTAACGACAATCCTTCAAATTCTTAACTTGGAAGTTGTACATGGTTGGAAAAATGAGAGTGTAGATCAGTTATTGGCATTATTAAGTTCATTGTTACCAACTGACTCCACATTTCCAACAAAATGAAGTCAATGTAAAAAAGAAAATTAGTAAGCTCGACTTGGGGTATGAAAACATCCACACATGTGTGAATGGTTGTGTATTATTTCACAAAAATCTTGCAAGTGATAGTGAATGTTTGAAATGTCATGAAGCGGGGTATAGATAAGGGTTCAAATCAACTGTGGTTCCTAGAAATGTTCTTCACCACTTTTTGATAATCTCGCGATTACTCTGAATGTATAGGTGCAGAGAAATTGTTGAACTTATGTAGTGGCATGCCCAAAATAAGAGCATTGATGGAAAACAATGACATGTGCCTGATTCAAGGACGTGGATGGAATTTGATAATAGATGGCCTCATTTTTCTCAAGATCCTCGTAATATAAGGTTGGATTTGGCTCTAGATGGGGTGAACCCATTCTTAGATCAAAGTACTAAATGGTCAACTTCGCCAATGTTTCTAATAAATAATAACTTGCCTCCATGGTTAGCAACTAAACCATTTTTCTTAATGTTATCATAGATTATACCAAGAAAGAAAAGTGTGACTTCAAAAACAATATATGCTTATCTAGAGCCATTGTATGATAAACTATTGGAATTATGGTAAGGAATGAAGCAATTCAATCTTTAAGGGATGGTAATTCAATCAAATTCACTTTAAGAGCTCCCTTATTGTTTACGATTCATGATCTTCTTGCGTATGGCACATTATCTAGTCTCTGTGTTCATGGATACCATAGATGTTCTGCTAGCAACTTTAAGGATTTTGTGAGGCACTCAAGAAGTTTGCGTAAGTGTATTTATTATGGACATTGTGCTTACCTTAAAATGGATCATCCATATCATCAGCAAAAAGACGTTTCAATGGTCAAGAAGAGAATCATGAAGTGCCATTGCTAATAACAAGTGATTACATTATTGAGTATGGACAAAAAAGAATGTCATTTATTGAAAATGATGGGATTGCGGGCAATATAAATGATCCATGTAATGAAAGTAGTGTAAAATGGTTGTGCATATTGTATAAGTTGCCATACTTTAAGGATAGAGCCATTAGGCATACTATTGATATACATACCGAGAAAAATATAGACTATGCTATTATAGAAACTCTTTTTTATGCCTTAGATACTATTTCATCATGTGAAGACTTTCAAGAAATAAAGATTCATCGAAATCTTTGGATTGAAAAATATGATAATAAAAAATATAGAAAACTTGGTGCTCCTTACGTTTGTACAAAGGAACAACGTGCACAACTCTTACAATTGATGTCTCAAACTTGCTTTCCCACTGGATATGTAAGTAGTAGCATTAGAATCCAAATTGACATTAATAGATTATGAGGCCACAAGACACATGACTATCATGTCATAATTGAGAATATCTTACCTATTATGGTAAATATATCAAGTTTGGCAAAGGGGCCAAGATTGGAAATTATAAGGTTGGGCCTAATATTAAAGAGAATGAGCTTACATGTATTAGATCCTTTGAACTTTGATAGTTTGAGGGTGGAGGTTGTTGAAGTCCTTTGTCTATTGGAATGAGAATTTCCACCAGCAATATTTAACATTTCTATGCATCTTTTGATACATCTAGAATATGAACTAGAGAACTATGGCCCAATAAGAATGAGATGGATGTATCCTATAGAACGATATATGAAGGTTTTGAAAAACAATGTCCATACTAGGGCAAAACTAGAAGGCAGCATGTCTGAGGGATATTCAATCTAAGAGGCCATGGGATTTTGCACAAAATATATGAAGGATTTTAAAATTGTCAATCGACGTATATGGGATGATGATGAAGATGATAGATTTACAGGTGAAGTATTAGAAGGAAATGTATGTCACTTCAAGCTATCATATCAAGAAAGAAGTGCAATACATGCCTTTATTCTTCAAAACAGATTTTTGTTCGATAAGTGGCACAGGTAAAAAAGAAATTACACAATAATTTATTTACTCAATTGTATTTACAAATTTATATTATTAATCTTACTATTTGTATGCCATTATTTAATGTAGAAAATATGAAGAAGAGAATCAAACTTGGATGCAACATCGACCTCAAAAGCGCAGTTGTCATGATTTGATTGGAGGTGATTCTTTTCCAAAATTTAAAGAATGGATTGCTAATGCAATCAATGATGCAAAAGAAGGAGCTCATGACATAACAATAGAGGAAAGTGAACTTTCACAATCTCCACATTTATGGGCTATGTGTTTTAGTGGAATGTGGGCCTATGGTAGTCACTTAAGAGTGGAAGAAAAAGACAAAGGAAAGACTAATTGTGATTTTGTTGTTAGTGCTGAATTTCTTCATGGAAATGAGAAGAAATTTTATGTTGGATTCATCCAAGATATTATTCAAGTGGATTTTGGTGAAAATAGTCCTATATTATTAAAATGTAAGTGGATCCGATCATCTGTGGTACATTTTGATGAGCATGGATTTGTGCGTGCAAATAAACGATAATTTTTTTATCAAAGATAGATGAGCCGTATGTTTCCCCTCTTCAAATTAACTAGTCATTTCTAATTGATAGTGTAAGAAGCCTAGGATGGTCTTATGTCATTCAAATAGAGTATCGTTAGAAATGAAAATTCACGGAAGTTGTCGATGTAATGCCTGATGGGCAATATGCTAATTTACAAGAAACATTCAAAGAAGTGGATGAAGACAATGAGGGACTATTTGAAGAAGAAATTTTGATTACAAATGGAGAAATTGGGAGAGAGAATGTATTAGATTTCTCAAATGAGGACGAGGAAGAAAATCAAGCAGATGTAGACAATAGTGATCAAGATTATGATCTGGTTGGCAATGCAGATGATTATTGATGAGCCCCATTTTATGAATTTTTATTTAAGACTTTTATGTTATTTTAAGACTGTTTTATGTTGTAAGGATGCAAAACTTCTAACTAATACTTGTTTGAAAGCTTTAATATTGAACTAAGTTTCTATACAAATATGTTAGCTTTAATCTTTGTAACCATGCTAGACTTTGACTATTAGTTGTGCCTTATAACAGTAGTGACTACAAGACAAGCATTCGATGAAATGCCTTTGTAGATATACATTATCTTAGACTTTACTTTACTCTATCTTTGTACCATGGACTGCTCTGCATCTATTGGGACTGCTATATAATAACAATCTTTAATCTCTATGACTATCATGGTATGGTTTGTTGCTGCCTTATACCTGCTCTAGATGATTCACTGAGATATTCTTTGTGAACTGAAAAAGTTCATTGTTTCTTTGTATTATTGCTGCTGCATTATTGAATGAATATCTTTGATAATAATAATCCCCCTTTGGTTGTACTCTCATGAAGTTATTGATGTCTTTATAAGCATGATGATTGTATTTTGTGACAATGATATGCTTTGGGTTTACAATATATTGGTCTTTATGATAGTTAATTCTCACTATACAAACTTATTTGCAGACTATTATTGTTTGTGGTGTGTGAAACAGAACAACATATCTTAATTCCATTTTTTGTGTGAAACAAAACAACATATCAGAACATAACAAACTTACTTGCACAAACTTATTTGCAAACTAATATTTTTTGTTTTGAGGAAAAAAAGGGTATCTGAATTCCATTTCTATTATCTCTTGTTAGATGTTCACCTCTACTACGAGAAGCTTTTCTTAGCTAGAAATTCGGCAAAGAACTAGTGGGAAGTCATATTTAATTACCAATTATAAGTAAAATATTAACTTTTAAAGAATGCTCTAAGATCCTCTTTTGGCATGATTGATTTTTTGGTATGGCTGAGTGACTGTCTAAATGAAGCTGTTTTTTCTGGTAATGAGATCTCTTCGGTTTGATGAGCTAATTATACATTATTGTTTATTTGGACATCAAGAAATGAGGAAAAAGAATTTAAGGCACAAATTAGATGATAGTATCATATTTCTAAAGTTCCAATAACAGATTATGAGCGCTCTCGTGAAGAATGTGTGGCCAAAAATAATGATTTTTTATCACATCTAGGTTTGACAAATAGGCAAGTTGTAAATCCACTAAGTAGTATATTATTTGTCTATTACTATTTAATGAAATTTTATAGGAAAGATTTTTATGTACATAAGACATGATATGATATATTTTTTGGTTTTTAGGCAAGAAAAATAGTGCAAAGAAAAAGTAGAGAAAAAACCAAAAGAAAGTAAAGATACAATGTGGCCAACTCGTAGAAGCCAACGTTTTTGTGACTCAACAAATGTACTTGGTGAAAAAAATAGTTGTGGTGATGTGAAATATTACAAAGAACATGGAGATGTGCAACCTGATATACCACATGGTGATGTGCAACCTAATATACCACATAGTGATCTCTTAACACTGAGTCTAAGAGAAATGATTGAAAAACAAGAGAGCAAAGGAACAATGAATTTGTAGATGATTTATTCAAGTTTAAAGGATGTGTTTGAAGTGAAATCTGCAGAGGCCACTAGTGATCTATCTACTCATGCCACACATAATGTGGCAGAGGAGTATGAAGTTCCAATGGCTCAGAGTGAAGCTGTTGAATCTGCAACTTTTGATGGAAGTACTGGATCAGATAGAAATATTGGTAGTGGTTTAATAGAAGATGTGGCCGCTGAGTCAAGATTTATATAGATCTATAGAGAAGAATGCAAAGGAAAGAAAATTAGAAGGGACGAAGGCATTCTTAGTTGAGGTGTCAAGAGATGGTGAACCCATTGGGTAAAATGCTGCAAGGTGGGCCATTGAGTTGGGCATAAGATGTAGGTCCCATTTGGATATATGTAAATAAAGTTTTGCATACCAAGATCCACAAAGTGTGGAAAATGTTATTCAAAAAATGGAAAATGCCTTTGACACTATTGGTGGACAAATCTCAAGAAAATATTATAAAAACAAGATGTGACTGTTGATGAACAATTTTAAATACAATTGTAGAAAAGCAATCATGGAGGTAAAAGAGAGGTCTGACTACTCCACTCTATCTCCAAAATAGTGGGAGGCATTGAAAGAAAGCATGTGTTTTGAAGAATATTTGACAATGAGTCATAAAGGAAAGAGAGCAAGAGATAATGTGAGCACTGAATATATGTCATTTGGCCGAGGCAGGTTGCAAGACAAAATAGACAAATCAGGAGTAAGTGTATGGCATTTTGGTTCAATCTACATTGTGTTATTTAATTAATTTTTTTTGGATTGGCTATATGTTAAAATTGACATTGTATTTTAGGTGGAAAACAGTAACAGAGAAGGAGGTAGTATGAAGTGCAAATATAGTTCATCCACAGAGATTTCACATCCATCTGTTGAACGCCCACTAAGAGACTCACAAAATCATGTCAACTCAAATGAAGGGTTACAAGATATAATGAGTTGCTTACACAGTCTCACTAAGAAAGTTTCACAATTGGTTGCCTTTGTTAAGCCTATAATTTCTGCATGTAATGACAATGATCTCATGGATTCAGATCACGTAAGAGTCTATCCCTTAATATTTTGATTCTCACCTATATCATCTTTATATTGTATTTTGAATATGTATGAAAATTTATTTTGATCATATATAGAACAATGAATCTATGAAATTTTGCCTTTTGTTGACTATTTTTTAAATGAATTACTCCTCATATGGATAATTTTTTAAACTACATGTAGAGAAATTTTATCAAAGAAATAAAAAAACAAAAACACCTTGATGCCAATAGAGCTGCCGATATTGATAGTGATGATGATGAATTCAAGCAGTATGTGAATGATATTCATAGTAGTAGTTGTGCTCAACTTGAGGTCAGTGCTATGAAACCTTTACTTTTCTTTTGTCTTTTAGTACTTGTTTTTTCTTTTGTGCCAACATACTTCTAATGATCAAATTGAATATTTAATCAAATTAAAGATAACATTCATTGTAATGTCCCTACTTTGAAATATAATTTAATAATAAATAATAATAATATATATTCATAATACATAAGAAATTAGTATGCTTATAGTCTAAACCATGTTATTAGTGCTAGTACTTAAGAAGATGAAAATGAGATGTTCCAAAGAGGGGCAGTCTAAATCTAAGCAATAGGTTAAGTCCCAAGAGAGGGTGGGGGTTAGTGACCCATAAGCCTTGAGGGTATAGACCCAAGATAGGTAAGGGCTTGGATCTATAAACTTTGAGGGAACCTATTGTATTTGGTCTCTAAGCGCTTTGGTAACATACATATCCTCCTCCTTCCTTAGAGTTGAAGTAGTAACATAGGTTGGTACATTGAATTGAGAATTAGGGATTAGGGATGAAAGAATTAATTATCTAGTATGATAAAGTGATAATTTGTTATTTAATGATTGATAAATAATTTGAACTATGACAACATCAAATAGGGAACATTACAAAATCTTCGATCCCTATGCACAACACAAATTTGCAACTCAGTCCTAGAGCATGATGAATGGGAAATTAGTGGACATGTTGTATTTAAGTTTGATCATTTGATATATAACAAAGACAATCTATATGAACCATTTAATAAATAATAAGTTTTATACTTTTTTTGACTATTAGATAAGATTCCATACATGAGATTGATCACAGATAACTGACATGTGCAGTACAAATAAGGATTTCTGATTTTTTTTATTGGTATCATTAGATGTCAATAATTAGAAAAAACACCATTATTTGCATACTTTGAAGGAATAATTAGACACAACAATTAATCATCATCCCCATAAGAGACAGAGAGAAGATGGATAACATAGGTTTATAGTTGTATCAGGGACAACAAAATGGTATTTCCATAATATTAACCAGAACATTGTCATTGCATAACCCCCATGATTATTTCAGAGATAACAAATAAATTATATGTTATCAGTTTGATAGGGACCATACATTATGAGTTCAGAGTATCACTTTCATCATAACCCAATAATAGTTGCAGATCATATATCGCTTCAGATATCAACTGTACCAATTAGAGGGATAAATATATTGATATAGCAGATTATAACCATCATTCTTAGTGTAAGTGGTAACTACTATTGTATATATCAGTTCTCATGAAGGTTTTGAGTTAATTAATTAAAAGAGAAGTCATTTGTGATTAAATAATTCCTTATTCTTAAGAATTCATAAGAAGGGACATTACATTCACTAGTATTCCACACCAAGAAATTCAAGCAACCTTATCTATTGTAGATAATATCACAAGGAATTAATACCCACAACAATATGTTCCACAACTTGCACAAAAGAAAGCAAAGTCTATTGTATTGAATTAACAAAGTCTTGATAAATTCTTGCAGAGATCTAAAACTATCTGATAATGACTAGTATTACAAAACCTTCTCATATATATGAGAATCACGAGTATTTTAAAATGAAGGGGTGCACCCCTTTTGAACTAAACAACTATCATTTGGTAAACTTAGACATAAACAAATTAAGTATGCCAATACGATTGATATAGTCATCATCCTAGTAACACTGGAAGTCTGAGGTCCATTTCTTCATTGTGCTCTCCATGGTATAGGATCTCTTTATCATCCGGATCACATATGGAGCTAGATCCCCATCCTCATTGACTTGTCCTCTGGCTCTGCTCATGAAACTTGTCAATTGAAGTTGACAGTCTCAAAACGATATGAGTTATCCATCACAGAACATGGCTGGCAATTGGATCAATTGTTCATTCTCCAGGAATTGGATGACATTTTTCAACTTGTCCCCGAATTCATTGTGTGCCTTCAGCAAGGTATCTGCTTCATTCTTATCCTCTTGAGTCATAGAGTCGTGAGTGGTCATGATCTCCTAGATCCATTCGTGCAACCTCATATTCTTTGTGTATGCTTTGATGGTACGAGTGTGCATATTCTAGAAGTCTTCAAAATACTTTTGCATAACATTAAAACAAGCATCAACTATGTCATCAACAAGCTTGATAGTGCGATCCTGTGTAACTTTGAGCAATCTATTCCCCTTCTCTCTCTTATACCTCCAATATGAAGCACCCTATATTGTTTCAAGTATATCTTTATCAGTTTCATTAGTAGCAAGTCCAACCTATGTAATCCTTGGGGCTGATTCCAACTATAATGCCTTATCCTACCAATATTGTTTCTCTTCCTATGCTTTCTCATAAAGACCTTTGATAGTTTGGTTTTCCCTCACCAAGAACTAAACTTGTTCTTTGTTTATCTTCACAACAATGAGGTTTAACCAGGTAGTGATCCTAGGGTCCTTTTTTACAACTTGATGGATCATGAGGTGGCCAAATAATTCATCTGTGTCTACTAGCAGGGGTCTCTTGTCTCTTAGATATTGAGCCCATAGAAACAAGGCGTTCTGCTCTAGATCATACCCTAAACCTATAAAGATACTATCAAACTCCTCTAGTAACAATTGATAGTCATTTTGCTACTTTCCCCTGAAGCTGTCAAACATAATAGCAACTTTCATTTCCCACCCAGGGTAAATTATCACACCAGCGTCTTTGAGGATTTGTCTTCCTCTTCAGGGGTCATTTCTCTTTTCTCAGCATTGATTTCCTCCTGCAACATTCATAGAGTGTCTTTCTCTATCATGTTTCCCATCTACTGCCTGGTCATCCTACCTTTGTATTGATATAAGAAAGTTTCAAACTCAGGAGTGTTAACAAACTCCTGATCTGAAATAAAATCCTCATGCTTGAGGATTCTAACATCATCAATTTCCATCTCATAGGGTTGTCTTGTTTCTAGATCCATGTGGTGATCAAATCCAAACCCAACGGGTGGCACATCTTCTTCTATGTTAACAAATTCAGAAGTGGATTCAAGGAATAAGTGGGCAATGGGAGTAGTCTCCCTAGGATCTTTAATCCTTTCTCTAAAAGACATACAATGGCATTGCATTATCTAGAATCTCCAATTCATGAGACATTAGTTTTTTTTATTTGACCATGGGGTCGTCAATTACTTCCAAGGTTTATTCGTTGATCTTGCCCCTCCTCAATTTTCATTCATATTCTTTAGCTACCTTATCATGCGTCAACCTCTTCTTGATTGCTTCCTTCCTTTTCATATTCCTGATGAAGTCATCAATCATTAATGGCACATGCTCTATGGCTTTCAATCTCTATGACATTATATCCCCCCGCATATATCCTTCTAGATCCAAGTTGGGTTTGGGGTCTTCTTTCACAAGGTGGAAATATTCTAACTTATTTTGTAGTAAACCATAAATTTTTGAACTCTTAATAAGAAAATTAGAAAAGGACAACAAGCCAAGCACAATTGATTACTTCCCATGATTTGTAAGATTTTTGGCACTGGCTATAGACAATTGCCTAATGATTTTCAAATAAGTAATTTTGTTTGGGATAGTCATAGGCAATAAGTAAGGTTCTCCCTCGAACCCATACACCCTAATCTATGTGTAATTTAGGAAACAATACCAATCCCCCCAGTTATGGGTAATGTGTCTTTCTTCATTAAAATCTTTAGGTCGAAGGAATTTCTTAACCTGAGGGGAAAGTGAAAAATCACATGGATGTCCAAGCAATTTGTATAACGGTTTCATAAAATGTTCTTCAAAGTGCATATACTAGTTGTTAATATATCTTTGGTCCTAGGCTGATAACCATAATTGCACTAATTCCTACTCTGTCATATTCCCTGATGGATAGACCTTGAGTCCACAACCCTATATCTTGACCAATGTATAGCAACATATGCATAAGGTGAGAGTAGTATCTGAAATTCACATTAACCCTATCTCCCTTTAATTTTTCTAACCATGGTTGATGGCACAAGCTAAGTAAGAAGCATAATCAAAGGTCCTTGGGTCCTTTGATTGGATGTTGACACAAATCACCATAGAAGAAATGTCTTTTAATGGGGAGGCTTCCATTTCCAACACTTGTGCACTACAATAATAGGTGAACTTAAAGTAGGGAGAAAACAAGTTAACATCAAATGGGGCTTTGTCAGTATTTGCAAACAAAGTCATAGTTCATTCGGTCTTCGGTCTATGTGGTGGGAGTCTCCATCATTAATACGTTCTCTCCATGTTTAAATACTCATCCACCAACTTTTTGGTGTCGACTTCATCCTCATTCCCCTATTCCAGACCGAAAACTTGCTTAATGTAATCTTTACTAATTGGCAACAGGTGGTTCCCTTTATAGTCATAGATGGTTTGAGTTTGTGAATCATACCTATCTACCAACACTGTTATCAGCTCTACATTCACAAAGACATTGGGAACAACAAGTCTCCCTAGATTCAACTTCAAAATATTGCACATTGGTTCTAATACAAACCTTCTACCATAGCTGACAATGAATAATTCATGCCCTCGAATCTCTATCCAAATGTCCTCTATTTTTTCAAATCTATCTTCCAATCCCTCATCATCATTCTTAATCTTTCTAGACCGGTCACTTGAGAGAGGGAATTGGTCTATTAGGTCCTGGTCTAAGGGTTGACCTTCCTTTATCTATCATTTTGGCTTTTCTTCTTTGGTTTCAGGAGGGTGAGGCTCTTTGTTCTTCTTTGTTTTATCTTTCCTAGATGACGAAGCTTCCATCTTTATGATTAACTCAAAAGAAGACAAGAAATTTTGAGAGGCACTTATAGTTTTTACTTCTTTCCGTGAAGAATTTTGTGACCCTTGCTGCACCAGTTCCTTCTTTTCTTGATGAACTTATCCACCTAAAAAATTCTGGTATCCAAGTAGTTTGATTACTTCTGGTACTACAATGTTTATTAAGAAATGCGGTTTGAATTTATGATGATGTGAATCATTTGGTTTCGTGTAATATTTCCTAGCAGATTGATTGTGCTTTTTTGCTGATTTCTGCCTTTCAATGCACGAGCGTGCCACATTTCCCAAAGGAAACTCTTATTTCGATGAAACATACCCCTTAAATGACTTTTTTTTCATGTTCTTTAGTGCCCTAGTTTCATCGATGCCCATCTTCAGTATAGACCCAACACTTTTCTTTGTTTCGATGAAAATCTCTCTTCACTCAAGAGTTTTCACCTTTTATCGATATGCATTTTGTATCAACAACCATATTTTGATGAGTTATCCATTGAATTCATCGATATTGGATTTTCGATGAAAGGTCTCATTTTTCCATGAACTCTAATGCTTTACTTGATAGCTTGTTTTCATCAAAACCCCTTTTACTTCGATGAGATCTCATTCCAAAAGCATTTGTCGAACCACGAGATCTTAATGTTTTATGCAATACTTTGAATATTTTGAAAGAGTTGGAAACTCTTAGACAACTTTGATATTTTTTATTATATTTACATATATACCCTTACACATATTTGACATCTTATAACTTGATTTATATATACATATTTGCATTATATTTTTTTATTGCAGATTACCTTGTTTGTCATGATGCTCATTCATTCTTTAAATTCTAACATATAGCTTGTTCGTATATGCAATATTTTTATTTGCTTTTATGATCTAGTTTGAGTTTAATATTATATTATTTTTGCATTATAAAATGATTAAATATAGTACTAATAAATAAAAATGATTAAATATACTACCAATGGATGTAAATATATGACTAAAATAAGGACTAAATATATGACTAAAATAATGACTAAGATGACTAAATAAATGACCATTTAACGACAATCCATGATTAAATTAATGACTCAATATATAGCTAAATTAATGACTAAATACATGACTAAATAAATCACTAATACGACTAAATAAATGACCAGAGAACAACAATCAATGACTAAATTAATGATTAAATATATGACTAAATTAGTGACTATCATGACTAAGTAAATGACCATATAACAACAATCAATGGCTAGATTAATGATTAAATATATGACTAAATATATGACTAAATCAATGACCAAATCGATGACCAAATCAATGACCAAATTAATGACCAAATCAATGAACAAATTGATCAATCAAAACAACTAATGGTCAGTCACGTGACCAAATTGATTTATGACTGTCAATAAACTACCAGTGGTCACGTGATCAAATTTAGTCTTTTATCTACAATTTTTGGTAGTTTTTTAGTCATATATTGTTGTTTTTGTACTAGTGATCATACTGCCATGGACGTCCCAACAATAGATGGAAAGCATCCATGGGGGTCACATCACTCAATATTCTATCTTTATACTCCCCTATCTCAAACTCTACCCAAGATTATTCATCCACTAAGACCTGTTGCCCTTTATTCAACCATGACACCTTATAAGGGTTAGCATGAGGTAACCTTTTCAACTTTAATTTGTCTACCATCTCTGTGGAAACCAAATTTCAGTAGAACTTGAATCAACTATTACCTTACATAGCTTACGATAGGCCTTGCACATGGTTCTAAATAATGTCTTCCTTTGGGGGGGTTCTTTCACTTGAAGCACCTTCAACATGGTTCTCCTCATCATCAAAATTTCTCCATCATGGGCTGGGGTTGCACTTCCAATGGGGGAATTGATACTTTGGCAATCTTCTTCTTGAATAAATTGGTTCCTTCTCTCTCCTCCATGAGAGTTTGAGGCTTTCTTAGGACACTTGCTTGCAGTATGCCCTACTTGGTTGCAATTGAAGCATCTCCCCATGAAGACACTAGGACCCCTTCCTGGTCCTCCAAATCTACCCCTTCCATTGGGTCTCTTTCCTCTAAATCCTCCTCTTAAACCTGACTCTCCACTTTGTTCTTGCTGGCTAGACTCACCTTGGGGTTTTTGAGATTGTCATCTTCCCCCAAAATTTCCTTTTCCTCTAAAGTTATTGCCTCCTCTTCCCTTACCTTGTTGTTATCCTTTTCTTCTCAACTTATCCTCTGCCCTCAAACCATTTGAAAGCATTAATCAGACTCATCTCATCTTGAATGTTGAACTTGAGCCCATTCAAGTACCTAGAAACCTTCTCCTTTTCATCTTCATGGTGCCCTAATCTCAAACTCAATTTGTGGAATTCCTTTGTGTAGGAACCCACATCCAAGTCCCTCTACTTTAGATTTTGTATTCTCCTATACAACTGCACTTCATAATCAATAGTCATGAATTGGGCCTTGAGTTTGGACACCATCCTATCCCAATAATGAATCATAATCTTTCCCATCTTAACCCTTTCACCTTGAGTATAGTTCCACCAAGTTAGAGCAACACCCTTCAGTTTGGTCTTTGAAAACTTCACCTTCTTCTCCTTAGCCACTTCCTTATACTCAAAATAATTATTCAGGGCATCTATCCAATCTACAAGCTCCTCTACATTCATTTTCCCACTATAGGTAGGAATCTTCATCTTGGCCTCAGTAGAGTCTTTGACTATTTTCTTGAGGGCTTCAATGAATGGTCTTTGATCAACATGTATCTTTGTCTCCTGCCTTTGGGATTCTTCTTCTTCATCTATCTCCTCACTCAACCCTTTTCCTTTCTTCATTGCCTTTAGTTTAGCCTTGAGTGCCTCCTTGACCCTGGTCTTGATCATCTCTTCCATCTCTTGTAATTTATTAGCCACCTCTGTAGAAATTCCCTTTGGAGGCATTATGCTAGCCTCTACTTGGCTCTCTTCTATTTGACATACACCAAAATATGTCCTCCCAATTATCATACTTGCTCTGATACCAATATGATGTAGAGCCCGAAGGAACAAAGGCCTCTCACAGAAACTCACTCTACAAGCCCCTCAATCAAGGTCTCAACATTCATGGATTATTGGACATTCTTGATAGCAACATGAAAGGACACCTCTACACTCCCCTTTTCTCAATGGGTCCCCACTTAATCGATGAACAACTCATGGAGATACAACTTCTCACATCAAGTCTATTCTTGACACCAAATCTCTTGTAGCCACCTATGGCCAATTTGGATTATAGCACAACCACCATTGCAGATAAGGTATGGACCCTATAAAACCTCTTGTCCACCCCTAGAGACATTGATTGTAACCAATAAAACACCCTTTTGTTTATACAAGTGTAATCAAGGTGACTGCCCTCTACAAGACACCTATTCCTAGTAGCCCTATTTTGAGCCTTTAAGGGAAAAAATTAGAAATCCTTCTAATGTTAGCATAGAATATTGACACTTTTTGATGCCTCCTTTTATGACACAAAACACGTCCAAAAATTAGACCCCAACTCTTGCATTGACTGGGTCAAACGTTGTTGCTACAAGAGGCCTAATAAGGCTTTTAGGCCACTTTTACAAAGCAACCACACATTAAAGGATCAATAAAATGACACCAAAGGATGGTAAATGTATGCACACATTTCAAAACACCAAATCCATAGTTATATAGGGTCCACTAGTCTTGGTTATGTTGCTACACAATTTTTAATAGTCAAAACTGACTAGTCACATGAGGATGCCTAGCCTAGGGATTGATCCCGAAATCCGCTAGTTCAATGGCCCAATTAGAAACCTTGTAAATATTAAATTAAATTGTCTCACCTAAAATTCCCCATATTTTGAGCCAACTTGGCCAGAGGAATGAGGGGTTAAGAGGGCATTTCCTCAGAAACCCTGGTTTTTGGAGGGTTTTTCAGACCACCTTCACAAAAATGAATATTTCTCGCTTATTACTCAGTATTTTACTACCAAATCAAAACCAAATGAACATAAACATAGAGGCATATTAAAAAAAATTATTTATCCTACACATGGAGTCCGTACAATGACCATACAAGGCACTATTACAATAAATTTAGGAAAATTTCTTAGTGTTTATTAAAACTGATCATTGTCTTACATCCAAACTTCATCAGAACTTCATCAAAGCTTTCCCATTGAACTCCAAGGCCTTAATAAAGGTATCTCCAACCTCCACAATTGAATCCAACTGAAATTTGAATAAGGTAGCCATTGGAGGGAGATTAGTTACAAATTGACAACAAAAGTTGTCATCCAAATTGGACAACTTTGCACAAACCTGACAATCTATTACATCTACCTATGTAACCTATTAGGACACATTGTAAAATTTAAAAATAGGCCACATAGGAGCCAAAATACAATTCTTGCCTCATTTAGGCATTTTGGATGTCATTTGACCATGGTTGACCAAATAGGCCCTAAGAAGCTCACACTAAAAAATGGGATCAAAGCCTTACATGGATAATCAAAACAAAATGAATGGTCTTGAAAGACCTTATTACTACTGAAAAACATTCAAGGTACCTATTAAAACCTTTAATATCCTTTATTTCTCAATGGTCTTCAAAGTTTGAAAGGTGTTCCTGCACCAGTAGCTCATTGCCAAATTACAAAGATGACTCATTGTCGTAATGCTCACTGCAATAGAAATAAACAAACTGAGGAAAATTGAATCTCCAAATGCATGAAGTATGTTCTAGGAAAAGCTTAGATATTAGCTCACTAAACTCAAAATAGATTCGGTAAAGTATTAGTACACCAATGTGACTCCACTTTGCTAAAACAACTACTTGTAATAGATCCGGTAAAGGATTACTGCAACATTGATTGAACTCTGACACTTCTTCCCACACACCTTTTCTCATATAATGCACACACTTTATATATTACTCTCTTACTGCAACTACTCTTTTGACTACTATCGAGCCCTTCCCACCTGTAGCTAGGAAATCAGAAATCATCAAAGCAAATCAATATTAGTCATAGCTCAATCACAAAAGCACACATGCAATGATCAATCCTAATTACATCCAATAGAGACATGAAAGCAAAACATTCAAGGTTAAAAACTAAGCAAACCAAATGCAGATCTGAATATCTCCATCATGTGGCTCCATTGTCCTTCTTTCTTCTTCAAATAGCTTTGTTGTGGATCTCACCTACTAGTGCATGATCATGATATGAAAGCAAGTAGACAAGATGATTGCTCAAGAATACTCGAAGCGTGATTGATTCAACAAAGTGATTCAAACAAGTGATTATTAGATCAGGATTGAAGAAATTCATCCAATTTATAGACAAATTGGAGAGATGATCAAATTAGCATGAAGAGATTCAAATGGAAAATGCAAATCAAGAATGTCAATTATGACAAATTTATGACAAATTTGCACTTTCTATGCAAAATTGATTGATTGATAATTATGACAAAATTATGACAAATTGAAATGTCATTCCCATGAAAATAGGAGAAAAATAGGAGGAAATTGAATTAGAAATTAGGAAAATTAGAAAAAGAGGAAATTAGGAATTAGGAAATTAGAAAATGAGGAAATTAGGAATTTAGAGAAATTAGGTGAATTAATTAATAATTTGTCATTTATTAATTAATTCACAAAAAGAGGAATAATTAGCCAATCAAATGAACATTTAATTGTGATGAGAAGACTTAGGATAAATAAATAATTTATTAATCCTAAAGGGAGAAATGACAAACAAGGTTAAATGATTAAATCACGAAACCCTAGAAGATGAATTAGAAATGCAAGGATGACAATTAGGTCTTGACAAAGGATAATTGATATCGGTTCGATTTGATCATGATTCTGAATTGATAAAAGACCAATGTTGACAAATGATTTGATTAATAAATGCACCAATTGACGAGGAACAATGACTAATTGATCCAAATTGACACAATTGAGAAAGACGACGATCAATGACAAATCGATCGCAAAATGACAAAATTGACAAAGAGAACAACGATCGATGGCAAATTGATTACCAGATGACAAGATTGAAAATGACAATGATTGATAACAAATCAATCGCAAGATGACAAGATTGACAAGAGGACAAAACCCTAATTAGGATTGACGATGTCCAAAATGATGATAAATTAGCACGCACATTGATGCGGCAGGATAAGATTGACCAAAATCATGATAGAAGATTATTGTCGACAAGACCAATTTCGAAAGTGAGATAACTAAAGAATGCAGAAGAAGGACCCAATGCTTGCAAATGATAAAGACCAAATGCGTGACATAGGAGAAATGTTAATGCGATGCAAAAACCCTAAAATAAGGCAATGCGTAAATGTTAAAGTATGACTCCACAAGCGTTGACCGTTTTTAGGTGTCTACATTTTGCCCCTCTTTGAGACAATGTGATTTTAAGTGTTGTTTCAAAGAACAATAATGAAAATGCCCCAGATACTAATAATGACATATGCATGCCCCCTTGAGGAATTGGCTGGAAACATGCAAAAAAAAAAGGCCAATTGATCGATAAAAATGATAGGATCGAACGGAGTGACAATCGGAGATCGGATGCATGAAGGAAAAGCAATTGATGGTGCAAAAGACCACAACCAGCATGAGATGGAGAGGGTGCATGTCCATCTATGCACTGACAAAGATCTATAAATGAGACCAAGAGAGTGAAAATTGCTCATTTGCACTAGCCCAAGAAGGAGAATTTGTTGCTCTGGAAAAGGACACTTGCAGAGAGATGGTGAACATTCCAATGGTAGATCACCTCAGAGAATGTGTACGCACATTCAAATGACCAGACAATGCAGGAGCAATGGTATGTATCTCAAAAACCCATATTTTCAATTTCATGAATTTGACTTGCTGGCGGGACATTGCGGGCCCACAGGGGATGCCGAAACTGACTTCTACGCTTGTGTAGGGCGAATCTTGTGCTTGTGTAATGTCTTCTGCACTTGTGTAAGGGTACACAGGTGTAGGTTATGTGACATAGGTGCAGGTTATGTGACACAGGTGCAGGATACACAACACAGGCGCAGTTGTGCCTTGGGAACTCAATTTAGGTCAAAAACATCATGCAAATGATCCGGAAAGGGGGGATAAGGGTAAGATAGGTCAAAATAGATGAAAAATGCCCTGATTTAGACATGAACTGAGGAAATGTAACCCGTAGGAGCAAACCCTAAAACTAACAAAATATGCCCCAATTGTGATGCAAAGTCGACAGTATCCATTGATCATGTGGGAGAACCGACTAGACTGCTTCATGTTATGACATAGACTCAGGAGCACGGATAGAGATACATTAGCAGGACTTGGGATATACTATGTCACATTGATGCCTGAGATTAGGGCAAACACAAGACTGCTTACCGCATTAGCAGAGCAATGGCATTCAGAGACCTCCTCATTCCATTTGGTGAATGGAGAGGCGACGATGACATTAGAGGATGTATGGCGTATCCTCTGCATTCCAATTCATGGAGAGGTGGTAGAGTATGACCCAATGATAGGGAGAGACGTGTTGTGCAGATTATTTGAGTATGACACAGATGATTTCGATATCATCGAGAGGGAGATTGGCTGGGAGACCATGGCATCAGAGTATGATTGACAATATGTGGTGATAGTAGTGGTGATAGCATGCCTACTAGCAGGGGACAGACAAGGACACAAATTCCCTATTGGATGGGGAAGAGTGCTAGAGCAGATGGCGATAGAGGGGATGGTGTACGCATGGGGACCATGTGTAGTTGCTATGCTATATTTTCAGTTGCATCAGATATCATATCAGGGAGTGCAGAGTTTGAGCTGTGGAGTCACATTGTTATAGGTATGGGCATTTGAGCACATAGCCATATGTCGACCGATTATAGAGAGATAGGTATTACCACATCGACCATATGTGTACTGTTATGGAGCACTGAGACAGGGTCCTTTTGGATACATATTGTATTGGCGACATGAGCTAGACAGACTGAGAGAGTTCACATGGAGGCCATATCATGATTGCCCTGGATGGTCAGATGATAGTGATGAGCTACCGTATTACAGACAGGAGAGGTACCTAATTGGTCGACTAGTGACTCACCAAAGAGTGATTGAGATGTACCTACCAGAGAGAGTCAAACGATAGTTTGGAGAGAGAAATGATGTACCTAGAAGGACTGCACACTTTGCCCAATCTCACAGAGAGATGAGTCAGTGGGGGAGTATGATCCAGCCACACATAGCATATGCTGACTTCTCATAGCTACAATAGAGATAGTGGGATTGGAGATTAGATGTGGCAGATGCCGGGATGACAGAGGAGTATGAGCGATGGTTTGCATGATGACAGCCAGTGCCATTGATAGATCCTGATATTCCAGTACCAAGGAGACAGGAGGACTTCCCACTCACAGGAGAGGAGGAGGGAGATGATGAGGATGAGGAGGATGAGGGTGGTGATGAGGATGAGGGGGATGATGAGGATGGAGATGATGATGGGGATGATGAGGATGAGCCAGGTTCAAGCGGGCAGGAGGCATTGCAAGATATACCCATAGAGCCAGAGACAGCTAGCATAGAGGAGATGGAGATGTGCAGGGCTACCATAGCGAGTCAGCATGATCATATTGTGACTTTAGAGAGATAGAATGCCATCTTGAGGACAAAGCAGGATCAGTCCAGAGCGGAGATAGCCAAACTCACAGTGGCTCAAGATGCAACAATAGCTCAGGAACAGCGAGAGGAACAGAGAGTCACTGAGTACATTGGGTCGATTTGGGATGCTAGTGCACGCGAGATGGCACAGATGTTGGTAGAGACCAGAGAGGAGATATGCCATTGGAGGACACTATATGAGAGTGCAGTTCCACCTAAGCAGAGAGTAGCATCATATCGGGCACGATCGAGGACAAAGAGTAGGGCACGCTCTCGGAGGTCATTGAGCAGCATGGGGGTGAGTGGACCTATGAGACCACCACAGCCAGGACTTGGAGGGACATCATCCGTGAGACATGGCAGGGATGAGGAGGACAGAGGGAGCACCCAGTGATAGAGGCACATGCTCCTGATGACGAACATATGTAGTTTGATATTATATAGTCAGCATGTGGGCCATACTTAGGACAGACAGTCCAATTTTGTACTCCGATATTATTGTGACATATGATATGATATGCATCGATATGATGGAATGCAATGTGTTATGAATTATAGTTATTTTCCATGGATGGATGACTTATGCATTGTTTGTTGTGGAGCATGTATGGATATATTTTTTATGTGTTTTTAATGTATTGATAATATGAAATGGATAAAATGCTTGATATAATGAAAATGTACTAACCGAATGGATGCAGGATGCAACATAAGTGTTTGGGGAAATCGGAGCACTAGACCGAACTAACTATCTAAACTGACGGAAGAAATGTTAGTAAGAAGAAATGAGATAGAGGACAGTTAGAGACGAAGCAAAACTTGCTTTCAGTAATGCACTTTGTAGGTGAGAACCTTTATTTTAATATAGCAAAATGGATGCGTAGCATTGTGGCATTGAAGGCCAGAGCTGAAATGCAACCCTTTTGGCAAAGGACAAACACATCATAGAAAAACAACAATCACAACCAAAAAGAAAAGGACCATGAACAATCCCAGTCACTCTAAATCACTCAGTGACATCATCGAGCAACATAGGAACATGACCGAAGCCAAAGATAAATCAATAAAAAGATAAGATGCACAAATTCCAACAAATCAAACAAACATCTTGATCTTCATTGTCAAAAGTTGAAAGTGCTGATAGGATGATCATGCTGTCTGGTTTCAAGATGTACGATACCTCATCTAAGACAGGACACAGTCTGGTTTTGAGTATACCACACTCTATATAAGACCCATGATAGTAGAGACAAGGACAAATGATTTTGAGGTTGATTGATATGACAATTTTGATCAGTTTGAATGTCTGGTTTGATGGAAAAAGTTCATCTGTTTACGCATGATTTCATTAAAGCACAGTGTTGGATTGCGTGTCATTGGAGGGATGCTCAGTGATCTGTCTATGCACAGAGGGGTTATATTTCTGTAAAATGCTTTTCGAGTTTTTACAATTTTTTTTTATGTTCATTTTTTTAAGGACTTTATTTGACTTTTTGGGGATTTTCTCAGGACATTTTTCAATTTTTTTTGGAGATTTGTTTAGGACATTATTTGATTTTTTTGGAGATTTGTTCAGGACATTTTTCAATTTTTTTTGGATTTTTTCAGGACATTTTTCAATATTATATGATTTTTTGGATTTTGCCCCCAATGTCTAGCAAGGCAAGGAATATGATAGATGAATAAATAGGCTTGCTGAAATGATGGTGGATAGAGGGAAGACAAAGGCCTTTTATTATGGAGACAATATAGATGAAATTTTTAAGGGCTATTGCATGATGGGACAAGAGACTGGATATGACAATGTAAAGCAGTGACATGGCATGAGGGACATGTCAAGAGGTTTTTGAAACCATGTTTAAATTTTGCTTCCTTATGTTAGATCAAGATCAAGGAATGAAAAAAGAGTGTATGGAGAGTGATAAGATATGGATAGGATAAGCAAGACCAAGAATGGATAAGGGACATGGACTAAAGGTCAGGATAGGATATGGGATAGTGGCAGAAAGTTGCAATAAGACAGGGAATATGGATGAAAGGGTATAATAAGCAAATGGATAAATGACCAAAAGCTATGATAGACTGAAAGCTACAAACAAGATGCATGATTCTCATGAATATCCTCAGCCTTGTCAAGATCAAAGGTGGAAAGGGAAACTAGACATGAGGGACAATAGGATAATGGAGGATAATGACAGGGGTATGATAGGATAATGAAGGGAAATAGGATATGAAGGAGGAAACCTGCCCCCAAGTGTGGTGTGCAAGAAGTTCATAGATTATGCATGATGCCTATTTGCCAGGTTTTCATCACGGTACTTGCCCAAGGTGCCTGTTTGCCAGGTTTTCACCAATGGACGAATTATTTTTTGCGTTACTTTTTTTCTTTCTTTTGTCTTTTTTTTCTCACTTTTTTTTTTGTATTTTGACTTTTTCAATAGAAGATGGACACATGATAGGGGATGGAAGAAGGACTCAAGCATCTTTTTGTTTGGATAGTAGCCTTAAAAAAAATGGACCATGACCCTTAAAAGTATGCTTAAAAACGTTGGTCGGATAAGGACATGGAAAATAAGATAAAACTAACGCGAGAATTTATGAAAAGGATTGGATCCAAGGGATGGAAGGATGGAAAATATGCATTGGATAATAGGTAGGGTATTGGCAGAATTGGGCTTCAGTGGATGGAAATGAAGGCAAGATCAACATTGGCACACACCTTGAGGGGTGATGGACTGATGGAGGAAAGTCGTATTTTGGATATTAAGATTTTGACAAAGGAAAGGCTATGGATTTTGGGACATAAGGGCCCAAAATTGATGAAGGAGGCGATGGAGGAAGAAATTTGAGAGGTTTTGATGGAGGACTATCAATTTTGGATGCCAAGTTGGATGTTTCTTTAGGCTTTTGTGCTTCAAGGAGCTGCTTAGGGATCCACATGTTTTTTGATTTTTTATGCTTTTGTGGTTCCTTGGAGTGCATTGCTTGCATAAGGTATTTAGGAACCCATATATATTTTGACTTTCCTTTATTTTTCTCAGTGGGCCTTTGTGACCTTTTGGATATTTCTTTTTCTTTATAGATCATATTGTTCTTTGTTTTGACATGTCGATTATATTGGACATGTTGATCCTTGAATACATGTAGATTGCTAGACTTATGACTTTTATGCTTGGCATCCAGATTGCTTGGAGGAGGAAAGGAATGCATGGATGGATATGAATGAAATGGAGTTCTTTTGGATTGATGAAATTTACTCAAGTATGTGTGCCTTTGTTGACCTTGCATAGAGGATGAAGGGATATAAGGACCTAAGATGGATGAAAGGGATGATGGGGAAGGGATATGTTTTGATTTTGATGGAGGGATACCAACGTCTTGAGGAATTTCACTGAGGCCATGACCCTTAATATTTTCTTTAACATGAAGGGATTCTTGCTTATGGAGATCTACTCCTTTGCCTTTATGAATATTTTGACATGTAGGATACTCTTTTCTTTGGGAAGAAGACGCGAGTCCATTATGAGGTGGATATGATATGAGAGAAATAATGAGATCTTGAAGTGGATCAGATTACACCAAAGTGGAAGAACCCATTATGCATGTTGAGGGTTCATGAACATCTTGGACTAACACGTTAGAATCATGAGAGGGATTAGGATCATGAGAGGGACTAGGATTGTGTAGTGGACATGGTTCAATGATAGGCTCTTCAAGAGATGGAATGGGAGAAATAATGGGATCATCACAAGAAATATGATCTTGGAGTGTATATGGAGCATTAGGACAAGGAGATGGAGGAACAAGTGGATCTTGTGGAGGATCTGAAGGAATAATTTGATCTTGACAAGGAGGAAGATCATTGGAATCCTCTTTAAAGGTGCTTTGCTCTTGACTTTCAATCGGATCATCAGAAAGGATGGAAGGGACATCTTGATCTTTCTTAGGAAGTGGAATGCCAATGGGATTTGAAAGGATATTTTTTTCATGAAATGGAAGGGGATCATTTGGGATTTGATGGACTGGGATATCTTGATCTTGCTTAGGGAATGGAGTGTCAATAGGACTTTGGATAGGATGGACAAGAATAGGAGAATCATCGCGAGTGTCTGGGAACATGGGGTTTTGGTCAATAATTGGATGGGATGATAAGGTTTGATCTTGATCTGTTTTAAGACACGTTTCTTCATGCTCTAAATTATCCTCTTGACATGGGGTTGGACTTTGGATATGCATGTAGGATTCTGACAAGGAATCAATGTTTTGGCATGAAGGAAATGCACTTTGAACATTTGGGATGGATTCTGGCAAGGAATCAATGCTTGAACATGAGGAAGAGGGACTTCGAATAGGGTCCTCTAAAACAGGTAATGGCAATAAAGTGCATGGTTGCATTGGGTCTTGTATTTCTGAAACATGACAAGGATGTGCATCATGAATTGGATTATCTTGGCAATCAATAATGGATAGCTCTTGGATAATTGCATCCTTGGGTGTATTGTTTGATGAGGACAACATAGAAGGTTCTTGTGAAACTTCTAAAGTTGTAGGGATAGATGCCACTAGAGAGTAAATTTGCTTGTGAGGGGATGAGGCATTGCTAGACATAAGTGTATTATCTTGATCTTCCTCAAAGAACTCATTGGTAATTTCCTTAAGAGCATTGCAATAAAGCCAGCTTTCTTTCGAGGTTTTGACATGGTTGTATCTGGAATTTGAACTTGTTTGGAAAGGAGTTGGTTCTAGTCTGATGTCATGTTTTGATTTTGAACTAGATGTTGATCAAATTGGTTTGACATGTTCAAAATTTGGCTTGGTGTGTGCTGCAACCTTTGTTTTTGAATGTTTGGTTGTGGTTGTTGACATTGATATTCCACCATTGGTTGAACCATTTGTTGACATTGTATAGTTGGTTGGACATATTGTTGAAATTGGACCATTGGTTGTATTAGTTGAAAATCTGATTGATAGTAAACACCTTCTTGTTCTTGTTGTGGAGGCACATAATGTTGAAATTGATGTTGTCTCCTTTCTTGAAATTGTTTCATCATCTCTATTTGGGAGAGGAGAGCTGGTATGTCTGATCGTTCAAGAAGAGATCTTACATCAATTGGCTCAATCTTTGGATTTCGACGTAGAAATTTTTGAAACATTTTGGACATTTGTGATCTATTCTTCTCAATGTTTTTCACTCTTTGTTCCAAAATCTCATTTTCTTGAGCTAACTTTTTCTCTAGTTTTTGAATTTGGAGACTTGTTTCATCATAAAAAGTTTGATCGATATTGCCTTGTTGTTCGGTTGGATATAATTGTGATTGCCTTGGATTAAAATTCGATTGCATTGTCGGTTGATACGTCAAACTTTGTTGCATCATTGGTTCTTGAAACCTTGTTTCAATAGACATGTCACTATGCAATGCAATATTTTTTTTTGGAATTTTTCAAGGATGATATATGATATGCAACTAAATGCAAACTAAATAAATGAAAATGTAATCTATGGCAAGAATGCAACCTATGTTTTTGGTTATTTTTTCAAGATTTTGACAAACTCATGAATGCAATTCTAAAAATGAGACCCTTAGGAAATTGAAATGATGTCTAGACCTCAAAGGACAAAAGGACCAAGTGACAATAGGACAAATTGACAATGTCTCACCTATATGCTTGGATACTAAGCTAGGTTTGACCAAATGACAATAATGACATAAAGAGAAAAGGTTTGATAAGGTCTAGACTTCTTAACAATGACTTAGGGTTTATCAAAGATTTGGATTACTCAAGTATGACAAAACCTAGTTTTGACACTATATGCAAAGGGACAATTACTATGCAAATGACCCTAATATGATATGATAATGACCTAAGCCGGATGGAGAGACCTAGGGTATGCAAATATGAATGTATGAAAATGGTATTACTCTAATGCAAGAGGACACATGCAAATGGATGACCCTTATTGATATGCAAAGGAGTATGACTTAGGTGAAACCTAACCTTGGTACTTGACAATGACTTTGCAAAATGCAAACCTAGGATGAACCTAAATCTAAGTGACATGAATGTTGAGACAAGATTTTGAACAATGTTTGACAACCATGTTTGAAGGTGTTTTGAACTTTGTTGGATGAAATGTTCTTGTGTTTAACCTTATTTTGAATCAATTTGCCTTGTTTTTCTGAAATCAAATGCAATTCAACTTTTGAAAAGCAAAGAAGACAAGATATTTCAACTTAGACTCAATACAATCATGCTCATTAACACATTTCTTATGGTAGGCAAGGACATTAGGTACTTGAGAGGTAGACTCATTATGAGATTCAAGGAGAATACATAGATGCTTGACCCCACGAGCTCCCCTCCATGGCACTCACTTCTCAGGGCAACCAAGCATCAGTCCCCATGGAAATATCCCCATGGCAAACTTAGTATCTCTTCCAAGTATCCGAACTTGTCCTTCTCAAGAAACTAGAAGGATTTTTGACCTCTAAATACAAGGTGTTTAGTAAGGATTTTTGTTAAGCGTTACTCCTTGATGTCACGCAAGCATGATTGAGACATTAATCCCATCAAGATACCAAACAAATGTAGTCACGCAAGCATGATTTAGACCATTAGGTCCTACTTAAATGTTGATATGAGAAAGAGTTCAAGGGTCATCACTTCCCAAGTAACTGCAATTCCCACGTAACCCTTCCTTTAAAGCTTTCGCCCATCAGGTATTTGTTTATAATGAGTTAGAATGCCAAGGTATTCTAGCCGTACTCACTTTGGGTCATTCCCTTCTCATGATTATCACTTGCTTGTAAAAGCAAATGGTCGGGAACGCAGGCCCTCTAAAGGTGACACACAATAAAAAACATGAGCATGGTATTGAAGATCTAGATTTTTGATCACCCTAAGAAGGATGAGAGCATACTCTCCTACTCCAATGTCAAACTCAACAATCAAGGAAAACATACATTCATTCCATCCTATTTAGAGATCACTAGGTGCCTAAATATTAATTGCAAACACAAAGTTTAGTTGTAGTCCAAGGCAACCTGCAAAACCCAAGTCAGAAGTTTGATATGTTTAGTCTTTGACTATCGAACCTACATAAAACATGTTAGTAGTTTCATTTGTTGTCTTTGTAATGTGTATGCCAAGGTGCTGCATAGAGAATCAGTACCAAAAAAACCAAAAAGCAGAAACAGAATGCAAAACAAAACAATTTTCAAGTAAAAACACTGCTATTTTTACCTTTGTTTCTGGACTTTACACAGGCGCAGAATGCATGACACGTGCGCAGAATGCTTGACACAGGTGTAGAATGTCCTTGACACAGGTGTAGAATGCTTGAGACAGGTGCAGAATGCTTGACACAGGCGCAGAAGTTCCCAGAAAACACTGCACTACCCTGTTTCTTGGGATTTTGACCTGCAAATCATCTCAAAAGCACTCAAAAGCATGGTTAGGAGGTTAGTTCACGTCACGTTCACCAATTAATGTAGCTAGGAAATTGGAAATCATCAAAGCAAATCAATATTAGTCATAACTCAATCACAAAAGCACACATGCAATGATCAATCCTAATTACATCCAATAGAGACATGAAAGCAAAACATTCAAGATTAAAAACTAAGGAAACCAAATGCAGATCTGAATATCTCCATCATGTGGCTCCA
This sequence comes from Cryptomeria japonica, assembly GCF_030272615.1. NCBI lineage: Eukaryota > Viridiplantae > Streptophyta > Pinopsida > Cupressales > Cupressaceae > Cryptomeria > Cryptomeria japonica. The sequence continues at coordinate 659,777,395 of NC_081414.1, forward strand.
TTGTCCTTCTTTCTTCTTCAAATAGCTTTGTTGCGGATCTCACCTACTAGTGCATGATCATGATATGAAAGCAAGTAGACAAGATGATTGCTCAAGAATACTCGAAGCGTGATTGATTCAATAAAGTGATTCAAACAAGTGATTATTAGATCAGGATTGAAGAAATTCATCCAATTTATAGACAAATTGGAGAGATGATCAAATTAGCATGAAGAGATTCAAATGGAAATTGCAAATCAAGAATTTCAATTATGACAAATTTATGACAAATTTGCACTTTCTATGCAAAATTGATTGATTGATAATTATGACAAATTATGACAAATTGAAATGTCATTCCCATGAAAATAGGAGAAAAATAGGAGGAAATTGAATTAGAAATTAGGAAAATTAGAAAAAGAGGAAATTAGGAATTAGGAAATTAGAAAATGAGGAAATTAGGAATTTAGAGAAATTAGGTGAATTAATTAATAATTTGTCATTTATTAATTAATTCACAAAAAGAGGAATAATTAGCCAATCAAATGAACATTTAATTGTGAT